>NC_057857.1:9409494-10034494 GCF_015237465.2 Chelonia mydas
GCAAAACAACCACTGGGTTGGAGCGGGGTGGCAACCTGTGTGCCAGGGCAGCACCTGGGGAGAGAGAAGAAGAAAGCAGAGGCAACTTGGAGAGGGTAATCTGAACGCAATGGTTTCTAGCTGAGGCAGGGGATCTATAAAAAGATTTTCACTGAAGAGCTTTGGTCTGTAATGCAGGTTTTGTCCTGTAAGCAAGGAGCTAAAGAAAAGCAGGTCCAGCTGCATTGGTGCTTGTGGTTGCAAGGGAAGGTGTGTGTGTCTGTGGTGTGTGGATTGTGCATTGATGTTGTTGTGCCCGTGCACGGTGGCGCGAATGGCCGCAGTGCACGGCTACATCTGGCTGCTGTGTGTCTAAGTGGGCAGTTTTGATGATACATTCTTTGCTAGCTTTTCTGTAACTCCTCCCTCCTCTCTGCCCTCAGCTCCGTCTTCGGCACAAACCCTGCCTGTGCCACTATTGTGTGCCCGGTCCTCAAACTCAAATGCATACCAGACACAGCAATTTAGAAGAAGAGCAACAGGGCAAGGCAAAAGAGCCACTAGGCCGTTTTAGCTGGTGCAGGACACAGCAGCCCGGGCCTCCATCACAGAATTGTAGGGCTGGCAGTAGCCTCAAGAAGTCATCAAGTCCAGCCCCCCTTGCTGAGGCAGAACCAAGTAAACCTAGACCATCCCTGACAGGTGTTTGTCTAACCTGTTCTTAAAAACCTCCAAGGACGGGGATTCCACAACGTACCTGGGAAGCCTACTGCAGAATTTATAGTTAGAAGGTTTTTCCAAATATCTAAACTAAGTCTCCCTTGCAAGCAGATTAAGCCTGCAGATTAAGGATTTATTATCCTTCCTTCAGTGGACATGCAGAACCATTGATCACCATCCTCTTTATAACAGCTCTTAACATAGTGAAGACTTACCAGGCCCCCCTCGGTCTTCTTTTCTCAAGACTAAAACCACACCCAGCTGTTTTAACCTTTCCTCACAGGTCAGGTTTTCTAACCCTTTTATCATTGTTATTGCTCTCCTCTGGACTCTCTCCAATTTCTCCACATCTTTCTTAAAGTGTGGCACCCAGAACTGCAGACAGGACTCCAGCTGAGGCCTGACCAATGCTAGTAGAATGGGACAATTGCCTCTTATGTCTTACATATGACACACCTGTTTATACACCTCACAATATGAGCCTTTTCACAACCGCAGCACATTGTTGGCTCATATTCAATTTGTGATCCACTGTAACCCCCAGATCCTTTTCAGCCGTACTACCACCTAGCCGATTATTCCCCATTGTGTGGTTGTGCCTTTGATTTTTCTTTCTTAAGTGAAGTACTTTGCACTTGTCTTTATTAAATTTCATGTTGTTGATTTCAGACCAATTCTATCATTTGCCAGTGTTGTTTTGAATTCCAGTAATGTCCTCCAAAGTGCTTTCTACCCCTCCCCGCTTGGTCCCATCTTTAAATTTTATAAGGTACTCTCTACTCCATTATCCAAGTCATGAATGAAAATATTGAATAGTCCAGCACCCAGGACGGACCCCTGCAGGACTCCACTAGATATGTCCTCCCAGTTTGACAGCGAACCATTGATAACTACTCTTTGAAAACGGTCCTTCCACCAGTTGTACACCCACCTTTTAGTAATTTCATCTAGCCCACATTTCCCAGGTATATGAGCATGTTGTGTGGCACTGTGTCAGAAGCCTTACTAAAATCAAGATAGATCACGTCTACTGTTTCCCCCCTACCCACTAGGTCAGTAACCCTGTCAAAGAAAGAAATGAGGTTGGTTTGGCATGATTTATTCTTGACAAATCCATGCTGGCTATTACTTATCATCCTATAATCATCCAAAAACTGATTGGTTAATAATTTCTCCCCGTATCTTCCCAGATATTGACGTTAAACTGCCTGGTCTATAGTTCCCCAGGTCTTCTTTGTTCCTCTTTTCAAAGATATTTTCTCCACGGAGAATTAATTAGATGATCTTTTCTTGGGAGTGGGCCCAGGACCGAGCTGATATCTGCTCTTACAGGCAAGAGGAGAGAGAGTTGGGGACGAAGGAGAATGACCATGAAAATCTCTTCTCTTTTCTCCTCCCCTTCAAATCCCCTGGAATTTGGTTTGGAGTGGCCAGAGCTGCAGATTAAGGTTTTAGCCAGCAGAGGGCTGTCACTCCTTTTCATCTGTCCGTTATGATAACCTTATAGCTTCTGCTCAAGTAAATGCATAAGAAAGAGTTTCCGCCCCGCTTTTGTGCTCTTAAGAAGCACTGATCAAAGCCCCCACATGAAGCCCTGCTGAACTCCGTGCAAGGAACAGAAACATCAGAGAGGGGAGGAAAGGATTCAGGAGGGATTCAAAGACTCCAAATTACCAGCGGTGCAGGCGGAAAAGCGTGTGCGCATACGTCTAGGTGAGGGACAGTGTGTGTGTGTCTGCTGGCATATGTGTCATGATGTACATGGGTGTCTACATGCATATACACATGCATGTGTTTTCATGGGCATCTGCATGCGGGCGGGCGTGGGAGCATGTGTATCTGCATGGGGTAGTGCACGTGTGTGTCTGTGACCGTGTATGTTTGTGAGTGAGCAACTCCACGGTTTCTACCAACTGTGGAACAAACTTGGCTCCAATCAGATCCACGTGGAGTCCAAAATATCTGCCGTCTATGAACACCCCACAACAGAACATTAGCCCCCCCGCATTACTTCGATCCCTAATGCTTCTGTTTTTCAGAGCAGATGGTTAATACTCAGTTCTAGTAATAACAGTGCTGTATCTCCTCAAAGTGCTGGTCTTTGAATTAGCTCATTCGTCCTCACAACCAGGCCCGGATTAACCAACATGCACGCAGTGCACTTGCACAGGGCCCCAGACCACCGGATTTGGGTAGGTAGTGTTGCAACAGGCCAAACCTGAGTGGTATTGTGACCCCACGCACCAGGTCGCAACACTGCTCCCTCAAATTTGGCCCACGCCATGGGAGTGAGGGGAGGCTAAGGGGAGCTGCTGGGCAGCAGGTACTGGGCAGAGCCAGGGCCCAGGACGGGAGTGGAGCACTGAGCCAGGGGTGGTGGGGAGTGGCCAGGAAGGGCAGTGGGTGAAGGGCTTGGGTGAGCTGTTGGTTGGCTTCGGTGTGAGGGAGGAGCATAGCCATCATCTCCTTGGGGGTACTCAGGGGCTCATGGAGAAAAAAGAGGGGGTGCTCAGCACACACTGGGCTGGCTGCCAATCAGCTGTTCAGCAGCTGCCCCTGCGCCCCCATCAGCTCTTCAGTGGCTGTCCCGCCCCATAACTGTTGAGTGGGGCTGCCCCGCCACTCACTCCTCTCTGCCCCCTGCCCTCCTCACTACCCTTAGGGAGATGGAGTAAAGCCCCAGGTGTGAGCTTTTGGAGTAGATATGATGACACAAGCTTGTGAGAGGTAGTCATGGGCGGGGCTACATCCATCATGCATCGTCTCAAGGTGCAATTCTGTTAAAACATGAGGTATCCTGTGCAGATGTTTGAACAACAGGCCTGATGTGCCATGGCCCAAGCTGGATATAACTGAGGGTGGATTTACATTTAAAGACAGCCAGAGCCTCACGATAATATCATTTTCCACTCGGAAAATATTCTGCTGAGAAACCCTTTTTTGGGGTCTGATGGGCACTGTCACTTCTTCCCTCATTCTTGGGAACTGAGACTTTCTCCTGACATCCTCATTATGAACCCATTTGCTTCTCACAGGATTTCCAGGGCTAGATCAGACCATCAGGCCAGCATGTGGGTATCCTGCCTCCAGCAGTGGTAGGCAGGGGATGCTTCAGAGGACAGCAGCCATCATTCCCCTCCACCCCGCTCCAGTGCATCTGTGCATCGTGCATTAGCTGATGCCCCGAAGGATAAGATTTAATTACCCTTATCTTAGCTGGCACAGCGACTAATGAGAATCAAATTATCAGCCAGAGTGGTCATGTCCAGGAAACGCCGTGAAAATGGCACCTTTTCACACCACAGAGCTGCTGTACCAATCTGACACGCTGAGTGGAATGACAAGAATAGGGTGATGCTCTGGTTCCTCTTAGCTTAGGGAGAGTGAGCCACATTCTAGCCTGGCCTGGGCATCATTTGAATTTTTAAGTAACTTTCAGTGGTAGGATCTTTACCACTGTGCAAGCTCAGAAGAGCCCACTTTTCTTTCAATCCCAGCTTGAGGCTGTAGGGCTGGAAATCTCTTTTTACTTGTAAACAGGGCACAACGGATCTAGAGGCACTTGGAGACAGTAAACAGGGAGTCCTATTTTTACAGTCACTTTGGAGAGGGTAAATCTAACCCCAGAATTTGATTCGCTGTCCTCCTGCACCAGTGAATTGCACAGGCTGATTATGTGCAGCGTGAAGTAGCATTACTTATTCTGAATTTACTGGTCATTAATTTTGAGTGAGTCCCTGCTCCTGTATAATGAGACAGGGTAAAAAGAAGAGACTAATCAGTTTTCACCGTGTCCTTCACAATCTTCAGTCCCCTCTAGCTCCCTAACTTGCTAAGCCCAAGAGCCTGAGGATCTGCAGTGTCTCATGGTCCGGCAGAGCCCTGGGCACAGAAGATAGGAGTAACCCAGAAGGCTCATTAACCCTGGCGAAAGGTGAAGGAAGCCAGCTTCACGTTCTCCTATTCCAAGGAGAGCTGTGATTTGCTAGAGTTACACCGGAGATGGATTTGGCCCAAGGTTTTGGTGTCCCTTACTGCAGTCAGTTACACACAGTTTGGAAAGGTCCGGGCTTCTGACACTGGGGCTGGGGCTAGTTGGAGAGAGCCCAGCAGAACGTGCCAAACCACCGGAGTGAGTGGGCTGGACAGAGCCAGTGTGGGACAAGGGGATAGACAGACCGATGTGGGAGTAAGAAGGGCAAGGGGTTAGAAGACTCTGGGGAGCAGAAGTCCAGAGACAGCTCAATGCCCCATGTGGGACAGAGAGGACCCTGCGGGTTAGCAGAACAGAGAGCCCGCTCCCCAGGGAGAGTGAGGACTCCAGCCGGTTGCTGTACAGTGGCATCCCATTGTCCGGGCTGGCACGCTGCCTTGAAGGACAGTGAGCTCTGAGCCCCGAGCTTTCCAATCCCTCAGCTGCCGGCTGGAGATGCCCTTGCTCCAAGGCATGAGCTGTTTTCCACTGCAAGCCAGCTCCCGCCCGGCTCCTGTGGTAGGAAGCGGAGCACGCAGATGGTGCATTGCATTAGATCAGAGGGCCAACATGACAGCCTCTGGCGGCAAGATGATACCATTTGGTTTGTACAGGAAAGGGAAGAAAACCCTCCTTCTCTTGAGGAGAGCAGAACTCTCGGGGCTCAATGGAAATACAGAGAGAGGGAGTGCGGGGTGGGGAGAGAGATCAGATCTGACTCAGCTTCTTGGAAATGTGTCTCATTTCAGGGGCAATCAGCATACGGGCAGAGGCAGGTTTTATTCCTGGGCCGATGCGCCAAGCCAAGGAAAGGGCCTTTCCAGGAGCTGCCCACAGCAGGGCCAAAGGAGAGCATCGTGGGGAAGCTCCATCCCGCATGATGCTATGAGACAGACAGACTGATGCCCAGGTGTCCCGGCACGGGGGCAGAGTGGCTGGGAAGCACACTGACACTGAATGAAGGAAACAGGAACATCTGTTCCCGTTCTAGTCTGGGGCTCCGGCGCTAAACACTTGGGGGGAGGGGAGGCAAAAGTGACAGGAGATTCAGTCAGTCACTCACCCCTCATGCTGTCAGCCGAGAGAAGAACTCTGCCTGCACTCCATTCCCTGCCCCTCCCTGGCACATTAAGAATATGTGCCAGTGTTTTAGCTCCATTAAGAAACAGCCCAACAGTATTCAATAGCTGCTTTACCCCCCTCAGTTCTGGGGAAATTAGCATTTAAATTGAGGTATTTCAGGAAGGTAAATCATGAGCGCGCCAGAAAGGGAGCGTATCCTCGCCTGCCAGGGCTGCTTCCCGGCTCATGCGGCGCTGCGTGGGTATGTGTACACACACAATCCTCTGGCTCCAAACAGATTGCCTGGTTGTGGGTCCATCACCTGCTACGGAAGGAGAACCGGTCCCAGGGAGGCGCTCAGGGCTGCACATTTGAGACGGCCTGAGACTGACCCCTAAAAGGGGGTGCGTGGGTTGGACAGCTAGATCTGCATCAGTGCATGGTGCATGGAGGCAGGTGCCAAGGGCCAATGGCTCTGCAGTTGCAAAGGCTGCAAACTCAATAGCACACACCAGTTTGGAAGGGCCAGCCCATGGGGTGCTTTGCAGCAAGAGAGACGTTACCCTGACCATTTGGATCAAAGGAAGCAGAAAGCTGCCCGGGACCTTCCTGCTCCTGTCACCCACACCAGGTCCTGGGTGGGGGTGTGGTGCCGTAGTCCTGCCCCACACGCTCCTTGCCTCCTCCTCTCCCCAGGGGTTACAGTGCGTTGATATAAAGTTATCTGCACCGTAGCTGTGAGGTGCTGAAAATGATTCAGTCCATCAGAGCTGGCCAAGTGCCTTGGGCTCTGTCTTGGCAGCTCTTTGATCCGAGCAGTGGAATACTAATCATGCTGCCACTCTCCCACTGCCGATGTCGCTCGGCACCGCAGCCAAGGAAGCCTCCAGACAGCCTAACCTGGGCTCCTCTTCCCTAATAGCATGAGATTTGAGAACACAAAGGCATGGCAGGGATGACACATGCCCACAGGAATGGGGAAATAAACAGGCAGCTGTCCGCAGAGAGAACGCAACTCCAGAGCCCTGACAGAAACGACACTTGCAAAATGCATGAGCTCCTCCACGGAGCGGGACTGGGGAAGCGAGGGGGTCGGCTCGTGAAGAAGAAACAGCATCAGCTGTCTTCCCCAGTCTTCTCAAGGCCAGACTGCCACAGCAGCACACATGGCAACAATGGCTGAGCATGGAAACCGCATGGCTTTCGCTGACACCTAGAGATGGGGGCTCTGCTCTGAGAGCTGGGGCTGTTCTGAGCTCTCTTTCAGTGGAGTCTAAGGACCACTAAACTCCATCAGTGCCAGGGGAGGCCCGGCCGGCTCCAGGATGGCACCGGGGCAAGGGGAGGCCAGGCCGGCTCCAGGATGGCACTGGGGCCAGGGCAGGCCCGGTCTGCTCCAGGACAGTGCCGGGGCGAGGGGAAGCCCAGCTGGCTCCGGGGCGAGGGGAGGCCCAGCCGGCTCCAGGACTGCGCCAGGGTGAGGGGAGGCCCAGCCGGCTCCAGGACAGCGCCAGGGTGAGGGGAGGCCCAGCCGGCTCCAGGACTGCGCCAGGGTGAGGGGAGGCCCAGCTGGCTCCAGGACTGCGCCAGGGTGAGGGGAGGCCCAGCCGGCTCCAGGACTGCGCCAGGGTGAGGGGAGGCCCAGCCGGCTCCAGGACTGCGCCAGGGTGAGGGGAGGCCCAGCCGGCTCCAGGATGGCACCGGGGTGAGGGGAGGCCCAGCCGGCTCCAGGACAGTGCCAGGGCGAGGGGAGGCCCAGCCGGCTCCAGGGTGAGGGGAGGCCCAGCCGGCACCAGGACGGCGCCGGGGTGAGGGGAGGCCCAGCTGGCTCCAGAACAGCACCGGGGCGAGGAGAGGCCCTGCCGGCTCCAGGATGGCACCGGGGCAAGGGGAGGCCCAGCCAGCTCCAGGACGGCGCCGGGCCTGGAGGACATCAAGGACAACGGGAACTGGGTCAGCAAACAAGGCTGGGCAGAGACAGCTCCCTAGCAGAAGTGCCGGCCAAGCAGATGAAAAGCATCAAGGCCTGGACACCCTTCGTGCAGCTGGATAAAAGACAAGTGCGGAAAGAAACCCAGCTGACAGCTCCTACCACATGCATATGAAAGGATCCGAGGGGAAAAAGTGCACTCAGGTTCACGTCCGTTCCTGATGAGACCATCCCAACATCTTCAGGCTGACAACAGATCTGCAGGAGCACGACAGTAACTAAGCAATCCTCTCGAGACAAGGCCAGACTCCCTTCTTCCCTGGCTAGGACAGCCCCTGGGGGCTTCACCCAAGTCCCCACTAGATGAGAACACACCACAAAGAAAACAACCTGGCACCCTCAACCTCTGTAGAGAAGCCAAAAGACTGAATGGGCCATGCAGTCTCAAACCATGTCTATACTACAGGCTTCCATGTGAAAAGTCTGATCCCTGACTGAGAGATGTGCTGACAGACACCACTTGTGTAAACGCAGTAAACCAGCAAAACTGCCTTTGCCTGAATAACTTGTTTCGCTCGGGGGCGGGGGGGGGGGGGGGTGGCTTTATGACACTCACACAAAGCACAGCTTTGCCAATACAGCTGTGTCCACATTGGGTGATGCTTTGCCAGTGGAGTCTATGCAGTATTCCTAATACCGCTAAAAGCACTGTTGGTGTCATTCCCAGCGGTGACTCCCCCAGAACAGGGCTGAGGCTCACGGCTGCATGGGGTTCTGTGCTACCCTGCAGTACCCAAGTTCAGACTCCAGCATCGTCACTCCTCCATCTCTCACCTGCACTGCACCAAAACCATCAAATCAAGAACACCCTCAGCCGCCCAGCCATCCCAGCGCATGCCAGGGAGGACTGGTCTCAGCTGTGCAGGCAGACTGGCTTTCCAACAAGGCAGCCCGACCCCCCCTTCCTTTTTATTATATTCTGCTTCTCCTCCCCGCTCCCCCCATTATGCAGCTATTTATTTATTCTACTAAACTCTCTCTCCTATGGGCAAAATCTTGCAGCAGGCTATGGATCTTTCTTCCTCTGGAGCGTCTGCTGGGAACGCACTGAAACACAGTGCGGTGTAAAAGCAGATTCGAAAAGCTATGGTTCCCACAGCAACGCCTTGTGCATATGGAGTGTGTGATGTTAATGTATACGGCACTAGATTTATACCTTAATTATGGAGTCATGATTGCTGGAGGAATTCCACGCTAACCTCTGTGGTTTCAGCCCCCTGTACAACTTTTGCAAAGAAATAGATCCTACCCTTTGGGGCTAAAATTTCCCTATGCTTTGCTTTGGCTCCAAGTCAATTTCTCACTGAGGGTTTCAAGGAAATTGGGCAAAATGGTCTTGAGTAATAGGAGTGAAATGAAAAATGGACAGCTTTCTGTGTAGCCAAAAAAAAAGAAAAAGAAAAAAGCTGCAACCTTTATTTTGCTCACCCGTAACACAGGCACAACTTGCTTTTCAAAGTTCACGCCTGTCAGACTCTCAATCCTCCATTAGGGCACGTGGGTGTGACACGGGGGGAGATTTGGTGGTGATTATTAGTGGTCAGACTGGTTAACCTTTCCTCGCTGCACCAGAGCTCAGAGTGGAGGGTACAATAACATGCACCAAGGTAGCTCTCTCTCAGTGAGCCAGACCACGAGTCCCGCACTTACACTGATTGAGTCCGATCGGTTTTGATGACCTATTCGTGTCACTCCCTGCTCGCCAGGGTTAAGTGTCTATCTGCAAAGGAAGGTGTGCTTGTAGCATGGGTAGCCAGACTGCTTTAATCCAGGTAGCACGGGATAACAATAGTACTGTACACGTGGCCAGCTACCCAAGTACAAATCCACTGGGGGCCCTGGGTACGTACTCGGGTAGCTAGCCCGCGCTGAAGCCTGTGCCACCACGTCTACATTACCAGCATTAGCTAGATTAAAGCTAGCCTGGGTATGGCTACATGCTACAGTCTCATCTTCACTTGCCGTGCAGACAGCCTAACAGTGCTGTGATCTGACCCAATGTTAGGAAGTGAGAGGGCCACTCACTACTCCCAGCATAGGCACCAAATCAGTATCTATGACTACTACCGTGGAAAGGCTCCCTCCCCTGCCACCATGCATGCCGAGCCTCTACCAACCTTAGCTCAGAGTGAGACCAGCCCATCTTTCAGGACGAGAGAGGTCTCCTCCAGCAAGGTTGATGTGCCATCTGCAGAGCCTGGACTTTGTCACCTGGAGCGAGCCCGGCTCAACTCCTGACTTACCTCGCAGCCGTAAAACAGGGTCCTGAGGAGCTTTAACCATGAGCCAGTTAGAGCGAACACGCAGGGCTGCACTGTGCCCTTGTTTTACTTGGTCATACAGGGCAGTAAGAGGGACTCACTCCCCTGCTCAGCCAAGTAAGACCCCTCTGGATCTTGTATCCAGCTCTGGTGCGGCACAGTCTTGGCTCGGGAGTTTGGTTTTAGGTCTGGAGCCTCTGCACTTCTGCTATTCCCCCCACTGCACTTGGGGGCAAGGCGCCTGACCCTCCATTCCCCAAGCAGAGGAACAGGGAAGGAAATAAACCACAAAGCTTTCAGGTCTGCAGTCAATTACTCCCTTTGCCGCCAGGAGTAAGCAGGGCAGCAATTGCTTTGTGGCTGGGTCCAGCGATGAGACACCTCTCGGTCTGACCCGTCGTGCGTGACAAACACAATTGATCTACTATACTGCACAGTGTCCCTGGGAAACAGGTGACAGCTCCATTCTACAGGAGGGGAGACGGAGTCTCGGTGTACCCCGCCTTTCCTTAGCAGAATAGATTAGTGTCAGCACTGGGATTCAACTTGAGCATCCTGACCCCCAGCCCCATGCTCTGGCTGTCTTATCCAAGGGGCAGACTGTAGATGCTTCAAAGCAGCTGATGTGGCTAGCTGGGCTTGTTTTCAAAGGTCTGAAGCTGTTTAGTACTTGAGGGGGTATCTGGTATTCAGCGTCTCCTGCTCCATTATGTTAATGACAGCAAAGGGGAGTGACCTTGTCGGCTCTCATAAGCTAAGCAAGGTTCACCCCAGTGAATATTTGGATGCGAGACTGAACAAAGGCAAAGTCTGCAGAACAGCACACATGCCTGCTAGACTGTAGCTGCTCTGAAATGGACCGGGGTATGTGTATTTCAACGCTTTATGTGAGAGTCAAGTGGATTAAACCAATTCGATTCCTCCTCCAAGCTTTTACGTTGGTGGTGGCGCGAGTCAAAGGGTTTGATCTCATGGATGTGTGGGCGCGATTTGCAACTGTTCAAAACAATTTTGCTTCAGCAATTTTATGATTGGTTCCTAATTATTATTATTTGTATTGCAGCAGCACCGAGCCACTCCCATCAATTTCAGTGGAGCCAGGACTTCACCCCAGATTGTGGCTGCCATTTTCAGAGGAGCCTATGGGAGTTTGGTGCCCATCTTGCATTGAATTCCGATGAGGTTTGGGCACCTTTCAAAATGTCAGCCTTGGTATTTTTTCCCCTGTGTCAGTGTGGGACTAGCAAGAGCTATCATGCCGGACACCTGTCACCTGACATCTTTCTGTACGGTTCTCTCCATCGACTGAGGGTCAGCAGCTGTTTGAGGGAAATGGGAACCCCTGGACCGTGACGCCGGGCAGGTGGGGAGCTCATTTTTAAGTATCTGTCTTTACAATATAAATGCGCTGGCAGGTCTCCACACCGCACGCACATAGATTCCCTTAACAACTCGTGATCTGAAGCATTTTTTCTTCTAAGCTTTGTCGTTTACCTTTACGGCTCAGAGGAGACATAAGAGTTTGGAAGGGACTAAGAAGGGGCTCTGGAAGCCAGGCAATATCAGTGCTAATGTTGGGCTACACATCACAGCTCTCTTGCTCTCTTCTCTGCTCTCCTCCCCCCCAGGGCAACTTGGGCTGCTCTTGGCTACCACCATGGGATTACAAACGCTAATGAGGTTTGGAAAATAAGAAACCCACTGCAGTGTGGGAGAAACTAATAGAAAAGGTTTTGTCTTATCTCTCTTAGTCATTAGGAGAGGAAAAACAGCCACGGGCAGTGGCAGATCTGTAATATCACCACACATTTCATATGCTGGCATGCTGACAAAGTCATTTCAACACAGCTAATGTGCCGACTTTTCCTCAGACCAGTGCCCCCCCTTATGCCAGCCAGGGCTGCTGCAGTGTGAGTTTCATGGCAGCAGTGCCCATTAGGGCAGCTTATGCCAGGTGGGCATACAGCAGCGCAAGCTTCCTCACAGCAGTGCCATGTCCTGTCTGTTTAGCTGTCAGCCTGTCTCCTAATAATCAGAATCAATGCAAACCACTGGCCTCCTGCAGTGCTCACTTCTACCTCTAGTTTGGGACCCAGTGCCCGTTGCTGTGGGGTGTTTCCACTGAAAGGGTGAGCACCTAGATGCATCTCAAGACAGAAGAAGCCAAGAACGGAGAATCTCTCTGGGAGCCTCCTGCATCTTCGTGTCGGCACAGAAAGCAGCACCTGTGAATGAGTGCTTGGAAAACCAGCGATTAGGCAGCATGTCAGGCAGCCAGACCATATGGTTAATTAGCTAAAATTTGTGACGGCTTCTGCGATGCTGCATTGCTGTGTGTGAAGTTAATTATGGAAGCCGTGACATGCTGCCCTCGCTGAGCCGGTGCAGAGTGGCTGCACCTGCAGCACTGGGTGAAGTTAACAACTCTGCTCTCCAGCCAAGTGAGAGCTAAAGACCCCAGTTTTAGGATCATGTGGGTAGATGCACATCCCTTCTGCCTTGGCTTTCATTGAGGTCAGCTCCTCTCTGCGCTCCTTGCCATCTGCAAGGGACCTGTCCGTTTGCATCAATGGGCCTGGCTTCTTAATGACCAGCGGCAATGCCAGTTGTGCCTCCAGGTGTTCACTTGTTGCCTTCAGGTAATCGGACATCTGGTATCCGGTGCAATCCCCCTGAAAGCAGAGGCGGGGGCAGGCGCTGCGTCCTGCTATTCTGCGCCATCCACCTCGCCAAACAAGCTGCACTCCCAGCCGCCAGCATGGCAGACAGGAGGGGAAATGAAGTGACAAATGTGCACCGAGCTTTCCTTCTCGAGGGATGCTGTGAAAGAGCCTGCAGGCTCGTGGGGAGACTCCAGCACCTGTCCCAGCCCTCAGACAGTCTAGAATTGTTGCTGGGAAAATATGGAAGGCAGAACAGAATGTGGGTATGAAATCAACAAGAAGAGAGGGGAATCCTGGATCAGTGCCGGGCGTCTGGACCTATATTTCTGAGCACCGGGCTGTGGCCATGCAGTCTCACATTGGGCATTAACCTCCTAGTGTAGACATGGGAGGTGTCCGATGCACATCAAGGTTATACAATTTGCGGATGACGTCAAGCTGGGAGGGGTTGCTAGCACTTTGGAGGACAGGATTAGAATTCAAAACCACCTTGACAGGTTAGAGAACTGGTCTGAAATCAATTAGATGAAATTCAACAAAGACAAGCGCAAAGTACTACAGTTAGGAAGAAAAAAAACCAAATGTTCAACTACAAAATGGGGAATAACTGGCTAGGCAGCAGTCCTGCTGAAAAGGAGCTGGGGGTTACAGTGGATCATAAATTCAAGGAGTCAACAACGTGATGCAGTATTAGTGTCATGTGTAACACACAGGAAGTCATGGTCCATTCTACTCAGCACCGGTGAGGCCAGAGCTGGAGTCCTGTGTCCAGTTCTGGGCACCATGCTTCAGGGAGGATGTGGATAAACTGGAGTGACTCCAGGGGAGAGCAATAGAAGTGACAAACAGTTCAGAAAACCTGACCTATGAGGAAAGGTTAAAAAAAACCTGGGCATGTTTAGTCTTGAGAAATGAAAACTAAACGGGGGGGGGGGGGGGCTGATAAGAGTCTTCTATATGTTAAGGACTGTTATAAAGAGGACAGTTATCAATAGTGCTCCATGTCCCCTAAAGGTAGGATAAGAAGTAATCAGCTTAATCTGAAGCCAGGGAGATTTAGGGTAGATATTAGGGGGGAAATCTTCTAACTATAAGGAGAGTTAAGCACTGGAACACGCTACAAAGGGAGGTTGTGGAATCCCTATCTTTGGAGGATTTTAAGAACCCGTTAGACAAACACCTGTCAGGGATGATCTAGGTTTACCTGGTTTCGCCTCAGAGCAGGGGGCTGGACTAGATGACCTCTTGAAGGCCCATCCCAGCCCTATATTTCTACAGTTCTTCATACACCCCCTGGGGCTGGGATGTGACAATAAGAAAGAGAGGACAATCAGCATGTTCTCTGTGACTGTCAGCCTTTGGTGGAGGGCCAGTCCAATTATCCCATGAAGAATGCCCCAGAGCTTGGCTTGACATCTCCACTGTCCATGTTAAAGTGTAACCTGCACAAGAGTTATTCTTTGGCCTCTGAAATGATAGCTTGGGACGGGGAAGGGCTTTCTAGTCATCCATTCAATCTGTTCAACCAAGACCCACACAGTCTGGAAGCAGATATCGTTTGACACCTGGCAGGGTCCAGTGACAACACTGTCGGGCTCAGAAATCTGCAGTCACACTGCCTGGAGCAGTGATTCTCCAAAGCCACGCAATGCCACACTAGGTTAGCCCTTGGATGGGAGCTCTCTGAGGACCAGCTTGGTGCTCATAAGAAGTAGCATTAATGATCTAGTGGGTGCGTCTTCTCTCAGCGTTACTATTGAACCAATGTCCGTGGTGCTGGCAGGGGCACCGTTCTGTAGGAGATGGCGTCTTTTGTTTGACGTACGAAACGGACCGCTTCTTGTCACTGATGGTTCCACAACATGTTTT
Source organism: Chelonia mydas (assembly GCF_015237465.2). Lineage (NCBI taxonomy): Eukaryota > Metazoa > Chordata > Testudines > Cheloniidae > Chelonia > Chelonia mydas. The sequence continues at coordinate 9,424,012 of NC_057857.1, forward strand.
GCAGGGATACAGGGTGTTAACCCCAGTATCCTGACCCAGTTCCGTTTTTGGTGATCAAATCTTGCCTCCCTCCCCCTCCCCCACTCCCCCTGTATTTTCGGTTGAATATGGGGACTCTTCTTCACTTCTCATCCTCGAGTGCTGTGCCACATCACTGTGCCCTGCTGAACAATCTGCTGCACCCAACCCGAGGCAGCTGAATTCCAGCACGTGGGTGAGGCAATCCCTCTGGATAAGTCTGGGCATCACTTTAAGGCTATAAAGCACTTTGGGTCCCTTGGGACAAAAAGGGCTATATGGACAATGCAATAATCCCAGGCATAAAGAGAAGCATAAACGTTAGAGATGAGAAAGACCTAACAGGTCAGCTAGACAATCTCTAGCCAGAATCTGGAATGTTCCCACCCGGATAATGAAAGGCGGTAGGGGGGGAACCCTTCATGTATCTTGGGAGCTAGTAAAAGAGGAGCCAAAACTGAACAGCAGTGCTGCGGGGAAGGGACGAGGGAAATCACTGAGTGTTTGAGAACGCACCAAGGTGAACAAAAGCAAATCCACAAGCCACTGCCCTGCAATCCTCTATTCATCTAGGAGTCTGCTTCAGCATTTATACTGGTCCCCTACTGCCTTGGGGTGTGAATCCTGCACCTACTTTCATTGCTTCGGCTAAAGGAGTAACTTCATTAGCTGGTAACTGTAGTCAGCTCATATCTTCTGACGTGGGCTGACCACTAGAGGGTGAGACAGAGACCGATGTGGTGTTGGGGGGGATTATACACTCATCAGTCCAGTGCCTGGGTCCAAGGGCCTTCTCTAGTTTCACTTGCCCATCTCTATCTGGTTCATTCCCACTCATTCCACCTCATTTCCTGATGGCACATGGACACTACTAGACTATTCAGGACTCCGGGCAGGGGGTAAATTATGTCCTCATCAGCCAGTTAGGATACAGAAGCCCTCTCGTTTCAAGCAGCGCATCATCCCACACCGCTCTAGGAACGCTGACTGGCTTGGGAGAGGGACTGTCTCATGGGGACGTGCTGGCCTTTCCCACAAAGTCAGGTGCAAAAATCAAAGAACAAGTGTGCAGAGAAACAGTTCTGCTGGGAAAGTAACAACACTACTCGGGGGAGCAGCCCCATGTGCAATCGGAATCACGTCATTCGAGGGATGGGCATTCCCTGACCCAGTTCAGTGTTGTAAGAATCCCCCTGTCCCATACAACCTGTGCCTCCCGTCTCACGAGTGCTCCCTAAACTCAGGCGCTGAGTGTGGAGGCATATGCCCACCTTTGCATTGCACTAACTCCAGAGAAGACTGAAAATTCAGCTCCCCAAGATGTACCATAACCTCAGTTGTGCCCTCTCCACCCCAGCTGCTCAGCTTACACAGAAGAGGCAATTCCAGTCTAGGCTCCTGTTCTGACCACACTCCATCCCCTTCCCTGTTCTCAGCCCACACGCAGATGAGGTAATTCATCCTCTACACCTGCTCTGGGCCCGGCTTCCAAGTGCCTAGCCACTCTGAGGGAATAATTCTGCTCCCCCTTGCCCCTCCATCTGATCAGTTTTCAGGCTGCCCAGAGGGGCAATTCCACGCTGGGCCCTTGCTGTATCCTCCCCAACCCTTTACACACACACACACACACACACACACACACACTCTCTCTCTCTCTCTCTCCTGCCCCCCTCAGAATGGGCAATCTGCTCCTGTTCTGAACCTCACCCATCCCCGATACTCAGTCCACGTAAATGGAGTAAATCCATCTTAGGTATCCGCTCCGACTCCCGCCCCCTTTCCCCAGCAAAGAGGGAGGCGTCCATCCAGCCCATCTCCCCAGTGCTCAGCCCATTCAGAGTAATTCCATCCGGAGCCCCAGCTCCCCTTCCCTCTTGATGCTTGGCCTGTGTGGAGTGGGGATTGTTCCCTGCCTCCCCTCCTGGCCACCCACTGCATGGAGTGAGGAAGGATGCCATTTCCCCTCCTTTCTGTGGGGGTTTCCTCTTCCTTGGCAGATTAGTGTTCTGCCCAATTAGTGCCACCGGGTGACAGGCTCTGTTTGTGCTGGGTGATTATCTGTGGAAATGCAAATCCGAGCTTCCTTCGCCACAGCCGCTAACGAGATAATGAATATTTTCATCAGCTGCAGAGAATACAAACATCTGCACAGACATGCTATCAGGGGTGGAGATGGAGGAGTGGCGGAGGGGAAGCCGCGTCTCAGTGGCTTTGGGGAGAAAAGCAGATGCTTCACTGCTTTGTGGAAGGGAAATTCTCCTAAGCACAAGCCTGATCCAAAGTCCACTGAAGTCAATGCATGTCTCTCCATTGGCTGCAAAGGTCTGGGAATCAACACGCCTGAGCAGCAGTCCAGTCGCACCTCTGGGCTGCACTGCAGACTGTTGCTCTGAGCAGAGTATCCCATGACTGAGGGCAGAACTGCTCCTCAGGACAGGAAATCCCAGGACTGGCTCCAGATTTCGCTGCCCACCTGTGGTCTGGTGGTGAGTGTCACTGAGTTACCAGTCAGGAAAAGCTCAAAGTTCACTTTCCTCCCTGTGCATGTGGCAGCTGGGGCCAGAGCTAGGGTCACAACTAACCTGGTATTTCTTTCTACCTGGCTGCTTATTATGGCCCCGGTCACCTGAGTATCTGAGCCCCTGGTTTCATCATCACGGACTCAACACGCACAGACTGGAACATTCATGGATCTTGGAATCCCATTCCGGGCCCATTATAATAGTCACGGTGTTGCAACGCTGGCGATATTTGCGGAGATCGCGCTGTTCTGCGAGCAGCAGGGAATTTCGTAATCCATGCCTCTGGTCCCTGCGTGCTCTCTCAGTACAGAGGGGTGCTGCAGCAGGGTGATGTTTTGATGCAGCACTGTCACATCATGATGCAATGGCCCAGCGCAGTGACATAAATGTGACAGGATCACATCAGACAAGTTTGTCCAGTGGGGACAGACTAAGGAGGTGGTTCCCTAGGGCGTCAGGATAAAACCATTTGGCACTGAGAGCAGCTCTGTGTTTCTTATTCTCCTTGTCCATGGCACCTGGGCTTGGCACGGAGGAGGACCATTTCAAGAGAGCAAAGTGTGCGCGGGGCTGGGAAGTCAGCAGGGCCCTGAGCTGGATGTGGAAGCAGATCCTCAGATTTCTCCACTGCTCTTGTATTTTATTGTATTCACAGTTCTCAAGCTGCTGACAGGTGCCTCCAGTCCAAGTTGAAAAGGACAGGTTCTCTACACAGACACTCCTTGAGTGTCTTAAACGCCTTGTCACAGTTTGCAAAAAGAAAAGGAGGACTTGTGGCACCTTAGAGACTAACCAATTTATTTGAGCATAAGCTTTCGTGAGCTACAGCTCACTTCCTCGGATGCATACTGTGGAAAATACAGAAGATGTTTTTATACACACAGACCATGAAAAAATGGGTGTTTATCACTACAAATGGATGAAAAGTGCTATGTAAGTGCTGGGTGGTGGTATTATTAATTATTATTATTATTATTATTTATTTATTATGCAATGTTATACACATGGGAAAGAGTAAGAGGGGGAGTTCTTTCCCGACCAGCCCCAGGAGAGTCTGATGTGCATGCACTTTGATTACTCTTATTAACCTAACTCTCACAGCTACGGATCCTGCTAGTGGTCATGACATTACCCAGAGATTTGTAGACACAACTGGGGAAGGTGATCCCTGGTTCTGCTGTGTTGCACCAGAGTAAAGGAGGAGTAATGCTACTGAAGCCAGTGGAATTAAACCAGGAGGAGGCCCCTTTCATTTACGCACCTTCCCCCCCTCCCCACTGCTGGCTTCAGTGGCATCTCCGGTTTGTGAGAGCAGACCACGGCCCTGTAGTCAGAAACAGAAGGTTCTCTGCGTAGCTCCTGGGTCCCTTGCAGGGACCGCTACATTTAATGGGGTGAGCAAAGCGGATGAGCACTGGAGGTTGTTGTTCAGTGCTGGGCAGGGAGCGGGCTAGTTCTGACAGAAGGAAAGAGGCAGGATGCACTTTAGGTCTCACTCTGACAAACTCTGCTTGCCTTAGCTGTGCTGTCTGGGATGCTTTGCTTTTAGGCTGGCTTTTAATTAGGGCCAACTCGTTACACCGCTGTGGCCGAGAAGGCCCTCCTCTCGCCCACCCCACTTCATATTTCAATCTACGCTAGCCACTGGCCAGAGTGGAACAAGGTCCCTTCCCTCCATGTCCCCCTGCATTGCCAAATTCCCCCCCACCTTCAGTGGGAAGGGCAGGGAACTGCGCCCCAGAGCCTCTTCGCCTTCATCCTCTATACAAATCCTCAAGCACCAGGGCGTCACTGCAGTTTCAAGGGGACGTTATTCTCCACGCCTCCCTCAAGCCTTTTGCAGAGTCAGTTGCAGCAGCGGGCTCGAGACAAGGTAATGTGGAGCTTGCAGCGAGCTGAACTTACGCATCAGAAAGGCAATCCCACATCTGCTTTGAGCAGGTTCCCTATTGGAGGTTTCGTGGCATTAAATAGGAAAATGAAAAATGGAGTCAGCACAGCACCCTCTATCGTTCAGTTTAATATTACACTCATTTTATCGCGTCCTGCCCCTCAGGGTTTCAAAATTAACACCCCGTGGAGAAGACTGGGAGAAGATCACACCTCTCAGAGCTATTATTTCAGGCTGTCTCCAGACACCACAGTGTGTCTACACTAGATTTTTTTTTCAAAAAATCTAGTGTCGTGTAATCCAGAAGACAACACCAGTGGCTCTCGAGAAAAAAGGTGCTTAAAAAAATCCTCGCTGACCTTTTAATTAACATGATTTTACATACCACTTACCACCTCCTGTAGTCAGGGCTTAACACCTTTAAAAAAATCAGTTTGCTGGATCTGGTTAAGCTCCGCGAGCTTGTCCTGTCTCCCCCTCCCCCATGGTGGTGCGAATTGGGTGTTTTAAAAAGTGTTCATTGAAATCTATTGGCAAAGGCAGGAAAAATTAAACCGCCTTTATTCTGAGGTGGGGACGGCCCATGCTGGGTTACCCTCTGGTTGTGTTTTTAAAAGCTTTCTCTGCAACCGTGCAGACTGGCAACGTAATTTTTCAAATGGAAGCTTAGACTCTGGGAAAAAACTTGACAGCAGGGGGTGAATATTGATGCAGATTCCATGAAATGCACCAGTTCCCACCTGGAGCAACTAAGAGGCCTAGGTAATCTTTTCAGGTACATCTACACTGCTGCTGGGAATGAGCCTCCCAGCCCAGGTAGAGAGACTTGCGCTAGCTCTGTTTGAACTAGGGCACTAAAAATAGCACTTCGGACATTTGGCCCCAGGGGGAGTCAGTGACTATTACAGATCCTGCCCGGAATGTCAGCTGGCCACAGGGGCATCCCCAAGGCACCTCTCCTTCCACTTCCTCTTGTACCATGTGAAATTATAGGAATAGACTTGATGGGACCCCTGGATTAGAGTGTTGCCAACTTCCGGCACATCTTCATCATCCTGGATTATGCCATGAGATACCCCAAGGCCATTCCACTACGATTGACTAATGCAGCCCCCAGAGCAACTGAGCTCAGGAAACTGGTTTCCTAAAGAAACCCTGAAAGACCAAGGCTCAAATTTCACATCCTTGTTGATGAAGGAACTGTGCAACCTATTGAAAGTAAAGATACTGCGACCATCAGTCTACCATCAGAAAACAGCTGGCCTACTGAAATGTTTTCATAAAATGTTAAAAGAAATGTTGAGGAAGTTTGTGATTGCAGACCCCAAATATTGGGACCAATTACACCCACCCCTGTTATTGACCATCCAGGAAGTCCCTCAGTTCTCCATGAGCTTTTCACCTTTTGAGATCTTCTATGGAAGACAAACCACTCATCGTATTGAAACAGCACCAGGACAAAAATAGTGAAGGAAAGCCCGCTCCCTGCCCCGGAAAGTGTGGGGCTGTAATCCGTCAGGTGCTTCAAGCAATGTTAGATGTAGAAGTGGTAGAGGAGTCCTACAGTGAGTGGAGAAGCCCCCTCACCTGGGTCCTAAGTCAGATGGGCCACTACGCTGCTGTATAGACTTCTGCAAAGTCAATGCAATATCCAAATTTGAGGTCTGTCCCATGCCAAGGGTAGAACGATTAGGATCAACCGAGTATATATCTACTATTGTCCTTTCCAAAGAGTACTGGTAGGTTCCCCTTACACCCGACTCCAGGGACAAATCAGCTTTCTCCACCTCCTATGGATTGTACCAGTTCCATACCACGGCCTTTGGACTCCACAGTGCAGCTGCCACTTTCCAGAGGTTGATGGATGAAATCTTGCAACTCCATGGACAATATGATGCTGCCTATCTGGACACCATTGTCACCTAGAGCCAGAATTGCAGGGACCACCTGAAACAGGTAGCGGCAGTACTTCAATCCCTTGCAGATGCAGGCTTGTTAGCCAATCTGGCAAAATGCAAGATTAGGACCCACGGAGTTACATACCTAGGGTACACAATAGGAGGTGGCCAGTTGTGACCCTTGGTGGACAGAGTCCATGCTTTAATGAGCTGCCCCGTCCCTTCAATGAACAAAAACAAGTGCAACGATGCCTGGGATTAGCCGGGTACTGTCAACATTTTGTCCCAGGATTGTCCACCATTGCAGCACCCTGAACAGGCCTCATAAAAGAGGGCCACCCCAGGTAAATACGGTGGACGCCAAACTGTGACAAGTTTCAGAGTAACAGCCGTGTTAGTCTGTATTCGCAAAAAGAAAAGGAGGACTTGTGGCATCTTAGAGACTAACCAATTTATTTGAGCATAAGCTTTCATGAGCTGCAGCTCACTTCATCGGATGCATACTGTGGAAAATACAGAAGATGTTTTTATACACACAGACCATGAAAAAATGGGTGTTTATCACTACAAAAAGTTTTCTCTCCCCCCACCCCACTCTCCTGCTGGTAATAGCTTATCTAAAGTGATCACTCTCCTTACAATGTGTATGATAATCAAGGTGGGCCATTTCCAGCACAAATCCAGGGTTTAACAAGAACGTCTGAGGAACGGGGGGAGGGGGGGAAGGAATAAACAAGGGGAAATTACCAGCAGGAGAGTGGGGTGGGGGGAGAGAAAACCTCTAGCTGTGAGAGTTAGGTTAATAAGAGTAATCAAAGTGCATGCACACTAGACTCTCCTGGGGCTGGTCAGGAAGGAACTCCCCCTCTTACTCTTTCCCATGTGTATAACATTGCATAATAAATAAATAAATAAATAATACCACCACCCAGCACTTACATAGCACTTTTCATCCATAGATCTCAAAGCACTTTCCAAAGGCACTCAGTACCATTATCCCCATTTTACAGATAAGGAAACTGAGGCACCAGGCGGTGATATGACTTGCCTTAGGTTACCAAGCAGGATGCTAATTGTCTACATGCTTTATTGAGGAGGGGCAGTGCTGGCCAACTACTGTACAATCAGATACTAGCCACTGCTGGGATGCCAGGCTAGAGGGACCAAAGATCTGACTGCTGACAAATGTGTCCAGCCTGATCAGAGACGGGGTTTACTGTGACATTTTGTTCCCCCGTATTACGCCTGGATTTGTGTCAGGGGGACTTGGGAGCTCATTTGCTGGAGACATTGGCATGCAGGCCAGATTATCACCTTTCCTCTAGGCATCAGGACTGGACACTTAAAAATGGGGGGATCGCAGGAGGGTTCTGTTTAAAAAAAAAATACGGACTGTGGGGTTTGCAGCACAAGGCTGCTTAGAGCGTGGGATTCAACAGCACTGGCTTCTCTGCGGGCAGCACAATGGCACTAAATTGCTAATGACGCATTTACCACCTCAGCCAACACACTTTGGTCCAGTCCTTAGATGCTGTGCCTGTGGCATCAGGCTGGGCTGTCACCAATACATCTGCGGCTTCAGAGTCATGAACGGTAATAGAATCACAGCAACAAATAATAAAGGGAATGAAATGGAAGCCAGCCACCGGAAAGGAGCTCTATACATTATCCAAACTTGAAGGGTAATAGGTAAACAAGCCAACTGGGGTACGGGGAGGTGCGGACCTTTCCGGCACTGGAATAATAAACAGCCCAATTATAACCGCCGCACTCAGGTGTTTCAAAGGGAAGATGGGGGAAAGGATCAACGAAATTAATTTAACATAGTTACAGACTTTACATTTATTATGCTACGGGGGCTGAGGAAGTGCTCGCCGAGGAGCTGCTAGGTGAACCAGACCCGAGCATCACAGTTCAGTCACTGCAAGGCGCCCAGGAATGGGGTGGTATGGCCATGCCAGCCATGTTGCTTTGGGTGTGCAACTGCCCTGCATTCATAAACAGCGCCCCCTGTTGGATCCTGGGGCTCGGCACCTATGTGGCACCTTACCCATGCTCCACCCCCCTTACTCACTTGCATAGGAGCTACAGGTAACCTGACCCACAGATTTACCCATGTCAGACAGCCACAAACAACAAGATCCAGTGGAAAGGGACCTGAGCTGGGCTCGGGAGATGTGGGTTCTACCCCTGACTCTGCTACTGACCTGCTGTGTCACCTTGGGCAAGTCACCTCCCACCAATTTCCCCTTCCCCTGTCTATCTAGCTAGGCTGTGGGCTCTTTGGAGCAGAGACTGTCTCTGACAATGGGGACGTAGAACACTGAGCACAATGGGGCCATGATCTTGGCTGGGCCAGTAGGGGTAATGATAGCGATGGGTTCTGACGGTGCACCAGGAAATAGAGATGCCAGTTTGGTGGGTTAGGAGGGCTCACGGCATGCTCTCACCCACAGCAACCAGCTCATTTTAAAATCACACCTGCGTGTGCGATTGCCACCATCTCAGCCAACACACTAGGGACGGAGCTGGGGACCTGCAGAGCTAGGAGCATGAGCTGCTAAAGCTCCCTAGCTGGAGGCTGTAACAAACTGGATTGGCACAGAGGGGGACATGTAACACACACTCAGCATTGGGCTCGTGTACATCCCCTGGCAGAGTCCCTCAAAGGCCTGTGGCAATGCACATCTACCTATCCAGGGGCAGGAGTGAGCTCTGCAGCCAGCTTGGAGGGGGAGCCTGGAAGTTGGGCAGGAGAGATTGTCGGCATGCAGCTGTCAGCTGAGGCTGGGAGGTGCAGGGGGTATTTCCCAGGAGTCCCCGAGCAGAACTTTGCAATGACTGACAGTGAGGCAAAGAAGCTACCCAAGGCCTTACACCGGACCCAGTGCAAACTGGGAGAAAACTTTCACTGACTTCTCTGCAGCTCTCCAGCTCAGACAGACTTATTCAGCGAACCTGCCGGCTCATTCCCTTTGCAGGGAGTCTCAGGGTGTTAATTAGTAAGACCTTAGACATGACAGAAAACTTCAAGGTGTTTCCACATCCAGCCCATCTGAATAGAACCCAGGGAGAGGGCAACCCTGGGAATGGTGACTGGACCCTCGGTGAGCCAAGCTTCATTACTGACAGCAGCTCCTTCGGAAGCCATCCTGGACTTCAAGAAATAAAGGTTCCCTACTTCCAGCATTCCCCTTCATTGAAATCCCATCCCCACTCCATACTGCAGCAGTCACAGCGAGACGAGGTTGTTTCGGGGGAGCGGGAGGGAGAACTGCTGTCTGAGCACCCTGACATTTGGTGCCTAAACACTCTATCCGGGGTTTGCTTGGTGCATGCGTGTGTGCTGCTGGGGGACGAGGAGGAGGAGGAGGGAAGCGGTGATGGGGGAGCGCAACCAGTCATTTCAGGCAGGCTCCAGCGGAGCTGTCAGCAGAGCCCCGCAATCATGGCGGAGTTTTATTACGGAACGAGAGAATGCGAGGGGAAGGAGTGACAGATTTAAAATTAACTTGCCAAACTCCCCGTCAATATTATGACAATTCCCCACATCAGTTCAGTGACCCGGCGCGCTGCCTGACAATATTAACATAACTTTGTTGAAACAAAACCCTTCGCTGGGCCCTCCGCTTTGGCGGTGGCAGTGGGCAATTCTTTGCTGAAGATGGAAGCCCCTCACTCTCGCCGCGCTCTTTGATCAGCATTTCCCGCACAGGGCTCCCCCGTGCGGCTGCGCCCTCAGGCAGAAACGCTGTCTCAGGGAGACCACGTCAGCACAGGGGGAGCCAGCCTGCACTTCGGGAGGCCCTGCTCCTGGGGGACATTGCTGCCTGGTGCCCAAGGCTAACAGGCAGGTGAGGCAGAGCCGTTCCCACTTCTCCCTGAGCAAGCACACTAAGGTTTTTACCCCCATTCCTCATTCTTAGGGGCCCAGCCCCATTTCTCTTCCTGTTCGCTGTCCAAGCATCTCTCAATCACGAGTGGATTTTATCTTGCCATGGACTCATCGCAACAACCTAAACTGCTTCAACCAGATTTTTTTTTTTTGCACTCACATCAATCAAATGGCCACAAAAATGTTTCCTTCTCCCCACCCCCAAAATGTGTCACTTCCTCCCCTAAACTGCACTGGCTACATCCCCACCACCCAAAGAATCCGCAACAGCCTGAGTTCACTGCCCCAGAGACAGGAGAGCAAGCGAGCGAGGGGCCCACCCCAACCTGGAGCTGAGGGAGGAAGAAAAAAGAGACACAGCAGAAGATAAGGGAAAGAGAAATATCACATTTAGGGTCAACCGACTTGAGCAGGGTCTTTCCAATCCACTCCCCAAGGAGCGCTTTTCCTATGTGACAGTTACATGTTGGGCTGACATCCCATTCTCCATCTACCAAGAATATAGCAAGCAAAGCTCCCTGCATGAGCAGTAATTTGGGATTTCTGTCAACCAATTGCATAAAAGCAACCATTTGAAACGCCAAACAACTCTTAAACAAAAATCTTTGTTCCCTTGGGGCAAAGAGATGGCGCAAAACACAGATGGGACTGGCAAACAAGCCATTTGGAAGATAATCCCCCTGCAATTTGAGGACAACAATAGCTTTTGGTTGGGCCCCATTGCGACACAAAAACACTGTTAATCTAGCCTTTAGTGAGCTGGATTTGTTGCTGAGCCTCTCACCCAAACTGAGAGGCATGTGTGGAATAGATACATATTTTTCTTGAATTAGGCTTATTTATGAATATTCCATAAATGTAACATTTGGGTGGGAGGAAAGTGTGGTTTTGAATTTGTTGCTCACAATCCCTTGGGGGAACTTCCAAGAGGGGAGCAAAGCGGACTGTTGGAGTGTGGTGACAGAGCATTCTTCTGCAGTCCTGGCATTCAGCCAAAGGGAAAGAAAGGAGGAAGGGAAACACATTGTAAGTGGGTCACTTTAGGGCACTGCCCTCGCTCTTTCAAACGCTCACAGCCAGGCTCATGGAAGGCTGAGGGAGGCTCAATATGCCTCCCTGCAATCCGTGTGTGTTACTTTAAATGAAGAGCACGAAGCTGGAAATCAGGAGTCCAGCAGGTGTCAGGAGCGAAGTGAGAGGCAACGGGCAGGTGGAGCAACTCTGTAACAGCTCAGCCAGTGGACAGGACTCTGTGCCCTTCCCACCCCTGAGCTGTAGAGAGAGCTCTTTGGAAAATTATTTCTTCCCTCCCATATGAAAAAAAAATGGTATTTGGAGTTTTGGATTTTGGGCTTTCAATTGAAAATGCCTAGGTTTTGTCAAAAAAAAAAAAAAGGAATATTTTCATCCAAAATACAGTAAAAGCTGTGTTATCTGGCCCTGGACCAACTGGAAAGCTCTATAAACTGGCATTTCTGATCTTCATTGAAAATCTGGTTTACAGTCTGGTTGGCGAGGAGCTGGTAGGCTCCCTACTTGGCAATATGTCCCAGCTGCTTCTAGGTGGAGGCATGGCTAGGCGGTTCTGCACGCTGCCCTTGCCCCACCCTGCCCCGAGCGCTGGCTCCGCAGGTCCCTTTGGCCGGGAACTGCAGACAATAGGAGCTGCGGGGTCAGGGCCCGCAGGCGGAGGCAGGGTGCAGATCCACCTGGCCGCGCCTCTGCCTAGGAACAGCAGAGACATTTTGTTACTTGTGGGAGCCACCCGGATCCAGCACCCCGCAACCCCTCCTGTGCCCCAACCCCATGCCCTGAGCCCCCTCCCACACCCAAACTTCCTCCCTCTTAGTTAACTGGAATTTTTGGCTTACCAGCGCCCCCCCCCCATTCCCCCAACATGCCAGATAACAAAGCTTTTACTGTATTTTCCCCCACAAAAGAGGTCATTGTTGACATCAAGTTTTCAACCCCCAAACGTCATCCAGCTGTACTCATAAGCTCTTTGGGGCAGGAACCTCATCTTCTAACTTGTCTGTTAAGTGCTGTGCACACCCACAGAGCTATGCAATGACATACAGTAATAATTAATGAATGATAGCCCAGCTATGCAATGAATGAGCTATGTGCAGGGTTGTTAGCTGTTTCTCTCCACTGTCCATGAACTGGAAGGTGGCATTCAAGGATGTTGGGACAGGGACAGATGCTCATCACCATGGCACACACAGTGAGGGTGACATAATAATTCCTGTGGGGTAAGATATGCCTGCTGCTCCTAAGAGTTGGATGATGTGAGCTGCTCAGCTGATGCTCACGCATTAGCTTACCCATCGCTGATGTACATGAACAGGACATATCCTCAGCGGCTAGGTGAACGGGGAAGCGGATGTGCAGGCAAGAGAGCTTGTAACACGGTGATACTAAGGGACAGGGCTAAGATCTCAGGAATAATCTGATTCACCTGCTCCAGCCGGGTGTGTAATCCTACCAAATCCTTTACCTGTTCTAGTTCGAAAGGGGGCCACTTTACATCCCAGTCCTTCAGTGCCATATGAGGAGCCTGCCCGTACTCCAGCACAGCCCCTCATCTCATGCTGCACGTTGGATGGAAAGGCATATCCAGCAACTAACGGGCAGGGCCTACTGCCAAGCACTGGGTGGCAGTGGGACACTCCAGCACTTACCACCAGACCCTGAAACTGGGACTAATGGGGACATCCAGACTAAGACGTGAAGGACAAAGTTTCTAGCTGCACGACGCCTTCCCCCAACACTGGGCTGCCATGATAAGTGGATGGAGACTATACTCTTTATTAAGGACACTGAAGAGATGACAACATGGGAAGTGGGGAGCATTGAAAGGACTGTCACATCTCCATAACTAACGGATCCCAGCCACGATAAATGCCTTTAAAATACTCAGCCCTTTGTTCTGATAGCAGGTTCTTGCTCCTACTTTGCTGAAACAGGTTTTTAATCCCTGGTATTAGGGAGTTTCCTGCTATGTTTCAAATGCACCAAATTAAGGGCTTCTTGAACAGCTGGCGCCTTAATGCTCAGAGAGGTTCTTGAATATATATGAAAATCAGAGGCAAATTACATCTTTTAGTTAATAATTTCTTCTCCATTAACCTCCTTTCCGGCCCTTGTTAGAGGATGATGTAATGGTGTTTCGACACCATAACCCTCCACAGAGAACAGGCAAAGGAACTCCAGGGGAGGGGGCTGAATAAATTTGTGTGCGGGCGGGCGGGGGAGCCTCCCAATATTTTTAGCTAATATTCTCAGAACAAACAGTCTCATTTTGAATAGGCAACAAAGCCAGCGCCGGCCTCCCCACCCCAGGGAACAATCTCTAAAGCCCAAGACCCTGGTATCCTGGGCGCTGAGAACGCTGCACGTTATACCGAGTCACGGATGTTAGCTAGTAGTATAGATGTGCGCAGGAAAGAGGATAGCAGGACTCCCGCCCGCCTTTCCCCAGGCATTCATCCCTCCCGGGTGCTACCTCTCTTCTCCATTCTCAGAGGATCCTGCAATCCCTCCTCTCCTATTCAGCCACCACAGCTACCAGCTCTCCCGCCCCTCCGGCGTTGCTTTCACCCCAGAGCTGTTCTGTCCCTGTCCTATACAGCAGCTGGGCTCAGGGCCAGATCCTCCGCCAGTCTAACTGTCATAACTCTGCTGGTTTCAATGAGGCCATGCTGATTTTCACCAGCTGAGGACCTGGCTCCTTGCCTGCAAGGCACAAGGCCATTTTTTGTCCTGATTTGGATATCGTCTAATCTCCCCTCGTTATAGCCCATGTAGATTGTGGTAGGAGCTCTCTCGGTGATGCCAGTGAGGCTGAAAACCCACAACTCACATGCCCAAGAGGCAGACAGAGTTTAAGGCCACCTCGTCTGACCTCCCGTCTATAACCCAATAGCTCAGGTTAGACTAACGCATTCCGCTGCTCAGGAGACTGAACCGTTGTGGGCCACAGGCAGAGAACAGGAGCGAGCCAGATGTCCCCAGGAACTCTGCAACGTCAGGGAAATGAGCTCAAAGAGACATAAACTTGTGCGAGGTCTCATGGAGCTCGGGTGCTAAATCTAGAAGGGAGCCGTGGCAGCGGGAGAGGCTAGCTGTCCCGAGCACGTACCCGTCGGAGACGCTAGGTCCGTACACAGGGTGTCTAGCCCTTCCTGCCACTCGCGCTGCCTCAGCTACCTTCCGGTTTTAGCACCCGAGCTCCATGAGACCTAGCACAAGTTACGTCTCCTTGAGCTGGGAATTACAACCCCCGGCTGGAAGGGCAGACATACCCTAAGGAAGAAGCTTTCCTGTGCCACCTCAGAGCACTCACCCTCCCTGTCCGTGATCCTGTCTCCAGCTGTGGCCAAGCCTGATGCTTCAGAAGAAGGCCATCCCCTCCCGCCCAGAATACATCTTTCCTGACCCCAGCAAGCAACTCTCTGAAGCCCTGACGCATGAGATTCGATTGCAGTCATTGTCTCAATGCAGAGCTGCGAGCATTACAAAGGGGAGCGCACAGAGTTCTGTGCAGGTTTCACATCAGATGGGGAAAGTGTGTTTATGGTCTCACCTCCCACCGGCATCCTGCCTTTGCCTGGGAACTTCCAGCTGAATCTCGGCCTGGTAGCTAGAGCTACCGGAACCAGCTGAGGTATTTCACACTCTCCACCGGTCGGTGGCTTTTTGGACTCTGACACCTGGAAGGTTTGGGAGGCAGGTGTAATACACTGGGGGGAGGGGACAGGTGGTCCCCTCAGATGACTGGGAGAACTTCAGCTGCAGCACACAAATCCTGGCATGTCTCAGCAGGTGCAAGCAAATAAACCACACTCCCTGGAGTCCAGGGCCATGAAAGTGGCACAGATCTGGACTGAGGTAGAAGGCACCTGCTGATGAAGACCGAGTGGAGAAGGGGGAATTTCGCCCAGTGGCATCACTCACCATGCAACAGTATGAAGGGAAAAATCCCCAATGGTGTTGGGGCTAAGTGGAGTGCTTAGGAGAGTGCAGTGGGAAATTCCAGGCATAAATGGAAAATATTACATAGGCAAAACTGTCGGGGGAGGGGGGACTTCCACTTTGCCATCACAGAGGGCCTGACACACCCAGAACAGCAAGGTGCACCCTTTTCGGCTGAGAGATCAGCTCACAGTACCCCAGGCATGGCCTTATGATTTGGATTTGGGCGTGACTACCAGCCCACGGGAGAAGGGAGCCGAATCGGGTCTCCCCGTCCAGCCCTCCAGCCGGGGGGACAAACTGGGTTGGGCCTGACGCTGAATCAGCACTGGACCAGGATGAGTCTCTTAGCACAAAGCCCCGAGGCTGGGTGGTCTCTTGCACTGCTTGGGCCCAAAGCCAGCTGACCACCAAAGCCAGGAATGAAGCAAAGCGTCTCCCAAACGAAAATGGAGTTATAAAATCTTGCGGGATTTATGGCTGGTATTTAGCCTGGAAGATGGTTTCTCACCTGCTTTTTAATCCCCACAGCAACTGGAAGCACCTGACAGGGTCAGATAAAGGAAGCCCCGGTGCTGTCTAGGGCCAGTATAGACCAAGTGGCTCAAACACGCTGAATGGGATCGAGGGATGGGAGGGAGGCAGCGCTCTCCCCAAGGATTCACGTTTGTTGTTATTTCTTTTTTTTTTTAAAGCATCTTTCCTCTGAGAACCAGAATCCATTCTGACTGCAGTAGCGGCAAAGGAAGAAACCCGTCTGCCTTGGAGTCCCTGAGCCCTGCGTTTCCTTTCAGGCAGCAATAAGCAGCCCCCTCAATCAGGCTGCTGTCTGGGCAAGGAGAAGGCTGCCTTTAAACAAATCCCTCAGCCCTAGCGCAGTGCAAGGAAAGGCCACGCTATTACAGGAGCGGGAGAGGAAATTAAAGCCCCAGCAAGAGGCGGCTTGGAGCCCAGAGGACAGCAGCAGAGGCGGGAGCTGGTTAGGATGCAGGGAGGGCTTATGTGAGATTGCAGCCATCGCACAAGGGGCTCTTTAGGCGGACAGGTTTCATGAAACTCCCAGTCCTGCTCGGCCATCAGGAAACAAAGCGCATGGCAAAGATTTCCAATCTGCATTCCTGTCTCTGTTCAAAAGGCCCCACCAAGGGTTGCCACAAGGGGAGGGGAACTGAAGGAGAAGGCGCTAGGAAAACTGTCTCCGCACACAGTCAGTTCTCACTTCCGGCAAAGGCCGCTGATTTACAGAGGCCAAAGTGTGCGCTGCTGAGAACCCCCGAGTGCTCGGTTTGCCAATGCTTTCTGGGTGCAGAAAGGAGCAGAGCAGCTCCTTGTGGGTCGTACTGGTTCTACAGACCCCATCGTCATAGCAAAGGGCCAGAATTCAGCACCAATACATCACCGGGGAGATTTTACAAACGACTGGAGAAAGCCGCAGGACTGGACTGTAAGAGATGCAGACCACATGCAACTCGGACTGACGACCATGGCAGCTGTGCAGCTGGGCTTTGGAAGAATGAGGCCACTGGAGAACCCTTTGTGTAGAACAACCCTGCATCAGACCCTGCAGTGGTCGGGTGGAATGTGGAGTCACTCCTCAGTTGATACACATCGGCATAGATCCTTTGAAGTCAATGGGGCTAAGCTGGTTTACACCAGCTGAAGTTCTGGCCCCGCTATGTGACATACCTCAGACGGAAACAACCTCTCAGCTCTTTCCCCTCCTCTGTTTACTTTGTGTTGCCCCCAGCTCTTGTATGTCAATGTTACAAGACAGAGCTCTTGACAGCTAAGCTTCCCACCACCCTCACCTTTGACACCCCCCTTCCGACCTTCAATATCATCAGGGTACATCTTGCAAATCTACCATGTTACCTGACCCAGCTAGGGGATGGGGCAGTACCTGAAGGTCATCTGGAACACCTGGCCTTGGTTGACATGCTGGGTCCTGTTGTTGTACCCGTGCAGCATCTCGCCGAAGAGGGTGTCGTTGAATTTGGTGTCTGGCTTCAAGCACTTGGGGCCCTCGCAGATGTCAGACAACATGAGGCAGGATTTGCCATCTGGAGCGAGTCTGTATTCCTCAACACAGCTGGGAAACAACACAAAGTAGGTCAGAGAGAAAGACAGAGCCACATGCATGCAATACCCAACCCCCAAACAGGGCTTGTAGTGACATGAACCCTGCTGTAGAAAGACTCTTCTCAAGATAGGAGAGTCAGGGTGATGCACACAATCGAAGTAGAACAAGCCAGCTGACTGTAAGGCACTCCATGAGGATCTGGGAAACCAGGGTGCAGCAAACTACTCCAGGGAGTCACATCACTTAAAACCTGCACCGGATGGGTGCACTGGGCCTGGAGAGCCAACAAAGTATTAGCTCCAGGCTTGGCACTCAAAACCTAGGCTGGGGAGAGCTCCTGGAGACTAACAGGGAGGCCTGGGAGTTACCAATGCTTGTTATTCTTGCAGCTTCAATAACAGCTTTCTTCAGCACCATGGACAGCTGCAGCAGGGCTGACATCCACATTGGCTGCCAGCCGCAACTGGTGCCAGCAGTGCGTATTCTGGGCCTCCCTGTGGGTAGGCCTGGCAGCGTAGAAACGCCAGTACCACGGTCACAAGGCAATATGTTCTTGCTGCCTCGGTCAGGTGGCAGGGGAAAGAGAATTCAGCTCAAACATGCTGCCCTTCCCAAGGTAGCCAGTCCCCATCTACCAGGGCAGATGCTCACAAATCCATGGGAATGACGCCCTGTGCCTGATGGCAGAATTGGGCGCCAATGCATATTGTCTATTTAGCTGCTTTATTTTACACATTCCCTCCCAATACTAGTACAAACACCCACGCCAATGTCCCCTCAGCCAACAGCACAAGTAAGCCAGAGACACTGCCCCTGTTTTTATTTAGCTGTTCTGTCCCCAGAGATGTGAATCCAAGGTTTTTTGTTCCTCTCTCCCACTGTTAATTTCCAGGGCTTCTACAAAACTTTGCAGCTCTAGTTGGCAAAACTCTTCGCAAAGAAGGAAAGTATCATCATCCCTGTTCTATAGATGGGGAAACCAAGGCACGGAAAGGGTGAGGTGACTTGCCCCCAGGTTACACAGGGATTCCTGTCGTGCAACCAGAAATAAAAAACAACTCTCCAAATTTTTGCTCCCACAAGACATGAAGGATGATTTTGTGGAGGAGGCACTGAACTGGGGCCAGGAGATCTGCATTCAATCCCCAGCTCTGCCACAAACTCCACATCACTTTGAGCAAGTCAGTCATCTCTCTGCGCCTCAGTTTCCCAGCTGTAAAATGGGGATAATAGTGCTGTCTTTCTTCCATGCTTTTTTGGCCTTTCTTGTTTATACTACAGGCTAGGGCCTACCGGTCACTGTTTGTACAGCACCTAGCACTGTGGGGCCCTGGAGGTGTAGTTATAACACAAATATGACTTTACCCTGTACTCATCACCATGGTATTTGCTTGGCCCAGCTGAACTAGTTTTGCTGGCCTTCCCCACGTACGTAACACATTCTGTTGGAATGCAGAGCCTGGCTGTTTATCCCCTTCCCTGCCGAACCTGCCCCGCTTCCCAAAACTCCTGCATAGCAGCTGCGGAAGCTGGGTGTTTTCTCTTTCTAACACAATCATTCCAAATAGCAAAGCAATAAAGAAAGGGGAAAAAAAATAAAAGGAAAGAAACTGGCTGAGAAAGCTGGGTCCCCTGAGAGCTGTGAACGGCTGGGGCTCAGCGAGATCTCTGCCGTCTGAGCACCTGGATGTGTCAGGAGCTGACAGATGTTCCTCGGAGTTACTTTTAGGAATTTGTTTCTTCACTTCACGAACTGTAACTCACATTTCCTTGAAGGTCAAAGTGCTTTTCTGACTGGCGGCAGCCACCAGGCAAGAGGCGGAATGTGTCTGGGAAGCTTGGGGGAGCCTGTTATATAGCCTCTATGCTCCTTTTCTGCCTGCCAGAGCTGGTGGAGAACTCCACTTTGGGACCCTAATACACAGGGGATATTGGAAACATCCCCGTTTGATTGTGATCAGCCAGGCTCCTGCTGCTGGCTGATAGGTTCCCCAGCTGCTTACAGGAAGAATGGTGGACACTGTGATGCCGCTTTTCCCTGGGCACCGAGAGGAAAAGAGATTTGTGCTGTCTGAGCAGGGCCAGAGGAAAGTGGTGATAGACCAGGCTGCGCACATACACTCTGGGCCTGTCCTGCCAGTCCCTCTCCATCTGACGTGACTTCAGGGCAGTGACGCATGAAGGCTTTGTGTGTAATGCAGCTTATGGCCTGAAAGCAGCATTCTCCAGATAAGCAGCACTGGGGGAGAGGGGATTCACCAGCTCCCTGCCTGTAGATTCTGGCTGGACCCCAGAAGCACAGGTGCTGGGAGAAATCTCCCCCCGCCCCCCCGACACACACACACACACAATCCCCAGGCTCCCTCCCTCCATCCAAACAAACCCAAACTGGAACAGTGGCTATTATAAACTCAGGAAGGTGCAGCCACTCTGCCTTTACCAAGCACAACACTCCCCTGCCCCGGCAGGAAGGGCAGCGATGTCTGCAAAGGCCTAACAGGGCAGGTGCCCATCAATGCTCCCTGCAGTTTTTTTTCTAGTTAGGGGCATGGCTTTCCTGTTCCTCAGTGCCCTCTTACTCTCCACCACCCACCAGTTTTAGCCAGATGCCGCATGTCTCCCTCTATTCTGTGCCTCTGCATCTGCTGATGGGGTATCCTGCTACTTTCCCACTTGCCTGGGAGCCATTTGGCCTTTGCCTTGAGCCAGGCTGGGTACTGAGATGCCTCAGAGTCCCTGCCTCTGGAACCTCACTGTCACCAAGGCTGGGCACGGGGTTCTGTGATGGCTTTTACTCTCGCGCTGTGACTGTCCCCTCTCCCATGTAAGAGTTTGCTGTGAGCCCAGAGGCCCCTTTCATTCCTCCTTGCGTGTCAGCCTGCAGTCATGTATATTAGGGAATGGTGGCATGTAGGCACTCAGATGCCATAGCGCTCAGTGCAGGATGAATGGATGCACCCCTCCATTTCAGTGCATTCTGCTGTAAATCCTTCTCCCTCTGCACTTTTTTGCTACCTTCCAGGGGACGACTGGGCCCAGATGTTTCATTCACTAAATGGCTTCTTGCTCCCTTCCCTCACCTACCCATTACCACCTCTTCCCCTGTAGCTAGAAGATCTGAAGTAGGTTAATGCATGTGCTCACAATTATGTGTAAATGCAGATATGCATTAGCAAAGGTGTAGCCAATAATCTTACTTTATTATTTACTTATTGTGTGATGTTATGATTTGTCTTTCTTTCTTTCTCTCTATGTTCTTGATTTCTTTATAAAGGGATACAATCTGCCCCGCCTCTAAACCAGGGCAGTGCATAGGGCGGCTTGTGTGATGGATGGCTATTTTTGCAGCCATGCCGCATAAAGCCAGATGATCACAGAGCTCCCTTTGGAGCATTCTGTAGTTGGGGAGATTTTCCTTAGAGAAAATGCTCAATCACATCGGATTCTAGGATCCTGGCCAAGCTCTGGGATGAAACTCTATTTAAAGAGAGGCACAGCAAAACCACAACAACCCGGCACAAAATAGTTTGGGATTTATATAACAAGACGTGGACTGACTTGTACAGTCTCTTTCTCTCTCACACAGACTCCTGTAGGAGACAGAACTGTCCGTGTGCACACAGATCATTCCCACGTGCTTACACTGCAGGCCAGCAGGCACATACATTCACCATCAAAAACGGCATGTGTATGCGATCGCAACTTGTTGCCCCCATGTGAATAATCTTTCCCCCCATGGGAGCACGCAGCACATACAGTTACTCGTTTATTTCCACAGATGCATACTGGGTCATCAAGCTCTTGCATGGATGTGCAGCCAGAACAGAATTATGCTTCCATATGTGCACACACACAGGCCACTTCCACCATTGCTCTGAGCTAATATACTTCTCTACTGCCTCCATGCCAGACAGGTCCAACCACGCAGACAGAGAGACATGCGAGTACAGACGCAGACGTGGCTCAGAGGAATCCAGTGGGAGGGAAGAGGGCAGAGGAGGAACCAGCTGCTCAAGTCTTCCGTTCAAGCTGCAGAACCCCTTTGACACAATGGTTCCAGGAGACTCACCCGCAGAACATGAAGATGGCGCTGGAGGAAGGGTCATACGGCAGGGGAAGGGTCTGCTGGAGGCACAGCTGCTCACAGCCACCATTGAAGCCATCCGAACAGTCGATCCCCTTGGAATAGTCGTAGCAGCCAGTGCCGTCCTTCATGGGCCTCAGCTCCTGCGGGCACTGCAAAGAGAGGGGACACGTTAAGGCGAGTGGGATGCTTCACCCTGCTGGTTCCCAGGGCTGGGGGCGTTTTCCCTGCAGGAGGTGACAGTGTGACCACTGGAGGTAAGCCAGTGTCAGGGACACAGCTCCCTGCTGTGAGTTAGCTCTCCGCCCTCGGGAGCCACATTCATTCCTAGTGGAAGCAGGCTCCACTCCAGCGAAGTGGACGGCGTTATACTGGTGAACTCAGGTCTGTTGTCGGCATTAACAGAGGACACACGAAAACCCGACCTCAGGTCTCCACAGGTGCAAGTTCACCTGGGAAGCCGGTGTGGACTGGGACGAGCACCGGATTGGGACGTAGGAGAGCTGGGTTCTACTCCAGGCTCTGCCCCTCGCCTGTTTCCCTGCTCTGTGCCTCAGGCAAATGGTGCTAATGATACTGACCCCCTTGGCAAAGGGTTTTGGGATCTTCTGGTGAAAAGAGCCATTGCAAGGATCTTCACGGCACACCCCAGTCAGAGCCTGCTGCAGAGCCCCACCTACCTCTCTCCCTGGAGTCCTTTACCCGGGCAGCGTCTGGGCGCTAGGGAATGGCAACGCATGATGCTGAATGGGAGGCACAGACTATGGACGGCATCCCAAGTAAATGGACTCCTGTGAGTTTGGTCCTGGCCCTCCTGGAGTCAGTGGGGATTTTGGCTGGGTATCGGTCATTTGTTTAAGCCTGCAGATGCATTTTATTCATAGTTGGGGATCTCAAACCCCCCCACCCCGTTTAAAATCATTCCCAAAAAGCAGCCCAGTGCCTCTTTGAAGTAGGTAGGTGGGGCTCTGCAGTAGCTCTCGGCAGGGGGCAGCCTTCCTGGCTGACACTGAAGCAGACAACTGCAGAAGGACAGATCCTCACTGAAGCCAGCAGAGCCGGGCCGCTTTGCACAAGCTAGGGATCCGGCTCTGCTCGGGGTTTTCATTTCAATTCTCCGGCTGGCTTTCCCTGTCCCAAAAGATTAAAAACAGCAGGCACCTAATGCCATCAATCATCTGCCACCCTGATTAAAGTGCTTTCCGTGGCCACCTTTGTTATTTATTTATTTTCTTTTATCCAAAACCAGGACAAAAAAAAAAAAAAACACGCACAAAAACCAACCTAAAACACAACAAAAGGACCAGTCCTCGGAAAAAATAAATCTCACCTAGGAACAGCTCACAATTAAAAATGCATTACTGAGTTCTTGAAGATGAGTTAGCTCAGAGCCTGCACATGTAGCAGTGAAGGCAGGTTATAAATGGCCTCTGTCAAGCAGAAGAAAGGTTATAAAACTGCTATATTTTGTGCTTAAAAAAGAAAATCAATTTTCTGTGCGAGCAAAATGCCATACATGTAATAAAAGTCCAGGAGATCCCTCCTCCCGAGCTGGCTACCCAGCCAGGTGCCGCTCCAGACCCAAGCTGCCAGGTCTGATGGATGCCTGGGCATCAGGCCATTAGCTGTATGATGACAGCTGAACTCTGGCTGCTCACGGTGCAAAGCCACACATGCCCAGGATAGTCCTGTAGCTTCTCAGCTGGAAAGCTCCTGTCACCTGTCTCAGTCCCTCCCCTCTGCGGCGCTAGCTCCTTAAAATAAAACTTAATTCATTTGAGTGATTGCTGTCATTCCCGCAGGCGGTGCAGCCTCCCTGTAGGGCCAATGCAGATGCAACAGGCAGTGAGCTCCCGAAGGCCACTCCTTCCTCTCCAGCTGAGCTGCGAACTAGGTGGAATGGACCATGAGAGCCTGGGATCCTCGGTTCAGCCACTGGAGCACGGGCCGTGCAAAGGAACAAGGAACAGCAGGAGAGGCAGAAGGCTTCTCTGTCCAGAAGATATGGGCAAGGGAATGATGACACCTCTTTTCACAGGAGGGGGAGAGTGAGGGCATGTCTAGCCATGGGGAAAGGGCCAGGACTGGCCACACTGGAGACCGAAGCTTCTGATACCCATAAGTAAGACTAAGATTTTGTCATGGTTATTTTTATGAAAGTCACGGACACATCATGGGCAATAAACAAAAATTAATGGAAGCTGTGACCTATCTGTGACTTTTGCTGCTGCAGCTCCCTGGTTTCCCCCACCACCGTGGTGGCTGGGAGCTGCGGGGTTCCCCCTTCCCCACACAGTGGCTGGGAGCTGCAGGGTGACCATATTTCCCAAAGAGAAAACGGAACCCCCCCAACCGCTCGCCCGAGACGTCCCCCTCTCCCCGCATGAGGCTGTTGCCCGTCACTGGAACCCTGAGGAGGGCCCCCTCGGGAGTCTGTCACCTGTGGCTGGAACGTTGCAGGGGGGGCCCTGTCACTTGTCGCTGCTGTCGCCCGTTGCTGAAACCCTGCCAGGGCCCCACTGGCTGTCAGCTGGAGTCCTGCAGCCCCTGGGGCTGAAGCAGAGAATGTCAGGAGGTCTCTGGAAATCGGAAATCGCAGATTCTGTGACCTCCGAGTCTTACCCATAAGGCACCAGAGGAGGTTGCAGCAACCTGCGACAAGCTTTTTCAGTTCATACTCCCAGCATGGATATAAAGAGGGGACAGATGCCTCTCGCACGTGTTACATTTTATTGCTAAACACTCTGGACAAATAAGGCTCAGAATAATTGTGGCTGTATAGATACAAGCCACATTTCTAGTCTGTGCGGATCAATGGAAGAGCAACAGGAGCTGTGCAAACAGGCAGAAACAAAAGGGGAAAAGATTCATTGACTGCAGTAGTGGCCAAAGTTTCTCCTTGCTGCCCTGGCTTCAATCTCTGCACTGACTTTGCTCTTCAGACACTGATGAGCATGGACAGCACCTTGTGTAGCTGAAACAGAGATGCCTCTCGTTCCAAGGGGTCGGACCATAACAACAGGGCTCCCGCTGAGGTGAATGAGGATCCTTTCATTGACTTCCAGGGGAACTGGCGGGGCTCCTGCTTTAGGGTCACACCCATAGATTCTGTTGACTTTGGCCTGGCCTAAACTTACAATTTAGGTCAATATAACTCTGGCGCTTTGCGTATGAAAATCCAGAGTACCGGAGCTACGCCAACCTAACCCCCAGTGTAGACACAGCTAGATTGATGGAAGAGTGATGCTTCCATTGGCCTAACTAGGATGGTTTGAGGAGCTGGCTTTCCTACAGGAATGGGAAAGCCCCTTCAGTCACTGTGGGTTGTATCTAGAGTATAGGGTTATGCTGATACAGATACAGCTCTGCAGCTATGCTGCTTAGACCATGCAGTGTAGACATGGCCTGATTCAGGAGCTGCAGGTTGGCTTTAAGAAAGATAGTGCCATGGGAGCACCCTTTTCTGTCTCTGGCGGAAGAGGCTGGCACCCTGTGGTAGCTCAGGGTGGATTGGACTGATGGAGACTCACCCCGGAGCGTTCTCCGTGGTTCGTAGCCACGTTCTGGTTGAGGTTTGCCCCTTGGAATACTTCCCCAACTTGATTTTTAATCATCAGGAAGCGTGCTTTGTTTCTGTTTGTAATTATGCATTGCAATGTGCATTAATTACTGAACGCAAATTGCTCCAGCGTGAAATTTGCAAAAGAGAGTCCCCTTCCCTCACCTCCATGCCCCCATCTGCAGGGAAGTAGCTCACAAGCCAGCTGTTGCACTGCAGCAGAGAGTACCCCTGGGGAAGAAGATCTCCTTGACACTGCACAAATACTGGGAGGTTCCCTGGCAGGGTCAGAGGCATAACAAGCCCTCCTCGGAGCACACAGTGAGATGGGCAACAGCCAAAGGGAGCCAGTCCGCTTTGCAATTAGCAACAGGATGTTTAACAGACAGACATACAGACATGGAGGCAACAATAAATTCAATCCTGAGGACTGGGGGAATGGGAATCTTGGCTGTACTTTGTACTTCAATTTAAACCTTTCCCTATGTAGCAAACTACTTAGCACGTGGGCATGTTCAGTCTTTGGGCTTGTCTACATCTGAAATGCTACAGCAGCACAGCTGCTGTGCAGACATTCCCCACAGAAGTGGGAAGGGTTCTCCCATAGGCCCAGGTAATCCACGTCCTGAAGAGGCAGTAGCTAGGCCTATGGAAGAATTCTTCCACCAGCCTAGCGCTGTCTACACTGGGGGTTAGGTCGACTTAACTACGTAGCTGAGGGGTGTGGATTTTTCACAGCCCTGAGCAATGTAGCTGGGCTGACCTAACTCTTTAGTGTACACCAGACCTGTCCCTGAAAGTGTTTCGGAGTCACTTGCAAAGCCTAGGAGCCTCAGAGCTCAGCAGGAGGGGTCTGAGAGCAACGTCAGTTCTGAACCCTGATTGGATGCAGCAAGTTAGGGAGAGGTAGCTGCAAGGAGCTCCCCTTCCTTGTGTTATGATGGTTCGTCCACAGGGACTGGACCTGGTTCCTCTGGATCTAAACACATGAGATGCTGTTGCTTGAGCTAACGGACCAACTCCTCCACCTTGGAGGGGGTAGAAGAATCATAAACCTCTCCACTTACAGAGGGTCAAAAAGCCACAAAGGGTTAATGTGGGTTAACACAGGGGGCTGGACACCATTAGTCTCTGGGCTCAAGATTGCTCAAGGACCATGAGGGTCAAATCTTCAGCAAGTGTAAATCCACTGACTTCAAGGGAGACACACCAATTTATAGCAACTGAGGCTCTGGCCCGAATCTACCAAGCAGGGACCAGCAGGGAGGGGACCATGGAGCTGGCCAGGATAATGCACCTGGGTTTCCAGAATGCCTCATGGAGACCCCTACTCAGGGCCTAAGTGCTGTAATTTCAGCTCTGCATGGTCTCCGGGCAGGCAGTGCTCAAGAAGCTTGGTCTCTTGATCTCCATCCAGCGAGATCACAAGGGTCAGGCTGGCAATTGATACAGGGAATGTGTTGGTATATTCTATTCAGGGAGAGGGCAGGCTTGTAGTGTAGCAACCTTCCACATGCCAGACGGCGGCATACGCATGGATCTCTGTTGCAGTCTTATTTTTAAAATTAGCTTTTTCTATTTACCTCTTGTTCTCTGCCTGTGGTATGCAATAGTTTAGTCTCCTGAGGGCTGTCATGCTTTGATCTAATTCTAGTTGGCTGGCTTGGTGTGGGGGTGGCTGTGTGGTGTGTAGTGGCCTGTGATATATAGGAGGTCTACCTGGCTGAGTGGGAGGTCCCTTCTGGCCTTAAACCTGATGATCTCAAATGCATTTAGTCATTGTATCACCAATTTCTAGGGAAAGTAGGTGGGTGTTTCTGTGCAGTCAACAGGGCACTCAGCACCTCCCAGGATCATGCCCTCATAATTGTACTTCTATCTTTCTTGATAGAGGAATGGAACTTTGTTGCTTGCCTGTCACCAATAAAAACACTGCAGCTGATCGAATTTGCCCTTACCCCAAAACTGTCCTTACCCAGCAGTTCTATGGGAAGAGCAGCTGTGGACCATAAATTATGTGTCCACAGATTGTATTTAGACACCTCTGTGCACAGGATAAGCTGCTCTGGAGGGCTGGTCTCTGCACCCAGGGGGACTTATGCGCACAGTACTTGGTGTGCATTTTCTGCGCTTTGATAAAGAACCATATCCATTATTGCTAACATTCATCTGTCTGGCTTGAGCAGCAGAGACCCAATAATTACTGTGAGTTCTAATCAATCCAGCATCAATCCAGCTGCAGTTCAATTTGCAATCTCCTCTGCAGTGACACAGGATGAGGGAGGACATCATCTGAAAATGATTAGAAAATCAATAGCTAACTCGGCCAATAATTCTGTCTGGGCAATCCTTGGTGACACAACCCTCACCAATTCCCCTGCTGTGACCACGCCATGAAGGGTGGAGGTAGGCAGGGGACAGCACTCTGTATCCTGCTAGCCAGATAATGCCATTAAACACCTGGAACAAATCAGTAGTTACCCTGACTCTTTTCTCCATGTAGACTAATAGCTTCTGCAATCCACTAGCTGTCCAACAAAATCACCCTCATAAGGGCTAATGCCTTCTTAGCTCCTGTAATGCTTTTCAGCCAAAGATCTTAAAGTACTTTATAAAGGAGGTCAGTATCATCACCACCATTTTACATACAGGGAAACTGAGGCATGGGGCGTGAAGTGACTTGCCCAAGGCCTCCCAGCAGGCCGGTGGCAGAGATGGGAACAGAACCCTTGAAATCACTAACCATAAGAGGAATACTTGAAACTTCTAGATCCTTGGATGAACAATGCTCTAAGGTCTTTTTAACAACATTTACATAATTAAACCTCAACTCAGGAGGTAGTTCAACTATCTGACTCCTTCTACAGAGCAGGAAACTGAGGCATGGAAAGGTTAAAAAGTGACAGCAAATGTCACATGCTTATTGTCACTCCAAACTGCTCAGGTTATAGAACAAACAAATGTGTTTTGTTCCCTCCCACCTCTCCAGCCTTAAAAACTCCACTTGGGATCCAAGAGTCAAGTTAGATTCCTGCCTTCTGGAGCAACGTAACTAGTAATAAATATTCTGCTGGATAAATTAGACCCCCAGCTACTCCCATGCAACCCCACTGCCATCAAGAGGTTTGCACAGGTGGCATTGACTGCAACTCGGTAAACAGCCCGCGGATGATGAACAGTGGAATAGATTCCAGCTCACTCGCTCTCAGATGCCTTAGCTCTGCAGGTATAGCAGGAGGAGAAGCTCGTCTATTTTTGTCACTCCGGTCAGCAGAAAGAACTCTGTGTGTGCATGGGGAGCAGAGATGCTGAATAAGAAGGTGCTATTTTTACTTAGGTACATTTGGGCCTAGAATTGCTGTTTTTAAATGACTTTGCCCAAGGGCACACAGCGAGACGATGGGGATCGAATTCGAGAGTCCTGTCTCCCCAGCCTCTGCTCTAACCCCTAGACCACACTAACCAACCTCACTGACATTCTATGTCGCTAGCATGATACCAACAACAATAAACACCTTTTGCAGATCAGCAGCCAACCATTGATCAACTGAAGGCTAGAACAAGGTCCAGAACCAAGGTCCATTCACCTTGGTAACATTAAGGTGACTCACCACTGTGCAAATTGCCAAATCCTTTCTCTGGGTCCCAGCTCAATCCACTGGCCATCTAGGACTCTGAGAAGAAAGACTCTGTCTAGACTCACCTGCATAATCAAATCCAAAGCAGAAGAGATGCAGCTCTTTGAAGACGAGATTAAAGAAATGACAGCTGAAAGCCACAGAGGACTGTTTCCCCAGGGAAATGAGTGTATGGACCGGTCCCTGTTTATTTCAATAAGCAAAGGCACGCTTTTCATCCACACTCACAAAGTACGTTAGAAAGGAGATGGGTGCCGGGGTCACTGGAAACATCAGAAATGCCTCATTACTGACACGAATGAGAGGAAACTTACTCTCCAGCTAAATTGCCTGACGGGGTTTTTGCAGCTCGGCTTCCCTTTTTTATTATTAAGTTTAAAAAAAAGAATATTTAATGAAGTGGTTCTGCAGAGAGTAAATTGCCCGTTTTTATTATTCTGCTGTATTTTCGAAATATCAGCTGCCTTTTTGTTGGAGATGTTTATGAGATGAAGGCCCAGATTCCCCCAGCAAAGCTTCAGTGCTGTGCAGAGGATGGCGGGTGTCCAGGGATGGCCTGGCAGTGGTGGAAGCAAACAGCAGCATGGAGGTGAGCTGGGGTCTCCACTCTTTTCAAAACAGTTCCGGGGAATTTGACATTGCTCTTAAGCCCTGCACCTAGCTTGTGGTGCATGGGATAGCAAAGAATTGGCTCCCAGATCCATCAAGTCACCGAAGCACATGTCTGACTATAAGTATGTGAGTAACCCCTATTCTGAATAATTGACATCAATGAGATTTAAACATCTGTTGAAAGGTAAGCCCACGCTGAAGTGCTGTCCTGAATAAGAAAGGACTTAGCCATGTGCTTACATTGCTTTCTGAACTGGGGCCTAAGTGCTTTGCTGGACTGAGGCTATCCAAAGGGTTGGCTCAATCCTGCAAGGTGCTGAGCACTCTGTCCTGATCCAGCGCATGTTTAACTTTAGACATATAAGTCTAAGCACTGATGTTAGTGGGTCTAAAGTTAAGCATGTGCTTAAGTGCTTTGCTGGAAGGGGCCTGGAGAAGGTTAAATGCAAAGGCTAGGAAAGTTTGAGCCAATGCAGTTTCGATTATTCTACCAGCTGCTCTATGCACCTCGCTCATCCAACCCCGCCATTCCTCCTTTACTAATCTTTAGCTTGCTGATTTGGGGCTGGTGAAACGTGCCGGATTCGCAGCCTGAAAGACTAAAATATTTCACAGAACAGGCACGACACAGACGGCAGCAGGGCAACCTTCCCCCCCGCCATGTGACTCAACCCTGACCTCTAGAGGAGAGTATGGGGAGTTCCATCTACAGGGTGAACTCAGACTCTCACACTCCTTGCCCAGATTACCAACGGGGGTTGAGGGCTGGGAACGGGACTGAAGCCACCAACTTTCATTTCGCACAAGCCACCCAAGAGCTACCAGATGGTAACAACTTTCTCTGCCCACCTGAGTTGGACTGGAGACAAGCTTCAGTGGTGGTGAGAAACGGCACAGACTATAATTAATCCCTGGAGGCATTCATTCCCTCACCCACAGCCCCAAGACAAACAGCCACCCTCGGTGTTCCTGTCGTTCCGTCACACGACAACATTGTACTGAGATCTCAGCTACGCACTGGCATGCATCTGATCTGCTCTGAAATGCAATGCAAATGCCTCAATCGTATGTCTGTGTGTCTACGTCTATTTAGACGCTTATGTCTAGGATATCTGCATTATTAGCCACACAAGGCATGCATTCCAGGATGCACGAATGGTTCTGGAGACAGGCAATGGAAGATCCAGTGTCTAGATCACCAGTTTCAATGCAGCTCAGGTTGAGGGTGACCAGCTGTTGCCTCAAAGGACTTTCCAGTGTCTTCAGAGTTCTATATTAAGGCCAGACCATTAGATCATTTAGTCAGACCTCCTGTATATCACTGGCCGTTTATTTCCACCCAACTACCCCTCTATTAACCCCACAGGCTTGGGACTAAACATATCAGTCCTCAGAGCAATAAACTGTGTGTCACAGACAGAGAATGGGAGAGACCAAGGTGCACCAATGTCCAAGGCAGGGAACTGATTAGGTGAGATGGAGTCAGATGGTCTCAGCAGGTGAGACCCCATGCTGCACAGAAAGGGTGGGGGAGAGTCCCAGCCAATCTACCCTGAAAATTCCTTTCGGATCCCAAATCTGGCAATCAGTATGACCAGAGCATGTGAGCAAGACACACCAACCAGGCATCTAGAAAGAGGATTCTTTAGACCCCCTGAGCAGACTGGTCCACCCCATCCAGTGTCCCATATACAGCTGTGGCCAATCCCTGACGCTTCAGAAGAAGCGGAAAAATAAAACAACAAAAAACAAACACCACAATACGTCTGGCCAATCGTGCATCAGGGAAGAAAAATCCTTCCTGACCCCTTATGGGAGGCGAGTTGCCGGTCTCAGTCCAGTTCTCAGTGGCTACACATCCACATGCTATAAATCCATCACCACAGGTAGCACCGCTGTTGAGTTCCTGGGCTCAACGAGTCATTGAAATGGAACTAACCTCTTTGTGCAAAATGGTGACCCTGTTGGATCAGAAGAGCCTGCATTGCGATAGCCAGGGCTGTGCTCGTAGACAGACCGGGGGAGGGGGGATGGAGGGGAGAGTGTCGGTCTCCAAGGCTGTCAGCGTAAGCACCTTTGGGCAGCAGTGAAGTCATTAAAGCAACCCAATGGCCAAGGTTTTCATAAGTGACTCCAAATTTTGCGTGTCCAACATGAGACACCTCAAAAAATGGGTGCTCAGGACTGGAGCTAAGCAAATAATGGAGTTTTTGATGCCAGGGGCCAAACCAAATTTAAAAAAAAACTGATTAGATTTGAAGGGACACATTTTTTTTAAAAAAAATATTGAATTGGAAAACACAAAAATGTTGAATGTCAATCAAAATGTTCCAAATTGATACACAACGTTATTTTTTTTCTAATTCATTTTCAGTTAATGGAAAAGTTTCAATTGATTCCAAACTATTCCTCTTCTCCACCCCTCGCACCCCGCCCCCGAGTATTTCATTTGGATTTTGGGTATTTTTCAACTTTTTGTGCATGTTTTAAACTGGCCAGTTTTAAAATCAAAACACACATTTTGACTCTTCAAAATGGTTTTTCCCAAGCAAAACTATTTACTGAATTCAATCTAAATGTGGTAAAAAGTTTCAGATCCCCCCAAACTTGTGTGTGTGTGTGTGTGTGTAAAAAAAACAATGTGCACAGAAAAATCCACCCAGCTTTAAAATCAGGGCCCTTTAAAGTATCTCAAGTTGGGAGCCCAGAACTGGAGCTAACCCATGAGAACTAGTCTCTTTAGAAAATCTCGCCCAACAATAACTTACATGACTAAAGTGATCAAAGAAAAAAGCACACCTTGGGAGGGGCACCGCAACATACAGACAGCATCAGCCACTTCTGTGTACAGTGCGGCCCTGCTGCAGGAGCAATGTCGGCCTCAGACACTTGGCTGGAAATGGCTGCTGAGAGGCTGAATTTTTGCTTTCCAAAGTCCTTCCATTGTACTTGTGGAGCCCGGTTTCCTGAGTGCTCCTAGCAGTACGCGTCTCTGCTATTGATTTTCACAGGGTGACAGAGTTCTCAGGAGCACTTCCACAACGATTTCAAGATATTTTAGGGCCAAATGTTGAACCGCCTCTAAATTTGCCTCTGCAATGAAACGTGAGCACAGTTCGCAGTCGCTGCAAATCACAGCACTCAGACATCTCGCTGGCTGATGGCGCCTGCAGATCATGCAGTGGGAGAGCCATATGCCATCATTTGTGGCTGCAATCAATTGCAGCCACAGAATCAGAGGCCAGGTTAAGGCCCCTTTAAAACTGCAGGCCTATAATTCATGTATCCGTGAGAGCAAAGGCACAGTGTCCAAGAATCATCAGAATTAATCAGACCTCGTTTTATCGTTTTAACATCCCTCTCATTTTAATATCTGTCTAACACTGAAACGTATCTTCTATCTGCCCGGAAAATACCTCAACACCCAGCTCCTCAGCCAAGTAGCCACCAAACAACAAGCTCAGTTTCCTTAGCCAGCAGTAAAGGTTCAATCTTCCAGCCACCACAAAGGCAGGACTCCCTTGGCCAGAAAAGCTGCATCGCCACATGGGCTTGTGCCATGGGAGAAACATGTCCATCACCATGATGATCCCCCATAGGGTGAGCCCAGAGACCCACCTGTGGCCACGCTGAGCCTGCCCTTCCCGATGATGAGAAGCTCTCTTCCAGCCTCCTTTGGTGGGAAGATCACCCCTCCTCCCCCCAGCCCACCAATGTCCTCATAGACATTAAGGTCAGAAGGGACCATCATGATTATCTAGTCTGACCTCCTGCACATTGCAGGCCACAGAACCGCACCCACCCACTCCTGTAACAGACCCCTAACCTCTGGCTGAGTTACTGACATCCTGTTCCAGGCTTGTGAGCCGGCAAAGCAGTTTTCTTGCAAACCTCAGTACCTAGCCGGCCCACAAGAACCCTGAGCTGGAGGTGCTCCTGCCTGTCTATCATAGCTACGTGCATATCTCCCATTAGAATAGTATCTGAGCGCCTCCCCCTGTGTAACAAATTTATCCCTCAAAAACCGGCTTGGGAGGCGGAGCAGTGCTATTATCCCCTTATACAGATGAGGAACCGAGGCACGGAGAGGCTTAGTGACTTGCCGAAAGTCCATAGCATAGTAGGGACTTGAACCCAGGCCTTCCAAGTACTAGGCTGGTAACACTACACCATCCTTCCTCACTTCCATGTCAGTGGGATGAAGGGGTCTGTTAGCTTTCATGCAGGTGAATTTGGGATGCCGGTCAGCTTGGGTAGAATCCCCTCACTAGGAAAGGACCCACTTGTGTCCCAGCTCTGCCCTGCACTATTTGCAAGTGAGGAGGACACCCCAAACCTTCTCCCCTAATCCCGTCTCTTCTCAGCCATACATGCATGAGCGTGAAAGACCTTTCCCCACAAAAGCTCTCCCGTTTTAGCACCAAAGGCTGTTCCTCTCTAGCTTCCTGTGACTGAACTCCAGCCTTTATTCCCTCCATTCCCCAGCCACTCAGATCTCATCTGTCTCCAGCGCTCTTGTTGCTAGGAAAGGAAGATACTCAACACCAAAGAAACTTAGAAATGGAGTGTGCCACATCTGTAAGGGGCACAAACAATCTCATTTTCTCTTTGCCATCCCCCTGCTCTTCCCCTTCTATTCAGTGAAGATCACTGCCTCTCCCTCTCCAGAGCAATGATGTCCGCAGAGCTTATCATCACCTTCACTGGCTGGGGCAGTCCCACTTGCAGCTTTTACACTAATGCTCAGGACACTCCTGGAGGGTAACACCTCTTGCCAGAGCAAAATATGTTGCAACTGCTTTCTGAAATAACAGCCACTATTTTCCATACTTTTCTCCCCCCGTCCCCCGCCTTTTCAAGATGATCAGTCATTATTTTAGTTTCAGATGATCAAATCCATCTGTCTCTCGAGCTTCTAATCACACGTTGCAATATCTTGCCTTTCCCAGAATACTCCCAAGCGACAACAAACACAGGGAAATCAGTAATGGATTTGGAAATTAAACAGAATGACACATTCCCTCCTAGCTTACATTTATTTTTATATATCTATCTATATTTATATAGATATAGATATAATTTTAAAATGTTCATGCTATCGTTTATGGACCTGTTAGAGCAGATGACTAGGAGCCCGGGCTCGTGGGTACTGTGGCTGGCTCTCACTGACTTCGGGCATGATCCTAAGAGTTTGAACACTGACAGATCCATTGAATGGATCCTGCCCCCCTTGTTTCACTGAACGGCTCATGAGTGAAAGCTGCAGGATTGGGCCCCCAATATTGGCAGACTATTGGGTCGCTAATGTATGCATATGTTGAAGCTACCAAAAGGGGCTTGGGAAAGTCCGTGACATCTCAGGATGGAATTCAGTGGGAACTGTGGTTGCTGAGCACCTCTAAGGATCAGACCTGTCCGGTGTGATCTTGGGCAAATCACTACCCCACACCGCACTACACGTGTCTCAGTTTCCCCATCTTTGAACTGGAGATAAAAATACTTTCCTGTTTCAGACATGTTCTGAGGCTTAATGAACATGTGTGTAACACACTCTGAGTTCCCCCAACAAAAGAAATTAGGTAACTGTGAATTCCTGCTCAGATTTCCTTCTGAGGACCAGAAAATGGTCCGTCTAGATGTTAGAGTGACAGCTGTAATGTACTGGGTTGTGTTTGCTTACAGCCAGCATGGGAGAGATTGGCTGACTCTAAGAATCTGCCTGGGGATACGGTGTTCGTCTGCTAAGTCACCCTGAGAGCAGGTGTTCGAACCTTGCACCAAGATGCACTGTAATTCTGCTGAATCGTACTAGCCAGTGGATCCAAAGAGCTGCAGTCTGAATGTGTGCAGGATTGCAGCCTCCTTCAGGAGCAGACAGAGGTGGCTCTGGGACAAAGTGACCCTGGCAAAGAAAACCCTTGGGAGAGCTGAGCAGAAAACGTCTGCTTTGCTGTTAAAGTTATCAGTCAAGGCAGAGCCCAGAAAGGGGCTATGCTTGGATTCAAAGCATGCGTGCACTCTGTTCAGAGCAGGCTGGAAACTTCCCATACTTCAGCTTTTACCAGCTATTTATTTGTACTTTTTAATTTAACAAGCCCTTTCTTGAACTGGCAGTGAGGTCCATGCCACACAATCCCTTTTCTTCGTTACACTTCTATGTGCATCAGGGACTGAGCCAGGCCCATCTGCTGCACTGTGATGTGCCAACCTCTGCCCGGTCTTCAGCTGCTATTCACCCCTGTGATGACAGTCCCTTGGTTCAAACCCCCTGGGGAATCGCCACCCATCACCCGTCAAACTGCTCCTTGTGAGACACCTCAGATTAGCAGTTGCTTCTTTCCATTTCATTACTGTTCTGAAATACTTTCAGCAACATCTGGGAGCTCTGACACATGCTTGCTGTAGCTTCTGTAAATTTAGGCTTGGTTTTAGCTCCTACTTGGCCACATTTCTCAATATTTCTAACACTGGTAGCTAATAAGGAAAATAAGAGGAATCAGAGATTGTAAATTGTTTGGGGCAGGGAGCGTGTTTTTGTTCTGTGTTCGTACAGCACCTAGCACAATGGGGTTCTGGTCTATGACTGGGGTTCCTAAGTGCTCCCACAATACAATTAAATAATCACGTTTCAGGGTATTAGCTGAACACTATAGGGGTCAGGAAAGAATCCTTCACTGCCCCCATGTACATCTCTGCATAACTGGCTAGGTGCATAATAACTAGAACTAGTAGAAAATTTGCTGACTGAACTGTTTTCTGTCCAAAAATGCTGAATCAAAGAAATCAAAACATTTTTGTGGAAATGTCCCATTTCATCAAAAATTTTGACAGGAACATTTTGTTTCCACTTTATGGTTTCAACTCATATGTTGCAATATAATGATACCAACTAAAAGTCAAAACGATAACGTCAGAATGAAACGTTTTGACCTTACCAAACTGAAATACCTCAAGGAGATTATTTTGATGTTTCTGAAACAAAATGTTTCAGAATTTTTGTTTTGTGATAAGTTTTGAAATGTTGATATTTCGCTCTGATTCAAGATGAAAGACAAGTTTGAAATGCCAGAATTTCCAAGGAACTGAAAATCCAAGTTTCTTTCATTATAATTATAAACCCAACCCACCTTTCTCTGAAACATCATCTTTAGCTCGTGCTGGAGGAAGGAGAGCTGCTAGAACATTTTCTGATGGAACAGGTTTCCACTGGAAGATGGTGATTTGGCAAAATTGAAAGTTTTCTCAGGAATGTATCAATTTCAACAAAATTTTGAAAGGAAATTATCAAAATGTTTTGTTTCCACTTTGTCATTTAGACTTTTATGGTATGACAACGTAAAATGTGAAATGATAGAGTCAAAACAAAATGTTTCAACAAGGTTATTTCACTGTTTTGGAAACAAAATTATTTCACAATTTCCATTTCATGGTAAAACTTGAAATTTCAACATTTGGTTCTGATTTGGGAAATTATGAAATGTCAGGTATTCCCAGTGGAATGGAAATTCCATGTTTCAACCAGCTCTATTCATATCTACAGGCCCCCACCACCTTCCACTGGAACTTCATCTTTAGCTTGTGCTGGAAGGAAGAGACCGGATGTGATGGACCACTGATCTGATCCTGTATTGCACAGCCTATATCCCTAATGCAACAGCTACATTCTTAAATCAAACCATTTTGCAACACTGCCTTCCAGCACCTCAGGAATATTGCATCATTTTGATATGAAAATAGAAGGGGTAGCTCAAGACAGGCTGAGCAAAGGCCTGTATGTCTACCAGGAGACTAGGACCAATTCCCTCTCTGTCTAAAACAGGGGTGGGCAAACTTTTTGGCCCAAGGGCAACATCTGGGTATGGAAATTGTTCATCGGGCCATGAATGTTCATGGAATTGGGGTTGGGGTGTGGGAGGGGGTGAGGGCTCCAGCTGGGGGTGCAGGCTTTGTGGTGGGGCTGGGGATGAGGGGTTTGGGGTGCAGTAGGGTGCTTCATGGGATGAGAGGGTTGGAGGGCAGCAGAGGGGATCAGAGCTGGGACAGGAGGTTGGGGCGCAGAGGGGTGGGTCAGGGGTGCAAGCTCCGGGCGGCGCTTTGGCTCAAGGGTGCAAGCTTTGGGCAGTGTTTTACCTCAAGCAGCTCCCCAAAGCAGCAGCATGTCCCTCCTCCAGCTCCGACACAGAGGTGCGGCCAGGCAGCTCTGCTGCAAGCTGCCCCATCCACAGGTGCCGCCGCTGCAGTTCCTATTGGCTGCAGCGCTTGGCCAATGGGAGCTGAGGGGACAGCGTGCGGAGCAGAGCCCCCTGGCTGCTCTGACACATAGGAGCCAAAGCGGGGACATGCCGCTGCTTCCCGTCTGGAGCACCAGAGCAGGGCAAGCCCGAAACCCCGCTCCCCAGCGGGAGCTCAAGGGCTGGATTAAACCCAGCTCTCCTGAGTCCCAGCTCAGTGCCTTAACCACAAGAACATCCTCTCCTCTTCCACAATCAACAGGAAGTTGTGAACGGTGACCCATCTGGCCCCCTCCCTACATGTCTGAGTGACTGGCCTTCACTGTCTCCATAAATCTTTGTGTTCTCAGCTGCATAGGGGTTGGTATGGCAGGAAGAGATCATTTCTGGGGTTAAGATACATCACATTCCTTTTATAACCTCTCACAGAGGGGAAAGCTCAGTGAAAGAGAAACCAGAGAGAGGGGATTATTAGAGGCATCTCTATCTGCTCAGCCACGGGATTCTCACCAGTCTCCCCTTACCATGAAGTTGAAATTCTGTGGGCTTTGTCAGCCGATCTCCAACTCTGCACTCCAGTCCTGAAATCTCTCCTAGTAACATCCTTGGCAAGAGTACTGCAGCCCAAGCCCTTTGCCAGGGAGAAATCTCACAGCTCTGCTTTCACCAGAATTCTCCGGGGAGGCGCATATCGCTGATCACAGTGCCAACCACCCGCCAATAGTCACGGATGCTCTGTCCCTCAGCATTTCTGACAACAGAGCTTAGCCTTCCAGATCATTCGTCAGCTGATACCAATTTGCCTGCTCATTGAGCCAGTTTTGCTTCTCCTGCGAAATCCCACATCAGTCTCCCATTGCTGTTTAAACAGAGAAGAAGACAGACAATTCCCAAAAAGGTCGAGGGAGTGACCATTTGAGAATCAGCTCTAAAATGTCTCCCAAAGGGGGAACTCTGACAACTTGACTGAAATCACATCAGGCCAAGACCAGCCCTGCATTCCCCATGCAACTAGCTCAGCAGGGCTTCCACTGGGCTACAACTGGGCTCCATGGGGGAAGCCATAGGTTCTGGGACTAAGGGTGCAGGGGGTGCTGCAGCAGGCTTGGTGCGGTTTCCATCATATGCAGGGGTTACAGTTGGGTTCAATGGCTCTCAGCACCCCCACTACACACATTGCTCCAGCGCCCCGAGTGGAGCAGCATGAGACAGTCCAGATCTAGAAAGCCTGCGCTTGCCCCAGAACCACGGCCACCTCCCTTGCTAAGTAGGAAAGTTGTCTGGACAGAGGAGGATCAGTGCCAAGCCCTGGCATAGCATGGAGTCCTCCCTCCCTTTGCAACGCCGCATAAATTGGTGTTCTATTTCTGCAAACGAGAGGGAGAGAGGAAGAGATGAAAGAGAGGAACGAAAGAGAGGGTGAGGAGATTGAAGCGTTGTGCCCCTAGCACCTCCCATTGCAGCACCAGCTTTTCCTCATGAGACTGGCGAGGGGAGCAGAAAGAACTCCACTTTCTGCCTGGAAGTGGCATGGATCCTGGCGACTCACCAGTCCAAGGCTAGCCCCGTTCTTCCCACACCAGGGCCGCACACTGGTAGCAAAAAACAAAGGAAGCAACCCGGAGTGTGTGTGGAGGGGCGGCCCTGGGCAGCCTAAAAACAGCAAGCACCCCGCCCCTCCCCGCACCCCACTCCCACCTAGCAGCAACTTACACCCACATGGAGGCTGCTCTGTCTCTCCCCCGCAGCTATCAGGGACCAGGATTGCACTCCAAGGTGACTGCTCACGCTGATTCTCCATCCCATCCCCGACCCCCCTGTGTTTCGTTCCCATTAATTATAGCCTACATTTAGGCATAGGAGCAGGGTCAAGGAAGGGAAAGAAGCCCCATTTTCCCTGAGTGACATGGATTTCAATTTCCACCGCTTCATGGGACATGCAGGGAGAGCCAGGCCTGTAATTTATTGACAATTTCTATCTTTTAAAAGGCGGCATCTTGGCGGCGCTTCTCTGTGGCGCACGGCAATCGGAGCCAGGATTGTTTCTGACAATATCTGGGAGGCACGTTACTTTTCAGGGTGAAATGGCAAAAGAGAGAGAGAGACAGATAGACAGACAAGAGGAAGGGAAACCAACTGTGTAAGGACCCACATTGTAAAGTGTTGCCTGTAACGCACCGGTGCTATTAGGCGGCCAAGCTAAATGTGCTTAACAAGCATTCAGGGATGGGGGATGTCATAAATATAAAGGGAAGGGTAACCACCTTTCTGTACACAGTGCTATAAAATCCCTCCTGGCCAGAGGCAACATCCTGTGACCTGTAAAGGGTTAAGCTCAGCTAACCTGGCTGGCACCTGACCCAAAGGACCAATAAGGGGACAAGATACTTTCAAATCTTGGGGTGGGGGAAGGCTTTTGTTTTGTGCTCTTTGTTTATGTGATTGTTCTCTCTTGGGACTGAGAGAGGCCAGACAGAAATCCATCTTCTCCAACACATCCTAATCCAAGTCTCCAATACTGCAACCAGTATAGGTAAGCCAGGCAAGGCGGATTAGTTTATCTTTTGTTTTATGTGAATTTTCCCTGTGTTAAGAGGGAGGTTTATTCCTGTTTTCTGTAACTTTAAGGTTTTGCCCAGAGGGGGGATCCTCTGTGTTTTGAATCTGAATACCCTGTAAAATATTTTCCATCCTGATTTTACAGAGATGATTTTTTCCTTTCTTTTTTTTTTTTTAAATAAAATCCTTCTTTTAAGAATCTGACTGATTTTTCCATTGTTCCAAGATCCAGGGGTTTGGGTCTTTGATGATTTTGTAATCAATTGGTTAAGATATTATTCTCAAGCCTCCCCAGGAAAGGGGGTGTGTAGGGCTTGGGGGAAGACGTCTCCAAGTGGTCTCTTTCCCTGTTCTTTGTTTAAAACGCTTGGTGGTGGCAGCATAAGGTTCAAGGACAAGGCAAAGTTTGTACCTTGGGAAAGTTTTTAACCTAAGCTGGTAAGAATAAGCTTGGGGGGTCTTTCATGCGGGTCCCCACATCTGTACCCTAGAGTTCAGAGTGGGGAAGGAACCCTGACAGGGGGATAATGTTAAGAGCCACCCGGAGACGGCACCACTCCAGGCTGACCTTTCTTGGCTCCCGTGTATAAACATCTTCAATAAAGAAAGAGACACTTCACTCCTGCTTCCGCAGAGCTGAGGAGGGGCCAGAGAACGCTCCTGCAGGGAATAGGGCGGGTTTGGAGAAGGGGTGGTGGAGGGGCTGGGAGAAGCATCTATGGCTGTGCAGGTGTGCGTGAGAGAGAGACTGAGTGTGACTATGAGAAAGACGTGCGTGCATGAAAACCAGCATATGTGTGTGTGTGTGTGTAGGGAGGTGACAGTATGTGTGTGTACACATGTGCTGAGGTGACAAAGAGTGTGTATACACATAGAGGAGTGTCATTGTCACTGGCAATCTGGTGTATGTGTGTGAGATGAGTTCCAGATTGGCCCTGTGTGCCAGTGACAGAGACTGTCAGTGAGTGTGTGTTTGTGTAAAGTGTGTAATGATGCAAGAGCTCCACTGTGAGCACCAGGACAACGATCCCATTTTAATCAGCTTGTTTTTTCCAGGCTCTTTTTACAGAAAGAAGAGGACTGATTCTCCAAGGTTGCCAAGTGACTCTGTTGTACGAGGAAACCTCCCCATCCCCTGCAATGGTGTCCCTTTATTCATATTAAAAATCAACCTACAGCAACAAAATTCCCTTGGAGAGGACTGTGATGCTGGAAGGTGTTAATGGCTGCCATCAATCACAGACCTGGATAAAGTCAATAGTTGCGCTAAGCACCCTTCTTTCAGGCTTATGCCTCTTCATATAATGAGAGCTGGAAAGAAGAAAAAGCTACTGCCCAAGGCACTGGGCAGCCTGGCAAAACCTGAGCAGAGTTAAGCAGTGTGGTCCGTGGGATTTCCAGGGGATTGGCTGCAAATACAGGGACAAGGGTATTGTTTGGCAAGCTGTGAATGTGCGTGCGTGAGAAGCAGAAAGCGAGAGATGCGGGGCGAGCGTGGCCATGGGAGGAGGCTGAGAGATGGAGCTACTTTTCGGCGCAGAACTTGCTGGAGAGGCAGACTCGGATTTCTGAGCCAGGAAACTGCCTGTTGTTTGTTCCTACTGTGTTTGGGGAAACAGGACTTTTGTGCGTTCTTGGAAAACAAACAGGATTGCACCAAAGAAACACCTCCCTCTATCATGAGTTTCTCCTCCGAAGGAAACAATCCTGACGAAGCGGCTACCCACTGGGGCCAAAGAGGTGGCACAGGGCTTTGGAAGGGGCACAGTGCATGAGGGAGGAGCTCCCAGAAAGTTGGGAAGCATGTGGGCAACAGAGGAGACAGCAAAGTCCATTTCCAGTCCACAACACTTTGGCAAGTACGTGACAATCGACTCTGCATTGCTCAGTGCGCCTTTGAGCTCCTGCCGGACCTCTGGGGGCTCCGCTGGGCTGGAGAACAGGTTGCTTATTACTGAGGCAGAATTCGCACCTGTGGCATTCCCCAGGAGCCCCCACCCCTCCCCACAGCTCGGACCATTCTACCAGCCCTGTTAACATTCCACAGGACCCTCGGGGCATCTCTCCAGCTAAGGCCAGAGCAGTCTGCTCCCACAGAGCAAGGCAAGAGAGAGAGAGAGAGAAGACAAAAGGTGGGACAAGGAGGAGAGGGAGAGAAAAGGAAAGAGAGATAGACAGACGCACAGTCCCACTGCCCAAAAAGGCAACAGAGATTCCCTTACCCAAATCCATGGACAAAGAACTAGTAACTCCCACCCAGGGCATCCGTGACAACATGGCCATCTCTCTACAGAGCTAGTCACCCGGTGGCGTACATACCACACAGCCCGTGGAGTCCACTTTGCGGTCCGACACACACTTGAAGTTACGGGTGCAGCCACCGTTGTTGCGTGAGCAGTCTCGGACCGGCCCAAAGGAAGAGAGCAGGTCATTGATGGTTTCGAAGTAGGTGGACAGCATCGCTTCTTCCCTTGGAGAGAAAAGGCACTGTTAGAACTGGAGACCGAGCAGACTCGAGACAGCTTGTCTATGGGTGGCCAAAGGGTAAAAGGGGGGGTAACTGGATGGAACGTTTTACATGAAATATTTATGTGAAATATGCTTTGTCATTGAAGCTAAAATGTTTCATTGGCCTAGTTATGGTCCTCTGTACAGGGGTGAATTCCACCCTATGGGCATAATTCCTACCCACCATACAGGAATTCTGCTTCCAATGCTACAGTGACTGGTTGTGTGGCTTGCAGTGTTCATTAATCCATTTTAGGGGGAAGACAAAAGGGTGGGATTTCAAACATGCAGGAAGGCCAGATTTTCAAAGGTATTTAGGCCTCTAAATATTCAGATAAGCACCTAGTTGGATTTTCAGAAATACCCGGATGTCTAAAATGCTTTTGAAAACCTCACTAGGCACCTGTCTGTATCTTTAGGTGCCTAAACACTTTTGAAAATCTGGGCCTAAGTGACTTAGGAGCACAAGTTCCACTGACTTTCAATGGTCACTAAGGCACTTTTGAAAATCTCACCTCCTAGAGCCACATGCACAGTCCATTTTGCAGGTAGCGAAGAATCCAGGGGTGAATGTGTTCTTCCCATTCGATTCCTGCCAAAGGGGGTTGGGATCTTTGTTGAGAGCACTAAGCACTTATAGAATGTTTATCTTCTTCAAAGCGCTCTCCAAATATTAACTCATCCCCATAACACCTTGGGGAAATAGATATGATCGTGCTGTTTTACTGACAGGACACTGAGGCACAGGGAGGGGAAGTGACTTGCCCTAGGTCACAGAGTCACTCCCTCTGTTATTTCCTGCCCATGTTTCATACACCTCTTGGGTCTCTTTGTATTAGGGCTGGTCTTATACTGGGCACTGCATCAGCAAAGCTATGTCCCTCAGGGATATGAAAAGTCACACCCCTATGAGACAAGGCTATGCTGGCCTTTCCCCCGGTGTAGACAGTGCTGGGTCAACGAAAGAATTTTTCTGCTGACATAGCTACTGCCTCTGGGGGAGAACCCCTCCCGCTGCTGTAGTGAAGCCAGGTCTACACTAGGAAACCAGGTCAGTATAACTACATTGCTCAGGGGTGTGAAAAATCTACATCTCTGAGTGAGGCAGTTAAACCAACCTAATCCTTGGTGAGGACAGCACGTGGCCGATGGGAGAATCTAGCTACCACCTCATGGGGAGGTTGATTATCTATACCAATGAGAGAAGCCCTCCCATCAGTGTAGGTAACATCTTCACTGAAGCCCTACTGCTACACCATTTTAAGCATAGACAAGCCCTGAGTGTCTACACTGTAGCGTTTTAACTGCAGACATAGAGTTGGTGCTCTGTCCTCACTAGGCTTTACAACTCCTCTCAAGTGTGTGTCTGGGTGTAGGGGGAGAAAGAGGAGGAGATGTCTCACAGCTATAGTGCGGCTGGGATTCCAGGGTCAGATCCTCAGCTGGTGTAAATCACTGTAGCTCTAGTGACTCGAGGCAGAACAGGTGTGCAAAGCTGGGATGGCCCTTCTATTGTGTTGCACTAAAACCAGAGCAACGAGGACGGTGTGCAAGCTAGGAGTTGGAGAGGGGGGATCAATTCTCTCTTTTAATTAAATCTAGAAACACCGAATGAAAGAGGCTTTTGTGCCTCTTGTATGGCCGGTGATTTCTGCTGGCAGCGATTAGGAGAGAGGGGAGGGGAACGGCGCTCTCTGAAATTATGCCTGGTGTAATGGATCATCGCTGACAAAACAGGAGCAGCAGCTGATGAGCCTGAATGAGCCATTACATGTATTAAAATATTAACCTCCTCAGAAGCAGGGGCGGGAGGGAGAGAGATGGAGGGAAGCATTTAAATGTCACCTCTGAGACGAGCGGGGTGACAGCACCTT
Source organism: Chelonia mydas (assembly GCF_015237465.2). Taxonomy (NCBI): domain Eukaryota; kingdom Metazoa; phylum Chordata; order Testudines; family Cheloniidae; genus Chelonia; species Chelonia mydas. The sequence continues at coordinate 9,468,355 of NC_057857.1, forward strand.
CTCCAGACAGAGACGCTGTTTGGCTCCGGACGCATTGATTCCTCATAAACGTTTGTTACGTTGGTGGAACATTGCTACAACACCAAGGCCTGACAGGAGGAAATGTCACACAGAGGAAAGGATGGGTGGCGAGCTCCGAGGGAGCTGGGAGCAAACTTTGCTTTTGCTGCATCTGAGAGGGGCTGCTCAGCTCTCCGGAGCCAGACTCTGCGCTCCACAGACACGGACACGCTCAGCTTTTCTTTGTAATGTTGGGGTGGATTTCAGCGCCGCAATATTTAATTAACCAGCTCACACAACAAGACAGGGGCAGACGGGGTCACAGGCAGCGGGTGATTTTCTACACAGAGAGCTCTGCCTCCGCCCAACAGTCTAGACCTGCAGCCCCCTCCTATTCCCGTCCTAGGACCCCCACCCTACCCTGCCAATGCCCTTCAATTCAAACCTGCAGCCCCCTGCTATTCCCGTCCTAGGACCCCCACCCCATCTTGTCAATGCCCCTCAATCCAGACCTGCAGCCCCACTTTATTCCAGTCCTAGGACCCCCACCCCACCTTGTCAATGCCCCTCAATCCAGACCTGCAGCCCCCTGCTATTCCAGTCCTAGGACCCCCACCCAGATCTTCCAATGTTTCCTTAGCCCCTCTCAACAGCACCTCCTACTGTTCCAGATTGGGGCTCAGCAAAACCTTTGCCAATTCACCTTCTTTCTGCCCTAATGCCCCACCCTTATCCCAGTCCTTGGTTGCTCCAATGGTTCTGCAAATGTACCTCATTGCTGACCCACAGCACCCCCTGCTATTGTAAGTCCAGACTTCTTCACAGTTGTGTCAATGCACCTGCAGCCTTTATCACCAAATGCCTAATCTGGTCGAGCCCCACTGCCCAGCCCTCCCCACCCCGAGCAATCACACACGTCCACGCCTCTCTGCTCGTGCATCTCTGCACTGACCTGTGAGTCTGTTCCGAGGCATGTCCCTAACAGAGACTGCAGAGTGCGTATTGTGAGCTGGAAAAGCCCTTGACTAGGACCTTGACTAACATCGCCAACCCCATTTCTTCTGTGAGTCATTAGATGGGGCCCAAGACTCGGAATCTTTAATTGTATTCCTGGCTCTAACTGGACTCGCTCAGTGACCTGGGGAAGTCAATTAAACTCTCTGAGCCCCAGTCAATCACAAAGGGAGGGTGGTGGCTAGCCGTGCTCACCCACCGTGGAGAGCAGCAGGTGAAAAGCCACTATCTAAATGCTAAGCATGCCAGAGAGGTGAGAGGCTAATGCTCTGACATGCTGTACCACTCAACCTCTTCATCAACATTTTACTGACCCCCACCAACTATGCTCCTCCGTCTAGGACCAGCGTGAACGTTAATCGTCAGTGGTAATGCACCAAAGGGTATTAACTAAAAGACAAATCCAACCGGTTGGCTTTATGGGCAATTCAGCAAGACGTCTCCTGTCTGACTGAGGTTTAGATCAAAAGCCTGTTCTCCCCCTCCCGGCCTACGGCTGGTTTCTGTAGAACTGACATCTCGCCCAGAACTCATTTCACCCTGTCAGTCTGAGCCAGATGCTTGGATTTACACTGGAAATAAATACAGATAACAGATTCTGACATGTCCCATTGTTAACACATGCCCTTTAAGGTCAGTGTCACTCACGGAGAGATGCTAATGCTCAAGTCAAGATGGAGAGCAAGAACTGTGTCTGATCTGGAATGTTTAGCAGCCTGGGCAGAGAGGGGAGGGAACAGTCCCTCTCTGAGCAGCTGGAGAGGAAATGCATCTTCTAAATCAGGAAGATTTCAGCAAGAACCTTTTCTCCTTCCCAAAGACAGGCACTGTAGCACCCCCTGAGCCAGAGGTGCATTTATTTCTGCATAAACACCTGAAATCCAGACCACCTAGTCACCTTGACCAAGAGGGGCTGGGTCTGTCATCCAGGAGAGCTCATGCAGCCACTGCAACTGAATCTCTGACTGCTGCACTTCATGCCACCATGATGTCCGGCTGCCCAAGCATATGCACTGATCCTTGTGCCTGTCTGCTTCCAGCACTTAGGGTTCTGTGCTCCCAAGGGAACAAAACACATCTGTTCCCGTATAGCTCTGTGTTTGTCCCCTTGTTAACCACCTCACTGCTGGCTTCTCCCCCGTGACTGCTGCGGTGGCTACATTCCACTGCCGGCCAATGTGAAAATCTGGGGTTGCCACATCAGATCAGACCACCAAGCCATCATGTCTCACCTCCTGCTTCTGATGAGCCAGTGGAAGGGAGATGGGCGGGGGGAGGGGAGTCTAGCCAACTGTGTATAACTGTACATTAGGGGAAATAATCCCTCTTTACCTCAGATCAGCTAAACCGCAGCAGCAGCATGGGACTGGATTATCCTTGATGTTTGATTCTGACTCCCTGCAGCAGTGAGTTCCATAGGTTGCCTTGAAAAATGTTTCTCTTCTTTGTTATACCTTTGCTGTTAAATTCACTGAGTGACACCATGATCTCTCATAACAGGAAAGGATACTAAAGAGGGGCTCCTCAGTTTGAACTCTGCCGTTCTGTATCTCAGAAACTTCAAGGAAGTGCCCTCTGACTCCTTCTGGCCCAGGCGAAATAACCTTAGTTTATGCAATCTCTCAGCTATGTCAATTTCTGCTTGGGTCCTAACCATCCACTGCAACACCATGCCCGTACCGTATCCCAGCTCCCAGAATGCTACACCTATGCTGGGAATTCTGCATGCTGTGTGGGTCAGAAATATCTGATACACATAGCAAATTTTGGATCCCAATGCGAAGAACATTTCAGAGTTTGTGAGCAAATTTCTGCTTCCTGAGACCTCTCCCCACCACAAAAGGCATATGTTTAAATGAAATATGCCTGCTTCGCTGCTAACCCTGCTGCGAGCCCCTGTAAAACAAGGCTCTCTGACTAGTTATATGGCAATACATTCTTTGCATGATACCCAGAGACACTCGTTTTTGTCCAGGCTTCACAATGGTTCCTGAGTCAGAGTGCTGCGTGTCATCTCCCACAGCCTGCACTTGCTTTGACTACTCATTTGTAAATACTCTTCTCTTCTCCTTCCCCACTGCTCCGCATCCTCCTCCCTTGCCCCATCGTTAATAAAACAGCATCAGTGACAAATACTGCTGGGGGTTACTTATTCATGAAATATCAGTGCCAAGCAATTCTAAAAGGCCCCAAAGCACTCATCCCACAACAAGCTCATCACGCCAGTCTCCTGAGCTTCACAACAACCCTGTCTTCTGGGCTGACCCTGGGAGGGGCTGCTGGGGATGATTCCCCTCAGCTGCCCTCTCCTCTATACCTGCTCTGTCCCTAACCCACGGACCTAACCACTAGTGAGACCCTGATACATCCCCGGCATCGGCTGCCCTGTGATCTACTCACAGCACTGGAGAGGGGCATCAAGCTACAGCCTTGCTGCTCACGAGTCCCAGAGACAGTGAACGCTGAGTGGAAATGGGGTCGCTGAATGCTCTGTGAACTTCAGCATCCCCCCCTTCTGTGTAGGGAACTGCACAGCCCCATCCCCATACACTAGACAACAAAGGAAAGGCCCAAGCAGAGAGGGGGACATCTTTGGCTCCAAACACAGAACTGTCTTCTCTTTAGTCCACCAATACCGACTATACCCACAGAGAGGGCTCCCCACTGCCCAACCCCCTGCCACTCCCCACCCCAGCCATACTCAGACAGGGTGCTCCCCACCCTGGCCAGACCCAGAGAGGATGCTCTCCACTGTCCATCCCCCCACCCCCTTTACCAGCCCTGGGCATTCCCAGAGAGGGTGCCCTGTGCTGTCCAGCCCCATGTTACTCCCACACACGCTGAGAGGAGTTGCCTTCCACTGTTCCCTTTCTGGATACAAGGCAGCTTTTTGCTGTCCCCTCACCCCAACAGGGAAAGCTCCATGGGACATGACCTTTATCCACTGCTGTGGTTTGCCTTCTAATGAGCTGCTCGGTGGATTCCCCAGCAGGGAACTGGCAGATCCACGGAATGACAGGAAGCAGCCAGGCTGTGGGTCAGAGGTGGAAATTAACCAGACTGACCCAGGGCAGCCTTGAGTTGGCTGTCAATGAGCAGCCGGGATGAACCATGCCCTGGGGCAACAGTGTTCACACCAGCTTAATGAACACAGCTGACATGGAGCTCTGTCCCAGCTGGGGAGGAGGGCTGCTGTGTCCTGTGCACAGTCCGTGAATGCCGGCAATGCCATTCCTACAACTTTCAGAGTAACAGCCGTGTTAGTCTGTATTCGCAAAAAGAAAAGGAGGACTTGTGGCACCTTAGAGACTAACCAATTTATTTGAGCATAAGCTTTCGTGAGCTACAGCTCACTTGTTTTAGCCACTGGGGCAGGGAAGTGGTAACCACTGTGGGCAGGAGGCAGAATTCCACTGGTGACAGTGGTCTGTGATCTGGGGTATACCTCCAGGACTCCATAGTGCAGTGCGTAGAGGAGCTCTCACTGGTGGCGATGGCAGGTATGCACAAAGATGAGGTGTAGCAGGTGACAATCCTGCAGTGATTAGGGCCAAGCACCTAGTGGTTTGATATGCCTCCATTTTTGGGTGCCCATTTGAGACGACTTAAAGGAGCCTGATTTTCAGAACGCACAGCACATCTACCCTCCAAAAAGCAGACCCCTCCAAGGTATCTCCACATGAGCACCTGGGGTCAGGGCCTTACTGCGCCAGCCCGTCACTTTTCACTTTCAAAAATCGAATGTGCTCATGTAATGAAAGACTCCCTGTGGGGGAGGGATAGCTCAGTAGTTTGAGCATTGGCCTGCTAAACCCAGGGGTGTGAGTTCAATCCTTGAGGGGGCCATTTAGACAAAAATTGGGGAGTGGTCACGTTTCAAGCAGGGGGTTGGACTAGATGATCTCCTGAGGTCCCTTCCAACCCTAACCTTCTATGATTCTATGACACCGCAGACGCCTGATTACGCAGATGCCAGTGGGCCGAATTACAGTGGCACAGGCAACCTTAACTGTGGAATTTCCTAACGTTTACGTATCACCCCCCTCTCCCATATATATCCGATACTGTCAAAACTGCCGAGGGGAGTGCTGCCAACCCAATTCCCACTGATTTTAGTAGGCATCCAAATATCACAGGTGGTTTTAAAAAGATCAGTCATACAGGCCAGATCCTAAGCTGGGGGAAATCAGTGTAGCCCCATTGACTTTGGACGATTAACTTCAATGCAAGTCGGCAGCTGGTTCATATGAATTTTCCTTAGTACTGCCATGTCTTATGATAGTAGACCTTATAAGCCCCAATATGACAAAATTTATATATATATAAAAACCATGATTCAAAGTGTGACAGGTTCCCTACAAGTTTGCAGTAATATACTAGAGATTCAATAAATCCAGCGCTACATCGGCTGCATTTAGAAGCTTAACCTGGCAACCAGAAACTTAATTAAAATAGAAAAAAAAAGTGCCCCGAGTCTGTAGGAAACATCAAATTCATCCTTGGGGATCCCAGAATCTAGGGGTGAAACTGACATGTGTTTAGTTATCTGGGACTGATCCTATGATGCTCTGCATAAGGAATTCCCATCAGGCCAGTGGCCTCTTTCATGGTAAAGTAACAACCACACAGAAGGGGAGAGAGCTCAGAGATGTCATATGCAAGGGATAGGGCCAAATCAGCGATGCCATATAAAGGTAAGCAACTATTCTTTCCCCCCTTTGCCTTAGCAAAGAATCACGATCCCCTCTTCAACGCTGAACAAGTGAGGTGCAAGTAAGATGCCCTAGCTATACACTGACACATGTCTGGTCTCCTAGGCAACCTTTGCTAGGGGAGATTTAAGAAGAGGCACATTAGATCTAATATAGATGATAAACCACATTCAGTAAGAGCCTTGTGATTTGCATGTCTCAGTTCCCAGTTCACTGCGGCTCTCATGGCACATAATTATTCCCAGATTCAGTATGTTAGATTTGATGGGTGGAACCATCTTTTTTAAAAGGTTGTGCATTTCCAGACACCAGTGGCCGGATGATAAAACACAGAACACTTGATTCAGAGCACAGGAAATTCCAGCTTTTGTCAGGGCGATAAGCTAGGGTTAACCACATCGGAGGATGACGGTCTAGAACACAGAGATGGGATTTCAGAGACCTCTCTCTATTCCTACTCACATCCTAGAACACACACATCCACAGAGATCACTTTAACACTTTCTCCAGGCTGCTCCAGAGCCCTGGCAAACGGGTGGTGAGGGCGGAACAAACCTTCGTTTTCTTGGTACAACAGGGTTGCATTTAACCCAGATCCCAATGGATCATAAGGAATATATTTAGGGCTTGATTCTCATTTACATTAATGCTCCTTTATACCACTCTGGAAATGTAAAGTAACCATAAATTACTCAAATGCTGACCGCTTTACATTGCTAGAGTCAGTATAAAGGAGATCCAGGCCCTCAGAGTTAGATCTGGCATAAGGGTGGCCACGGTTTGAAGAAGACATAAGAAGCTTCTTAGAACTCAATCCTGCCACAATTAAATAGGTGCATATCCTTGCTGCTCACCCATACATGTTTGAGGAACTTATTTGGTTTAGCACTTGCAGAATCAGAGCCTTAGAAAGTCTACTCTTTGGGGCTGGAGACATGTCTTCCTCTGTGTTTGGAAAGTGCCTACCGTATGTTGAGGGATATCACAATCTAAATATTGATTAATGTTAATAAGGATTATTCCCTACCCATCCAGACAGAGCTGCTCAAAATCAAGTATTGCCAGTGCTCATAATTTGATCACGTCTTGCATACTTGTTGTTTTCCTTAAAGCTGCAGCTTCTGGAGTCATGTGATTATGTGAGAATCTGTGCTTTCATTTTTTTTCTCCCAGTATGTTTCCAGTCCTCGTGGTTGCAGAGAAAAGCTGGAAAATGTGACCCTCTAAATGCTCAAAAAACAGAAAGAAAATAAAAAGACCTCCAAAATTATTGTTGTTTTAAATCTTATGATTTTGAAGGGACCTGGCTTGTGAATTTTGAACACTTCGGGGTGGTGACACTGGCTCGGCTACATATGCTGGGTAGTGAAAGGAACAGCTTGGAGCAGTGAGATACCTGTTCACAATGATCACTTAGGAAAACTTGCAGGAAAGGTTATCTGTAGCTGCACAATATTAATAATTTAAATCATTAAGATGAGAAAAAAAGATGTGTCCATTCAACAAATAACTGGCAGTAGTAATATTTAGTAACTGATGGTAATTGAACACTAATTAACTCATTTACTGAGTAATGTATTTACCCAGTCCAAAAAAAAAAAAAACCTCTCTCTATAATGGCAGAGGTTTATATGTAATTTGAAGCAATGCATAATTTAAAAAAATGTAAATGAAAATTACTAAGTGATTTCTCTTTGCTTATTAATATTTTTATTAGTATTAAATTTGCCAAGCAATTCCCCCCACCATCCGTCTTCTCAAAATGTTAATTTTAAGTTCAAACTAAATCTTAGTAAGTAGCATAATTGTTTTGCTTGGACTCAGTAATTAAAAAGCCCTGTGCCATTTTCTCTCCCCTGAAGCCTGTGAAACAAGCACTCCGAAAACATGCTGATGACTGGGGTACTAAAAAAATATCAAAATGAGTTGTCTTGCTGCTCTGTGACATCGGATGACGTGTTGAATCTAGGGCAAATGGGTGTGGTTCGTGACAGGGGCAAGATTTCAATCCAAAACCCATCCACAACAGTCTTCCCATATATCAAAGGTTGTTATAGAGAGGTCAGTGATCAATTGTTCTCAGTGTCCGCCGAGGGTAGGACAAGAAGGAATCAGCTCAGTTCACAGCAGGGGAGATTTAGGTTAGATATCAGGAAAAACTTTCTAACTGTCAAGGTAGTTAAGCACTGTTCCTAGGGAGGCTGTGGAATCCCCATCACTGGAGGTTTTTAAGAACTGCGTAAACGAAACACCTATCAGGGACGGTCTAGGAGCTTTACTTAATCCTGCCTCAGTGAGGGGGACAGCCTAGATGATCTCTCAAGGTTCTGTCCAACCCTCCATTTCTATGATTCCATGGGCTGGTCTACACTGAAACCTTACATTGGTATAGCTATGTAAGTCTCTCAGGGGTGTGAAAAATCCACACTCCCAAGGAGAGTAGCTATGACAACCTAACCTGCAGCACAGACAGTGCCAGGTTGATGGAAGAATTCTTCTGTTGATCTACCTACCACCTCTCGGGAGAACCCCTCCTGTAGCTGTAGAGTCTACACTGAAGCACTGCAGTGTATTAAGTGTATGTCTCAAGCTATGTCTACACTACAATTAGACACCCACCGCTGGCCTGTGCCAGCTGACTCGGGCTCACTGGGCTTTGGCTTAGGGGCTGTTTAATTGCAGTGTAGATGATCAGGCTTGGGCTGGAAACTGGGCTTTAGGACCCTGATAGGTGGGAGGGTCCCAGCGAGCCTGAACCCAAATGTCTGCACCACAATTGAACAGTCCCTTAGCCCGAGCCCCGCAAGCCCAACTCAGCTGGCACGGGCCAGTGGCAGGTGTCTAGTTGCAGTGTAGACAAACCCCAGTTAAACTTCAGTGGGCTTTGGAAAAGGCCCCAAAGGAAGAAACCAACTCCTATCAATTAAAACAAAACTGCCCCACTGAACTGTGCTGATGTCTCACCGCAATTCACTTCCTTGTATCCTGAATGATGGGGGAAAGGGACTTAACTCTGGGTAAAATGGGCTTCCACCCCTAGTGAAAGTTGGGTTATTGAGGGGAAGGGAAAGCAAGAGGGTGTTGCAATGATTGGTAAGAAGCACAAACTCTGGCCCAAGACTCTCATATAGTGACTGGTGAGAGAAACAGTCACATATGGTACTTGGAGGCTGCTCTGTGCCTGGTGTCAGATCACTTCAGAGCCCCCACACAAGGAAAGCCAGGTGATTAGACAGGGACAAACTTCCTGCAGGGAGAGGAGGAAAGAGTGGTGCCAGCTCCATCCCGGTTGCTGTTCATCTCCCCTGCAGCCAGTCTATCCACGTTGATCTAGTTCTTTATCTACTCACATTGAAACCCACCAAGAACCCAAATTTACCAGAGACTCTCAGAACGGAAAGAAAACTCTACCCCTGCTCCCCTCCTCGCTCCTACTCAGGCAAGTCAGAAGCCCAAATCCTAGGTGGCTGGTGCATGTAGGACATCCAAAAGCAATTAACAGTCAGACTCAGACTCCCAGCCGGGCAAACCCTGGGTTCTCGGAAGGATGTAAGGAACACACCTGTAGCTCTACAAACCTGGGGATATACAGGGTAACACCTCACCAAGTGCACTACTGGAAGGTGCTCTCACACTGAGGGGATGAGGGTGGTATAAGAACCTATGCAGAATTACACACCAAAACCTGTGGTTAAAAGAACAGTATTAAGGTTGCAAAGTCTAGCACTCCGAAGTTAAGAAATGTCAGAATTAAAGTGAGCCATGGCACCTTAATTCACCCCCTTGTGCGTCTGCATTATGACACAGTCTTTAATTACCCGAGCACCTACTAGTTCTCCCACAGGACTCCTGGTGCACACGATGGATGGTGCTCAGTTTGGACCAGATATTTAATGCTCCTACAGATATAGATGGGGCCTAACGGGATTTTAAGAGCCTAAGGAATTGGAGTTAGATGCCACGCTGCTCTGCATGACTCCCAGTATCCTTGCCCAACCACTCCCAGTCATAACTTCTCTCCCCGCTCCAATTCCTTTCTGATGAAACTCCTTGCCCCAGTCCATGCCTTTACCTCCCACTCCAGGTCTGGCGCTTGTGCCCTCTCCATTCAAATCAGACAACTTCCATCTCCATGCTGTTTGGGTGCCCACAGGGGGGTTCATTGAAAGCACAGGAGAAATAGTCTTCCTGGCTCTCGGATCTGATGCCAAGCCCCACTCCAGCCCAAAGCAGTTGGGAGCAGCCTTTACAGGGACACTCCGGCTTCGCCCTGTACTGGAGCATGCTCCGTCATTCTGTGGGGATGGTGCACACAGTCTGGTGAGCACTAGGCTCGATGAGGGCCTGGAACATGCTCAGTGAGGATGGAATCTTTGGAGATTTTTGTCGCTAAAACAGACGTCTCCATTGAGCAGGCGCAAATTACAATTTTTCAGAAGCTTATAACTTAGCCAAATTTAGGTTGATTTTCACGGGCACAGCAAAAGGCACGTTCCTAACACAAGGGCAACCCCTGTGCCAAAAGTCAAGTCCCTGTTCCAAAGCACGGGGGCACTACAGCTGTTCAAAAAAGAGGCCACCGGAATTGTTCAGCATGGCCAATGCAATGTTTTCCTCTAGCCCTGTTCTAGCAAATGGATGAACTGTTTTGGTTGAATTTTTCCTAAAAAGTTTAGCTTGAGGCAGACATCTGGCATGGAGAATTTCAGAACAGTCAAAGTTTGGTAAAGTTATAAGTGAGTAAAAATAGGATTTTATAATGGGAGGTATCAGGCAACCTTAATAATAGATTGTTCTTCTAGCCCTGCCTACAATCAAACAGAAGAGAACCAATTATACAGGGGACTAATTTTATTTCTATTGTAGTTCAATGGCGAAAGCTCACATCAGTGTCACCGGTATCGGACAAGATCCTCAAGCAACACTCCTCCTCACATGCATCCATTCCGAACGAGGCCACAATTAAACAGGTGGGACATTGGAAGGGAGTTGATCATCCACTCACCATTTTTTTTTTCCGGACTCTCAAAATAATTAGCATCCAGCAAGCCCAACATGTAAGGTCACTGCTCATTCATCACCCCAAAGAAATGGCTGGTGATTCATTTGTCACAAGCTAATGTCCTGCATTCCCCCCTGCAGGAGGCTCTCTGGACTTTCTGTCTGCCTTCCCTCCAGCCCCGATTTACTATTCAGTGAAGGTTGGGAGGAATAAGAATTAAATATTCTCCTGCCACTTTGCATACTGCCCTGCTGTGGATTAATGTGTAGTTCGCACACACAGAGGTATGGTCCACACTGCTGCCATGGTAACCACATCAGCTCGCGATTTGGCTAAAATACATGAGAAGCCCAATGCAGAGCTCTGGGCTTCAGCCTGCTTACAATGATAGACGGTCTTCCCCGCCTCACCCACAAGGACACGTTCAGCTGAGGTCTGCATGGGGAGAAGGCCTGAGGAAGTCACAAGAAGAGTGGAATGCTGCGTGGTGAGCGTCAGGGGAAAGGCCGATTTTACAACCCACATGCACCGTGTTAACCCCCAAATGAGGTCAGCCCCAGTAATGAGGACACAAGTCTAAATCCTTGGGAGATCTGGGTTCTGCTTTACGGGCTTCCCCTCTCTCTGCCTTGCATTCCCTGGCTGTAAAATGGGAATAATTACACTCCATCCACAACTGTAAAGAGCTTTTCACAATCTGCAGCTGAAAGGTGCTATGCGTGCCAGGCATTACTGTACAGACCCACTCATCTTCACGCCACGTACGGGTGTAAGCAGTCACTTGTTCTTGCTCGATTATCCTGGTCTTCCTCAAGAAGCATTGTGGGAAATGTTTCTGTTCTGATGGGCTGCTTGACAGATACATTGGCATTTGATGCCAACTAAGGAAAGCGATGGGATGTCGTATTTGGTAGAAAACAAACAGGGGAAAAGTTTCCTCCACTTTTCCCAGGAACTTAGCTACTTTCTCTCTCTCGCCCACGCACATACCCCAGCTCCCAGCCCCAAGCCCGGCCAGCTCTCATTATGCTGCTGCTGCTGGTTTTTAAATCCAAATAAAGTTCTTGGTTGCAGCAGTGATCAGCACTTTAGAAATGCCGATAGAACTGGATGAGATAAATAGGGACTGGCCAGTCGTGCAGGAGCAGACATCTACGCCCTGATTTGTCACAGCTGCTGAGCGCCTGGTGCGCCCATCAATTTGCTGGGAGCAGAGGCTGCCAAGGCACCTCCAACAATCTGGGTATTAGCAATCACCGAAAGTTCAGTCGGGGGGAAGGAGAAAGAGTAGTCAACACTACGCAGCTGGCTTCTAGGGCACCTTCTCCCTCCCACCTGCTACTCGCAGGGGCAGGGGAGGGGAGGAAATGGGTGTTCAGATTGTGACTAGGCTTGTTCCAGAAGAGGCGTGGGGACATTTCGTCTCTCCACAGGTGGAACTGTCCTTAAAGGAATGAACCCGTCAGCACTACACTCTTCCTGGAGATTACACTTCCCTTCAAGCTAAGGGGGGAGATGGCCCCGGCCCCAGGCTGGCGGTGCTCCAAAGGTCCGGCATGCTACATTACTCGCCGACCACCCCCTGCGGCAGTGAGCTCTCGTTATCTACCTGAGCACAGTGTGGGCGGCGGGGTCACGCCTACTGTTAATCAATACAACATCCCCTCGCCTCACGGCTGGCGGTAAGGAAAGGCAACAGGACAGCTACCTGAAGGCCCTCTGATCTGAGAAGCCCTGAGCTTTCTAGAGGCTGCTGAATATCAGCACAAACACCCACATGAATGGCCCTGAATGATCTCAGAGCCCCATTGATCAGGAGATCTCATCCCACCATCCCCATTCCCCCTCCACATGCAGAGAAACCCTTGAGGCTGGGAAACTGAGGCCTGGTCTACACCTAAAACTTAGGTTGCCCTAGCTAAGTCACTCAGAGGTGTAAAAAAGTCATGCCCCTGAGAGACGTAGTTAAACAGACCTACACCCTAGTGTAGATAGTGGTACATGAATGGAAGAATTCTTCACTCTTGAGGAAACCCCTTTCTGTCGCCTTAGGAAGTGTCTACACTGTAGAATTACAGCTTCTGCTGTGCCATTTTAATGTAGACATACCCTCAGGGCTGTTCTGCACTGAAAACTTACATCAGCTAGCTAAGTCTCACAGGGGTGTGAAAAATCCACACCTCTGAGAGACGTATGCCAACCTAACCTACCGCCTCTCGAGGAGGATTAACTAAAGCTGTAGCAGTTCAAGACTAGACACAGCCAAAGTTTAATTTCATTCTTACACAGGGATGGGGGTGGCGGAGGAGAGGGGGACACGTGGCGATGGGGGAACTGTTTGTAGACCAGAGACAGAAAGGAGCTCAGGGGTCAGGAATGGAGCCCTGAATATTACTTTCTAGAGGGCACTTCAAAACCTCGTCCATGCACCACGCTTTACAAAACGCTGTTCAACAGGGCTGGTTACTAGGGAGGCTTCTATGCAAATAGATATTAAAATCCTTTGTTCTTTTAGAATGTCTTCTATCAGACGCTCCCAAGGCATTTTTTAAAAGTAAATAAATATCACCATTCCATAGATGGGGAAACGGAAGCAGAGACGTTACCTAAGGCTAAATTTTCAAAAGTGGGCCCAACTTTACACATTTAAGGTATGTCTTCACTGCAGTGTTAACTTGGGCTCTTACTTGGGTTTTAGCCCAAACCCCACTACTGTCCCCACACAAAAACTTCTGGGCTAGCCAGCCCAGCTGGGATAGTGGGTGAGAGCCTGGGCTCCATTTTAACATGGGCTGCAACGTACTCACTTCGTAGTGAGGACACAAGCTAAATCACTTGAGCATTGACAGTCCGCCAATGCCTTCCCCCGGAGGACATGCGAGTTCTCCCACAATTGCCTGGGAAAGAATCTAACAGCATCAGCAAAGAACCCTGGGATATACACTCCGTGAGGATATAGTAATGCAGGCTGGGCTTTGCAGTGGGGAACGCTCACACCCAGCCTAGGCTAACCCAGGTGCCAATGGCCCAAGTTACCTCTGCAGTGAAGACATACCCTTACGGACAGATTTTCAAAAGGATTCAGGTCCAGAGCCACAAAGGTATTTAGGCTCTTGACTTCCACTGAAAAGGGGTGCTGAGTCCTTCTGAAAGCTCCATTCCTCGGGGTCTGATTTCCAGAAGTGAGGAGCACCCAGAACGTCCTTGAACTTCAGCAGTCACGCCCTCACCTCTCAACTGGTTGGGGACACATGCAGTGAGAGGAAATATTCTCAGCAGGGTGAGGGCAGGAAGGGTGAGAGGTAGGGGTTTTCTGTGCTGAGGGAGGATGGTGGGGAAGTCATGGTAAGAGGAGATTCTCAGCAGCAAACCTAGAAAGAGGCATGAACACGTGGAATGAAGATTCAAGCACTCTGGGTTTGTAGGGCGGTTAGAGGAGGGGCAGCTTAGGGAGTTAGGGGAGGGGCAGCTGGGGAAAGTGTAGAGGGCAAAAGACACCTCAGAAAAGGATAGTGCATGGTTACGGTGCTAGCCTGGGACTCGGAAAACGTGGGTTCAATTTCCAGCTTCATCACAGACTTCCTGTGTGGCCTTAAGCAAGTCACTTAGTTTTGTTGTGCCTCAGATCCCCATTCTTTAAAAGACTGTGAGGTGCTCAGACACTATGGTAAATGGGACCTACAGATCCTAGATAGATAGTGGAGAAGAAGAAAACACAACAAAAAAACTCACAGCAAGCCATTATAAAGATGTGAGCTACGATCCCTTTGACCACTTGGACTGCATGGGCAGACCTCTGTGCCCATGCTGGGACCTACTGACTGCTGCGGGGCGGCTTGCAGGGCGTGGAGTTCAGGGCAGGACAGGGACTGAAATGATCAGCTCTTTGGGGCAGGTGCTGTGCTTTCCCCGGTGGGTGGAAAGCCCTCAGTGCAATCTACACCAGTGGTTCTCAACCCAGGGTACATGTACCCCTGGGGGTACACAGAGGTCTTCCAGAGGGTACAACAACTCATCTAGATATTTGCCTACTTTTAAAACAGGCTATACAAACAGCACTGACAAAGTCAGTACAAACTAAAATTGCATGCAGACACTGACTTGTTTTATACTGCTCTATATATTATACACTGAAATGTAAGTACAATATTTATATTCAATTTATTTTATAATTATACAGCAAAAATAAGAAAGTCAGCAATTTTTCAGTAACAGTGGGCTGTGACACTTCTATATTTTTATATCTGATTTGGAAAGCAAGTCGTTTTTAAGTGAGGTGAAACTTGGGGGTAAGCAAGACAAATCAGACTCCTGAAAGGGGGGCAGTGGTCTGGAAAGGTTGAGAGCCACTGATCTAGACAACATCTTTGAAGTATCAATTCCAGACCCTCCTGGCAGAATGGTAGCTTCTAGTGCAGATTAAGCTTCATACTGGAGTGTTCCATCAACAAACCACAGCCACAGACAGCTCAGGGACAGCATCAGTTCTGGGAAATTCCTTCTCTGTAATGAGCTGACCCTCAAGCTGGCTCCCAGCTCTTCAATTCCAGAGGCAACTGCTCTGCATTTTAGCCTTGCCTGAAGCCGTACTGTGCAGGAAATGCTACCTAGTCACACCTGGGGCCAGGTGTATTCTAGAAAGATAATCCGCGCGAAAAAGAATCTGAATCTGACTTCTGTTGCATCCATTTTTGTTCCTACAACCAAACTGGTTGCCACCACGCCTGACGGCAGATGAAGAACACATTGACTTTCTGCTTGGGTAAATAAACAAGATAAATTAAGTGGCAAACTGATCATCATAAAGTGGTCATGATTTACTTGGAGGTGGGGAAGGAAGATGGTTAAAGGCAGAAAGCAGCGGACGGCAAGTGCCTGGACTGTATTATAACCCAATGTTCAGCTCCCCATTTTTGCTCAGTTTTGGGGGTTAGGAGAGTTCCAGCCCAGATGAGGCACTTGTTTTGTGTGGGGCCTGTTTTGTGTGGATTTGGTTTTTTGGGGGGTTGTGGGATTTTTCTTTTTTTTTAAACCAGGACAAACACTAATATTAAGCTAGTACAGCCTAAGAGACCAAATTTAGAGATTAATTTACAAGAATTTGTGTTAGCATAACTGCCACCTTCTGGTGCCAATTGCATGTTTGTTACACTGGGCACAGGCACCGGGGTGTGTAAACTACAAAACATTAGACACTCAGAGTCCCAGATCTCTGAAGTTACCTAGGTGCCTAACTCCCATGGGAATTACCAAGCTTTCCAGGATGGACCATTGTTGCAATGGAATGCTAAACTGTATTACACTGTCCAGCCACTAGGTGGCACTCCATGTAAAATACTTTATTGAAACAAACCTCAGCCTTACCTAAAGGACATGGTCTCATGATTAAACTAACACCAGAATCAGAAGGAAAACAGCAACAAAGGTTGCAGACAGAACGAAAAGTGCAAAAAAGATTGCAAGAGCTCATCAACATGTCACTTTTCAATTTCCCAGAGAACTTCAGCTTTGACAAACCTTCACAATGGACAGACTGGAAGCAGATTGCAAATTGCAAACAAACTCCACTGGAAATATACAGGTGTCTTCTTTAATTTATGCTATGGGGAAGCAAGCAGAGCGGATCTTTAAATCCTTTGACTTTACTGCGGTCAATCACAAAGATGACTATGAAAGGGCTCTGGCTATGTTTGATACATACTTTATACCTCAGAGAAATGTGGTTTATGACAGAGCACGTTTTCACCAGAGAATTCAAGAACCAGGGGGAAATGTTGAATGTTTTATAAGAGCTCTGCATACATTGGCTGAAAACTGTGATTTTGGGAATGGGAAACATGAAAATATTAGAGACTGGTTATTGGGTTAACAGATAAAAACCTGTCACAACAGCTACAAATGAACCACGATTTAAGCCACACAGACAGCAAAGCAGTCAGAATTAACAACAGAACAAAAGGCAGGAGCACCTTGAAAAAACCTGAAACTAGCTTAGAAGCTATAAACAGACACTTGAGTGTTAGAAGTCATTATCATAAAATCCCTGAGGCAAGGAAAGAGAATTCCCAGGCTAAGAGGGACAAATTCCAGACTACATGTACAAGGTATGGAAAAAAAGTCATATCTCCAGAGAGGATGCACTTCCAGCCAGAGGCGCTTGGTGTAATACATGCACGAAATATGGATATTTTGCAACAGTTTGTCACACCAAAGCAATCAGGGAGTTGGACTCATATTACAGACAATCAAGAGCCATTGTTTTTTGATCTATCATTTGTGATGACAGAGCCTATTGAGAGAGTGAAACTGGATATTAATGGCAAGACTATTGACTTTAAAATTGACTCAGGAGCTGATGTCATGGAAGGGACTTACAACTACCTTCAACCCCTCCCAGAGCTGAAGTCACCTGACATAGCCCTGACTAGCCCTGGAAGTATTCTGAACTGCACACACCAGGTTTATCACAGAAACAACCTAGAAAGCTATGCATTCAGAGTGCAAGTGATCAAAGGCTCTAAGATCAGCAACCTTATCAATCATAGTGTGGCAGATATGATTGGCCTGGTGAGGAAGATGGAAGAACTCGATGGAGGATTTGAGGATATTGGAGTTTTGAGAAGAGATCCAGTACAAATGAACTTAAGAGACAATGCTGGGTCATGCAGTGTACAAACACCTCTACCAGAAAGACCTTGGAAGAGTCTAGCTGCAGATTTACGTAGATTCAGAGGACATCATTCCTTGCTCGTTATGGACAGTTTTTCCAGGTATATAGAAATAATGTGCTTGAAAAACATAACAAGTCACAGAGTTACTGAGAAACGGAAGTGCACTCTTGTTCTCTTTGGTATTCCAGA
Source organism: Chelonia mydas (assembly GCF_015237465.2). NCBI lineage: Eukaryota > Metazoa > Chordata > Testudines > Cheloniidae > Chelonia > Chelonia mydas. The sequence continues at coordinate 9,485,943 of NC_057857.1, forward strand.
AAAACTAGTGTCTGACAATAGACCATAATTCGCTGCAGCAGAATTTAAGTCATTCCAAACAAAATATGATTTTGATCATATTACTAGCAGTCCACATTATGCAAAAGCAAATGGAAAGGCTGAGAGAGCTGTACAGAAAATCCTACAGCAAAAAGACCCATTCCTTGGTCTTCTGAGTTACAGATCAACACCAGGTTTCAGAGTAGCAGCCGTGTTAGTCTGTATTCGCAAAAAGAAAAGGAGTACTTGTGGCACCTTGGAGACTAACAAATTTATTTGAGCATAAGCTTTCGTGAGCTGTAGTCCAGCACAACTCCTGATGGGAATACAACACAGAACTACTGTTCCAACTTTGGAGAAGAACCTGCTCCCAAAGTGGCCAGACATGAAGACAGTAGCCACATCAGATAAAATGGCTAAAAGAGATTATGAACACTTTTACAACAGATGTCATAGAGGACTGCTGGATCGAGCACCTGATGAGCATGTTCAGGTCAAATCGGATGGAGAAAAAGGATGTACAACTCCATCTGTTGTAAAGAAAAAGAATTCAGTGCCCAGATCATATGTGATTGAGTCTGACAGCAGGGAGCTCAACACAAACCACTGACAGCTACAGTTCGTTCCTCAGAAACAACCATCAACAGAGCAAACTCTACAGATGCCAGATGCAAACAAGAAGATGAAGACTCAAGGATTTCAAACCCACCACAGCCAGTCACTGCAAATAATGGACAGCTAGATGACCAAGTTAGTATGTGTTTGGGTCGCATAATTAGAAAACCAGTACAATTCAGAGACACTAAACAGACTGTTACATACTGAACTTCAAAGGCACTATGACAGTGTAAATGGTAGGAATGAAGAACTTAATAGTAAACTGTATTATACTGGACAGCTACTAGTTGGTGTTGTGTCTAAAATACCTTGTGTAAGCCAACCACAGCCATACCTGGCAGAGCATTACACAATCTTATGAGGAACACATCTGGTGTGTACAAGCAAGCTCTGTAGCCAGTCCTTATCTGACAGAGAAGAACACAATTGTCTTCTTAATAGTTTATAAAGTGTGATTCACAGCACATGAGAGAAATATAGCCAAGCCAACCCTACTATAAAGTGGGTGCACAACTGGTTGGAAAACAGTAATCGGCGAGTAATTATCAATGATTCACAGTAGAGGATCTGCCCTGGATCTGGTTCTATTCAATATCTTCATGAATGATTTGGATAATGGCACAGAGAGTGCACTTATAAAATTTGTGGACGACACCACGCTGGGAGGGGTTGCAAGTACTCTGAAGGACAGAATTAGAGTTCAAAATCATCTTGACAAACTGGAGAAATGGTCGTAAATTAAATAGGATGCAATTCAATCAACACAAATGCAAAGTACTCCACTTAGGAAGGAACAATCAATTGCACAAATACAAAATGGAATATGAGTGCCTAGGAAGGAATACTGCCGAAAAGGATCTGGGGGTTATAGTGGATCACAAACTAAATGAGAGTCAACAACGTAACACAGTTGCAAAAAAATCTAAGATCATTCTGGGATGTATTAGCAGGAGTGTTGTAAGCAAGACACAAGAAGTAATTCTTCCAGTCTACTCAGCATTGATAAGGCCTCAGCTGGAGTACTGTGTCAAGTTCTGGGCACCACATTTCAGGAAAGATGTAGACAAATTTGAAAAAAAAAATCCAGAGGAGAGCAACAAAAATGATTAGAAGTCCAGAAAACATGACCTATGTGGAAAGATTGGAAAAAGTGAGTTTGTTTACTCTGGAGAAGAGAAACTTGGGGGGGGGGGGGGATGGAGGGAGAAGAATGCACGGGAGGACATGATACCAGTCTTCAAGTACGTCAATGTTGTTGCAAAGAGGAGGTTGATCATTTTTTTTCCTTAGTCATCGAGGCTAGGACAAGAAGCAATGGTCTTAAATTGCAGCAAGGGAGGCTTAGGCTGGACTTTAGGAAAAATGTCCTAACTGTCAGGGTAGTTAAGCACTGGTACAAATTGCTTAAGGAGGTTGTGGAATCACCATCATTGGAGGTTTTTAAGAACAAATTAGACTAACACTTGTCAGGGACGGTCTAGATAATACTTAGTCCTGTCTCAGAGCAGAGGACTGGACTAGATGATCTCCTAGATGAGGTTTTTAAGGCCCCACTTGACAAAGCCTTGGCTGAGATGATTTAGTTGGTGTTGGTCCTGCTTTGAGCAGGGGATTGGACTAGATGACCTCCTGAGGTCTATTCCAACCCTAATATCCTATGATTCTATGACCTATCGAGGTCCTTTCCAGTCCTGCATTTCTATGATTCTATGATTAGGAAAACAAAACAAAAACAAGAATCAGTATAAAACGATGTATGCATCTCGTAAGGGCCAAGACAGACCCCTCCCCTTCTGGCAGCCCCCACTCTAGGATCAGTTTTTGGACCCATGCACCATGCAGATTGCACCCAGAAGAGTTGCACCCCAGCAATGGTTACAAAAGATTTCTCAGAAGTTCTGAACACTCAGGGGTTAATGATGCCTGATGAAGGCAGGTGTGCATTGGGAGGGATGCCCCCCCACCCCTTATGTCCACAGCTGTGCAGTCATCAGGTTTGTTTCAGTTGACAATGTAATTGTGACGGATATTCAGTTTGAACGGCAATCCGCAAGGGGAGACACTGGTGTGTGGGACTTGGGCATCACAATTCCTGCCTGATTAGATCTGTCAAACAGATCAGACTGAGCTGTGCCTTGGAATCTGCTCTCCAGCTTCACATTTAGCGGCAGGCACCTGATCAGAGGAGAAAAGAAAATCTTGCCCTGCCATTTCAGGGTCTCTTTCTTTCTCCCACCATCATTTTCCCCCAGCCTCCCCCCTTTTAATACCTATTCCAATTCAAGGAGCTATGGCCTCATTGCTAATGCAGGCTCTGAGTGTGTCAGAGCCAAGGGGACGGGAGAGGACTGTGCAGAATACAATGGGATTCCTTTGACAGGTACTAGAGAAATAAATATGAAATCCATTGTCAGCGTTAAGAAGGCAGCAGCAGGAACCTGCCCAATGCTAAAAGGGCATTTGTAGCAGTGGAAAACACTTAACCATTTGACTAAGATATGGAGTGAATACAAAGGAGAAAAGAAGCGTTCCTGGGGAATTAAACTAAAAGCACTCTGCAATGAATACAGGGGAACAACTGAAAGCTGTATCGCCTATGCAAAAGGACAGTTCTTCTCCATATAGCCAGCAGCTCTCATGAAACCGAGTACCACGGACATGTGAGGCTCGGGCGACAAACTCTGAGAAACCCCTTAGCAAGCCAAGGGGGATCAGCAGAGCTTGGAGGGTAAAATCGTTATAAAGGGAAACGTTCTCTGCCTTTCCCAGACACTCATTATACTATTACACTGGAATCCTAAAATCATAGAAAGATACGGCTGGAAGGAACATTGAGAGGTCCTCACGTCCAGCTCCCTGCACTGGGGCAGCACCTAGTGAACGTAGAGCATTCCTGAGAGGTGTTTGTCCAATCTGTTCTTTAAAAAAAAAAAAAAAAAAAACCACTGAAGGGGATTCCACAACCTCCCCTGGAAGCCTATTCCTGAGCAAACCATTCTTACAGTTAGAATGTTTTCCCCTAATGTCTAGCCTAAATCTCCCTTGCTGCAGATTAAGCCAATCACTTCTTGTCCTGTGTTCAGTGGAGCTGGAGAACAATTGATCACTGTCCTCTTTACAAAAGTTCTTAATATATTTGAAGGTGGTTACCTGGTCTCTCCTTCAGTCTTCTTTTCTCAAGACTAAGCAATGCCCAGTTTTTTAAACTTTCCTCATAGATCAGGTTTTTTAAACCTTTTTATCATTTTTCTTGCTCTCCTCTGGAATCTCTCCAATTTGTCCACACCTTTCCTAAAGTGTGGTGCCCCAAACTGGACACACTGCTCCTGCTAAGGCTTCATTAGTGCTGAGTAGAGTGGAACAATTACCTCCTGTGTTTTACATATGACACTTGTTAATCCACTCCAGAATGCCATTAGCCTTTTTTCACAACTGCATCATCTTGTTGGCTCAGGTTCAATTTGTGATCCTCTATAACCCCCTGCCCGTTCCCTTTCTGCAGTTCTACTGCCTACCCACTTATTCCCCAATTAGTAATTGTGCATTTGATTTTTCATTGTAAGTGTAGTATTTTGCACTGTCTTTATTGAATTTCATATTGTTGATTTGATAGCAAATCTCCAATTTATAAAGGTCATCCTAATCCTGTCCTCCAAAGTTCTAGCAACCCATCCCAGCTTGGTGCCATCTGCAAATTTTATAAGTGTGCTTTCCACTCAACCATCCAAGTCATGAATAAAAATATTGACGAGAACTGGACCTAGAAGTGACCCCTCCAGCACCTCACTAAATATGTCCTTCTAGTTTGACAGCAAACCATTGATAAATAACATTTTTGAGCACATCTTTCAACCATTTGTACACCCACCTTATAGTAAGTTCGGCTAGACCATATTTCCCTAGTTTATGATAATGTCATGTGGGACTGTGTCAAAAGCTTTTCTAATATCAACGTACACATATACTGCTTCCCTCTTATCCACTAGGTCAGTAATCCTGTCAAAGAAGGAAATTAGATTGGTTGGCAATATTCGTTCATGACAAATCCATGCTGGCTTTTACTTCTCACCACAATATCCTGTAGGTACTTACAAATTGTTTAATAATTTCTTCCAATATTTTTCTGGGTATCAAAGTTAGGCTGACTGCTCTATAATTTCGCAGGTCCTTCTTGTTTCCCTTTTTAAAGATGGATACTATGTTTGACCTTTTCCAGTCCTCTGGGACCTTCTCAAAGATAATTGCTAATGGTTCTGAGATTGCTTCAGCTTGTTCTTTAAGAACCCTATGGTGAATTTCACTATGCCCTGCTGACATGACTACATCTAATTTATCTAAATATTCTTTAACCTGTTCTTTCCCAAGTCCAATTTGTGTTCCTTCCCCCTTCTTGTTAATAGAAAATGTGTCAAGCATCTGATCACAATTAACCTTTGCAATGAAGAAGCAGCAAAATGGGCATCAAACACCTCAGAGTTTTTGATCCAGTCAGAGACCTAATTAAAGCCAATGGTGGTGTCAAGCACCCTTTCAGATTCAATGGGAGAGCAATTAAGTCCCTTTATGTACAAGAGGCAGCTGCAAGCAATGGAGGGACTGCCCAAAGCACAGGGCAGGTCAAAGCAAGGACAGGAGGTTCCTTGACTGGAAGCCCTGGGGCTATGATATTGGTTTGACAGCCTGTGTGTGTTAAAGGGAGAAAAGGGCTGGAGGAGTAGTTGTTTTCAGGACCCAGGGAGTCATAGAGTTTAAGGCCAGAAAGGACAAACTGATCATCTAGTCTGACATCCTGTATATCCCAAGCCAGCAATGCCACCCAGCACCAGCACACGGAACCCGACAGCTGAAATTAGACCAAAGAAGAGGTACAAGGACAGAGCTACTTGGGCATAGAGCTTTCTGGGGTTGCAGACTAGAAGGCTGCTGAGCAAGGGAACTCCCTGCCATTTTATTTCTACTCTATTCGGCAGCTGTGTACACACTTTGTTATGACTAAACAAGACTACTTGTACCTGACTCATATTGCCGATTTCTCATCCTAATGGAACCAACCCTGCAAGGCCCCAAAGAACGGTTCTGGCCAAAGGGGCAGCAGTACTGTACTGGAGCCATGCACGTTAGGGGAGTCCCCCTCAATCTCAAATTCACTGTCACTGCAGGAGGAACACACACCTCTACCCAGGGATAAGTGCACTCTAAGCAACGGACATGACCTTCAAGCTCCCGAGGGGCTTGTGGAGAAATCCAGGGACAAGTTTTCCACTAACTCCAGTCCTGATGCCAGAACTGAGCTGGTCCAGGAACTGAGGGTCGGAACAGAACAGCCCTGTCTGGCTCTGTGTTTCTAAGCTCCCCAGAGTTGCAGAGCCCAGGGCTGCGTGCTATCCCGATAGCAGCACTGTTCCTCTTTGAAGAGGGACTTAGACCTCTCTGCTCCACCCACATTCAAGGGTGTTTTCTAGGTTGGATCATCAATGGTAGTTGTCCTCCAGGAGGAACGTTAGTTACCAAATGCAGCCCTCATCACTGACGGGAGGCCTGTGGGAAGAGATGAGACTGACTTTGGGCCCTAGAAGTCCCTCATGGTTATCCTGAGCTGCAGGCTGGAATCTGAGACTGGGTCTACACTCAAAAGTTTGGTTGACCCAGATACATTGATCAGGGGTATGAACAATCCATGATGCGGGTAAGCCAACGCTCTACGTAGATGGTGCTAGGTTGACAGAAGAAGTCTTCCATCAACCTAGCTACTGCCTCTCAGGGAGATGGATTAACGGCAGTGACTGGAGCATTCCAAGTGTAGACTAGCCCTCAGTCATTGTCCATCCACTCAAGTTGCCCTATCCCAAGTCTCTGAGCATGGCACCCTGGGGAGACTGTCCATCAGCTCTCTATACCAGGCTGCTGTAACTGTACATCCTCTAGACATGTAAAGTCAACGTTCCCGCCAGTGTCATTAGAAGGAGCCAGGCTTCAAGAGGTTCAAACTTGGAGGGTGAAGGAAACTGGAGCAATTTTATGGTGATGCCTGTACTATGGAGAGTCCTCTGGTCTAGCATTTCCAACCACTCAGATGCCTGGGGGAATTCTGCGCCACTGCGGCGCCGCAGGAAAATACCCCCCGCAGATTCTCTTTACTTTCCACCAAAAATGGGTTCTGTGGGGAAGCAAAGAGAAGCTGCACCAGTGCTCGCTCACCTCGGACACACCTGTTCGGGCAGTCGGGGAGAGGTAAAGCACTGGGGGAGGGAGGTCTGGGGATGCCCCAGCCACCCAGGGACTTTAGTCCCAGCTGAGCAGGGAGGAGGACAACCACGGAGACAGATTTCCTCCTCCCCCTTCCCTTCCCTGCACAAAGCAGCCAGGGCTGGGTCAGATCAACCCCCAGAAACTTCCCCTGGCTGCAGGAAGCTCTGTACCTTGGGGGTGGAGGGTGGGGAGGGAGAAGGGTGCTGGCAGGGGTGTGTGTCTGGGTGCGGGGGGTGAGGCTCGGTGGGGAGGGGGGTTGAGTATGGAGGTCCGGATGCATGGGGGTTGGGTGGACGGGGGGAGCAGCTCCCCATTCATGCTTGTGAATGTGCTTGTGGTGTTTTCCCAAATTAATGCCTAGTTTCTTTTACCTTCCAATAAAAGTTTTCTTTTGTTATACACAGACTCAGTGCTTGTGAATGGAGAAGTATTGCCTCTTAGAGGCACCCAGGGGTGGTGTTAATTTTTCCCAGATTACTGGGTGGGGCTTGAACCGGTTCTGTTTGTATAATTAAGACAAACCCCTCGATACTGAATCCGGCCCTTGTTGCGGCCAACTGCACCTGGCAGAAGAGTTACATTATGAATGAGGTCTCCACTTGTTCCATTAAGGGTGAGCCTCAGCAGCATTCTCCTAGACTCACTGTGAATTGTTTCCAGTGGCTTTATCAGTACTGTTATTCACAGGATTTTGACTCTGCATTACAATGCAAGAGCCTTGAAACTGTTAAGAACACACACAAACAAAACAGAACACAAAAACCAAACAACTCCACATTCTCCAGAAGATTCTTTGCTGAGCACCCGGAGCAAACCCTCTACAGAAACAGGGCAGAAGGTGCACAAGCCTGGAGACTGAAAAACACACAGAGTCATCTCCAGGCCTCCCCAGGCAGGGTGACCAGATGTCCCGATTTTGTAGGGACAGTCCCGATTTTTGGGTCTTTTTCTTAAATAGGCTCCTATTACTCCCCCACCCCCGTCCCAATTTTTCGCACTTGCTGTCTTGTCACCCTATCCCCAGATGATGCTTGCAGATTAATGGTTTGCTATCACGCCCTCTCCCATCACAGTGCAAGGTACCACTTAATGAATAACAATCTCCTGCTTCCAGAGCTGATAAATATCATCCCCCTTTGACAGAGAAACCGGGGCACAAGGCAGCAAAGTGACTTTCCTGATGCACCGGAGGGAGCCAGCGGCAGAAAAAGGCACTTAGATCAGTTGGCTTGTCAATTCCTTGGAGCAGGGATGGTCTGTGTGGGACGCCTAGCACCACAGGGGTCCTGGTCCGTGACTGGGGCTCCTAGGCACTGCCGCAATGCAAATAATATATAATCACACTAATGAGGCATTGAACCCAGGGGTCCTGACGCTCTAACCCCAAAACAACACTGCACAGCGTATAAACATCAGGCTACCCAGGCACTTCTGGGGTCTGCTCACCCTACCAAAGAGAGCATGTCGGGAGACCAGGGGATAACCACCAGGCGACCAGGTTGTATTGCTGCTCTGAGAAGATCGGGGCGGTGACACAATTCTTGGCTCTGCAGACAGGACCTACCCATGGTATAATACAATCCCCCAACAAGGCAGTGTTGAAGATGTCAGCGGGCCCTGAAACGGCCAATGACAAGACACTTTAGCAGACAACTGACAGCAGCCTACATTCAAGAGGAAGGATGGTTCTGAGGTTAAGGCACTAGACTGGGACTCAGGAGACCTAGAGTAAATTCCTGGCTGCACCACCGACTCCCTGCTCCCTTTGACCATGCACAACTCTCTCTTATGCCTTGGTTCCCTAGCTGTAAAGGCGGGATAACAATCCTCCTTTGCTCCTACTCCGTATCTCTTTAGATTATGAGCTCTCCAAAGCAGCGACTGGCTCTCTCTGTACGTACAGCACCTAACACAACGGGATCTCGATCTTGGCCAGGGCCTCTAGGCGCCACCGGGATACAGTTGGTACCCACTGCAGATTTTGAACCAGACATGTCTCCAGTGGGACAGTGTTTCTGCTCTCCCTTCCTACTGCCCTCAGACACGTCCACCTGCAGGCCAAGACATGGTGCGGCGTACAGGCGCACTGGTCGGTACCCTGCAGCTTTATTTCAGGGGCTATCGTTTCGTTAATCTGGTTTTTAGTCATTCATCCCTTCCATCTTAATTTTGGTAGTGGCTGAAAACCCCTCATAAAAGATTTAAGGGCTCTCCCTCTAGCTGCAGGGGGGTGACTCCCTTGACAGAATCCAGGACTTTGATGTCTTGTCTCGATTCCTTCTCCATAAAGAAGCTTCACTCCTGTTTATTGCCGCCTCGCAGGTAAGACATTCTTGTCGAGTTTTGTAGCATTTAGACGCTCGGTCAGCATTAATAATTCAGCTAGCCTGCACACCTTGGGCCAATCACGCGGCATGCGAGCCTCTGCCTTTTATCAATACAGCTGCCCCTGGTGCAACAGAACTTGACGGGGGCAGGAAAAGCTGCACCAGGCCCAGGCAGTGTTTCCGGCCTCACATGTGCCTGAAGGCGGAGGGAAATATCACAGGTGCCAACTGCATTGTTCAAAGAATACCCACGATTTTACAGCCCTTATATTTCATTCTCTACTGCCGGAATGGAGAAACATGCTGGGGTTTTGTATCCATAATTGGGGAAGAACAGATGGTAGTGGCACCGTTGGAAGTAATGCGTCCATTAAAATAATCTATACCGCTTGTAATTCTCCAGCATGGGAGAAGGCGAGCGGAGCCTGCCTTCGTGAGAGCTCCTGGTCCTGACCCTGCCATTTGCCATGCTGCAGCATGGGGGGAGAGGAAGGGGTGCAGTTTTCTGCAGTTCTCGAGGCAACGAGGGGGTTGGCTGGCTCTCTTTTGAAATTGGCCTTTGCGCTGCACATGAGCGAAAAGGACTGAGGGAGGACGTGATCTGCTCTCCTGCAGGTCTGTCCTTTTCGGCTAGCTAGCTATTTTAGGTACTTATATGGCTTCAGCTTCCATAGGATCTATGTGACTCACAATCTTTAATGCACTTATTCTCATAATACCCTTGTGAGGTAGGGCAGTGCTATTATCTTTCATTACAGATGGGAAACTGAGGTACGGGGACACAGAGCCAGATTTTTAAAGGCTCCAAAAGATGCTGATTAGCACCTAGTGGGATTTTCAAACAGAGTTAGGCACTTATCATCTTCATCATGGCAAATCCCCAAGGGAGGAGGCTTCCTTGCAGATCGAGTGCCACCTGGCTCGATCTCTGGCTAGATCCTGAAGGCGGTCTGGCTGGATCAGTGCTCGAGTCATGCTGGAACGCTCCAGAACGCCATTCTAGCACTTTTTTAGGAGCATTCTGATACTTCTGATCATTGTAAAGTAAACCACTCCATGAGTCATTCCGTGCGTCCTGTCTGTCGGACTGCATGCTGGCATCTTTTTGGGGGACTCAACACTGGGCTGGATATTAATTTTCTATCCATCATTGGCAATTTGGTGCTCGCCGAACCTTTGGGTGCCCAGGAGACCACTGGCCACGTAGTGGCATTCCTTGGTAAACTTGCTTCAGAATTCATTGGTCTTCCATTCTAATGACATGCTCACACCAAGAAAGTCGCGGAACCCCACTCGGTGTCTCCATCTTTAGATGCTTAAATACCTTTAAAAATCTGGCCCGTGGTTACACAGGATATCTGCAATAGAACAGGGAATTGAGCTCACATCTGGTGCCTCACCACTCGGCCATCCTTCCTCTCTTAAGAAGAAAGGGAGCCAATCTGCCAAGAAGCAAAGGGTTTATGGCTGCAAAGACCAGAGGAAACAATTTGCAAACATTTCCTGCACAAAGGGTGTTGGGTGTTATTTTCAGAGGAACCTAAATGACAAGTCCCACTGAAAGTAAATATCTCTGGGGGCACCTAAGCCACTTTGGCTCTTTTGAAAATCCCATCCCCGCCATTTTCCATTTCTTGTTGAAATTTCCCAACCAGCTCTGGTGTCCCTTTGAAGTTTGACCTGTCCCTCTTGTAGAAATTCCATGCTGATGTGGATACAAGGGAAGCCCTCCACTCTATGAAGAACATGCCCAGCACAGGTGGATATTGTAAGGAAATCATCCAGTAGCTCCCCTGAAGATGAACATAGTCCATTGGCATTTGCCACTTCTTCAGATGCAAAAGGACACCACTTTAAGGGCAGTGTGGCACTGGGAATGGTGAGAGACCCAGTGAATGCTTGTGTGACCCCCTCCATGGCTGACAAACAGGGATTGAACTGGGGCCAGCTAAAGGTCCAAGGCTCTGCAGCTGGGGGCTGTAACAACTCGCATCTTCTGTGCATTGGCAGAGAGGGGGACTTGTAAGGCACACTCACCACTGTGATATGCTTGCAGTCATACACAGCTTTGGGAGTGTAATCATGCCAGATTTCAAGCTACACAGGGTCAGCGGGTCAGTGCTTGCATGGCAGCCTGCCACCAAAAATCCGAAGTGCGGCTGGTGAATGGCTCTCGCCCCCGGGAGCCACTGCTATTGGACCAAACACCGCAGCATGATGTTTGGAGGGACTGTGCTGCTGGAGGTACCATATTTCACATGAGATGTAAAACCAAAGGTGTGGCAGGTTTGCAATCACCAAATACCATATGGTGCTCCTTGCAAAAATAAGGATATTCAGCCCATGTCCTGGCCAAACCCCAATTATCTGGACAGTTCTGTTCTACCCTATTAAATTCTTTCTGCAGCATTAACTGGATGCAAGGTTCTTCTTCACATCTCGCTGTGAGTTTACATACTGTTGCTGTGCACTATTAAACAGTAGCTACTTTCCCCCCCAGTGGTGGCTGCATTACTGTGCTGGGTGTAGTGATGCCTGGATACGTAAAGTGCTCTAGAAACCCATTCATAACAAAAGGGAACATGTGAACGTGACATATCATCAACGGGACACTATCCTGGCATGGAACCTTGTCCAAGAACCCTGTTGCCTCCCACATGGTGGAAATAATCCATGAGGGTCTGCAAATAGGAGAGAAGGAATCCTATGGTAAGTACCAACTCTGTTATTCCAGTTCCCTGGAAGAGGATGAGGATTGAAGGCCACTATGATCCACTGCTGAGGAGGACTGTGATGTTGGGAGCAACTTGCTCTACTGGGCAATCTTCAGGAACAGGGGCACTAGCTGCCATAGTGAGCAGAGGTACCTAGGTGGGGTGGGGGGAGTGGGCTGTTTCGCACAGAGCTGGACAGAACAGAAGAAAGTTGTGGGGAAGGATAGCTGGAGCAGAAGACAAGGATTATTTTGCTATAAGGGGAGTAGCAACAACCCCTGTGTTAAGGTTGCCAAATCCTTTCTGTTCACAGCACTGAACAGCCTTTCATCAGATAATGGGACATTTACAATCATCCCACAAGCCAGGTATTATCACCCCCCCCCCTTTTTTTTTTTTTTTACAGATGGGGAAACAGAAACCCAGCAAATCAGGGGCAGCACTGGGAATAGAACCCAGGAGTCCTGATACCCCGTCCCCTGCTCTACCTACTAGACCACACTGCTTCCATGAATACCGTCCCCCAGACAGCAGTGAACTTGTCAGTCTGAAACCTCCATGTTCAACTCAAAATCTTTGCCATGATCATATGAGCAAGCTCCTCCCCAAAGCCTCACCCACTTTCCTCCCCCTCCCCTCTGCCCCGAACATACTGGAGCCAGCAGGACATTACCTTGACAGCTGGCTCTGCTTTATGGAGCTGTAAATATTTTTTAATAGAATGGAAGCAGGAGAGATGTGTTCCAGATTCCGCAGCATCCAAAATTAACTGAGATTAATTTAAAAAAGAGAGGGAGGAGGAGGGGGGAAAAGCGAGGCTGAAGCCAAAGGAATATAAAGCACTAAAGTGACTACTGCAAAGCCAGAACACGGCTGCCTTCTGGCTCTTGGATGAGAGACTGAGAGCTCAGGCAAAGCGAATGTCACAGAGAGTGGTGCCTGACCTGTGCTACGTTATCCTGTCTCTCCTGGGGTGGGTTCACCTGGCACATCGGATAGCAGGAGGGTAGAATTAGCAGTAGGGGATCATTTACACTGAAACCCATTAAACACGGTCAGTTTGCTGGAGGAAGGTGGTGTGACGGTCCTGCTTTACCTGGGACAGAGGGTCTGCTGGCATCTTGATGGAGCTGACATTGAAAGGACAGGGCACGTATTGATGTACTTTTTTGATCAATCTGAAACATCAGCTCCAAATCTGTGTACCTCAAGCAGAGCTGTGCAAACAACTGATTTTTTCAGTTTGGTGGCTGGACTGAAAATCATCGATATTAGTTTGGATCAACCCAAAATGGAGAGTTTTCTCTTTTTTTTTTCCTCAATGAAAAACAAAAAAACGAAGTTTCACATCAATTACAACATTTTGTTTGACCTAAAACATTTTTGTTATTTTCTCTTTATATTTGCATTGTATTAAAACCTTTAATTATTAATTGTTAAATCTAGCTAAATTTCAAAATGAAAAGCTGAAGTATTTCATTTCAAAGCATTGACATTACATGTTTTGATCTTTCAGAAAAAAATATTCATTTTTTTTCCAGCTGAAACTATTCATTGAATTCGACCTGAATTCACAAATAGTTTCCATTGCCCCCAAAGTGCATTTATTGGCAAATAAACTATTTGTCCAATACATTTCACACAGCTCAAATCTTAAGGACTTGGTTCCAACTGCTATGGCGTCCAAGTGCCTTACAATCTTAAATATATTTATCTTCACAACGCCCATGGGAGGAAGGGACAGGCCATTCTCTGAGACACAGGGAGGCTAAGTGACTTGCCCCAGGTTATATAGAAATTTGAAGCAGAGTATGGACTTGAGCCCACATCTTTCCAAGGTGTAGGCTAGTGCCCCCTAATCACTGGACTATCCACTCTGTAAGCATTCACATACGCTTCGCCTCAGTACTCAAACACAGAGCAGCCTGTTCACAATTACCCCATCAGTCCACACAGGCCCTCCATTTCCCTCCCTACAACCAACAAAACTCCAGCCTCCCCCCACCTGCCCCAATCCCCATCCTCCCTCACACCTATACCCTCCCCACACTTCCCTTACAGTGAGTGAAGTAGGTCTGTTCACAAAGTCAAGGCGAATGGAAAGGGGTTTTCATATGCCAGGGCTGCTTTCAAGGGCCCATCTCCAGTGCTAGATGAGCTAAGATGGATGGGTGGGTGCTGGTGTGGGGTGAACAAAACAGTGCTCGTCTCCAAATTAAAAGGGAAATATAATGCTCTACAGCTAGACTTGGCAGAATTCAATTCTATTTTTTTTAAATAATTTTAGTACATAATATCAATGTTTAGATTTTTAGCCACTTGAATTTTCACAGTTGTGGGAAGCTGTGGGGGTGTCAGCTAATGGGGCGGGGGGCGTCAGACAATAATTTAATGACAATAGAAGCTGAGATTCAAAAAGGTAAAGCTTTACAACCATTAAAACCCAAATTGCCAACATCACATCAAAATATACACAGTAAATATCCTTAAATCGAACTGTAATATGTTCTCAAACAGCGTTTTTCTTACTTTGCCTCTTGTAAATATTGAGTATCATCGCTGGAAATATTTTGTCAGTTTGGGGGGTATGCAGTGAAATCAGTATTTGCCGATGTTTACTGATAAAAACCCTTCCAAGCCTATCTGTAGTAGTTCCTCTAGGTTTCAGATGGTTCTGTAACAGCCCCCCACCAAGTCTCTAACTGCACAGGTTCCTATCGTGGTTCTCAAGCAGAGGAGCAGCCCAGAGTAGATCAATGTTGAACCAAGTTAATCCCTGGAGTACCTGCTTTGATTGCAACAGTGTTACGCCTGGGGTGGGTTTAGCCCACTGTGTTCTTCTTGATATATTATGGGCGAGGTTGGTAGCCCCACCTATATTAAGGTTGCCTGACTTTTCCCATTTTAAGACCATGATTTTGGTTGCTTATATTATAACTTTGCCAGACCTTAACAGTTTGGGCTGAAATTTCCCATGCTTGGTGTCTGCCTTAAACGGATACTGTTTTGGAAAATCTCAGACAAAACCGTTCAACTGTTTAGAAGAACGAGGCTAGAGAAAAATATGTGGTTTCACCCCTGTTAAAAATTCTGGGCACTTATAGAGGCTTTAGAGCAGGGACTTGAAATTTTTAGCCTTGTGATAATCTCATGACCCTGGGCGACCTAAATGCAGTTACTGGCGCCCTGCGAACTGGGTTTGAACAGATCATTGGTCACTATGGTTCAGGCACACCCAATGATAACTCTCGCCGCTTGCTTACATTCTGTGCCTCCAGAATCTTTCCATTCTTGGGTCATGGTTCAAGCGGCAATGCATACACCAGATGTCATGGATCTCTCATGAGGGTCTCACTCAGAAGGAGTTGGACCACATCATTACAGACGCTAGGTGTCTCTTCGCCTCCTGTAGAGTACATTGTGGTGTGGAATGTGCAGCGAACACAGATCACCATCTAGTAATTGATGCTCCAAAGAGCAGGTGAGCCCTCTGCAATGATGAAGAAGTTTGACATTGACACGCTCCATGTGCCAGGTTTAGCCAACAGGTTTTGTGTTGACGTCAGCAACTGATTCTCGGCTCTAGCTAATCTGTCAGATGATGTGGGGGTTGCCCGGTCCCTGTTCATTTCTACCCTCAACCAATCTGCTGAGCAGACAATTGGCTATAGGCATCCAGCATCGGATGAAGGAGCCTGGCTATAGGAGGAGGCCTTCCAGATAATTAAATTGAAGGCCGCAGCACGCCAGCGTGGTGATAAGCGCTCTCGTAATCAGCTGAAGTGAAAATTTAACACCCTGGCACTCCGTGATCACGTGGCATATTATAACCAAGAGGCAGATGATGTTAAATTTCGCTTAGCCAGGGGCAACTTGAAGCCAGCATTCCACACCATTCGCAACCTCAGCAGTCAAGAGATAGTCACTACAAACGGCATCCTGAACGACAGCCAAGACCATCCATGTAAATCGGATGATGACAATCTCTCACGCTGGGTGGAACATTATCAAAGTGTCCTGAACCATCCTCCAATTGCCGCTTGTTCAGAGCTGAATGATCTGGCAGTCACTGCAGTTCCAGATCCAGACATTTGTACTGATGCATCAACATTGAATGAAATGAAGTGTGCCATCTCCAAACTGAAAAACGGATGTGCAGCCGGTGCTGATGGCTTCCCCTCAAAGCTGCTAAAATGTGCTATTGATCCTGTAGCAGAATCACTTCTGGCCATCTTTCATCTGGTGTGGAGAACTGGAACCCTGCCAACTGCCTGGAAGGACGGTATTGTGATCTCACTCTATAAGGGCAAGGGACCACGCAGTGAATGTAAGAGCTACAGGCCGATCACCTTGCTCTCCGTACCCGGGAAGGTGTTTGTGCATGTTTTGCTGGCATGCCTGGAGCCTTTGCTACATTGGAAGCATCATCCTCAACAGCCAGGATTTATGAGAAAAAGGTCCACCTTAGACGCCATTTTGGCCCTTCGCTTGTTATCGGAGATACATCGCGAGTTCAGGAAGCCCCTAAACGTAGCGTATGTTGATCTTAAGGCTGCATTTGATTCAGTAGACCGTGTTGCGTTATGGAAGGCCTTAAAGCGCGTAGGTGTCCCTACGACTCTGCTGGACTTGATTAGAGAGCTGCATAATGGAACCACTGCCCGTGTCCGTCTAGGGAACCGGATGTCATTGCCTTTTAAATCAGTATCTGGTGTTAGGCAAGGTTGCGCTCTGGCCCCTGCACTCCTTTGTCGGGCAATGGATTTCACAATGCAGCATTCCGTCAGGTCTATAGGCATTGAGATCGGTGATCTCTCGCTCACAGACCTTGACTACACTTTTGACGGTATTTTAGTACAGAGCCCCGACAGGTTTTGTGAGGCACTCCAGCATATGGAGGAGGAGTCAGCTAAGACTGGTCTCCGTGTTTCATGGTCAAAGACAAACATGCAAAATCCAGGACCAGGTCCACCTGCGACTCCAATCTCTCTGAACAACAAAATCATTGAATCAGTTTCCAGCTTTTGCTGTCTGGGATCTATACTTACCAGCTCCTCCAATTCTCACACGCAAGTTCTCCATTAGATTGGCATCGCAGCATCTGCCAGGGGCCGTTTACAAAGGGTATGGAATCCACATCATCTTAGTGTGGCAACCAAGTTCAGGATTTATTCGAGCTGTATCCTTCCCATACTGTTGTACGGCTGTGAACCATGAACACTACGGCGCTCAGACTGGACAAAGCTGGAGACTTTCCACACAAAATGTCAATGTCATATATTGGGAAGAGAGTGGAATGACTTCATCTGTAATGCAGATGTTTATGGTCACTCGGGTCCACAGACTACTGGGGCCATTGTCCACAGGCGATGCCTTATACTTTTCAGACATGTTGCAAGGATGCCACAAGATGTTCCAGTGAACGCCGTTCTCTGGGTGGCTTGTGACATCCAGGATAAAATCCCACCAACGGAGGAGTGGAGGCGGCCCAGAGGCAGAACCACTATTACATGGGTTCATCAAGTCTGTTCTGATGTTGGACTTTCAGGCCCTCAAGCCTTTGCGTTTGCGCAGGAATGGACCAAATTGCAAACGATTGCGACGGCTGACTGTCTAGCTAAGCGCTGAAGAAGAAGCAGCCTTGTGTCAGGGATGGATGTGCCTTTTGCTATCTCCATGAAAATCCATCCAGATTTGGTCAAGTTGTAAGCCTAAAAAAATCCCAGTTTGCACATGCTCAATAGAGACTTTGGGGACCGTAACTGATACATTCCATCTGCACTGAGCATGCTCCAACCTGGGTCTAAGAAGGACTTTCCCATCCTTTCTTTTTCCTGCAATCCCCTACCTAATTCACTACACGCCTTCCAATTTATACAACAAATGAAGCAGGGGTACTAGAGAGAACAGCCTTCTTCACTATACCACTACAGTTAAAGCCCAGAACAGGTCCATCCTGTGCACTGAATGAGGCAGGAATCCTGTGCAAAAAACAGAACGTGCTCATGTCATTAAAGATGATCATAAATTAAAGGTTGCACAGGCAACTTTAAGTCTGCTATTTCCT
The DNA here is from genome assembly GCF_015237465.2 of Chelonia mydas. Lineage (NCBI taxonomy): Eukaryota > Metazoa > Chordata > Testudines > Cheloniidae > Chelonia > Chelonia mydas. The sequence continues at coordinate 9,503,918 of NC_057857.1, forward strand.
AACGGTTGAGTACATGACTTTGCAACTTTGATAATGCTGTCTAAATGTAAGGGGGTGTTTGTAATATAATATATATACACATAATATTTGAATAAAGTAAATACAGGAAAAAATGAGAAGACCCTAGTGTTTTAACATTAGAGGGACAAATCTACTCATATGTTCAGAGGGGGTGGCGACCGCACACACCATTCTGCCGCCAGGGTGGAGAACCCACCAGAGGAAAGGGCATGGTCTGGTCCCACTGCTACCTTCCTCCAGGGATTCTGCCTGGAGAGGGAAGCTTTAAGTTCTGGCCCAGGCTTCACAGGAACTCTGACAGCTGGCTCAGTCCTCCCCAGGGGGCCACGGCTAGTTGGTGAGCTGTGGGAAACACTGCACCCAGAGCTGTATGTGACGTGCTACCCACTGGAAGCCATTTGCAGTGCACAAGGTTTTGGTCCTACAAAATTCACATACTACACTTTCCTGAGCACCCCATCTGGAGGTGTCCAGTCCTCTCTTTCACTGAGCCAGGGTGCACCAGTCAACAGCATGCTCTTGGCCAGCTGTCCACTCTTGAGGAACCAGAGCCCGGGTTCTGCCCCATGTGTTTGATGTTAATGTACAAATAAATATACGTAGAAAATTAAATGAGTTTATCCTTCACTTACTGAGCCAAGGCCTTTGCCACCACAGCTACCACCTAAAACTGCATAAGGAATCCAACTCCACCCTCTCCTCTGCTATAATAATCTACACATCTAGAGCACTTCCCACCTGAGAATCTCAAAGCAATTTGCAAACCAAGGATCCAGGCTCAGAACGCCCCTGTGAGGCGGGGAAACCGTTAACGTCTGTGATTTTGGAGGGGGAAACCAAGGCACAGAGAAGGGAAGTGATGCATTCACCCATCTGTGGGTAGAGCTGAGTACAGAACTCACATTGGTTGGCTTTCGGGCCTGGGTTTTTAGCTTGACTAAGAGGCAGCCTGATCCAATGGATCGAGTAATAGAATGGGAACCAGAGGCTGGGATTCTATTCCTATGTAACTTTGGGCAAGTCGCTTCACCTCTGCGCTTCTGCTTCCCTCCCAAAACTTGTCTGGTTTGACTGTAAGCTCCCCAGGGCAGGGACGCTCTCACTGTGTGTTTGTATAGCATCTAGCGGGGGGGGGGGGGGGGGTGATCTATTTGGGGAGCTCTACCTGTTACCCTATCACAAATAGTAATACGCCCATCCTGCCTCCTTTTTCCAGATGCCCCAAGCAGCTGCAGGAAGAGCACAAAGCCTGAACTCCAGTCTGGGAAGGGATTTAAAAGTCTTTCGGGTCACCTTTAAAGCCAAGTGAGCTTCATATAACATGTGGCCATGACAGAAGGGAAGGAGGGTCCCTCATTAAACCTTCACCAGGCAGGCTTTGGTGGCACCTCATCCTCCTTCGGGCACCGGAACATTAAGTCTGACGTTACTGCCCCAGCGCCATTCACCGCCACCTAATCTGAATAACCCTTTCGTGTCTAATTTAATTACCCCAGCCCACAAACTGACAGACAGCTGTTAAAAATGGTTATTGCATTATTAATACGCTCCAGTAATTTCCCATTAAAACTGTACTGTTAATATTATTTCCCCCCTGTATTTCTTCCCTCTTAATTAGTCTATTTAAAACTTTGAAGGAATATTCTCTTCATGCTAAATGGAAGCGTTGAGAAAATTACATTTTTGATTGAATACTTCTGTGATAGGCCAGCAATAAGACCGTTGAGTTGTTAATTATTGTCAGCGTTCCACACGATGCCTGCTAATGAGGCAGTCAATCTTTTCTGCCATTCCCAGAATATTAATGGAGGCCTTTGGTATTGATTTTGTTGCTGGGAGAAGCTGGGAAATCCTCCGCCTCTTTGTGTAGCTTGGGGTATTGGAGGAAGGGTAAGAAGGGGACTTGCCCTAGCTGGCAGGGTGATCATTGGTCATACACAGCAAGGAAGCACCTTCTGTTGAGGGCAGCAGTATGCATCTTGGCACAGGAAATACCTTCGTCCATCAGCCATCAGCAAAGCTGGTGCTGAGTTCCTTGACAGGAGGGTAAGGGAAACAGAAACCACAACAATTCCATGTGCCATCTGTACCCTCCCTTGCTTAATGGCCATGAGCTTGCACACCTAGAAGTGTTCGTGAGGCTTGGTCTGCACTATAAAGTTAGGTTGATGTAAGTGCCCTGTTATGGCGACGCAATAAAACCACCTAAGAACCAAGAAGAAAACAACTTGGGAAACAACCTGTTCATAATACGGTGTCATGGTTTTTGGAGGGGACCAATATGAATGGCTGAGGTACTTCTAGGCTAGACCGTTCTTGCAGTAACTAGCAACACTAGCCCAAATGATACAGCCTCATGAGTAAGGAACCTACCCTCATTTCGGGAAAATACCTAAGTGCAGATTTACTATGCTCATGATGGAGCTAGCAAGCAGAAAGCCACAGTCACAAGATACACCTAATATGGGGTCTCACGCCTACTGTGCAATGCAGCTCTAGGAGGGCCTTGTGGATGATTTACTTGCAAGCAATAACTGTGATGTTGCAGCTAGAGAAAGCACACTTGGATGGTGCAGTACTGCGAAGTGTTCCCCCAATACAGCCACCAGGAGCCCTGCTTGGTCTAGATAACCACGGCAGGCCATATTCTCAAGGGAGAACCCACTGTGCCCCAGAATTTCCAGGATAAAAGTGGGGTAACAGCATACACAGATGTGTGTACAGTGACCCAGCTTACATGTGCCAGTCACTTGCCAGGAGCACATTTGTACAGCCCATGAGCAAAAATATCACTCTGCATGTGCAAATACAGAGGTGAGCAATGTCACCTTGGAAATCTGAGCCCCAATTCTGTTGACTACATCTGAATCCTTCTCACACCATCAAATGTTGCTCGACACACAAACAAGGCCCCACAGTCCACGTCTAGCCTGCTCTTTGCAAGTCCTCTGTTGCTAACCCTCTTTTTGCCAGAAGCTGGGAATGAGCGACAGGGAGTGGATCACTTGAACCTGTTCATTCCCTCTGGGGCACCTGGCATTGGCCACTGTTGGAAGGCAGGATACTGGGCTAGATGGACCTTTGGTCTGACCCAGTATGGCCGTTCTTAAGTCTCCCTGCTAAAGGTCCCACTTTAAATCAAGGGGACATTCTCGTTTATAAAAGGCTAATAAATGATTAATAGATGTTAGAAGCATGTTACAGACACGAGTAATGTGTGTTATAGATGGCTATAGGCAGCTTATTGACCTGTTGGTCTCTATAACAATCGAATAACCCTTTATTAAAACATCTATTCACCAGTAATGAACCCTTTATAAAATATTTATAAAGAAACACTCAATATAAAGTGTGATGGAATGGAGTTTGACCCAGAATCTGATCTGAATCCAGAGTTGTGGGATTTTACAGCTCAGTTTTTGATTGGGCCCATTTCTACTTAATATATATTGAATACAAAGGAACTGGATAAAGAATCTTTTATTGCAAAGGCTCAGTACATATTTACACAGTGTCGTTAGCACTCAGCTTCTTCATTTGTGCCATTTTAAGCCTTCCACCTTTCTGGAGAAGTATTAGCTTGTGCTTAATTCTGTGTCGCTGGGTCAGTGCAGGTCCCAAAGAGCAAGTCACTTGAGCCATGTCTACACTACCAAGCTTATAGCAGCACAGCTGTCCTGATACAGCCGTACTGCTGTCAGATCTCTCATGTAGCCGCGTTATGCTGATGGGAGAGACCATTCCCGTTGACGTCATAAAACAGCTCAACGAGCGGCGGAAGTGTGTCGGCGGGAGAGTGTCTGCCACCAACAGACGGCTGTGCACACAAGCACTTATGCCAGTAAAACTAATGTTGCTCAGGAGGAGTGTGATTTTTCACATCCCTGAGCGAGAAAAGTTTTGCTGACATAAATGCTAGTGTAGACATGGCCTTGGAGATCTACTCCATCCCACATCTGAGAAGAGACTGAAGGCTGGTCTACGCTAGCATACCTATGTCTCTGAGGGGTGTGAAAAGTCCATACCCTTGAGAGATCTAGCTATGCCAAGCTCAGCCCAGTGTAAACAGTGCTAGGTCTAAGAACATTTCCCTCTACCTGGCTACTTCCTCCTGGGGAGGTGGATTTACTGTAGTGACAGGAGAACCCCTCCCATCACTGTGAGTTTTTATACTGAAGCCCTAGAGGGGAGCCACTGAGCCGCTACAGTGTTTTAAGTATAAGACATACCCGAAGGTAGGTTTCACACCTGAGGCCGGTGTTTCCACAGATGCATGCTGAAGAACCAGTGCAACTCCCCAACAGGGAAGGGGCAGGGCTGTGCAACCTTACCAGAAGAAAGAATTGGATGGACAGAAAAGAGAATGTGTCAGAGCAACAGTGCCATTTTACACAGGAGAAATGCCACAATGGGCAGGAGAACTATTCTGATTTGCATCACAGTAGCATCTATGGGCTAGAAATGATGATCGGGGGCCCCCTGTGCCAGGCGTTGCACATACACATACCAAGAGGCGGACCTTACCCCATAGAGTCTGCACTCAAGAAACAAGACAGACAAAAAGTGAAAGAAAAGAAATATTTTAGAGTTGTTGAACTGGAGCAGAGAGAGCTTAAGGGCCTGATTCTCGTTCAGCTCTGGCGGTGTAAAGGGTAAATGTAATTTACATCCACCAAGTCCCCTTCACACTGCCTGGGCAGCATAAAGAGGCCTTAGCATAAATGAGAATCAGTCCCTAAGTGACTTGCCCGAAGTTATACAGGAAGTTCAGTGTCTTAAACACAAATGTTTCCTTCACGTGAGAACGGTGCTACAAATATAGTAGCAATCTCTGTACAGGGAGACAGTTCTCAGCCCCGATTCCAGAACAAGTGTGCTCTGCCCATCTACCACACCCTGTGTTTGAGGCTCTCCAGCCTTTCTTAAGCCTCGGAAACCTCCCACATGCCAAGAGCTAAGTAACATCCGACCCATTTTACAGCTGGGAAAACTAAAGCACTGAAAGGTTACGAGCCTAATTTTCATCCTAGGGACGCCTAAAGTTAGGCACCAAAATCCATCTTTAAGCACCTAAATGCTTATTTAGGCATTTAATTTTAGTCACTTGTATTGGAAAATGGGAATACAAAGACCTGGTTTTCAGAGGTGCCAAGCACCTGCTGCTTCCACTCGCTTGAAATGGAATTGCACATGCTCAGCACCTCTCAGGAAAAAGGGGTAACAGAGAATCAGTCTCACAGCAGGGAATAGAACCCGCAACTTTAGATCAGCCGGAATTGCTGGGTGAAATTCTATCACCTGTGTTCTGGAGGAGGTCAGACTAGATGATCGTAATAGCCCCCTTCTAGCCTGAAAATCTAGGAATCTACAAATTCCTATTTCCAGTGGTAGCTCTAACTATCACTCCACATGCCTTCCGAAGCTGGCTTGAGACCTTGTTTCTCGAAGTCATTATTTCTAGCTACGACACGGACAATGCTTAATTCTACAAGAGACCGAATCCTCTCCAAAGAATCAAATCCCTCTTGCCTTTTGTTATCCTGTTTATTTCCACTGCTGTTAAAGTGTCTGCCTGACTTGACCTGCAGCTTGTGACGGGTTCTGGGGGCCAGAGCTGACATCTTGTGTACTTTTTGTGTTGCTGTGCAGTAGTGGGTCCCTAACTACACCGATCCATATTACAATAAAAGCCATTTGGTTTAAGCCAATAGTAACTCATTCTGATAAAAACACCAGAGGAAACGTCTGGAGTAGAATTGATTAGTGCTCGGTAATTCATCAGGCAATGAAATCAGGGCAATTCCCACAATGGGATTATTTTTGCTAGGTATTACTTAGTTTTTCTTCATCTCCCCCCCCCGCCCCAACTCCTCACCATGTCCCAAGCATCTCTCATTCCATTTAGTTCCCTGAAATGCCATTCTGCTTGGAACAGTTCTATGCAATGCCTAGCAAGTTATCACCCCCCCCCCCCCCCAACAGTTCAGAATCTGTACTATCGGAGAGGTCTACCAAGCAGATGCATTGCCTTGCAACTTCACAGGAGCCATACTGGGGGGACTGGTAAAACATCTATAACCAGAAAAAGGGAGAATATAGTGAAACCTGAACTGATGAAGGCCAAACAGCACATGATTTAGGGCTGAAACAACGAGCTTTGGCTGTAAAATCACCTCTCGACCGCTGCAAGGCACAGCCGGGGCTAAGGTCCCAGCACAGGGCATGTAAATCTACACAAGCAGATATTAAGTACTGGTGAGAGGTGTCAGACAGCTCTGGAGTTCGAGCCGCTCTGTGCAAGAGGAAGAGCACTGCTGCACCTTTCTTCCCCCACCCCCGTCTCTCAGCCAGATGATCCAGTGGAATCTGGGCTACTCAGCGGCCAGCAGAACATTTCCCCTGCGCTAGGGGCTCTCCCTTGGTGGAGGGGATAGGGAGAGGCACGTCAGGACTGGGATGGGGAGCGGAGATGACGCTGCTATGTCCGATCTTCCACCGGCACCGAAGGATCTCACACCGGTGGCAAAAGCTAAAATTATTCCTCAGCATCCGGGCTTCCTCAAAGGGTTAGGCTGGACACACAGGATCAGGCTGTCGTGACTGACTCCCTGATGAGAATCTAGCCCAAGCCTTTCTGCTCAGGCTAGCCAATGGGGGTGCTAGTCATGGTGAGAGTTTTATGAGATGTGAAGCGCAACCCTTTGGGAACTGGACTGAGAGCCACCAACTCCTTTCCCCCAGGACACCAGACACAGCCTGTGATGTGGCAATGATTAGATACATCACGCCCTAGGTTCCTACTGGACATACAAGAGTTGATCCCTGCCCTGAGAACCTCACAGACGAAGGATGGACACACACGCACATCAGGAGATGGAATCCACCCCCCACATCCATCTCTTCTCTCTTTCTTTCTCACCCTGTGGGTTGTTTCCATCCTTCATACTAGCTAAGGTACTCATCACACATCGTTATTAAACTCCCAGAAAGTTTTGTCTCTCATGAGTGTATTAGTTTTGCCCTCTGGCTGCAGAAATCCAGCGATCATTCTTGGAGGTTAAAAACTAGGGAGGGAAGGAGAGAGAGAGAGAGACTCAGGGCTTGTCCACACTGGAAACATTACAGTGGCACGCAGCTAGTGTGGTGACCGCGTGCTATAGCATGTCAGTGTAGACACTGGCTGCTGTGACGGAAGGAGTTTTGCTGTCGCTGTAGTTAATGCACCTCCCCGAGAGGTAGCTAGGTGGGCAGAAGAATTATTCTATCGACCTAGCGCTGTCTCCACTGGGGGTTGAGTCTCCTTAATTACGTCGCTCAGGGGTGTGGGTTTTTCATACCCCTGAGCGACACAACTATGCCGATATAAGTTCCTGGTGTGGACTGGCCCTTATTCAGACAAGCTTGCAGGCGCAAACTGAGGTCCATACAGAGCTGGCTGGTCACATGGTGGTGGCTCTTCCTACTAAATGTCAGGAAAAGAAGCTAAGAAAAATTAAAGCTTTTCTCTAACATTACTGCCCCACAGAAGCCAAAGCTGTAATTGCCCAAGGGACATTATGTGATTGAACCGGGGGAGAGCTGCCGTGGGAACATAGCGCTGAAAGGGACCTTCTGGGTCACTGAGTCCAGGCCCCTCTTATCACAGACAACGCAGTCATATAATCTCAATCATAAATGTATCAAGCGTCACTTTACTGCAAGTTGGGTTCTTTGCCCCCACTACTCCTGTTGGGAGGCTGTTCCCAAGCCTCCCTCGTCTGATGGTTGGAAACCTTCTGATCTCCAGCCTAAATTTATTTATAGCCAGTTTATCCCTATTTGTTCTGGTGCCAGCATTGTCCCTGAGCTTAAATAGCTCTTCTCCTTCCCTGGTGTTTACCCCACAAGGCATTTGTAGAGAGGAATCAGATCCCATTGCAGCCTTGTCTTTCTAGGCTAAGCAAGCCACGCTCTTCTAGGGTGCATCTATTCTAGAAATGCCACAGCAGCACAGCTGCAGCCGGGCCCCTGTAGCCTTGTAGTGTGGACACTTACTACAACCGTGGAAGGAGTTCTTCCGCCGCTGGAATAAATCCGTGGCTCCGAGACGTGGCAGCTGGGCCAACAGAAGAATTCTTCTGTCAACCTAGCACTGTCTCTGCTGGGGCTTTTCTTCCCACAGCCCTGCGCAATGTAGTTAAATTGACCTAACGCTGTAGTGCCGACCAGCCCGAAGGCTTTGTCTACGCTAAAAAGTTAGGTCAACCCAGCTAGGTTGCTATGGGGTGTGAAAAATCCACACCCCTGCGCAACTGAGTTAAACTGACCTAACCCGCCATGAAGACAGCACTACACCAATGGAAGAATTCTTCCATCAGCCTAGCAACCACCTCTCAGGGAGGTGGATTAACGACAGCAATGGAAGAACCCCTCCCGTCGGCTTAGGTAGTGTCTACACGGATGTGCTGCTGCAGCCGTGCCACTGTAGTGTTTCAAGTGTAGACAAGCCCTAAGTCTCCTCTCAGAAGGCAGGCTCTCCACCCCCTGATCATCCTCGTAGCCCTTCTCTGCACCGGCTGCAGGCAGTCAAAGGTTTAGAGTTGCTCCAAGCATGAGGTTGCATCCCTGACCATCTTGGCTAATAGCCATCGATGGACCTATCCTCCATGAACTTAGCTAGTTCTTTTCTTATACTTTGGCCATCACAACATCCCTATCACATGCTTGTCACAACTCTGGCAATGAGTTACACAGATTAATTGCACTTTGAGTGAAGAAGTACTTCTTCTTGTTGGTACGAAACCTATGGCCTATTAATTTCATCAGGTGACTCTTGGTTTTTGTATTGAGTGAAAGGGTAAGTAACACTTTTCTATTCACTTTTTCCACACCATTCAAGATTTTATAGCTCGCTATCTATCATACATACCTTAGCCATCTCTTTTTTAAGCTGAACACCCTAATCATTTCAATCTCTCTTCATATGGAAACTGTTGCATGCCCTTGATCATCTTTGTTTCCCTTCTCTGAACATTTTCCAATTCCTCTATATCCTCTTTGAGATGGGGCCACCAGAACTGGACACCGTATTTAAGGTGTGGGTGCGCCATGGATTATATAATGCAGTGGTTCTCAAACTGTGGGTCAGGACCCCAAAGTGGATTGTGACTGCATTTTAATGGGGTCACCAGTGCTGGTGTTAGACTTGCTGGAGCTTAGATTAAAGGTCCCCTGCCTGGGGCTTCGGCTTTGCCCGCCACCCGCCCGGGCGACAGGGATTGGGTGGATTCAAACTTTGGTGTCCCCCCTCCTGGGGTCATATAGATTGTTTTGTCATCAGAAAGGGGTTGTGGTGCAATGAAATTTGAAAACCCCGATATGGTGCCATTATGATATTTACTGTCTTAATTTTCTATCCCTAAATACCACCACTAAAGGTGGCATTGGGGAGGGGGGGGAAGCAGGGGGAGAAGAAGAAATAGAAGAAGAAGAAGAAAACCCCTTTCATGACAAAGTAGTTTTTGGATTGTGCTATCTGGCAGCTCCCCAGCTGCACTGAGTATTTGCATCACCTCAATGCCCCTCCCTGCACACATTGTATTCGTATATTTCTCATGATGTCTGTTCAGTCCCCTTCCCGCAACGAAGAGGCTGTTTGAAGGAGAATGAAACCAGGACTTCCTAGGTGTTTGGTCAGCTGAGCAGAGTGGGAAGCCTGTGGATGCTAGCATAGTGTGTGTCCATCATTATGAATAGTAACAATGACAGAAGAAGTCATCCCCCATTTCTTTTGAAGATCTGGGGTAAAACACTGAGTTAGGGGAAGCTGCAGAGTCCAATAACAGTGTTTTAAAAGCTTGTAATGAAAAGATCCAGAGAAAACAAAAGAGCATTACAAATACATTCACATTTGAAGAGTTTTTTTATTTATTAAATTGGCTCAATAAATATCTAAACAACATCTGTGGGGAGGTTTTTTTTAGTTCGTTTTTTTTCCCTTCTTGACGCTGAGGCATCAGCGCCAATGCAAACAGCGATCAGACTCAGGGAAAACCCAAACCATCTCTTGAGACTGTGCAGGGTTGGTCTCTATGGCACTGGATTTGCTAAAGTTTGTTCCAAAGTGGTTTTAAATGGCCCAAAATGCTTCTGTCACTTTTCCTGGGGTGGAGTTTTACAACTCAATGGCAAGAGGCTGAGAATTTTGTAGGATTAAAAAAAAATTAAAAAGGACTTTTATACTAATGACAAGAAGACTAAGAGTTACAATAGCAAGAATTAAAAACAACAACAACAAAGAATAGAAACAAACCCCAAGAGCTTTGGAAGGTATATAAACCCCCATGCTTCAGGGCATGAACCAACTTCTAATGCTTGGGGTCAGGAAGAAACTTTCTCCAGGTGCAGGTTATTCCATAACTTTCTTGTCTCTTCCTTGGAAGCAAATGATGCTGGCCAAAACTTGAGGGTGAGGGGATGGTTCGCGAGGGGTTTTGTATTTCCAATTTGCTTTCATCCCGATTCAGGATTTTATTCCAATTCAATTTCATTCCAGGCAGGGCTCCAGGGGCTGGCAGGGCTCCCTATCACAGAGGGGGATCCTAGCAGCCCCCAGAGACCTGCCTCCAGCTGGGGTTCCCAGGACTGCCAGGCTCCCTGCTGCGGAGCTCTCGATCCCAGAACACCATCAGGTTTCCAGTGAAAACTTGTCTGTGTTCCGGCAAACGTTTTGTCAAATCTGCCACAGAGCTGGCAAAACATTTTGCTTCAGCAAATCAGCATTTTACGACAAAACAATTTCAGAGCACCTCTACTCAGAGACAGGATACATGGACCTCGGTTCTGGCCCAGCTAGGCAATTCATAGGTGGCTTTCAGCATAAGTTTTCTTTTTAACTAACATCATCTGATCATCATCTGAATTACACCACATTGTACAGCCCTAAATAATTCCTATCCTGCCTTGGCGTTTACATCCTTCAAAGTGCTTTCACAAGGGTAGGTCCCTACTTAGTCATCCCTTAGCCAAGCTAGAAATAGCTGGCTCTTTTCATCTGCTCTCATAAATCAAACTGGGAGGCAAGGAAGAATTCCAAGGAGCAGCCGGGACCCTGTCAGGGGAGATTACAAGCACAGGGCTGGAACGCATTCTCATTTGTCTTTCAGCAAAGGCCTCTCCTGTTCTGTGTTTTTTTGGGGAGATGCTGTCCACAGATGGTCCCTATCCCACCTTTAAAGACTTGGGGCTCCCCTCCCCCACTCCCTTTGGAAACAAGGAGCCCGCCAGGGTGATGAAAGCCATCAGCCCGTGCAACAGGGCTGTTATCTCTGGCGATGACACAGCCACCGTGACATGCCAGGTAATGAATCACCCTCTTTTCAGAAATGAATAAGTTGTGGTCGGTGATGCAATGATCAATTTGCTTCATCACGTTAAGCCATCCATTCATCATCAGCACCTGCTGTCAGGGGCTCAGGGCCACTTTTATTGGTGCCGGCTGCTGCCATTATCGACAGAGCAATAGCCTTTGAAGGTAGCTCCTTGCGGCTCAAGGCTGCCATTGATGAAAGGGGCTGATAAAGGCCTTGCTTTGCGCTCGCCCATTCTCTCTTCCAGCAGCAGCAAATGGTTTCTTACCGGAAAAGCATCTCCCTCAGCAACCTCTTCCCCCCGATGCCTGGAATGTCCCAAAACCAAACCTATCAGGGGGCCTATCAGACAGATCTTCTATATAGCAGGCTGCAGGGGACTCGATTTCCCCTCAGCACCCGCTGTGACTCCAAGGGGCACAGAGCTATCATAAAATCGCAGGATATTGCAGGCCCTGTAATCAGCCGCGTCCTTCCCATCCATCACTGGCGTGCACCATCCAATAACCCCAGCCCTGGCACGCTGCCTGGCCAGCCTTGTTTCCTTAAGGTCCTGCAGACAAGCAGGTGGTGTCAAGATGAATGGTTCACTCAGGCAGAACGGGGAAATGCAGAATAGCATGAGTGAACTTGGAGAGAGAGAGAGAGAGAGAGAGAGAGAGAGAGAGAGTGAGTGTGCGACTGGGAAGAAACTGGAAACCCTTTCTATGCTGCACCAAGAAAAGCCAGCTCAAGAGTAGATCCTGGAATCAGTTCTGTGTGGTTCAATGGATAAGGCACTGAACTAGGACTCAGGAGATCTACACTGTATTCTTGGCTGTGCCACTGACCGGCTGGGTGACCTTGGGAAAATCACTTCCCCTCTCACCTTCAGCCTGTCTTGTCTATTTAAGCTGTAAGCACCTTGCAGCAGGGACTGTCTGTGCACAACACCTAGCAAAAGAGGGCCGGGATCACTGTCGGGGCCCCTGGGCAGTACCATACAAGGAATACTAGTAAAAATGCGAACAAAAGGAATCTAACATGGCACCAGCCAGCATTTGCCCAGTCTCTGCAGGCAGCGGGATATTGCAGGATATTGCAGGCCCTGTAATCAGCCACGTCCTTCCCATCCATCACTGGCGTGCACCATCCAATAACCCCAGCCCATTTGCATAGAAAAATTGTCACCAATAGAGCATTCACTCTTCTGCACAGATCTCAAAGCATTTTATCAAGGTGGGTATTATAATCCTCCTATTATTGATGGAGAAACTAAGGCAGAAAGAGGCAAAGAGTGTGTTTCCCCCACCCAAAAAGTGCCCTAAGTCACTGAAGAGCTACAATCCCATTGACTTTCAATTTGAGCAAGTTTCCGAAGTGCCCAAGTCACTTTTGAAAACGGGTCTCAGGCACTGCAAAGCTGAGTGCAGCGTCCCCTAAATAACGCTTAAAAATCTGATCCTTAGGTGCTTCGGAAAACGTTCCCCGAAACGACTAGCTGGAAGGTCACCCACCAGGACAGCAGCAGAGCCTGAGTCAGGGATAGAATCTGTGGCTTCAGCCAGCACGTCCTCCTGCAGCGCTCCCCTTTTCGGCTGGGTAAGTTCGGAGACGGCGGACGGAGCTCCCTCTCTGTCCTGCCGTCGAAAGGAAGAAGCATGTGCAGTAGTGAGAGAAGCGAGAGAAAAAAAACAACAACCTGTTGATTGGCCAAAGAATTCAGAGAGCAAAGGGGCTCACTTGGGAGCAAAATGGAGATGAATCGACAGCGAGTTCAAGAAAATTCATTCTTCCGCTGAACACTTGCCTCTCCATCAGGGCACCTCAAAGGCTTGTCAAGCAAAAGCAGGGCTTTTATTTGTTTCTATGGTTGCCATAACGATAGAGCTGTAAGTCATGTCAGCTGGTAGCTGAGGCTCTGCTCCTGTGATTTATAGCTGCTCGGGCTAAATTAGAAACTTTTCTTTGGAATCAGTGACAAAGTCGGAGTGCGTGAAACCCCCACTTTGGAGAGGGGAGAACGTAAAAAAATATATTAATAAATAACCGAGCACAGACAATCGGCAAGTGTGAAAGGAAAAGGAGATCACAAGCTTCAACCCAGACCGCATGGGCAGCAGAAGGTGCAAGAATCCCTACCTATTTACCCACCAATGTGTCTAACCCCAGATCTCACAGGGATCATTTAGGGGTAAAAGGGGAGTTCAGGCTCTATGGCCCATTCAATCCTTGATCCGCTCTGGCCCGACTGTCAGCAACAAAGCTAATTACTTTGGTTTGTGATGTGGACAATTGCTCGGTAAATTCTGGACTAAGACAATCCACTCATTCCACACAAGTTGCCAAACAGCCCTAGAATCATAGAATATCAGGTTTGGAAGGGACCTCAGGAGGTCATCTAGTCCAACCCCCTGCTCAAAAGCAGGACCAATCCCCAATTTTCACCCCAGATCCCTAAATGGCCCCCTCAAGGATTGAACTCACAACCCTGAGTTTAGCAGGCCAATGCTCAAATCACTGAGCTATCCCTCTCCCAGTACTGCCATCTGATATATCGATTTTTGGTCACTAGAGCTGGTCTGGATTTGAACTGATCCCAGAGGTGAAAGGTTCTCCCTTTCTCAGTCTCCTTAGCCATGTAGTCTCTGCTCACCTATGACATTGCTCACCGGAGCTAACCATTTTCTAGGTCATAATTATTCCCCTTTCCACTACTGGAAACGATCTGTCAGCATTGTTTACATATGTCAAACTGGCTGGGCGTATCTAGTGGGGTCCTTCAGGGGTCTGTCTTGGGTCCAGTACTATTCAATTTTTGTAATTAATAACTTCGATAACGGAGCGGAAACGTGTGGATGACACCAAGCACTTGGGAGGACAGGATTAGAATTCAAAACGACCTCAGCAAATTGGAGAATTGGTCAACAATCAACAAGGTTAATTTCAATAAAGCCAAATGCAAAGTACTACACTTAGAAAGGAAAAAATCAAACACACATCCACAAGATGGGGAATAATTGGCTAGGTGGCAGTACTGCTGAAAAGACTCTAGGGATTACAGTGGGACACGAATATGCGTCAACAATGTGATGCAGTTGCAAAACAGGCTAATACCGTTCTGGGGTGTATGACAGCTGTGTTATATTGTAAGACAGCATGGGTGAGGCCTCCGCTGGAGTACTGTGTCCAGTTCTGGCCATCACACTTTAGGAAAGATGTGGACAAACTGGAGAATCCAGGGGAAAACAACAAAAGTGATAAACAGCCTATGAGGAAAGGTTTAAAAAAACCCAAACTGGGCATGTTCAGTCTTGAGAAAAGACTGAGGGGGGACCTGATAACGGTCTCCTGTATGTTGTGGGCTGTTGTAAAGAGGATGGAGATCAACAGTTCTCCAAGTCCACTGAAGGTAGGAAAAGAAGCAATCGGCTTAATCTTTATGAAGGGAGATTTAGGTTAGATATAGTTAGAATCTTTTCCCTAATAGTGATAGTTAAATAGTAGAATAGGCTTCCTAGGGAGGCTCGACATTATTAGAGATTTTTCAGAACAGTTTAGACAAACATGTCAGGAATGGTCCTGCCTCAGTGCAGGGGCTGGGCTAGATGACCTCTCAAGGTCCCTCTCAGCCCTTTATTTCTATAATTCTATAGACACCATGCTGCCCCAGTACTGCACTGCACTGCCATTTTTTACCAACCATAGACCAGCTTACACTACAGCTGGGGGATTCAGTGGAGAAATTACATTGGGAGTGCAAGGCTTGCCAGGTACATAATGAACTGATAACATTCACGGCGCTGTGCAATACATAAAGCTTTAGAAAGTCTCTGTCCCAACAGAGCGTGCTGGCACAGATCGAGAAGGCAATGCACTCTGGGAGACACCGAGGGGAGAAATAAGGGTTTGGATATTATGAACTTGCAACTTGTGGGAAATGTGGGATTGGCATGAGGAGAGATGGGGGTTGCAAGCCAGGGCTGGGAGGTCAGTTCTTTCACAGCGAGTAACATGGGAAAAAACACAGAGATGCCGGAGAGCAGGAAATTAACAGATGTTTTAAGAAAGGGAGACAAATACTGATTGATGGTCGCATCAGCGGAGAGGAATCTGGGAGAGTCCATCAAGCCTAGTACTCTGCTTCTAGCACAGCCAAAGCCAGATGCTTCAGAGCTAGGTGAATGGCCCCATAATGCACTGGGCCAAATGTCCAATAACAAAGATTCCAATCTGTGTACGGCCATGCAATGACATGAGACTGATATCAACATCATACAATGGATCATATTGTGTGGCTGAGGAGGGGACACGTAATGCAGTCCCTGATGAATTATATATGCAAGTATATTAATTATACATTCAAGTTTCATTAACCATAAAAGAAGGCATGTGCCTAATTTATGGTGCACAGAATTAAAACAATACACCATTGCAAGTGATGCATGCAAAGTTATATCCCAGCTCATCTCCGGTAAAAAATGTAACATGGGGAACAATCCTGCATTGCCAAAGAGATGGGACTAAAAGAATTGATAGTCCTTTCCGTCTCTAAGTTCTATGATAACAGCTTCTCTAAGTCACAACTTGAAACTCATTGAGCTATCTAGGGCCTTTCACCAGACCTGCAGCTAACAGCTGGGACATGCAGCTGACTCTCTTGTTGAGCTATTTAGCAGAGCAGCGAACGAGTACACCGTTCCCTCTGAATGCCGGCAGGAAGCTGGAGTCGGCACTTCACTGAACAGCCATTGAAAGGCAGATCTCCATCTACTCTTTACACACTCTCCGGCGTCTTCATAAAAACACAAGGCCACACTCAGACCTTTCCCCTCAGAGTTGTAAAGACTTCACATGCTTCTTCAAAACTAGCCCCCCTGCAATTTCCCTCCATTAAACTCTTAGAGACAAGTGACCCCCGAGCCAAAGGGGACAGACTAATCAAAGGCCTGAAGGAACGTGGCACACTTGTTACCAAGGACATAAAAGAAATACATGACTGTTTTACTGCCACCGTATTACCGTACAGCAAATGGGAACCTCTCCCAGCACCAAGACACAGCTGCCTTACGGTGAATGCATTTCGGCACTGAACAGGAGAAGCCCTGGCGCTGAGATGGGACCGCGTTAGTGCTTATGCATTCCAACACAATCAGTGGGATATTGCAATCCAGAGACACGCCTGCACTACCACCTCCGTATTACAGCTCTGCAATGGGAAGCTCCAAGGGCAAAGACCCAGCTGCTGTACGGGGACTATATTACAATAAAATGCCCAGGAGTCTCCAAGGGCAGGTTGTATGTTACAGGTCAGTATTGGGGATTTACAGCCCTGAGAGACAAGTTCAGTATCTCCCCTCCCAGACTATCACTCTGAGGCTATGTCTAGACTTAGAGGTAGGGGGGTAATTCCCAACTTTGCGCAGACATACGCACACTAGGTCTCACTGAGCTAGCATGCCAAAAAGAACAGTGTAGCCATGGTAGCACAGGCTAGCTACCCCAACTACATACCCATGGGGTCCGCATGGGTTTGTACTCAGGGCGGCTAGCCTGTACCACTGCTCACCACTGCCCGTGCTACACTACTATTTTGAGTGTGGTAGCTCCGAGTGCTAGCCCAAGGATGTCTTCACGAGTTGGGAATCACGCACCCCTAGCTCCAAGTGTAGACAGGCCCCGAGTGTGTCTCAGTCCACAAGGACAAAGGGAAGGAACTGGGAAAATATATTTGATTATTTCCCAAACAGCTAAGCTTTCAAAGTAGCTTTCTTATTACAAGAGAGCACTTGAGAACCTCCAGTGCTGAGATAGGACAGCACCAAGCCTTCTTAATAGCGGATGTAACTCCATCACCTATTCTCAGCATTGCAGTGAACCTCCAGCACTGGAACATGATTGCACTGCACCCGTCACTGCATTAGAAAACCTGTAACACCAACCTACGTGTGCATCACCTTGGCTGTCATCCACCATGGGACACCCGGGCCCTGGAGCTGACAGCCTGATCCCTGTTTGAGCAGTGTTTAAGTTCTAATGCAGAGATAATAGATCATTTTTCGGTTTCCACTGTATCTGTGAAAACTTCCATAATTCAACATCAAATATTTATTATTACGTTTATTAAAGTTTTAATAATTTAGCACCTCCTGCATGTCAGAGTCAAGCTCAGTGAACTGTTCTCCCTTTATTTTACCTGGGTCACTCCAATATTTATATCCACAATTCTAGATTCAAGTTTCATTTACCAGGGAGCAAGTGACATTCTCGGCACCTGAAGCTTCCCCTCACCTCCATCCCCTTCTGTTGCTCTTTCACCCCCTCTGCAGTGGCAAGTAATCCCAGGAATCTCCCATAGGGATCAGTGTTTGAAGAGATTTACTGCCGCCAAGAGAAAACCAAGCTTAATAGACTTTGCTTTTATTAAAATAGCTTGGACTAAATTTGGAGGTGGAGAGAGACAATATTCTCCTGGCTAGAGGTGCTGGGAGATATTAAAAGTGCACAAACATGTTAAACCTTCCCCAGCACCTTTCACCCCAGCACCACAAAGTGCTTGGTACAAAGTGAGCAACTCACAACAGCCCTTCAAGGCTGGGGTATATTATTTTGTAGGAAAAGTGAGCCCAGAAACTAAAGTATAAAATGGGGAGTCAGGAGTTCTTGGGCTGGCACCCTAGCTCTGCCACAGACTTCTTGCATGACCTTGGGCATGACATGAACCTCCAGGCACATCCATTGCCCAGTCTGTGAAGGTCTCTTCCAACCCTAATATTCTATGTTCTGTGATAACTTGACTTTACATTTTTACATGAATGAACAGCAGCTCTCCCTGACAGACAGCTAGCAATGGCTACATCAAGGGGTAGATGCCTTTTAGGTGTCATGGTCAAAGTAGGTCTTCAGGCGGGATTTGAAGGGGAGGGTGGTGTCTTTACAGACAAGGTAAGGGAGGGTGTTCTATAAGCAGACTCATAGAATTTAAGGCTAGAAGGGACCATCACGATCATCTAGTCTGACTTCCTGCATATTGCAGGCCACAGAACCTCACCCACCCACTCCTGTAATAGACCCCTAACCTCTGGCTGAGTTACTGAAGTCCTCAAATCATGGTTTAAAGACGTCAAAAGTTACAGAGAATCCACCATTTACACTAGTTTAAACCAGCATGTGACCAGTGCCCCATGCTGCACAAGAAGGCAAAACAAAAAAACAGGGTCTCTGCCAACCTGACCTGGGGGAAAATTCCTTCCCGACCCGAAATCTGGAGATCAGTTAGACCCTGAGCATGTGGGCAAGACCCACCAGCCAGACACCTGGGAAGCAAAGGGAAAGAAGGAGCAAAGACGACTATTGGAGAAGTGAGCTAGTTGGCAGAGAGGAAAGGGCAGGGGCATTGTGATAAAATTATGGAACCGAGGAGTACTGACTCCCAGTTGGTTGCTCAGCACACTAGACAACACTGCTCTCCTAAGGTTGGGTTTGTGCCTAGCTTGTCGGTGAAGGAAGAGAGGACGCACACCTGACCATCGCCTTTCTTGAGTGAGTGAGTGGATGGATGGATGTCTGCATGTTCGAAGATAGAGTTGCAACACTGGGGTAGAGAAGTGAGGTCTCACATTCATGAGGAAAGTCTTACCAGAAAAAAAGAACCTGAGGTCTCATTAGAACCCGACTAGCTTATTCTCACCCAGGGATTGATTTGGGAGACTCATGATGGTTGAGGGTAGGGGTATAAGAAGGGGAGCTCACACTTCCATAGCTAGGAGGGCAGCATAGCTAAACCCTCATGTACGAGGTGGGGCGAGACTTGCCCTGCACCCGGTTTAACCTCGTTCAGTTGACAGCCATCACAGCGCCAGCAGGGGCAGTCTCTAAGGCCCTGTCCTATACTTGGTTTTCCCTCTGGCACACGGTGGACACGTGACTTGCCCAAGGTAACACTTATAACCACAGAACACCTCTGCTTCCCAGCCCACACTCAGTACACTTCTCCTTCACCCAGCAGAGGTTCCCTTAGATCCAGCTTCTGAACTAGACCAGTACCAACCAACCAAAGTCCGGGGAACAGAGTGAGCCACTCCAGGGAAGCCAAACAAAATCCACCAAGTTTTCAGAGAAGCATAGGAGAAAAATGGATAAAAACAAGACAAGGCAAGGTGGGCTCTGTTCACTAGGGACCAGCTTTGACCCCACAGCCAAGTGCTGGAGGCTACAGCATAGGGGTATAAGACAGTCTGAGTATGTGTCTGCCAATCCTCCATCTCCGCCTGGAGCCAGTGCCTAATGTTTTAATACCCAGGAGAACTGCTGGCATTTCTATGAGCGTTTCTGAAAGATGAATAATCCATTTGCCAAGTCAAGCAAGCAATCTCTCCCCTCCACTCCCTGCCTTGCAAAGCGCATTCCCCACTTGTGCTTGTCACAGTCAAATAAGAGCATGTGATTCTTGCTAGCCACTTGAGCTCTTGACATCCCTGACCCCTTATTCTTATTTAGCTCGCACTGGTGAATGCTTTGATGTAAGATACACCAGTATAAGTCAGGTTTCAATTGGTTTAATTTAAGAGAATCCATCCAACATCTGCACTAGTTTAGCTGCATGGATTGAAAACACACCTTCAGTTAAAATCTGAGCAATTGTGTGTGCAGGCCAGCCCTAAGCTCAGAAGAACTAAACAACCTAACCGCATCCGTGTAGACCTCTTCCCACCATGCATATCATCTACAATGAAGGTGGCTCTCCACTGACTCAAGCATGTAGAAAGGTTTTTGGAGCAGACACGGGCATGGAAAACACATTCTCCCTCAAGAAACTGACTCATGTGCAGGATTGCCAATGGCCAGGTCAACACTGAAGTATTCAAAGCCGCACTCAGCCCAAGAGAAAGTCCCGTCTGGAGATAGGAAGGCATCCCACCAGAGGGGTACTGCATCTCGGCTTCTTACAAGGAGCATTGAGAGTCATCTCCGCAAGACAGTTTGGTCCCCTACCTGACATCTGCCGGGTCTTCCGTCACCAGGACGTCTGTCTTGCAGCTGGCGAGAGGGTTGATGGAAAGCTCCACAGGAGGCACCACGAAGCTCTTACTGACAGGCAGCCAGAGGCCCTGACCCAGACTATAAGTGGACCTGAGAGAGAGGCAAGAACGTAGCGTAAGCACATGAAATACAGGGCAAGCGCTAGGTCCCCCTTCAGTGTCTGAATGTCTGGAGGCTGGTTGGATGGTACGGTGGGGTGGATTACGGAGCCTGTTTGGTATCTTGCTCCAGAAAGCCAACACTGGGGAACGGAGCCAGAACAGGGGAGAGCAGGGAGAGGGGTAGAAGGGCAGCCTGAGCACAAGTGGGCAAACTGGCCCCTCTGAATCTGGAGGACAGAGTGGATCGCTGGGAAGCTCACACTTCCCTCGGTTGCTTCCTGACCCAGGTGCATGCCAAAGGGGATGGTGACCGGAGGGTCAAACCCTTCCCCCGCCCCGAAGGTCTTCCAAACTCACTGACTACGAACGGAGCCCGTGCAGCACAGGGAGAAGAACAAGATGGCCGCAGGAGCTAGTGACTGCAAAGCCTGCTGGAGCGGTTCCCAAAGACACCCGATGTGCCCTGGCAGCCAAGTGCTCCAACTCCCAACAGACTGACTGACTAGCCATTCAGCTTACCTGAGAATCTTCTCGGGCGCTTGCTCTCCTGTGACCAAGTCGTAGCCCCTTTCGAGCGTTGTGTAGGGCCAAGGCCTGAGAGACAGAGAAGGACAGAGAGCACCGCATGTCAACCGGCAAGGAAAGGTAAACACCCAGGGACAAGCTCACCTAGTGATGCCAACAGGTGGGTCTAGAGCCAACTATACACATCAGGAATTGGTACACAAAAAAGGGGATCTGGGAGAAAGGTAAAGCTCTGTTTTCCCCATCCTGACATTAAGGCCTCATAGCACCCGCCACAGGGTGCCTGACCCTCTGACGGGCTAGACTAGCTGAGACAGGCTCTGCTAAAGAGAATGAACCCAGCCAGATCCACCCGTGAGTCGTTTAATTGCATAGGCGGCCAGGCAGCAGCTAATTAGCTAAAGAACACCTGGGCTTAATAAAGGCTTGAGGGTTCAGTCAGAAGGTTCCAGAAGCTCTGGAGGAAAGGGATTGCTCAGGGGAACTCCCCAGGAAA
This sequence comes from Chelonia mydas, assembly GCF_015237465.2. Taxonomy (NCBI): domain Eukaryota; kingdom Metazoa; phylum Chordata; order Testudines; family Cheloniidae; genus Chelonia; species Chelonia mydas. The sequence continues at coordinate 9,525,430 of NC_057857.1, forward strand.
GGGGACTGACGAAAGGTACTCCTGGAGGGGATGTGTTTCAAAAGGCAGGTGCCATCAGTGACAAGTCCCTCCAGAGAGCTGGTCCCAGTGAAAGGACTTTACCAGACAGCAGCAGGCGATCCAGATCCAGAGAAGCATTGTGGTGGTTCAAGCTCTGTGGCATCCCTGAGCCCAGAGAAGGAACCCTTCCCCAGCTGATGGCAAGAGGCCCAACTCCAGAAGAGGGTCTCGATTTGAGAGGGCCTCACAGGTAAGGAGCCTGGACGGAGAAGGCAAATGGACTCGGTTCGGGCAGACATTTGCCGCTCCCCCAGCTAGGACGCTGGGCAGAAAGCTTGCTTGCCTGCCACATTCAGCATTTAGTTACATGAATTAGATCCCTGAAGGGGCGTTGTTCACTATGTGAAAGCCTCACTGAACTCACTAAAAGCCCATTGGGGAAACTGAGGCAGCAACGTAATCCTGGATCTGCACTGAACCGTTGGGCAGTGTGTGCCACTGATGATGCCAGCCTGGACCCAAGGGGGAAGTCTGGGGGTGAGTGCCCACCTTACCAGCCCCACTCACCCTTCACTGTGCCCCCAGTCACTGCGCACGCACAGATGCCGATGCACTGGGTCAGGGGCGTAGCCTTCATGACAGCTGCACTCACCTGAAAGGGAAAAGGAGAGAGATTCAACCTCTGTCTGCAGAGAGCGCATGAGGAGTAACTGTATGCGGCTCTCTCACACCACCATTCCTCTCCCTGTTCATCCACAGCTGGCCGTTCTAGCGTTCCTTGCCCCACCCCTTCCATCCACGCCCCCTCCTGGGTCCAAGAGCCCTTTGGAATCTACCTAGAGGCTAGGGTGACGCGCGTGGGAGAGAGAGAACCCCTGCAGCATCTCTAGTCTCGGCTAGCTCCCCCAAAGCATGCCCTTGTGTCGGCTCCTGCTTTACCGGGAGCTTCAGTGCAATGCAGCTGAGCACATAACAAAAGTGGGGGGAGAGACAGAATAGCCGCTGGTGGGGGTTGATCCTGATCATTCTGCAGAAGACACAGCTCACTCGGCCAGCAGCACCCGAGGCCCAATCCTGCAATGCCCTGAGCATCCTCAGCGGACACTGAAGTCACTGGGAACTGAGGGTGCGCAGAACCTTGCATCTCCTCCTTGCTACAGACATGTTTGGGACAGCAGGGGTTTGCTGGCTTTCACTAGTGCAGCAGCCAGGCGCTCCAGCTGTGGCTTAGGCCCACGGAGCAGAGCGGAATGAAATACTCCTCCCAAAGGGTAAAGTCCCAGTCCCTTAAGCAGGCAACACCTCTTCCCCAAGGGAAGTCCCCTCCCCTGTGACATTCTTGACCCTGTCAGCCGGTTGCAACTGGATGCCAATTAGGGTCATGAATCTGTATGCTAGGGGCTGTTCTGTGACCAATTCAGTTCACAATAAAGAACAGCATCCCACTCCGCAGGTGGAAATAGCCTCTCGTCCCCTCCTGATCTGGGCTGGATTCACACCAGGACAAGGTGCCTCTTATCTCATCACCAGCCCCTCCTGGCAAGCATCAATCCTGAATTATCTCTCTGCCCCCCTAATCTCCTGGACCACGGCATGCTTCTAATTGTAAACTCTTTTGAAGTCCTCCTCTCACTGCAAGGTTTCAGGCCCATCACAGCGGTCCTGGTTCTTGCCCGTTTTCCACCTCCCACGAAGCGTACATGATGGTACCAACAGTCTTTTTTGATCTACTGCCCTATTCTTTCCTCTCCCTTCTTCTTCCAAGCTCTCTCTGCCTCCCTACCTCAAGGGCTCATTCTCTGATTCCCCCCCACCCCATTCCCCTCCTGACAACATTAGTGGAGGCGTCATGATTTTTCCACACCAGAGACCTAACTACACTTGGCCCAGATTGATTCTTTGTTTGGTAGAAATACATAACCCGGAGCGAGAGATGGTGGAATAAAAGATTAATTGGATTTGCACATATAGTCGCTGTTAAAAGCTTTTGTTGATTTTTTTCCCTCCAACCCCGTCCCTTTCTTTTCCCCTTCAGCTCCTGTCTTCACTTGACAGAGCATCGGACTAAGCCTTAAACACAGGCAGAGTGTGTGCGGGGGGTGGCGGTGGTGGAGGGACTTTTCAAAGCAAACCGTTCCCTTTAGTTCTCTCTGCCCACACCCCGCTATGGCCAGAGTGAAGGAAAGATGTTGTGGCAGAATGGGGCGTGGATACCCCAGACAGAGTTAACACAGACTGACAAAATACCCATGCTTTCTTTGGGCCCTATGGAAGACCTCAAAATGTCTTAGGGGTATTGAAATAAGCACTTTCTTTGCAGAGGGAAGGAAACAGGGGTTCAGCTCGAAGATTGTGAAGAAAACAGTCTGCAAAGGGGGGGCGGGGAGGAAGCAAGACAGCTAATGATGTGCTCAAATGCAACAGCACCTTCATGAAATATTCACTGCTTTAAACACGTCTAATATTAAAGATTAAACATCCCGAGATTTGTCCTGGTGACTCTAGAGTACTGATTGATGATCTGCCATAGCTGCTAAACTCATGATTCATAAGGAGCGGTGGAAGCACTACCTCTCCAAAGGGAAAGGGACTTGGGGAAGAAGGCTGGTTGTATTGTCTCCTGCAGGAGTTCAGACAACAAGGCCAAGCGTGCCTGCCCCAGGATGTGGTGGATGGAGTTTTATTCTCGTATACCATCAATCGAAAAGCAGTTATTTTTCCAAGAGTGCTTAGCATGCAAGTTTTCTCAGTTGCTGCGTGGATCATTAATTCCTGACGCTTATTACATAACAAATATGTGTTCTGCAAATGAGAGACATCTCAAAGTGCTTGCAAAGCAGAGCTGTGGGGATGCAGGGATGTTGGCCCGTTCTCCATCTTCAGCCCCTGCCCCAGCAATTACTAGAGCTGTAGGCTGGAGTGCACCCACTGAGAATTCCTCGATGGATCCATAGGGCTGTAACAGACCTGTATTTTAAGGGTTGGCACCAAGGAAGGTGTGGGGTGCCTTTGATTAAAGTGTTTATTAAAGGGTTTATTTTGTCCTCCAGTTTGTTAACTATTTGCAACCGCCAGCAGGAACACTGATTTTATTGACTCCATTCCCACAATGCCAACAGCTGAAGGTTGTGCTTGAGGGTTTACCCCGGAAGGTTTATTTCAGTCAAGTAAAACAGCAAGCAACACTACCAACTTCCCTTCCCATCCAGATATTAAACTCATTTCAGAGAGCAGAGATGAGAGAGACCCAGGGACTGGGAATCAGGCCTCCGCCGTCTATCCATGTGGCTTGTTGCCAGGCCTGAGAAGTCATGTGTGTCCAGATTTTCAAAAAAGACGAGCATGCTGTGTGTTAAACCCGCAATGTCACAACAGTAGGAGCTGCCAGCACTGAACTCTTGGCAATCAGGTCACTAACCTCTCCATGCTGGAGTTCCAAAGGTAGTTAGGTGCCCGAAGACGCGCACAGGTACTTAGTGGGATTTGCAAGCGGTCCCAAGCCAGTTAGCCCCTAACTTCCACTGACTCCCTAGCTGCATCTTTAGACACCAAAATACCTTTGAAGAACTGGCCCTTTGTGACTCAGCTCCTCCACCTGTAAAGCTGAGATAACTCCTCCCTTGCAGGTGTGTTGTGAGCAGAGCTGATCACAGCAGACTGACTGGCGAGAACTTTGCTTTAGATTCATTCCCCATGGGGGCAGGGAGCGACCTGCACCTCAACTCTCCCTTCTGAAAGAATCCGTGTTCTTTGTTCTTCAGGTACAAACAAGCTGTTCAGAAAAACTCAGCTGGAGGTGCCAGATTTTGCATAAATGAGAAGTCAAGATCTTCAGTCAACTCAAGATCACTCTAAGTCTGGATTAGGCTCATGCACTTGACTAGAGTTTTGAGTCAGGGACAAAACTCCAGAGCAACAAGTTGCAGGTAGCTTCGGGTTTAGTTACAAGCGTTCTGTGCAGCTCTTATTGTGAGGGGACAAAATTAATTAGTGTTTAGAAAGTACTTTGAGGCTCTTTGGGTATCACACCCTGATGGCACATACCTAACTGTGAATAGACAGCCTCCAATGCATTTCTACCCATTGGTGAGTTTGTTACAGGTCCCGGCTGCTGTGACTCATTCACAAAGGATATGAGTCTGTAAGAGTACATCTCCACTTCAAAAACACCCCTGGTAGGAAATCTCAGAGCCTGGGTCAACTGACTCAGGCTTTTGGGGCTTGAGCTGCAGGGCTAAAAACAGCCATTCCTGCTAGGGCTGGAGACCAGGCTCTGAGGCCCTCCCCACTCCCAACAGAGGAGGCTTGACACTTTAGCTTAAGCTGTAGCAGCTCACGCTTTCAGGTCTGGAGGTCTCTGGTTCACTCCCTGGTGTGTCACCCAAGATGTGGCACATTCCTTTAGGCTGGCAAGTTACAGATCGCCCATATGCTAAGGGTAAGGAATATCCAGTACATCACTATTTTATCAGAAGATATCAGGAGGAAACCACCTCGGCAGTGACCAGCTACTGGCAAAGCAATGGCTGATAAACCCAGAAATGGGGTATGGTGATTCCCACAGAACACAAGGCGGGTTTTGAAGGGGGGAGCCACAGGCCCAGGATGGCAGTGAAGCCCCTCTAAGGCAGGCTGTGCAGCTGCCAAACCAGACCGCTGCATTTCTTCCAGAGCCCTCTGGGGACAAGTCAGCAGCTGCCGTCTCTGCTGAGCACACAGAAAGCTACAGAGACCTGGCCCTGCGGGGAGCACATGGCCTGCACATCCCCCACCCCAGCATCGTGCAGCTGAACCAGACAGACATCGGCAAGGCTTTCAAGGCATGCATGGTACCAGGTGCCTCTCTTCACAGGAGATATAAAACTGAGCTCCTGCTCGCCTGTCCAGGTGGTGCTCACAGTTCAGCTACTTCCAACAGCCAGGAAGCTGGGGAGCGCACCTTTGTTCTCTCCTTCCTGCTACCCCGTGCTGATGCTCAGACCCAGCTGTTTCTGAACGGCCACTTGTGGGTTTATATTAGGCGGGAAGGATCGGCCTTGTGTTCCACATGTTCTCTCCTCGTTCCCAGTTGACAATGCAACCACAGTGCAGGAAAATCAGCAGCTACGAGGCCCAGGTCCGATGGGCTAAGTTCTCAGAGCCCCTAATCTCAGCCACTAACTGATGTCAGAGATTCCTTGGCCTGAGTAACTGGGATATAGAAAAAGAGGGCGGACCAAGAGACCTGAGCAAGCCCATGACTGGTTCACCCTTCCCCCGGACTGGAGCAATCCAGCATGGGGCCAAGGTGGCAAAGCACCTTCCTGCTTGCCAAGCGCTGGTTACAGAATCACTAGCAGCAGACATGTGAGGAACTTTCTCTCGGAATGCAGTTCCATGACTGGAGAGACGGAGCACGAATAACGGAAGAACATGCAACCAGAAGTGAGCTGTTAGTCTCAACCAACACATCAGGGCTCCACATCTCTGACTCCCAATGACACCAGAAGAGAGGAAGGGGGAGCACTGTAGTTTCCAGCTAGCTCACCTTTCAGTACAGGGTCAAACATTATTAACGAGGACAAACACAGGTTTCAGAGTGGCAGCTGTGTTAGTCTGTATCAGCCAAAAAAAAAAAATGAGGAGTACTTGTGGCACCTTAGAGACTAACAAATTTATTTGGGCATAAACTTTCATGGGCTAAAACCCACTTCATCGGAGCCATGCAGTGGAAAATACAGTAGGAAATAATATATACACACAGATAACCTGAAAACATGGGTGTTGCCACACCAACTGTAACGAGACCAATTAATTAAGTTGGGATATTATCAGCAGGAGAAAAAAAAAAACTTCTGTAGTGATAATCAAGATGGCCCATTTCAAACAGTTGAGAAGAAGGTATGCTCTCCCTTCCCCTGCCTGTCCTCCCCTGACTAACGCTGGCTCTAGAGTGGGGGATATACAGCCCTTTGTTGTAGCGCCTACAGACCCCATCGGAGATAAGGGCCCCTTTGTGCTAGGCACGGTACACACACAGTAAGACAGTCCCAACCTGATGAGTTTACAATCTAAACAGTCAAGAGGAACAAAGGGTAGGAGGGGAAACAGAGGCACAGAGAGACGTGACTTATCCAGGGTCACATACCAGGTCAACGGCAAAGAGAGGAGTAGAACCCAGGCCTGAGTCGCAGTCTGATGTCCTCTCCCCTGGACCACACTGCCTCTCAAACTGGCTGGGCTATCAATGGGGCCCAGATACAGTGAGGGGTGCCTTGAGAATCCTTGAAACCCGTTTTTCTGTGCACAGGATGCAGTGCCTGTGCCCATTCCCCAACTTCAGGAAACTCTACCCCCAACAGTCCCGTGCTGCGTGTCAGTGACCAATTCCAGGTCACACTGAAGTCTCTCTGCTGACTTCAGCTTGAGGAGATGCCCTTTTGCCTCAGCCAGCACGCCTGGGAAGACGAGAGAGAGACACCTGTGACCCCCCTCTGCCTGCTGTGCTTTTAATTTCCATGGAAGGTTGGCTCAGGAGGCTTCTGTTGGCTCACGTGAAAGTGCATCCATGCAAAAAGGAGCCAGCGCAGCAGGGTAATAATGAGCCACTCTCCTGGGGGGATGGAGATCCAAGCAGAGCCTCGAGCCCCTGGACACCTCTGACAGGGAGTGTGCTGCAGGGATGGAGCCTACAGCTCTGGCCCACTTTGTGCAGCTGCGGCAATGACCTCTATTGGCTATTTAGGGAAGCTGGGGGCATTGCAGCTCTGCCTGAGGCTGGCAGCGCTGGAAAGGTGGAAGAGGACAGTGGCTCTGCGCGAGGGAGCAAGGAGAAAAGTGACACCTTGTCAGGAACAGGTGAGTCCCTGGGAGGGGAGAGAAGCAGTAACAGGAGATGGTGTCCTTCTCTTTTAGTGCCAAATAGTCTCTCTTTTCTTTACTGGCAGGAGAGATTTTAGAATTGACAAGGAAGAGCATGTCGGCTGCTGACCCATCTCCCCAGCCCAGGGTGGGCTCATGCCCCAGCCAGAGTCCGTTCAGACCCTTGCTCTCAGGGCTTCAAGCTTTAATTCCAAATAAAACTGGTAGCACAAACTCCACGTCAAGCCTGTTCCTTCCCCTGAGCCTGCCTTCTGCTGACAGCTCTTCCCCAGTTCTCCCTGAGGCCATCTGTCTGGGGGCCCATCCCCTGGCTACACACCTGCAAGAGAAACCAACCTGCTTGCTGCAACTCTGCCCTCAACTGAGCTCTTTCCGCTTTTATAGGAATCAGGTGCTCATCTGGCAGTCATGTGACCACTTGCAAACTACCAGGTCCCAACTGGTTCTCAACAGGGTGCTGGCCCCTAAAGAGGCAGAGCACCCTGTGATGATGCCCGAAAAGGAAATGCATCCATTATAAAGCACACTCTCAGGGCAAAGGACAGTAATCCCCACATGTTGTATCAAAAGTTGCACACATGCAGAAATAAAAATATCCCAGGCCCCAGCCTCTAAATCAACGAGACCTGGGATTTTTTTGGGGGGGCGGGGGGGGAGTGTCTCTTTTGTACATTTAAAGTTGCAAAATTATTTTACCCCATCCCCTAAAATCCAGCGACTCTTCTCCCCAGAATTTACTATTCGGTTTCATGCCCTGTTAAAGATCTTCCAGTTCATCTCTCTTCCCAAAGTAGCCTTCCCAGGAGAGGCTGCCGAGCAGCGGCCTGTCAAGAATCCTCACTCCGAAAATTCTTCCTCCTCCCGCCAGTGCAGCAGAGTAATCCTGTTAGCCCTGGTCAGGGCGAGCAGCTGATCTGCTGTGATGATGCTTTAGGGATTCCTTTAATGCCCAAACACACCCAGACAGAAGGCTCCACAAATCTATCTTCTTTCCCAGTCATTTTCTTCTCTCTCCGCTCATCATTTCAAATCTGGGGACAAAGCAATGTCACTCGGTGTTTTGCACTTCCGGTATTTGAGCATCATAGCTGGGCCACTCTTTGCTGATATCTCCTATTCTTAGCCTTGGTCTACACTTAAAATTTAGATGGAATTATCTATGCTGCCATGGGGTGTGAAAAATTCACACCCTGGGCGCCAAAGTTAAGCTGACCTAACCCCTGGTGTAGACACGGCTCGGTCGATGGAAGAATACTTCTGTCATCCTCGCTACCACTGCTTGGGGAAGTGGATTAACTACAGGGGTGGAAACACCCATTCCTCGATGCAAGAAGCACCCACACAACGGTGCTAGAGCCGCAGAGCTGCAGCTGCGCCTGTTGTGTAGACATGCCCTAAAGGCTTTTTTACACTGGAGAAACCGGCCGCATTGTAACCACAGAGATGGAGTCACACTGGAACACCTCCCCCCAGTGTAGACATGCGGCACCAGCGTCAGGTCGGGCTGGCACTGGGGCAACGTACTCTACGGTAAGCCCCTTTTTCAGCAGGTCCAGTGTCTCCATCCTAGGGGTCCTGCACGGGTGGAACTACAGTGATGTGGTGACATTAGCGAAAGTTTCTCTAACGAAGACAGCACCTAAGTTTGTCCATGAGAGTTGGGGTCCTGGGGAAGATTCTGAGTCACACGTATCACCGAACGATAGCAATGTAAGGCTGGAAGGGCCCTTGTGAGGCCATCCAATCCATTCCGCCTTCGCTGAGGCATGACACAATATGTCAAACCATCCCTGGCAGGTGTTTGCCTAACCTGTTAAAAAATCTCCAGTGACAGAGATTCCGCAGCCTGCTACAGTACTTAACTACCGACAGCGAGAAAGTTTTCTCTCATCTCTAACATGAATCTCCCTTGCTGCAGTTTAAGCCCAGTACTTCTTGTCCTACCTTCAGTGGACACGGAGAGCAAATGATCACTGACCTCCTTACAACAACCTTTTACACATCTGAAGACTTATCAGGCCCCCTTCAACCGTCTCCTCTCCAGACTAAGCACACTCAGTTCTTTCCACCTTTCCTCACAGGTCTGCTTTTCCAAACGTCTTATTTTTGTTGCTTTCCTCTGAGCTTTCTCCAGTTTATTCACATCTCTTGCAAAGTGTGGTGCTCACACCTGGACACAGCACTGCAGCTGAGGTGTGCCACCTCGCTTGCTGACCCGTGGCTGCTTTCCAAGATCTCGTCACAATTTCCTCCTCTATGCCAAGAAACAGGAGTCCCTCCCTCCCCCTGCATGGCTTGATATTATAAATTTGCATTCACATACACTCCCTCTCTCTCCAGGGGTGTTTATTCCAGCCAATGCCCCTGTGGCAGCTTAAAGCAAAGCTTCCACCCCTTACTCCTGCAGCCTGTCCCTGGCTCTGTGGATCAGCTCCAGATTGGGCATGGGAGGACATCCAAAAAGAAAGAGCTTTAACACGCATGGATGGACAAAATGGGAGAAAGCATCTGCCCTGGGAAAGCACTTTCCACAGCCAATGAGCCAGCGGGAAAGCATTCCTGCAAATAACATAGGCCATTTCCCCGCAGCTCTCAATTCCCATCTGATGCCAGCTCCAACCCAGCAGGTGCAGCTGCGTTTCCCCCGCCGCATGCAGGCCCAAGAGGAGACAGGACCCAATTCCTATGTGTCATCCGCAGGCAACTCCACGGCAGGGGGGAATCTTCAGCACAGCCACCCCGTAACAGTGTCGGTTGCTTCCCCCTGGCTGCCTGCCTCTCCTGCAGAACGAGGGGGAGGAGGAGTGCCCCAAGAGAGAAAGCCCCAACTGTAATTGGTGCCCCAAGGTCGAGCATTATTCAGCTCACAGAAGGACCCTTTCAGTGCCCCCATTTCCCAGACAGAGCATGGCTGACTGCCCCCAGTGTTCACTACATTGCCTGCACAAAGGCGGGCACAATGCCCTTCTTTTCTGGGTGAGCTGCCTTTAGCAACAGCGAGAGGATCCGGATGGAGAGCGGCACCACTTTCTGGGCTCGCACTGAACGGATCACTGCGGTTCCAATCACGCTCGGATAAGGCTCTTTGTGACGGCATGCGGAGGGGATCTCGGGTACACGTGGGGCCGGCTCACCTCTCCCCTTTGCTGGCTGTGTGCATGGTGCTGACAATGCAGAGGAACAGGGCCAACTTGGCTATGGGAGCCTGCGGGTCCTTCTCTGCAACAGAAATCTCTGACCCATCCCACACCTATGGAAAGGGCCTTTCTCCAAGACTAGAGCGAGAAAAAGCTGCCAGGACAGGCATCCCCTGGCACAATCACTCCCTGGGTGAGGCCAGAGCACAGGTAGGATTGAAGAGCAATGGCACACTGCAATCCCCATCTCCTTCCAGAGAAAGGAAATGGAGCAGGGGAGCAGCCTCTCCATTTAGAAATGCCGCTTGCAGAGGGGACAGGCCCCAGCTGGACGCCAGCAGCCAGCTCCATGCTCGCCAAGGGGAACTTTTATACAAGTTAAGGCCATTCTGTGGGTAGCATCAGTGACAACGGCAGGAGCGACTGCCAGCGAGGCATGGCCTGGACAGTGGGCACAGCACCAGGAATACCTCCATCACACTCTTGCAGCCCCAGCCCACACTGCTCCTTGCCCCAGACACACGACAGACCCGGCTTCACCACCAAATGGGTCTGCGTGTGCTCTGACCAGCATCATAATCTAGCCCTTACATGACACGTTTCACCAGTAGCTCTCAAAGCACTTTACAAAGTAGGTCAGTAGCATTTATCCCCATTTTACAGATGGGGAAACTGAGGCACAGAGAGGGAAAGTGACTTGCCTAAGGTCATCCAGCAGGCCAGTGCCAGAGCCAGGACCAGAACCCATGTCCCCAACCAGTGCTCACTGGCCATCAAAATCCATGGCAATTTTGCCATCAGCCCTGAAGCTTTCTGAGTGGCAGGTAGAACATCAGAGAAACAAGTTCTTAATTCAACATCCTGAGCAACTGCCAAATGGGTGGGTCAAAGCCCGTCGCTCCGCTCTGCCATTGGAAGCCCAGGATTTAGCCCTGCAGGCCCCTCTGTCTGTCCTCCCCCACATTTTATCATATATAGGGAGCCTCACTAACAGAAACAGGTTTGGGGGGCTCAATGTATGCAGGCACCGATCTCCCCCCTGCCCCACGCTCTCCAACCGGGGGACCTGCAGTCCAAGCTGAGCATTAACACCAGTCGCACACTGGCTAGTATCAGGTCTTGGTGCTACCCGCACAAGCCCCCCTGCCCCGTGCGATTTCAGTTGGATACAGTATTCTGCATTTTCTGTCACAGTACTGTCAGCCAACGGTGCTGCCACATCCCACTGCTGAGGTGGATGCATTATTGTACACAGAAGGCCTCCTTCCACATACACAGCTTGTCGTGGCATGCAATGTTCTGAGGCCCATGAAAGATGCTCTGTAAAGACAATTTATGTAAGAGCTCTGCTGTGGCTTTTGGCCACAGCCCTCCATGATGGGCGGTGTTGGAGCTGCAATAGCCTACTCGGACACCGGGGGAAACTTTGGGATCTATGGTGCAATCGCCCTCATTGCCCCCAGGCAGGCACGGGGAACATGCCCGGGCTACATCCATTTGGATGATTCATCATAGGGTCCCCTGTGCGGCTTGCAAATTCTTCTGGCTGGTGCTGAGGGAGACAGGGTCATGGGCCTGTCTCTTCCCCATCTGCCAAGGAAGCTACACTTAGGGTGCAGGAGTTACCCACAAACTGGCCTTGGAGAGCAGGATTGCTGCCAGTGCTGTTAAAAGCCAAAAGACTGGATGAAAATGCCTTCTTCACACACTAAAATTAACACAGAAACTAGACAAGGAGTAAATGCTTCACTCATCACTGAAAGGCAGCCACCCCTGGGGTAGAATAAGGCAGCTGTTTAACAGCACACAGCAACGTTACAGAAAAGTTGAGGTCTGGGAAGGAAGAAAAATGTCCTATCCAACGGAAATCACAAGGGGGATTTAACCAGACCAATTTTGATTATCCAAACTAGGCCCTGGGGTTAGCAGTCCTGGTCTGACAAAACTGCCATGGAATCTGTAACCTGCCATATAATCAGAATTTTGGCGTCTATAACACATAACACCCTCCACCAGCACAGCACCCCTGATGCGATTTAAGGGCACTGGGAAAAGCACTACCTACAATATCTCCAGCACCATTTCCTATAGCACCTGCGATTTCCTACTGGGTCTCCCATCCAAGCACCGCACTGACCCTACTAAGGGCTTGTCATCGCTGCAGAGCTCGAGCTGGAATCTGAGCGTTGTCTCTAACCTGACTCCTGCCCTCACACAAATATCTCTCGCTCAAGTTAAGGGATGCTTTAAGCTTGAGCTAGCCAGATGGGGCTGATGGTGTCTGAGGCTCCAGAGCTGCAGATGCTGGAGCTAGTAATGCCGTGGGGATACAGCAGCCCATGCATCAACTGCAAACCCAACCACACTGCGTAGCCCCATGCTGTTTCACAACGTGGTCACTTGAGCTAGGCTAGCTAGAGTGCTGCAACTCTCCGGGAGTGTCTATTCTGCAATCGGGACAGCCCATGTGGCTATACCCAAGCAAGCACGGAGCTAACTTGCTAACAACAGCAGTTAGTTGTTAGTTAACAACAGCTGCAGCGGCATGGGCTAGTCACTTAAGTAGGGTTGCCAACCATTCAGGATTGTCCTGGAGCCTCCAGGAATCGAAGATTAATCTCTAATGAAAGATTATGTCGTATGATGAAACCTCCAGGGATATTTTCAACCCAAACCGGCAACCCTACTTACCAAGATCATAGCATGAGGCTGTCTGACTCTAGTTCCTTTGGTAACCAACCCTGGAGGTGGTAAGGGGGACAATTCCCCACCTTCCTCTCTGTTCCTTCTCTCTACAGCAGTGGTTCCAAACTTTAACAAACCGTGAACCCCTTTCACCAAAATGTCAAGTCTCGCAAACCGCCTCCTAAAAATGAACATTTCTAAGGACTGCCTCCTTTAAATTAGCTTGGCCCACCCCCCAGGTACTCTGCCAACTTCCCCTGTCCAACAAGGACAGGTGTCCGAGCTGCCACCTGCGCGCCTGGCGTTTCAGCTGCCGCCCTGCCCACCACAGGGCTCAGGCTGCTGGCCCCGTGCCAGGGTCTGGGCTGCGGGCGCCGCACTCCGTGGGGCTCCTGCTGCTGGACCCCGTTGACCACCCCGGTCAGCTGAGCTCCACTGAGCTTGGGCTGCAAGTCCCGCTGACTGCCGGGGCTCGGGCTGCCGGCCCCAAATGCCGTCCCCGCTCTCCCTGGGGCTCGGGCTGCCAGCCCCACGAGGAGCGCTGGGGTTTGGGCTGCCGGATCCCCCGCTGATGGGGGCAGAGCTCGGGATGCCAACCCCAATTGCCCGGCCCTGCTCTCCCTGGGGCTCGGGCTGTCTGCCCTGCAATCGGGTCGCAACTGCTGCCTCCATTTGTCCGGGGTCCTCTGGCCGCCATGAGTGAAATTTTTCCGGCGAACCCCCTGTACCGTTCTGCGAACCCCAGTTTGGGAACCACTGCTCTACAGGATGGGCTCCCAGCCTAGAGGTCATGAGCTTCAGAAGAGATCTTGACGGAGGTATGAAACAACCTGCCCTTTCGTATTGCTCAATGGGTGGGGGACCCCTGTATGGGAAAGGATGGGAACCTCTGCCCTGTGGCATTAAGCCTCCTAATGGCTGTCTTCACATTGGCCTTTTTTCCATAACCCTCACTGGTCCAGCTCCATCATGGCAGCAGCAGCAGCATAGATAAGCTGCTGGAGGAGTTTCAATCACTGTGTCCCCTAACCCTGCTCAGAGCAGGTCTAGGTGACATAGTGACAAAACTGCCAGACCCCAGCACATCACATTCACCAACAACCTCTCCGGATGAACAGCGCTGATGGAGAATACTGTGCGATGCTCTGAAGGCAAAGCCCCTGGGAGATGAGGCCAGAACATGCATGTCCACAAGCTTTCTTGCCAGGCTTGCCAGCTGCCAGAGAACTTATTAGCTGTGCTGATGAGCAGAGAGTCAAACCCCCTGCCAAATAATTAACGAGGCCGCCACGGGACAGCATGGCAAGATCTCACAGCTCCCCCTGCCAGGTGAGAAGATTCACAGAACATTAAATACGAAGAAAGAGATCCTGATAAATTATGAAACGCTGACTTCAGTGGAAAGCCGCTCCTGGCCAAGAGTGCTGTCTTCAGAGAGCTCCTGGCTAAGCAAGCACCAGCTAGAGACTGTGAACTGCATTCGCGAATAACCGCAGCGGCGGTGACAGCCGCAGGAAAGGTTGCTTCATCGTTTCCATTCCAGCCACTGGTTACCAGTCATTTCTAACTTTCTGGGCTGACGTTTTCCAGGCCTGGTCTCTTCCCAATAGTGATTTAATGAATAAATAAACACACACACACAGTTGAGCTATTTAAAATGAAAAACACCTTCCTCTTTAGACTTTTTTTTTTTTTTTTGGCGCTACAATTCTTCAAACAGCTGGGGTAGAGGGGCGAAATTTGGCAGAAGCCCCTTTGAGTGTTGTGAAATCTGGCATTGATTTGCCAGTTACATCCCATTGAGCTCTACCTTTCATGGTCCTGATTCATCAAAGCACTTAAGCATGTGCTTAACTTTAAGGAGGCGCTTAAGCCTCATTGCATCCAGCCTATATTCTGCTGTGAAGGCACACACCAAAGGAGGAAGGGTTCTGCCAGAGCCCCGTCTCAGGCACTTTTTATCATCCAGGGTAAAAGCTGCACTGCTCCTAAAGAGTCACAGCTGAAAGGTGACCTCCTGCAGATCTCATCATATTTATCAAGTAGTTTGGCTTAGAGGGGTCTGTGCAAAAATAGCTCCACATTATGGAATCCTTTTTTCTTTACACAAACTCAAACATTCCATTATGACAACATTAACGGTTGCACGGTCAAACGTGCAAATGGTAGAAAGTGAGAAAGCAAAGGCAGCACAGATAACCTTAACTCTGCCCCTTTATGTGCATGCATTTTGATTATATCACTTAAGCCTGAAGCTAAACCAGCATGGGAGTTAATTGCCTCATGCTCTGAGTTGCACATAAAGCAAGCTGTGCTGATGGATGAAAAGAAATCAGATATTACATGGCTGCTGACCAAGTTATTAAAATACAGACCTTAGAGAGAAGGGACCTCATCATACACAAGTCTAAGTCAACAAAGACGCTGGACCATTATGAAAATGAAAATAGCAAATGGATACAAGAATAAACAAACCGTACTAGATACTGCAGAAAAGCTGCATGATATTAAATTGCATTACTTGGGATCAAAGGGCGGTTTTAATATACACAAAGGGAGGGGGCACTTCCCAACTTACATGCTCAACCATGCAACCTCCAAATTCTCGAAAGGGGAGTGTGTCTGTTTGTTAAATGGGATATGTTTAAAAACGTCTTTTCTGAACCTCCTGCTGGCAAGTCCCCTTTTTGCCGGAGATAGTCATATAATCTGTGACTACAGTGGCAAAAGAAACCATCTGGAAGACACTGGAAACCAATGCCATTGCCAATTTTTAAAAGGGGTCTCAACAACATCTCTACTCTTCTTTTTTTTTATCTTCAATCAATTCTGCTCACCGTTTTGTTGAGGCAATCAGCTCTACAGATGATACAATTTACAGGTCTGATTTGTGAGGGCAAAAAAATCACGTGCCCCTATTAATCAAGGTCGTTTTCCATCTCATTTATCTCATTGCACTGCTAAGTGCCAGCACGAACTTTGAACATTTCAGCATTTGGCCCATCTGAACCAGTTTTCCAGCAGGCCTCCTAAGATGTGCCCACAACATGTGAGAGTGAATTAGTTGCATGCATACAAAGCAGGTAATTGCGTACACAAATCAGTATTTGCACATGCCACAGAGAAGGGAAAAAAAATAGATGCCCTCATAAATGTAACCGGTGCTGATAAGGGAGGCTAGTGAAAAGGCAGCCCCTCACTGATTTTATGAGACTGCATCATAGTGTGTGGTACAAGCAGCGGCTTTGTCATGCGCACACAAAGCTTTGAGACCCAGAGCTGGCAGACTCAGCTCCAACTCACAGCACAGCACAATCCCTCCTTATCCTCAGTTTGCAAAGGGCAGCAATCCAGTCCCGAGCACGGCATGAATTGCCCCTTCTTGTTGGTAATCTTTGTAGCCAGCCATGCCAACAGAGCAGCAGCTCTCACTCATGTAAATTTCATGGAAGGATGGACGGCACTGGCTTGCAGAAAAGGGGGCCTGAATCAACCTAACCAAGGTTGGTGTGTTACATTGGTGTGTTACAGGCAGATGAAATGCCAGCCAGCACTTCACAGCTACACAGTATCCAGGGATCTGGGGGTGGCGAAGGAAGGACTCTAAACTTAATCCCTTTGAAAAACAGGGATTCCTGCCAGGGTCCCCACGGCAGCTGTATCACATGGCATTAGCCCTAAAATGAGATGTCAACCCCCTCACACCCACTCCAAAAGTTAGCTTGATGGTAGCAATCACATCACCCATAAAACCTAGGGCACCCTGAGGCTTGTGAGTAGGAGACTAATTTGTGTTATTTGTACTGTAGTCGTGGCCCAGGTCCCCATCATGCCGGGTGCTGTCTGAACACAGAAAAGATAGTCCCTGCCCAAAGAGCTATTAGGAACTTGAAATGCAAAGGCTAATATGTCAATGAACTGCTGCCCTTCGCAGCATGGACTGCATGCACCTGTTCACATGTGTCACAGGCCCCTTGTACAGCTCCAGCTAAAGGAGATCCCCTTTAGCTCACATGGAAGAGGTCTGTGCTTCTGGAGTAGAAGGGCCTGAGTCCTATCCCTGCCTATGGCTGACACACGCCAGGGGACCATGGATTGACAACAGAGCTCACCCTTCTATCCCAGACCCAGGCTTCATTGGATGGTTACAGCAGGAGTTCTGGATTCCAGTCCCAGCTTTGTCTATGATTCACTCTAGCTCCTTGAGCCAAACCCACGCCCCCCTCACTGCCTCAGTTTACCTACCTGTAAAATAGGGATAACAATACCAAGCTGCCTTGCAGGAAAGAGGCTTAACTAATGCCTGCGAAGCACTTTGAGACCTTCAGAGCAGAAATGCTACGGAAGGCCAAGGGGCTGTCACTAGAAGGGGGGCTCCCTCATGCTACGTGGGTCATTCTCCTTCCCCATTCTAGACCTCAGCCATCACTTGCCATAGGGCCTCTCCTCCCACCAATCCCCTATCCAGCCTAGGTCGGGGAGGCCTCTAGCAAACCATCACTAGGGATCCAACAAGTTTATAAAACCCCTCACCAGAAAGGGCTGAAATCAGACACAGCAGGACCCCAGGATTTTCTCCCTCAAGATGATAAAATGCCACTTAAAAAAAATAAAATAAACTTGACCCATGAACAGGTTCTTCTCCCACCCACCCCTCCTGAAACATTTCCCTAGCAGAGAACTTTCTTGCCAAGTAGCCATATCACAAACATACTGGCCATGATTGTCACTGGGTGCCTAGAGATTCTGACTGTCTCACTTTCGGGGGGGCTCGCTCAACTCTCCAGGTTTTCAAAGGGTGAGCGTTCAGAACTTTCTGAGAAATGGGTCACTTTACATAGTCTCAGAGTTAGGCTGCCAAAATCACTAATCCCATTTTAAAATTTGCGGCCAACGTCTTCCCAACAGCAACACTCTATCCCTGTTTATCAACCAGTCTGGAGGGAAGATGGGATCAGCTTTGTAATTTCTGCCCTTGATCTCTCCTTCCTTGATTTTAAGCTTAAGGTTAAGAATATCCAGGTTGAGATCAAGGATGCTCTTTGACTCACCTCCCTGGGCCTACATGGTGCAGTGCTTGTGACCAACTCTTTCCAAGACCCCGGAGAGAGAGAACATATGTGCTGTAATACGCAGGCACAGTCGGGTGAGTCAAGAGCAGCAGGACAGGCTTAAGAATAGAACACTTCTTCATGGCAGGTCCCCGTACTCAGACACCTTGTGTGCCAGATCTGCTTTCTCCCCCTTCCTGATCTAGCTATTCCCGGGCCTTCATGGGCTCCCTGTGGTTGGACTAGACATTACAGGTGAGGGCTAAGCTCATCCTCTTTCTGTCGCTCACGGCCAGCAAGCCCCTGCCAGGGACTTCTAACTGATTTATTTCTCAGCCAGATCAGGGATACAGCAGGGTCCAGGAGGGCCGACACTTGGATCAGAAAGGGGCCCAATCAGCCCATCTTCCCACGGATTTCTACTGCACTCAGTAAGGGGCGGATGCTCCTTTTGAGGGATGTGCTGAGGAACGTTCTTGGCAAAAGGGCAGAGGCAGCCAGCGAAGGTGGAATACAGCACGTCAAAGGCGCAGAGCAAGCCTTGCTCCATTCCCTCTGGCTGAGTTCTGTCATCCTCTGCTAAAGCACGGCACGGGGGGCGGGGGGAGCCAGCCAGAGGAACCAGCTGCTCTCACAAGCCAGAGAAGCCTGAGCTGCTGCCGTTGTACAGATGTGGCCAGCAGCAGTCTGTCCCACACCGCAGAGACTGCGAGAGAATTAAACCAGACAGCATGGGGCTTGCAAGCAGAGCTGCCGGGCTTGTTCTGACTGGGTAATTGCATTCTGCCTCCATACGTTCTCCCCGCAGTTTCAGACGGATGAAAAATTCTTTACTTGCTTCTCTGAATTGTGGTGTAGTTACAGTGGGCTGCCTCCCGCCCCAGAGGCGACAGTGCTTCTCTGACGGCTGGAATGATCTCTCTATATAGTTTACAAAGGGCTTTGAGATATTTGGAGGAAAAGCTTCTATGTACATATCAGCTCTCCTTGCTGGGCTGGTTCTTCCCTTTTTCCTGGAAGTCTACGTGATACTGAGGGTTTGTCTACACAGGGAAATTGACCGGAGTAGCTATAATGGAAATATTATCCTGCTATCAGTGTGCTGGTTAATTTCCCTTTGCAGACAAGCCCTGAGAAAGAGAAACACTTAGAAGGGAATAAAACACATCTCCTCCAAGCTACTCCTGGACACAGATATTTGACCCACTCTTGAGAACACAACCCAGCCTTAAATGACTCTCAAGTGTCTGATGTTTTATAATTGCAAGTCCCCCCCCCCACCAGCCCTTGCTTTTGGGACTCCTTTCTCCCATTATCTGGACCAGGACAAAGCATCTCCCGGATCCCAGATGGTGTTTGTATCTCCACAGCCACAATGGCCCCTGACCTGTGTGGGGTGGCAACTTCCTGAGATGGGAGCAAAGAAAATCGGAGCAAAAAAAATTTAGCTTGAGCCCAACTCCATCCCCCGCTCCCAGTTCAGCCAGTTGACAGAGCTCCTCTTCCACACCCAGAACTGGGCTGCTCCAGTGCCTGCTGTGAACAGTCTGACAGCCACAATAGTGCACTGAGAAGTGTCCTTCATTAATGAATGAGCAGCTAAGACAAGGTCTGGAGCCCCCACCGAAAATTCAGCCGTCATGAAGCTGTGGAACAGATTAGCACTATCCTCATACAGTCACTCTCCAACTGGTGTATCTGGTGCCACTGCCTCCCATTGTGGTCACTGCAAAAAGATGGAAAGGACAGAAATGGGGGAGGGATAGCTCAGTGGTTTGAGCATTGGCCTGCTAAACTCAGGGTTGTGAGTTCAATCCTTGAGGGGACCATTTAGGGATCTGGGGCAAAAATTGGGGATTGGCCCTGCTGATTGAGCAGGGGGTTGGACTAGATGACCTCCTGAGGTCCCTTCCAACCCTGATATTCTATGATTTTATGAAATTGCACCAGCCTTGATGTCAGCCAGAAACAACCCTGCTCAGGCAGGAAGAGAGTCTGGTTTCTCAGGGGGGAGGGTCTCAGCTGGAACTCGGACAGAGGACATAGAGAAAGCTTTCACAGCCTTAAGTGCTGAAAGAGTTGAAAATGAACCCCCTTTCTTCCTCGCAGGCTGCCGTGGGGGAAGCGCATTCCAGGGCCTGATGGCATCTCAGAAAGGCTTTCACAGCCACAAACTGCCCCTCTTCAAATCTAGCCAGCAGAAACCTGAAAACACAATCCCACCCTGCTGCTGGGGATTTGTGGCTCTCCCTGGCACTGGCTACACAAGAGGGAGGTGGAAGGAGGGGAAGGTCCGATGCTTCTCCTTCCATGAGCCAAGGGTTATCCCATTTCTCTTCTGGGAGGCAAGGTCATTTGCATGCTTTTTCGATTCAGCTGCATGCAGGGAGTTTTATCAGCACCGAGGCCACTTCCCCCCAGCCAGCCAGCAAAGCATTCCAGGGAGAGGCACCAGGAAATGGTAACTCTCCCCAAACCCTGCAGAGGGCACCAAGGACCCTCATCAGAAAACCAATCACAGCCACAGAGCCATCTTCCCGTGCAGAGCGCCCTGCTCCCTCATTATCAGTGCTGGCAGCAAAGGAGGTGTCAATGGAAAGTGACCTGATAAGGAGCTTTCAGTTGGCCACAGCCATGCGTTTATTTGCTGACAAGTTTTCTTTTTAATTCCTTTCCTTTATTTGCTGGTTGTACAGCTGGTTTCTTTTCAATTCCTCTCTAATTACAGGCTCTGGGGACAAGTTTCTCACAGCTGCGCTGAGAGGCATTAGGGCACTGAACACAATTGCACGGGCTTGCAGTTTCTGCAGCACCTCCAACAAGACTGTGATCCTGATGCCATGTCTCGACGGTGCAGGGGAAGGCTATTCAGATGACAAACAACTCTCAACAGCAGAGTAACTCCCCATCCCGCCCACTGTCACGCTGGAGAGCTGATCAATGTCTAGCACAGTGGGGTCCTGGTCTATGACAGTGGCTCAAGGAACTAACACAATACAAATCATAATAAAAAGATAGAGTGTTTCTAGGGTAGAAAAGACAGTACTCTCCTTTCTAATTGCGTGCTGGAGAGCTGCATGAGAGATCATAGCTAAATTGCATCCTTGTGGAAGGGACAGTAACTAGCAGTCCAATGCTGAAGGGCTGGTAGATCAGTCATTCGTAGGTTATGAAGGACTGCAACCCCACCAGCACAGACACTCTTAATACCAAGACAGACACCTCCAACGCTTCCCCAAGTCTCTTGCCTGCCGCTTTCCACTTACCAGTCTCTGGATCACACAGCTGCTCACAGGCATCGGTGGTCCTCTGCCCACAGAGATCTCTCACCCAGGGGGAGGTGGCGTTAATCTGATAGTAAAGGGAGAGCTTGGCTGGGTTTAACCAGTCAGAGATGTCCAGGTAGCTTCCCTCGCTCACAACAAAACTGCTTCCTGTCGGGGGGAAAACAGGGAAAGGGACAGTTTGTTAGTCGGGTGTAATCAGGACTCCAAGCACTTCGGCATAGCTGGAGAGGGTGAGAGGAGAAGAGGACAGACACATCAGACAAGATCCCAAATGGTATGCACAGAGCTTGAGTAGAGCATCATCATATGACCACGCAGTTGCTCTTCCCACTTCCCTCTTGGCCCAGTTGTGCTATTTGCAGAAAGCAAACTCTTGCCAATCTCATGTGTAGTGCATTAGATGCAATTGTGCTGAGCAGCCTCCTCTGTGACACTCTAGAGTTACCGTCCCCTGGTTTTCCAGAGCTATTCCTGCCAGAAACGGACGATTGCTCTCTTGCTCTATCTTCTTGATCCTCAGCCACTCCCCAAATGACACAGAGCCCTGATGCAGGAATATTCACACCAAGGGTCTTCTGGGGGCTAAGGAATGGAGGGAGCCGTAGATGTCACTCCCCTCTTTCATTGGTTATTTGGCCCTTTCCACCCCTGTTTTTCTCCCTTCTGCCCCGCTTGCTGGAGGGAACGATCTGCCCCAATGTCAGTACGTTCATTTTATCAGGGGATGCGGGAGCTCAGGGTGGAGGATTATGGCTCAGATCTACAAACACAGTGCTGGGGCTTCATTGCATCGCATCAGCCCAATCCTATGCCCTCTCATAGCTTGGTGCACCCCCAGAGCTGCTTTCCACCACCAGAACCAGGCTGGTCCATGGCCCCAAAGCAGCAGCAGGAGCTCAATGAACAGCCTGAGAGCCACAGCAGAGCACAGAGGAGTACTGAGAGCCCCCCGCCCCCAAATCTGAACCTGCCGTTCAGCTCACATCTTTATGAATTCACCCTGAAGAGGAAGAGGGGTCCAGCTTACATGACATCAGCCCAGGACTCAGAAAACCTGAATTCACCACCTGGCTCTGCCGGACTCTCTGTCCCTGGACAAATGGATTAATTTGTTCCCCAGCTCCTGATCTGTAACAGGGGGTGAACACTTCCCCATCTCACAGGGTGGTGTTTCTGAGGCCCACAGATTCTAGGGAGATGAGGGCCATATACGTTCATAGAGAGTAGCAGCAGAATGCACCACCAGGCTGCTCTTGGCTCAAGAGGCATGAACCTGCCCCATCTGCCAATTCCCCTGAAGAGGAGCTCTGTGGAGTTCGAAAACTCGTCTCTTTCACCAACAGAAGTTGGTCCAATTAAAAATGTTCCCTCACCCACCTTGTTTTTCTCACTTCCCCGTATGAGCAGTCTTCTCTCTCCTGAAACTCCCTTCCTCCAGAGGTCAGTGATGGAGAAGTAAATCCCTGCCAAAACCCTTTTCCTAAGAAATCTGATGTTTCTTTATTTGTGAAATGTATTCTTCCCCCCCACACACACCCCACCCCCCGGCTTGTGGGAATATGCATCTTCTAATTAGCCAAATAGATTTTCAGTTCAGCCCAATCATTTCCTTATCTAACATCTGAAGCCCAGCATCACTAGGGGGATTTCACAGACGCAGAGGTCCTCATTAACTCTGATCTTCAATTACATTGATTAGAAGACTGCGTCTGTAATAGTGCTGCATAGATCAGAGGTGAGCCAGGGAACCCTGGCCATTACACGTAGCATTTTGTGAAGTAACAGGTAGAAGCCACTAAAAGCAGGGCATGGAGGCCACTGGGAGAAGACACCTTCAGAGAAGAATGGTGGAAACAAATGTACTTTTTGGACTATAAGAGAGGCCTGGAACTAATTTGTTTCATTCCTTTAGAATTCAAGGTCTCAATATAACCTTTAAAATAGAGGGCAAAGAATGCACTAGATTTTTTGAGGATTCAGAGCCTTCCAAAGTGACTCCCCAGAGTGGGAGCCTCTCCAGAAACTGGGTTTATCCCTTTGCAGCACGGAAGACTCACAAGACTTAATAAAGGATTCAGTCTTTAATTTCTGAAAACAGTGTGTGAGGTTTTCGTCTCCTGTCTCCCATTAGCACCAATGGAAGCCAAGCGATTAAGAAACCCCATCAGGACAAGAATCGGCGCACGTGCATCCGTTGGAAAATTAGAAGTTAACTGCCATGTAAATGAGGATTGTCAAGGCCTAGTGAGAAAGAAACCTCTCAATCACCTTCCTCCTGCCGCACCAACCGAAGATTTATAAAGCAGGAGTCTCAATGCAGGTGCTTAAATGAGTGGCCTGGGAAAACCCCATGAGAAACAAGTGCTGAGCTCGCAGCAGTTCCAGCTGATTTCAATGGGAGCTGCCAAGAGGTTAGCAGCTAGGAAAAGCTGGCCACTTATTTAGGTGCCTATATTTGCATATTGGACATTTATACAATATACAGATACACACTTTATATATTCATATATGCAATATGTATATTAAAAAAATCTTGCTCCTTATTTTCATTTTATTTAAGCTGGTGGGAAGGGCGGTTTTGGGACCCACACGGGGATATTTCATGAGGGCACCTGTAGGGACAATTCCCCCTGCCCGAAAGGACTGAGCAACGACATGGACCAGCACATTACACTTTCACCAAAGCTCTCTACCCAGATTTAAAATGCAGCCAACCCCAAATTAATAGAAACAAAATGAATAGGCAATAAACTAAGAGCAACAAACTAACCAAGAAGCAAAACAACAAGACTATTCAAAGGTATAGAAGCATAGAGACATGTCTTGGGGGATGGTGGATGGGGAGCAGGTTGAAAGTGGAGCTAGGTATCCAATACCCATAGGATTTCAGGTTCCTTTGAAAAACCCAGCTGGAAACTGTGTGTTTGCTGTTGAGAGGCAAGTAAAAAAGAGAAAAGAAGTTTATGCAAGCACTATACACAACAACACGCGAACATGCCACTAATGGGGGACACCGATAGCCCTGTGGACTTTCAGAATTCAGGCCAATGTCCATGTAAACTGGGGGATCGATTCTCTCAAATAACACAAGAACTTTTCACAAACCCACACACTCATACGAATATTTATTTATCTGTCCATTCACGGACCAGCTCATGCACAAGATAGTGCAGTGACTAGGAGTCCTGTCCATTTATGTGTGTCCCAATTCCCCCAGCTCAGATTTTCAGACAGGCTCACAGGTATCCTCATCACCTTCACACTTAGTCACCCTCCTGCAAAAAGTGTGTGTATGTTGCCCACTGACCCACATGTATTGGGCAAGGTGCTTTTGGTTTCTGTTGCAGGAGTTCTCACCCCCACATCTGTCTGTTCCCTGCCCAGAAGCTAATTCTGACCCCAACCCAACACTTCAGTCCCCCCTTCCCTCCTGCAGCTCTTCACTCCCCCTCTCCCAGGCCTGCGGCTGGTGGCTGTAGCAGGGACCCCTCTCTCCCTTCTAGCAGGAACTGGGGGGCAGCTCCAGGGGCTCTTTACCTCCCTGCCTATTCCAAGGCCAGGTATGGCAGGGAGGGAGAGCAGAGGAGACACCTTGTCCCATTGCTCCCAGGATGGGAGGGAAAAGAAGAAAGAAAGTTGCTGAGTTGCGGGGCCCTTTCTGCTCCCTTCTCCTTCTGTGAGGCTGGCTTAAGGTTGTCGGCTGCAGGGGGACAGAGCTCTTCCTGCAGCAGCTCTGGCTGGATGCTCTGCCTCAGGAGATGGGCAAGAAAGTTGGAGTTTCTTGTGTCATCACCAATCTAGCCTCCAGCCCTGGCTGAAATCCCGTCACTTATGCAAAATCCGGAGTGCTGACAACACTGAACTCTAAAGAACAGTGAGATACCATAGTCAGGCCTCCCTATAGTCCCAGCTTTCAAGGGAGTGTCCTGCTTGACCTCCAAATCTAGCTGTCCCGGTTAAAGCAGAACATTCCCCACATTGAGGGACACCCACAGCCAGGAAGACAGGGGCAATTTACTCTGGATCCCCCAAAATGAGAGGCATTGTGACTCGGCACACAGGGTCACAGCACAACTCAGGTTCGGTCTGGCCACCCCTCCATCTACAGTGGGGTGGCTGGGCCAAATTTGAATGGCCCTGCAACCCTGTGCACTAGGTCGCAATGCCCATCAAATCTGGCCCGTCTGCGCCTCTGTCTCCGTTGACAAAGGGGCAGATGGGCCAAACCAAAGTGGTGCTGCATCTCACGTTAGCCGCATGAAATGTGCGGAGGTATTCATAGTCTAGAGCTGAAACTTTGGGCCCACAAAGTCAATTTCAGAACTCCCATTCTCGACAATTGTGCCAGGATTTCACCTCAAGTATCTCAGCCATTGGCACCAAAATGATCAAGGTATTTCCCAGTGCTAACCAGCTACAGTCCTAGAGACGCCAAACATCACTAGCGTGCAGGAAGAAAGGGTCTTTTATTCCAGAGCAACTCAACATTATTCAATGGAATTCACCCAGCAGGTAGAACGTTAGGCCTCAGGACCAGACTGTCATCAATGCTATGGCATCCGATTCCGTAAGGAAGGACAAAACAAAAATGCAACAGTTCTGAAGCTGTCTGCACAGAGTCCCAATAAATCAAGTAGTGACTGACGCAGCCCGGCTCCACCGGCTGTGAGAAATGGAATGAGAGAGAGGCAGAGGCAAAGAAAGAGCGTGGCTGGCACAGAGCATTTCAGCACAAAGCTACGTATGTCTTTTGGCCTCAAACGTAGCTGTTTCCCAGAACTACAAGGTCCACAAAGACTTGAGGCTATTGTTTTGTTTGGGTTTCCGCCCCCCTCTCTCAAATGCTGATCAAAGTCAAGCCAGCTAAGGCAGCTTCAAAAGTTCATGAGTCTCGTCCCGATGTCTCCTTCAAAGTTCAACAAGACTGTTTAAGCTTGACAAAAGAGGCTTGAAGTTTTGACATTTCAAAAATTATTTTCCAGAATAAAATAGGATAAAACAGCTCAGAACACAGATATCTAACAAGGGAACAGAACAAAGCACCCAAAAGGCAGCTAGAAAGGGTTGGCTTTTTTAACTCTCTCGCCCTCTCTCTCTTTTTTTTTTTTTAAGAGATGGATTATTTTTTACTTCCACTTAAGAATTTTATTTTTCCCCATTTTGTCTCTTTTAGCCTATTGCTACTTCTTGGCGAGCCAAACTCCCTTTGATCTAAAATTAGCATTTCTTTCCTGACTGCTGTGGCTGGTCATACTAAACCCCTTTCTTAATGCTTCTGCCCTTATGGGGAAGTCCCAATAGAATTAGATCCCTGCTATGGAATTCTAAAGGATGGTTAAAACAAAGAAACAGAGGCAAAAATTATAGAAGGGATCATATCCTCTGTTCAATTCTATAGTAATTTATTGTTGTAGCGCCTAGAAACCCCAGTCATGGAGCAGGACCCCAGCGTGCTAGGTGCTGTACAAACACATGGGTACTTGGAATAACCCTTTTACATTTCTACAGAAAACTATTATTTTCATTTCTATTAAACAGGAATGGGCTTCTCCCACTAGGATAACACGAGCCACTCTCCACTGACTGGCCCCCTCCCATCCCTATACATATAAAATTTTAAAAATACATTTTGCTTCTCAAATTCATCACAGAGAAGCAGCCAAGGGACTCCATCCAGGTGATCCAAAATACACTGACCTGGGAGAGAAAACTGAGGAGTGGGAGGGGAAATCTGTCCACAGATTTCCCTACATACCAGCAAATCTGATCTCCGCTATGGGAGAGTGGGACACTTCACTCCATGACTTCCCTGCATGTCTCTGGAATGGGGGTGGGGGGTGTCTCCCTTCCTCCTTGAGAGTGTCCACCTGCTCTCTGGGGGAGAAAGAGGAATGAAATCCTCAGATTCACTTGAGCGCTGGGGGTTTGATTGTGTAGAACACACACATTAATTGTAGAAATGGACCCACATGGGATCCCCCAGCTGAATGGTGTGAGCAGCACTCCCTGTGATTCCACGGGGAACACGGCTGTGGGGGGCAGGAGAGAACTGGACCAGCATTTGGGAGGGAGGGGTTTGGAACCCAGATCCAAATCACTGACTGTAGTTTGCTCCTGTTTCCACAAAGGGCCAAGGCTCAGATCTAAACGTGCCCAAACTCAGTGGAAATTCAGATCCTGGGACTCAGGAAGAGTCGGCGGCTCGAGGCTGTTACTAATGACCACATTTTGCACGCCAGCCAAAGCCGAAGCCACTGAAGAGTCTCTACAAGTTTTAAATTAGTGATTAAAACCCTGTATATTTCTACAGCTGACACCAGAACCATCTCTCCTGCGGGAGGGACTTAGTTTGATTTTTAATTGTTAAAGCTCTCTTTATGGACAATTATCTGTGCCATTAGCAGTGCATCTCTGAATTTTGCTGGAGATTCATCTGTTCTTGACATGTTCGACGGAGCGCTTTGCAATGGCAGTTTCCCAAATGAACCCCCGTGGCCTGGTTATAACTACGCCCCCCATGCTGTGCTCCACTGTATGGTGTCAGTCTTGCCCAACGAGGGGCCATCTGTTTGGGGAAGAACAGCGTACAACACCCTCCATCCCAGCATGCTGCTGCTGCTGCCAGCTCCTCCATTCAAACTCTGCATGGAACCAGGCAGCCAAGAACACCCAACTGGAGAGTCCGTCCCTAGGCGAACGCGCCACGTCAGCTGCACTGGGGAGACCTGCATGGATGAAGAGTCCAGAGCTGGGCTCAAGGTGGCATAATTCCGCTGAGTGCGGAGGAGGCTGTCTCAGAGGCACATTCCCCTCTGGAATTGAGGAAACTGAGGCAGATGCAGCCGTTCCACCCCCTCTCTCCAGGACCCAGAGGGTTTGGCTAGTCCCGATCTCAGGCCCGTCCAGAGCGGGCCAGGCTGCTGCCCACTGCATTCTCGTTAGCGTTCCCCTTGGGTTGAGGGACAACAGCAAATCCTCCAAAAGACTGCATGTTTCCAGGTAAGGCTTCTGCTCTTCCCGGCATTCCACCTCAATCCAGATCTTTAAATTGGCTTGTATCCCTCCCCCCACCACCACCACTCTCCTGCCACCCGATGACATAAGAAAGCAAAGCTATTAATTATTATTATTATCACCAGCAGCAGCATCTTAGGTTGATAATTTGGCCCCTCTGAACACAGTGGAGGCTGAAAATGAAATCAGATTGTCAAAGGAAAGCTTCCACTTAATTCTCAGAGCCTCCAAACTCTCACGGCACAGCCTTGGGCCATTGTCCAAACACATTCTCTGGAAACTGGACAATAGTTCAGAAAAATCCAGCCTCACTCTCATTGTTCCGCAACGTTTATGAAGGCCAGGCGATGATAAAGGCTCAAACAAGATACATCTGCATGTCAATGGAAGAGATTCTGCAGCTAGGCACAACGAGCAAACATCCTCCTTGCTGTACAGCACCAGAAACAGCAGAGCAAGTGAAACATGCCAACTCGAGATGCTATGGGAGAAGGAAAAGAAAATGTACGCTCTGTACTCATCAGGAGAGCAGAATTAGATATCCAGCACATTTCTTGCTGAAGGATTTTTTAAAAATGCCAAGTTTTTCATACATCCCAGCAAAAACTGGGAAAGTTTTGTTCCACATTTTGTAACCCCCCCCCCCCATGTCAATCAGCTGCAGAAATTAACCACAGGACGGCTGCACGCATGTATTCCACAAGGGCCTCCCCCACCTATCACCCACTGGACATGCTGTGGTGCTACCTTTCTTCCTCTCTCCCAGTTAGGGTTCCCAATAAGCCCCCCTTTGCCCCAGGATGGCAAAGCCCTTCTGTGCACCTTGCCTACTCTGTTTTCCCCCACTCTGAAATGGAAACTGACATAAGCGACCTTGAAGATACCACCCTTAAAGAGGTCCCAGCTCATCAGATTCCCAGCCTGCAGTGCTGGCATATATATCCCCACACCCTGGTGCCTTGAAGGGGTTTTGAGGACAGGCGTCACCTCAATTTCAAGCTCCTCCTTGCTCAGAAAATAGAGCAAAGGAGAGAGCGAGAGGTGCTCACCTGCCCTCCCAAACTAAGCTGGCAACCTGGGCTTCCTGGCTGGGTGGCCTGTGCCTGTTGCAGGCAGCCCTGTCTCTCGCTTGCGGGAGGCAAGCCACCTTTTGGAGGGAGGGAGGGGGAGAGAGGCAAGCAAAGAGAGAACATCTCGGGATCAGAAGCCTGTCAAAGGAACGATAAAAACATGATGTACTTCAGTCTGCGGAATCTATTAGCTCTTCATACAAAAAGTGTTTGTGCTGGAAAACAGCCTTTGATCTGGGCTGATGTAGCCCACGAACTGTTGTTAATATTTAGAATGAGCATCCAGCTGTTTGCCAACAGTTTCTTACAAGCCGAGGGTACAGGAGCAAGGCTATGCGTTATTGGGGAAACCACGATGACTTGATGATTCAGAGCCCGCGCGCACCCCACACAGCCACAGAAATGCAATGGCATTCAAGACAAGCAGCCCTCAGATATGGTCTCTTGAAGAGAAAGATGTATTGCCTCGGTCAATCAGACTGACCAGTGTTCCTAGAAGGGGAAAACACTGCTTACTGTGAAGTGTTTGTACAGGGCTTCCAAGATGAAATGCAACAGCATGATTGCATATTCAGGTACTACCAAAGGGAAAGCCTGGTTCAGAGTCCACTGAGTCCATCTGTTGATTTCAATGGGATTTGAATACGGTTCTAAGCAGGGTCCCAGGTGACAAGCAAACAAGAATAGGATTCCCTCTTGCAGTTTGCAGCGGTGAGACAGCTACATGGAGGGTCAAATCTTGCTCTCTGTTTCTCTGGTGCAAATCTGGAGTTCCTCTGTGGGAGTCAGTAGGTTAATTCCAGATTTATCCCAGTGTCCCCGAAAGCAGAATTCAGCCACAATGCCAGCGGAAATGCAGCCAGTTCCCCAGATTGAGAGTCTAACGTTTGATGTTAATGTCATATGCAAACGCATGTGCGGGGCATGCTGGGCACACAAGACTGAAATGTCTGAGGAAACAAACGAACGCCTGGTCACCTCGGAGAGCGGCTGAAGAGCGAGCGAAAGCAAACAATTTAAAGCAACAAATTTAATTAAAAACAAAATGAGAAGTGGTTGCAAGCCCAACGTTGCTGCCCGAGGAGCTCAGTCAACCTTCGGGGGAAGTTAGCGAAAGCCGCTAATAGCTGCATGCCATTCCACAAGCATAGAGGAGACGATCATGTGGGAAGGAGATCAATCATTTTCAGATGAAACAATTAGAGATCAGCTGTATGGCAATCATGGAATGGCATTCGTCAGGGGCAGGGGAAGTTACATCTTATTTAAGATCCTGCTGCCCTTGTAAGGGGGCAATCCGAGGGGTTGGCTTGGACCTGGAAAACCTCATGGGGTTTTCAGCCTGTTTCCCCTTCCGCACAATTGGGACAGCAAGATTCAGCTGACCACTCCAGCTAACAGCAACTGGACTGAAGGGCTGCTGATTTGGCCCTGATTTCAGGCACCAGCGTAGCTGCCCCAGTGCAGATGGGAAAAGCTGCCAGGAGAGGAATCTGCCCTGCCCCCTTGAAACTAGGGTAAAAGTGCCTCACAGTGCAAATCGCTGCTTATAGGGGTTCAGCCCATCTGCTCCAGAGGTTGCACGGGGACCAGCTACACTTGGGGTTGAAATTGGGGTAAATCTTCAAGGGGGGCAAGGCCTAAATGTTTGAGTGGGAGGGAGTTTCACAGGACCGGGGGGGGGGGGGGGTTGGCTCACTGCCCTGGCTGGCCCAAACAAGTCCAAGTCCACTGACTTTGAAGGGCTGGAGCAAGGACTATCTTTTCTCGAGGTTTGCTGGAGAGTGGACGGGATGGAGAGGGGAAGGAGCGGGGGGAGCTTCTTTGAAAAACGCTACAATCCACTCTGGCACATGTGCTTTGAGTTCCACAACGGGGCATCGTTTATAAACCAAAGACCCCCTCCAGACTGAACATCGCTGCCGCCTCATGCTCCAGAGAGTCTCCCCAAACTCCCCCACTAGCAGAGCCAGATGTAAACACATGCCCCTGCCGTACACAGGTTGTGAGAACGGGGAGGGGGGGAGTTAATGGATACCCCATACCGGGTCTCTTTCTCCAGCCGTGGTTTCTCTACAGGCAGCTCTTGTCACTTGTATCTCTACATTTTAAACGATTCCTTACATGAAAGAACCATTGTGAGTGCTTAACTGAGGAGTGGCGAACATATTCTTAGGGGATTTTGACAATTCAACCAAGGAGCTCTTTCTATTTTTTTTTTTGTTCCCTTCTTTCTTGCTGCTGATAAATGATACTTTAAGTAACACTTAAAGGTTGAAATCCTCACAAAAGCTACTCTGTATGAGTCTATAATTGTGATCCTGCTCTGAAATTAGAATGACGTCTTCCACTCACCATGGGGTGACATGGTGGTAGGATCTCGGAGTTTCTGACTGTGTCAGCTGGAAATTTGGGAGCAAGTTGTCCCAGGCTGAGGGGTGGGGGAGGGAGAGTAAGAGGGAGGAGGGAAACTCCCAGAAGTTCCCCTCGTGGAACGGCACCCAAATATTTTGGGGAGGAGAGAGTGGGGCTTGCCCACTAGTGAAATGAAGGAGGGGATTCCCCACCAGCACTCGTGGATCCCCCTGCAAAAAATAATGCAGATCCCAGGTGATTCACAAGAGGACAATGAATCTGGGACACCACCCCACGGTAACATGACTCCATTGGAGAGGTACTGACAGGACGTCCCCCGCTGGCAGCTGCCCCTAGACCCCCTCCTTGAAAGTGGGTTGCACAGCACTGGGAAGAATCCCACCAACGGTCATAGCAGCTTAAGCGCATGAGAGGTGGGTGGGGTTTTTGTTTTGTTTCGGGTTGTTTTCTGCAAGTTGCCTGCCTGGCTTAGGCTGGGGGTTGGGGTGGAGTAGTACCTTCTGTCTGGGTGCCCTGCTTCTAAGCCCAAGATCCACCCTGGCAGGCTACCCGGGGAGGGGGAGGAATGTCCCACAGAGGCAGCTGTGCAGTGCAGAAGGAAACAGACTCACACACAGGCCATCTCCCCTTGCCCCTTCCCACAATTACTATGTCAATGTAATTACCTGTGCTCTACCATTCCCCTGCATTCTGGCAAGTTGTAATGGAGCCAACTCCCACCTCTATAATGCGGGGCACGTCTGACGAAACCCCACAAAACATGGGGATTTAAATGTAAAAGGTCTATTACAGATATTTTTAAAAAGCAGAGGGAATCAAGAGAGCAGCAAGTCACCTGCGCCAAGGACCCTCCAACCTCTCCGACACGAGCAGGTACTGGGGGAGGTGGGGGGGGCAGACAATAGCTTGCAACCAGCTTCTATTTATTTGGCTGCCCCATAACATTGAGACAAAGCAGCGATACAAAACCTGAGGCTCATTGTTCTGAGAGGAGGAGAAAAAAACAAACAAATGAAAGAAAGAAAATGAACGGAGAGAGAGAGAGAAAAAGAGCAATAGAGACGGTTTGGTTATTAAAGCCACCTGGTGCAATAGACTCTCCTCTGCCCCCTTTTGCTTTCGTTCGACATCTGTTTCCATTCCTGCATTCATCCGTCTCTGGACCTCCGCAGCTCCAATTCGCTCAGCTGCCTGATGATGCAGCTTGCTCTGGGGGTGGCTTCTCCCTGAGGCCCAGTGGCCCACACTGCTTGGCTTTTATCCAAGCTGGCTTTGGAATGCGGCATATCTGAGCAAGCTCCCATTTATCTGCTACAAAAGGACTGGGTTTGTTTGTTTTTCCAGGCTCTCCCTTTGACAGCGTTTCTTGTAGAGCAGCGGCTCCACTCTGAGATTTGCCGCGGCCACCGGCTTCTATTAAGAGACCATGCCTCAAAGGGGATCTTTGAGCCCAGTCTAGCCTCACACCTGGGACTGTGTTGAACAAGTGCACCAGCCCTCCCCTTCCTCAGAGGCTGGCTCATCACTCCGCAAACACCAGAGCATGCAGCTGACAGAGCCTCGAGTATTTATGTTCACGGCAATGTCTGAAAGACGTTGAGCACACGCTTATGGCTCACGCAATACTCTGCTTTAACACTGAT
Organism: Chelonia mydas; assembly: GCF_015237465.2. Taxonomy (NCBI): domain Eukaryota; kingdom Metazoa; phylum Chordata; order Testudines; family Cheloniidae; genus Chelonia; species Chelonia mydas. The sequence goes on from NC_057857.1 coordinate 9,558,554, forward strand.
CAAAGCTCCAAAGGCTTGTCTAACCTGGGGAAGCTTGAAGGGGTGTCATTACATCCATGTAGCTCCAGGGGCACACACCCCTGATGAAGATGCTGCACCAGTGCAAAACTGGGCTTGAGAGCCCTGTGCGCAACTAGCGTAGAGCCTGGCAGTGGGACTGGGATTCTGTGGGTCCCACCAGACCCACTGCCATAATAGCCGGAGTGGGACGGGAGCGGGATTGCAAATAGTCCCGGGCAGAGCTCTGTGATGCAGCTCATCCCAGTAAAAAACCAGGGTCAAGTCACTTATGTAAGCCCAATCTTTTACCAGAGCAGGACATCTACATGGTGATTTGCACCCACTTGTGCTCAAACAACCCAGTATAGACAAGGTCTAACTCTGAGAATGAGCCACTAGATCCATCTTCCTTCTGGTCCCCAAGCCAATTCCCTTCTGTTCCGCCCAATTCATCCCATGCAGAGCAGGAGAGAGGAAATTTGCCTCTCCTCCCTCCTGCCTCCTCTCTTTTCTACACACATTAAGGGCTGCTGTCCAAACAGAAGAATTAGCCTCCGGTTTTGAACTCGGCTATTCCCTTTGCCGAAGAGTGAAATTAGCAACGATCTGTGCTGGGGAGAAACCAAGCCAAGAACACTTCCCTGGGTGTCATTAAAATTTCCCACCCCAGCTCAATGCTGTGATCTCCTTAAATGTTTTATAATATTTTGCTGCCAGCCTGGCACTACCTGGGGATTTGTTGTTATTTAAAGGAAGGAATGGCTCTAAGCAATTCTCTGTTCCAAGACAGGGCCTCCGAGTGCCGGTGCATCTCATGATGAGATTTCAGGAAAACAGATCTTTGCTGCAAATTGTCTCTGTTGCTCCCAGTTCCATCTGGAGCCCTTGACCCCATTTCCCATTACAAAAGAAAAAAAAAGTTTTCACAGTTTATAATGATATTTTACAGTTTCGTTGCAAATCTCATTTCCCTTCTCCTGCAAACCTTTTCACCACTCCTCTCACCACTTTCTCTTTAGAAAAGTCATTAAGGCGGGATGGGAGATCAGCCTGTTTTCGCCCAGTTCCAGAGAGATTAATCTGTTTTATTGGTATTTCATTGTCATCTCTGCTTGAATGTTCTGGGTATTTGCATAATTTGCAGTACCACCCTCTTCCTGGAGACAGGAATATAACCGGCTCCATTTTCACTTTAATGCTATGGAGTCACCTTATATTTCATCATAGTTTTCGAGGGTGCAGTGTCATCAGATGGTTCGAATTATGGACCAGGAGTCTGGGCTCCTGGATTCTAGCCACACCACCATGTTGCTCTGTGACCTTCAGCAAGTCACCTTAGCTCTCCCTGCTTCAATGTAGCTGACTGTGAGTTAGGAATAGCACTCGTTTCCTTCCATGACTATTGGGTGTCTTGACTAGCATTTGGCTACTATGCATTCATGCGGAGCCTAACACAGCAGGGCCCAGAACCTGACTGGTGGTTCCAAGCGCTACCAGAACAAACAGTAAATAACAATGTATGAATACACTACGTTCCTTGGATGCAAGTGGATAGAGAAGGAGCAGCAGCCTCTCTTATCAGGGCAACGGTTGCTTGTTTTCTTTCCTAGTCACCGATTACTCAGCAGCTATGTTCTGTGGAAACGCCACTCACTCCAGTCTAAGGTCTAAGCGCTCTTTTTATTTATTTGAAGGCTGCGGAGAAGTATCTTGTTTCGTTTTGACATCCATTTCACACACACGCCCTCTCCCTGTTCTCAACCCTGAATTTTTCCAACTTCAGCCTACAGCTGCAAAATGGAAACACACTCAGCAATGCTGGTAAGGGCCCAAAGGTTTGCTTTTTATAGGCTATCCAGCACGTGCTGAGGCAGGATTTTCAAAGCCTAGCATATAAGTAGCACCCTCAAGACTAACATCTGATGTTGCAAAACCGGTAACTGCCCACCTCCGTACCATACTGCACTGAGGTCTGCTTGCGTCTAATTTTAAAGCCTGACCCAAACCCGACTAGCCCACAGCTGGCCTGACCGAAGCCTGAGAGTGCCAAGTCATTTTCAGACCCAATCCGAATCTTGCACTTGCTGCTCTACCTGGGTCAGCACCCCTGTCACTGTTTCATGCTTGGGACATGGCCAGGGGAGGCTTCCTATTCTCCGTGCCCACAATCTGTCTCCAGGCTGTGGGCCCCGCTCCTGCTGGCAATGCCCCCAGGCTGCTGCATGCGCGCTATGAGTGAGAGGCGCTACGGCTCCTCGGCGCATTCGCGATGCAGTTCAGTGAGGCAGTGGCAGCCGGCAGGAGTGGGACACGCAGCTGCCACTCTGCCAAGCCCCCGGGCAGGAAAAGGTGAGCAGAGACAACCCAAGCATGTTAGGTTATTTTCAGGCCCAAACTGAACCTAACACATGTCATCAGGTCCCACTGGGTTCAGGTCTAGGTCCGCAGGCACATTAATCCAGCCAGTGCATGTAGTGCTCATGTGCACAAGTACCGTTTTGGGGTGCACTAGAGATCAGTGCAAATTTTGTGGGTACCAACCTTGGAAAATGTCATCATAAACACCAGGGTTGGGATGCGTGGTCCATTTGTGGTTCTGTGCAGGATTAAATGGCTGTGAATTCATTTTGAGGCCAGAGGGGGACCATTATGAGCATCTAGCCTGAACCCTGCGCAACATGGACCAGACTGTTTCACCCAGTGAGGCGGACGTGCCGTAAATTCCATCTCACCGCAGTTGGCCCCTTCCAGGGTCACTTCCTTTGCTGCTTCATAAGCCTTTGTCCTCCCCACTAATGCTAGCACCTCCCCAGTCTCCGGCGAACAGCCCCGGCCTGGATCAGAACCGGACGCCCAGCAGTGCAGTATGGGTGCAAGCTAACAGTGACTGCAGCCCCCTAAGCAGCACCGAATTCTTTTGGACAAAAGCCCACCCTCAGCCTGTCCCAGGCGGTAAGGAGAGCGCAGGAGCTAAAGAATTGGAACCGACTGAATAATGGGTCCCATCTTCAGAATTTTGCCCTCATGTTACTGAAAAGTTACACTTGACGCTCACTGCACATTATATGGAAAAGGTCAGTGAAACAACAAACACAAGGAGGCAAGCTGGCGAAAGCAATAAATAGTGACAGTTGCCTTTGTCTAATTCTTCAGAGCCTCTCGCTCTTCACTCCAACACTGGCAATTTCACGTTCTCCGGAGCGGCGAGGGCCAGAGACAAACAGCTTCACTCTGACAGGAGGGAGAGCATCCATGCAGCTTCCCGGGGTTCGCCGGTGAAGCCCAGTGCTTCACTTCAGAGCAAGCAGGGATTTCAGTCGGACACAGAGTTATAAAACAGAGGTGGGGGGAAGATTTCTGCCTCCCCCTCGTGCCAACAGCTTTGCATGCTTGGGTTTTAGTTCCATGGGGCTGGCATCTCTCTGTCTGAATTGGCTCTGTATGCAGAACCAGGGAAGTTTCCCTTGAGGTACAAATATAATGCACTCGGCAGCTCTCCTGTTGGGGAGGGGGAGGAATCTCAGAGGAAAGCTGAGCCGCTCTGATGCCAACAATACAAACGCAACATAAAAGGACTAGTCTCCCTCCCACCCAACCAAACCCATAAATCACTCCATACTCGCCGTGTCTTCCTCTCAACCTCCCCGCCCTCTTTTCAAGTGAGAGTGAATGCGGTGCTGCTGAGGACTTGCTAGATTGCCAAACCCCCGAGACTGAAGCCTTCTCTTTATGCAAAAAAATAAGTATGCACAGACAGAGCCTGATGCAGCAGTGAGCCTCAACCCCGTCCTAGAGAGCTCTCTCTCTGGAGGTAGAGAGGGGAAAGAACTAAAAGTCCTTTTCCTCTCCCCGCTGGGGATGTCAACCATAGTTTTAGGGTTAGTGTGTGGGGTACTGGGGAAAGGGGGGAGTCAGTGTCCTATAACAGATTGTCCCCAGGTGTTTTTCTAGGCCGTCCCAGCGCTGAGGAATAAAGTGAAGGGTGGAAAGTCCCCTGAAGGGTGGTTTGAGAAAGGGGAGTTCTAGGAGGCACTTGGGAACGTCACAAAGCAAAGGACTCTACTGACTAGATTGAATTGGGAAGCTTCAGGGCCCCAGGATGCCAAGTCTTTACACAGAGGTGTCGCTCTCGGGATCTTACCGTCTGCAATGAAGTGCTCGGGCACATGAAGCGTGACCTTCACTGTCAAAGGGCAGGACAGCTGGGTGCCACACACCATGGCCAGGATGCAGGAGCTTACTGCAATTAGCATCAGGGCCGTCTTGTTCACCGGACTCTTCAGAGAGCCTGAAACGCAAGCAGACAAGCATATATACACAGAGGCCAAAGTGAAATAATAGCGTCTGGAGCTAAAGGGGAAAGACGTGGATCCAATTTGCATCTAACCCATCATGAGCAGCACAAAAGAACAAGAGCAATTCGATCTAACTCTTTAGGGCCCTACCCCATCGCTGTTTCTGGATACCCATCCTCACCATAGTGTCTGAGCACCTCACACTAACTGCAGGATTTTATCCTCACAGCAATCTTGTCAGGTCGAGAAGCATTGTCCCCATTTTACAGATGGGGAAACCAAGGCGCGGGGCAGATTAAGTGACTTACTCAGACCATATGGGAAGTCTATGGCTGAGCCAGGGATTAAACCCAGGGCTCCCCCGTCCCACTCCAGTGCCCTGTCCACTCAACGACTCACCTGCCTCAGTTTCCCCATCTCTCACTTGGGGATAACACCTACCTGCCTGCCTGCCACGGTGGTTGTGATGCTAAACTCATCAGTAACTGTAAGAAGGCCATGCTAGGGGAAATGTATGTTTTAGTAGAAAAATGCTTCAGTTAATTATGTCTCGTGCTGAAAGGCATTGCAGTTAAGAGCAAGCGATGTTTGAAGACAAATTAGTTCCGTCATGTTAAAGCTTGAAGAACGTAGAATCACAGGGTTAGAATGGGGCGCAAGGATTGTCTTGCCTAGTGCCCTGCCGAGACGCAGGGTTTGCTGTGTCTAAACCATCCAACATTTAGGGGATGTCTGCCTGGCACATTAAGCCCAGGCTCTGACTCAGGTTTTAGCCACTCCCACACACAGATCAGTCTGACTCAGGTCAGCCAACACTCAGGACGAGGGTCCTAGGACCCTGCTGAGGAGGTGGATCAAAGCCCAAGTCCCACTGTAGCTCGAATCCAAGCCCTGTCCTCTTGCAGTGTGAATGCAGCGTTTAAGCTGCAGACCTGAGTCAGAAGGTCTGTGTAGTGGAGTATGGCCCTGGCAGCATGGCTGTGAGACCCAGGTCCAGCAATTGTAAACCTAGGTTTATAATGCTGGGTGGATGCTTTAGCACAAGATGACCCGTGCCTGCTGACAGTGCGGGGGCACAACCCTGGAACAGCTTGAGTCACTCCCCTCTCCCGGCAGCCCTCCCCCTTCTGGAAAGCAGCCCCCTCACCCCTCTGGGAAAGCAGCTACCCCTCTGTGCAGCTCCCAACTCCTCCTCTTCCTCTCCCTGCAGAGTTAAAGCAGCGGCACCTCTGAGCAGCTCCCAGCTCTTCCTCTACCCCTGCCTCTGCCGCTCCCTGCCCAGCACAGCTCGCTGGCTCAGCTGCTCTGAAGGGAGGGGGCCCTGATGCACTGCTTGACCCCACATGCCCTCCCCCACATGTCACCTCTGTTGGAAACCCTGAGTCCACAAACCCAGGTCTCACAGAGCTGGGTTTACAATGCCGTGTAGACATATCCTCAATGACTTCAGTCTGAAGCTTTTCCATCCTGTTATTTCTGGTGTTGGTTGTGTTTTGTTAAGATTAGTCAGTCCTTGGATCAATCCCTGTTAAGGCCCAATCTTTCAGAAGTGGCTAGCAATTCTGGGTGCTCCAATTTTTAGGTGACCCAACCTCAGCCACCCTAAAGGGGCCTTAATTTCAGAGAGTAGGTGCTCTGGGCTTTTTGAAAATTTGATTCCTTTAAAGTGCTTTTAGTTGGGCATGTGCAAACTGAGGGCCCCCCAAAAAAGATCACTCCTCATTTTTTAAAATGTAGACCTAAATTTTCATTACTTCAACGACCAAATCGATTTTCTTCAAACTTGGCTTGTTTTGCAGAACTTGCTGAGTCTTAAAAATATCAAGCCAAGTCTCAAGGCTGTGTGCAGTGTGTTATCATTAACTACACCTCGTGTCATACGTTGGTACAATATTATATATTGCACTAATTAACAAGTGATACCTAGATGCTAATTATTAATATTCCTATACTCACAAACATCTAACAGTTAATTCAGTGAGCAAGAAAACAATCTGTGCAGAGCAAACCAGAGCCAGTGGATTTTACAAGAGGAGTTTTATTTTGTCAGTCACAGATGTTTACTGTTTCTCTCAAAACCCAGCTCACAAAGGGACTCCCTGCAAGTGCTAGCTAAAATATTTTCTGACAGTAGGAAGGCAGACTCCAGTTCAGGCCAACGCCATGCTGAAGGATCCCAATCCTACCCTGACACCAGAGCGATATGTGGGTCACACTGAGCCCTCCCTCCATCTCTGTGGGCCATCTGTCTAACACCACGGATCATAGAACATTGGCACCTCAGTAATAATTCAGGAGCGGTGGTGCCTTTGAGGCGGAAGAGAGAGCCCAGATCTGCAGCTGCCAGGATTAATGCTCTGTCTCATCTCAGAATATGGCACAAAGCTCGGTGCGAGCAAGGTTGGTTTGATTTGGGTGTTTTTAGTGAAAGGGATAAAGTGAAAAAAGAACTCAGCCGGCTGCAGCTCTGGACAGACTGGGCCGGGGACAGAACCGGTTGTGAAATCCTACAGCATAACACATTGCTAAGGAGCCCAAGCCAGGCCAATGGCCCATTAGCTTTCTGGCAGAAGAGGCCAACTTGCTAGCTCTGTACAATGAAAGGGAATTGAATCAGTGAATGAGATGGAGAACCACTGTGGGACAGTGGATTACCTCACGGGACACAAAACTATGTACCAATGGCTCCTATTGGGCCCAGGGTGGTAGCGACCAAATGTCATTACCATCTGCCAGCTGCTTGGCAGTCCATGCTGAATGGAGCCTGTGGTCCCCATCTGCTGCCCAAAAAGGCACCATCACAACTGGCATCCATGCTGGCCCTCTCCAGAGAGGCCAAAGATGGTGTGCTCCACTGCGGAGAAATCACCCTCTCACCGACAGCAGCCCCAAGATACATTAGTGGGGCAGGCTGGAGAAGCTCGAGTCGCTGCTGTTCGGGCTGCATCTGTTCTCGGTCAGAGGACTTCGCTCTCCCATTAACAGATTGCACAAGCACTAAAATGGACTTAAGGCAACCTTGCGTTTAGCAATTCTGGGATGTTTGGGAAGCAGCCCTGTAGCATTTTGGAACCTTTTTTCAGGAATATAAAGACACTTAAGCGAGAGCACTGATCTCCAATTAACTGCAGCCTCTGTGACAGTCTGACACAGATCACTGAATTCCCAGCAGAGCTGACTCTATCTCTGTTCAGAATTCGGGGAAAACTATTTATTTATTTCTGGAACTCGGTCTCCTTTCTGACCCCCACCTCCACACATGCACAAATCACATCAGCAAAGTGAGACCTAAAATGCATTTGTTTAAAAACAATGGGGAATACATCCACTAAGATACTCCAGTGCTCTTTACCTCATAATTTGATCGATTCTGCTTTTAGAAATATTGGTGTCAGAACAGAGAATCTCATTTAAGTTGGATTCAGAGCACAAGCCAGCTTTGAAGCTAATGGGAATATATGCACCAAAAATGCAGAGTTTTTTGCAGTGCGCTGGGGGTTTGCAAACAGGGTAAAAGTTTGGGTCTCGGGAAGGCATTCAGCACTGAATTAGAGGTGCTGATCTGCTGGACAGCTCCCTGTGACAGAGGCGAGGAGAGTACAGAACAAGGGATATTTACACAACACATTTCACATTCTACGTGTCCCCAAAGAGCGTACAAGCACCTTCCCCATTCCCAAAATATACCCACTGCCTAAACTTCCAGCTCTGCCACCGACCTGCTGTGTGATCTTGGGCAAGTCACTTCACTTCTCTGGGCCCATCTTCCCTGTCTTGTTTATTTAGATTGCAAGCTCGCCAAGGCACAGACTTCTCTATGTGGGCATACAACCAAGCCTGGCTGGGGCTACTCAGTGCTTTTATAACGGAAATATATCAGTGAGAATGGAAACATTAAGAGTCACAATAGACTAGAGAGCGCATAGCAAATGTGTATTATTTAGCCCTTATAAAGCCCCTTTCAGCCCAGGATCTCAAAGTGCTTTACAAACATTAACCCGCAAATCCCAGGGAGATAGGCAAGTACTACTCTGCTTTTACAATTCAACTGAGTCACAGATACGGCGGCTTGCCAAAGGTCACGCTGTGAGTCAGTGGAAGAGCTGGGAGCAGAAAGCAGGGACCTGACTCCCAATCTCCTACCCTTCCTATGTGCACCACTAGTGCCATGGCTCTTGATGCTCCACCATTCACTCCCGAACTTTTTTTTTAAAGAAAGTGGCACATGAACCAAAAAAGCAACCGCTGCGCCAGACCCAACGACCTCCTCTTCCTGCGGAAGAGCAAAACGTTTGAAATAGCCAAAGGCCTGAGCAGCCGAGCTCCCGGCAGATGGGGCTGAATGTCGGAGGGAAGGAACAATGTGCTGCCGTTCTCATTTCACTGGCCCTCCTCCCACGTCTCCACCCCTGCTCCATTGCCCTGCTCATTTTCATCTTGTGTATCTAATTACTGACATCCCGAACAGTAAACACCATCGCCCAAGGGTGGCAAGCAGGGGGCTCTGTTCAACCGAGCCGCAACAACGGGGCTTATGTTTGAGCTGAAATTAGATTTCCGATTCAGCTCTTTATTGCTCGAGGCCAGTCTGCTGCCAGGTTCTAAGGAACGCTAACCGAATACACAGCTCGTTCCCTCGCTCGTTAAACAGAGGGGCATTTCTCTCGTTTTCCATCCCATCGCCTGCTCTTCAGACCACTAACGCTTCAGCAGAAGCACTTCTGGGCTGCGTTTAAACACCCATCTGGAGATAAACAGTTTTGTGCCAGATCTCTGAAAAACCCAGGGAAATGGACGTGTTACGACCTGTGTCTAACTAAACACACCTCTAGGGGTTAGCCAGAGGCAGTTGGGTTTGTTTGAGAGGCACAAAACAAAACAAAAATCCAACCCCACCCTTGCCCCAGGAGTGTCCAGACTCCCAGGTATTGCAATAACCGTCAGCAATCATTGAATTGTCTTAGGTGACTTAGGCTGGAGACCCAAGCTTTGCTGCTCTCAATTTCTCCCTCCACACCCCTTCCCACAAGCCTGGGACTACCACCAAGATGTTCGCACAGCAGTTTGCCAATCCCAAGCCCATCTAAAGGCTGGCCCCAGGTTTATGCTCTACAGGCGGGGAGGGGGCAGGGAATGGAGGCTCTAGATGGAATGAGGCTGCGAGTTGGGCAGCAGGAGGCCCAAGGGGGTGAGGGGAGAGAGGCGAGGGTCGGCCTCCTTCCCACGCAGCGGCACACAGCTCCGGCCAGCTGAGAGCTCCATCGGACCTTTGTCGGCTGACCCAGTGCCCCAGTGGCAGAGCGGAGAAGGACCTGTGACTTGGAGTCATTATCCCTGTTCTGCTCTCACCTTATTCGAGATTATATAAATATATCACCTTCTCCACAGAGCAGCATTACCCACCCCCACTCACTCCCATGCACCTGGCTGGGGGTGCGGGGCAGAATCAGGTCTCCTTTCCTTCCTCTTGCATGCATGGTTTGGGGGCAGGGTGAATTGGGCAAACAGCCTCTCTTCTCTTCACAGCAGCCAAAGGCACAATCTGAGCAGGGGGACAAGGAGGGGTCTTATTCCTTCTCTGGCTAAGTGAAGGCCTGAGTAGGGAAGACAGACACTCCCGGGGTAGACTCCTTGCAGCAGGTGAAGGAGGAGAGGGGCGACGCTGCTGAGTATTGAGGCACATGAAGGTGGAGAAGCAATGCTGGGGTAGCAGAAGGGATGTCGTACTCTCTAGGGTTCTCCACCCTCGGCCTTCCACCCGCACTTTCGCAGTCACCCAGCCTTATAAATAATAAGCAAGCTGCCCAAAAAATAAATCCCTCCTTTTCTCCACCCCAAGGCAGGGCAGTACGAGAGGCCAAAACGGTTGGCTTCGGTATTCACAGCCAGTGTTCATGCCAAGTCGGGAGCCCAAGTGGAGAACCTGCCGCTGACAGAGAGCGTCTGTCACAGATAGGAGGATGGTAGGGCCCCAAACCAAGGCAGTAGGGTGTGGTGGAAGGAGTATGAGGAATGAGACTGGAAGCCATGAACTTCTGGACTTCAGTCCTCCTTCCACCAATGACTTTGGGCTTGTCAAGAGGCAAGTTAGCACCTGGCAGGCTGGGGTATAAATCTACGGCAGACTAGCACGTCACTCACTAACTGTCCACGCGGACCCTGCTGCTACGCACTAGGAGTTCCCTAGAGCGGTTTGAGCTACTGCTCTTTGAAAGAGAAGTAGGTCAACACTCAAGAGGGAACTTTTAATGTGAGGCAGCAGCATCCACACAGACAGTTCACGGCACGCTACACTCCAGCTTGTCGCGCACTAACTGGTCATGTAGACAAGCCCTTAGGTAGCCTTGGGCAAGTGACTTCAACTTGCTGTGACTTAGTTTCCCAGTCTGTAAGAGGTTGGATAACACTCCTTCATCGGATTCATGTCTGACACAGGCCCAGATCTGTGGAGTCCTCCAGTGGTGTTATCTGCCCGAGCGGCTGGGTTAGAGTGCAGAAACCACAGATTTGCTTTCCTTGTTGCCTTTGAAGTCTCCACTCTAAGGGTTCGTGAACACAGTCTGTTTGCATGCAATCTGCTTGGCTTGAAAGTGAAAAGTCATCGGTGATCCCCAGCTGAGGATGAAGGAGGAGGAACAGTCAAGGAATTATGATGTGATTGGAATAACAGAGACTCTGTGGGATAACTCACATGACTGGAGTACTGTCATGGATGGATATAAACCTTTTCAGGAAGGACAGGCAGGGCAGAAAAGGTGGGGGAGTTGCACTGTATGTAAGGGAGCAGTATGACTGCTCAGAGCTCAAGTATGAAACTGCAGAAAAACCTGAGTGTCTCTGGATTAAGTTTAGAAGTGTGAGCAACAAGGGTGATGTTGTGGTGGGAGTCTGCTACAGACCACCGGACCAGGGGGATGAGGTGGACGAGGCTTTCTTCCGGCAACTCATGGAAGTTACTAGATCGCAGGCCCTGGTTCTCATGGGAGACTTCAATCACCCTGATATCTGCTGGGAGAGCAATACAGCGGTGCACAGACAATCCAGGAAGTTTTTGGAAAGGGTAGGGGACAATTTCCTTGTGCAAGTGCTGGAGGAACCAACTAGGGGCAGAGCTCTTCTTGACCTGCTGCTCACAAACCGGGAAGAATTAGTAGCAGAAGCTAAAGTGGATGGGAACCTGGGAGGCAGTGACCATGAGACGGTTGAGTTCAGGATCCTGACACAGGGAAGAAAGGAGAGCAGCAGAATATGGACCCTGGACTTCAGAAAAGCAGACTTTGACTCCCTCAGGGAACTGATGGGCAGGATCCCCTGGGAAAATAACATGAGGGGGAAAGGAGTCCAGGAGAGCTGGCTGTATTTTAAAGAATCCTTATTGGGGTTAGAGGGACAAACCATCCCGATGTGTAGAAAGAATAGTAAATATGGCAGGCGACCAGCTTGGCTTAATAGTGAAATCCTTGCTGATCTTGAACACAAAAAACAAGCTTACAAGAAGTGGAAGATTGGACAAATGACCAGGGAAGAGTATAAAAATATTGCTCGGGGATGCAGGAGTGAAATCAGGAAGGCCAAATCACACCTGGAGTTACAGCTAGCAAGAGATGTTAAGAGTAACAAGAAGAGTTTCTTCAGGTATGTTAGCAACAAGAAGAAAGTCAAGGAAAGTGGGGGACCCTTGCTGAATGAGGGAGGCAACCTAGTGACAGAGGATGTGGAAAAAGCTAATGTACTCAGTGCTTTTTTTGCCTCTGTCTTCACGAACAAGGTCAGCTCCCAGACTACTGCACTGGGCAGCACAGCATGGGGAGGAGGTGACCAGCCCTCTGTGGAGAAAGAAGTAGTTCGGGACTATTTAGAAAAGCTGGACAAGCACAAGTCCACGAGGCCGGATGCGCTGCATCCGAGAGTGCTAAAGGCGTTGGCGGATGTGATTGCAGAGCCATTGGCCATTATCTTTGAAAACTCATGGCGATTGGGGGAAGTCCCGGACGACTGGAAAAAGGCTAATGTAGTGCCCATCTTTAAAAAAGGGAAGAAGGAGGATTCTGGGAACTACAGGCCAGTCAGCCTCACCTCAGTCCCTGGAAAAATCATGGAGCAGGTCCTCACGGAATCAATTCTGAAGCACTTAGAGGAGAGGAAAGTGATCAGGAACAGTCAGCATGGATTCACCAAGGGCAAGTCATGCCTGACTAATCTAATCACCTTCTATGATGAGATAACTGGCTCTGTGGATGAGGGGAAAGCGGTGGACGTGTTGTTCCTTGACTTTAGCAAAGCTTTTGACACGGTCTCCCTCAGTATTCTTGTCAGCAAGTTAAAGAAGTATGGGCTGGATGAATGGACTATAAGGTGGATAGAAAGTTGGCTAGATTGTCGGGCTCAATGCGTAGTGATCAATGGCTCCATGTCTAGTTGGCAGCTGGTATCAAGTGGAGTGCCCCAAGGGTCGGTCCTGGGGCCGGTTTTGTTCAATATCTTCATTAATGATCTGGAGGATGGTGTGGATTGCACCCTCAGCAAGTTTGCAGATGACACTAAACTGGGAGGAGAGGTAGATACGCTGGAGGGTAGGGATAAGATACAGAGGGACCTAGACAAATTAGAGGATTGGGCCAAAATAAATCTGATGAGGTTCAACAGGACAAGTGCAGAGTCCTGCACTTAGGATGGAAGAACCCCATGCACTGCTACAGACTAGGGACCGAATGGCTCGGCAGCAGTTCTGCAGAAAAGGATCTAGGGGTTACAGTGGACGAGAAGCTGGATATGAGTCAACAGTGTGCCCTTGTTGCCAAGAAGGCCAATGGCATTTTGGGATGTATATGTAGGGGCATTGCTAGCAGATCGAGGGACGTGATCATTCCCCTCTATTCAACATTGGTGAGGCCTCATCTAGAGTACTGTGTCCAGTTTTGGGCCCCACACTACAAGAAGGATGTGCAAAAATTGGAAAACGTCCAGCGGAGGGCAACAAAAATGATTAGGGGACTGGAACACATGACTTATGAGGAGAGGCTGAGGGAACTGGGATTGTTCAGTCTGCGGAAGAGAAGAATGAGGGGGGATTTGATAGCTGCTTTCAACTACCTGAAAGGGGGTTCCAAAGAGGATGGATCTAGACTGTTCTCAGTGGTAGCTGATGACAGAACAAGGAGTAATGGTCTCAAGTTGCAGTGGGGGAGGTTTAGGTTGGATATTAGGAAAAACTTTTTCACTAGGAGGGTGGTGAAACACTGGAATGGGTTACCTAGGGAGGTGGTGGAATCTCCTTCCTTAGATATTTTTAAGGTCAGGCTTGACAAAGCCCTGGCTGGGATGATTTAGTTGGGGATTGGTCCTGCTTTGAGCAGGGGGTTGGACTAGATGACCTCCTGAGGTCCCGTCCAACCCTGATATTCTATGATTCTATGAGGAGAAACCAGGAAATGAAGAGATAAGGAGGGGAACGCAAGAGACGGGTTGAGGAGGAAAAGGACTTCTCCTGAATTGGAGAAGGAATTGGGGCCCTCCTCTCCCACCCCACACTCCCCAACTTGTGAGCAAGGAGAAGACAGAGGAATGTGAAAATTAAAAGCAAACCAATCAGTTCTATGGCAGAACTGCATCAGAGTTTCTTCCTGCTACCGATCCAATTAACCACTGCTTAATTAGACTGGAATGCAAAAGAAATTCCAAAAGAAAACCTCTGCTTGGAAGTCTCTGATCCTGACACCAAGCGCCAATTAGACTGGCTCTGGTCTGCCTGAGAACACCCAAGTCCCCTCTGCAGAGAGTTTGGAAGCAGCCTGCAAAGGGCCTGAATATTTTGCACCTACTGCAAGAGGAAGATAAATTCAAAGCCACCCCCTGCAAACAAACACTCCACATGCAGCCCTGTGTCTCATCTAAAATATCATTTACTTGTGCTGCCAATTACTCCTCCTTCCACTGCCTCCTCCCCAGCCCCAATATCTGGCACATAAAGGGCAGAAAACTCGGATCTGGCACTGCAGCACTGCTGAAATTAAAAAGGAACATACAGAATACGTATGGATTTTAAGCAACACTAAAATCCTGCTTGCTTGGCAATATGATGTTTCTAAATCAGGCTCAAATACATGCTTGGGAGATTAGTCTATAAAAAATAAATTTTAATGACTCCATCTTTCTCAGCACACAGCCCATAGCATTGGCCATATGTGGGTGTTAAACACCAAGTACTCTTCAATCCTTCCCCCCCCAAGATATAATAGTTTCATACATAATGTTTCAAGACTGCTTGGATATTAAAACATATTTCTACCTCCCAGGAAAGACGGGGATGTAGAAATCAACCTCCTGAACTCCTTAGCAACTGAACTCCAAATCCTACAGCGCGCACACCGGTGGGAGGCGTGCAAAGGCACCCGCGAATCAGAAAGCAGCATTTTTAACACGGAGAGGGTGCGTTTCAGCTTGAATTTTGGCAGCACAAAAATGCAGCCACCTCTGGGGTGGAGGGCAGGGAGTCACCAGCCACCTGATTAGAACCTTAACGCAACCGACATAGCGGAATGACCCTGATGTGGTATCCTGCCCCCACCCACAGCACACCTCAGACAGCTTTCCTTGCAGGTCTAGGAGGGCTACCTCCAAAGCACTCATCTGTCCTGTGCATGTGAAGTAAGTTCACTGCCTCTAATTATCTCCCTTTATGTTCCAGTGGAGGCTTGTTAATACAGTACAACAGCGTTTCCCGATGCCCTCACACACAGAAACATCTCAAGGTGTTTTACAAGCAGGAGATCATGTTAAATCAATTCAAATACCAATTAAAGATTAACAGCGATGTTGGAAGGCTGCTCTCACTGGATCGCACCGCCCACTGGGAAAGAAACACTGCTTTCTGTAGCTGCTGCCTGGCAGGCTCCTACCCAACCCCCAAGCCAGCCACTCCCCTTTACCCCTCCACACAGCCCATGCCCCAGCTGCAGAACCCACATGCAGTCAAGGCACTGTCCCCCGAAGAAGTTCTAGCAAGCAAACCTTCCCTCCCCCATTCAGTGAATGCCCCAACCATTCTCCCCATCTTCCCAGAGTGTCCAGCCCAGAACCTGAGCCAACACCCCTTATCTGGACAGTCCTCTTCCCCCCCTAAGGTAACCAGCCGCCTCTGAACCCATGTCCGGTGCCCTCCTCTCCACAGAGTAAGCCCAGAGCAGCAGACCTTCTCTTCTCAAGTTTCTGCCAACCACACACACTGCCTTCCACGTCCATATCCCAGGCCAGGCATTCTCAAGTCTGCTGAGACCTTCTTCCAACCACACTCCACATCCCAGACTCTCACCCACAGGAGCAGGACAACACACTGTGTGTTTGTGTACGTATTGGGGAATGGGGGGGGAGGTTTGCGGGGGAGAGATCATGCCATTAACTCCATGGGCCACATCCAGCGTTTGGCGAAGTAAGGGTGTGTGATCCCTGCTGAATCTGCAGGGCATTATACCTCCTCACACGAGAGTCCAGCATTTTGATCTAGCTTTCAGCGCCCCCCCGTCGCCCCCATGCATTTTGGTGCTGTCAGAATCTGGGGGATTTGGTCCGGGCCAGTCTGTAGTCCAGGGGTGAGTAATCTTTTTGCTCCGAGGGCCACATTGGGGTTGCCAAACTGTATGGAGGGCCGGGTAGGGAAGGCTCCCCAAACAGGCTGGCTGCTGCCCCTATCCGCCCCCTCCCACTTCCTGCCCCCTGACTGCCCCCCTCAGAACCCCCGACCCATCCAACACCCCTGCTCCTTGTCCCCGACCGCCCCGACCCCTATCCACACCCCTGTGCCCTGAAAGGGCCCCCCCCGAACCTCCAACCCATCCAACCACCCCCTGCTCCCTGTCGCGTGACTGCCCCCCTCAGAACTCCCAACCCACACAACCCCCCCTGCTCCTTGTCCCCTGACCGCCCCATCCCGGGATCCCCAGTCCCTATCCAACCCCCCCTGCTCCCTGTCCCCTGACTGCCCCGACCCCTATGCACACCCCTGACAGGCCCCCCTCGAACCTCCACCCCATCCAACTGCCTACCCTGCTCCCTGTCCCCTGACTGCCCCGACCCCTATGCACACCCCTGACAGGCCCCCCTCGAACCTCCACCCCATCCAACTGCCTACCCTGCTCCCTGTCCCCTGACTGCCCCGACCCCTATGCACACCCCTGACAGCCTCCCCCCCCCCGAACCTCCACCCCATCCAACAGCCTACCCTGCTCCCTGTCTCCTGACTGTCCCCCAGGACCCCCTGCCCCTTATCCAAACCCCCACTCCCCACCCCCTTACCAAGCTGCTGGGAGCAGCAGGAGCTCACACCTCCACCATGCAGCCGGAGCCAGACACACACCCACGCTGCCCGGCAGGAGCAGAGGGCCAGAGCCCTGCCAATGCGGCGAGCTCAGGCTGAAGGGTAGGGGGAAGCAGGGGAGGAGCCGGGGGCTAGCCTCCCTGTCCGGGAGCTCAAGGGCCAGGCAGGATAGTCCCGCAGGCCGGATGTGGCCCGTGGGCAGTAGTTTGCCCACCTCTGTTCTAGTCCCAACTTACAGCCCCTTTGTTGGCAGCATGGACTGGACTTTGTTCCATCCGCCCTGTTTTGACATTGACCCTGAAACTCGAGTCTTCTCCCCCAAGAAAGCAGCTTCTTTACAGAGACTGGTCCCTTTGGATAGCTCTGAGGAAGGAAGAGAAAAGGTGAAAGGAGAGAGAATGGACCAAGGGTCAGAGATGGAGGAGGAGGAGGTGGTGAAACATACAGGAAGGCAGATGTGGGAGGACTAGAAATGTTCAGGTTTATTAAGAGCTTGATCTCGCTTAAGCGTAGAGCAAAGATGACCGATAACACTAACAGGTATGAATGATATCAGCCTGTAAACACTTCCTCCGTCAGAGTTCGAGCTAGTTTAACTGGTGTTCCTAGAGGGGGGTTATTTGGGGGCAAGGAGTGTGCAGATGAAACTGTTGGCAGTTTTGATAAGGGAGATCCCATCAGTGAATGCAGGAGGCTCAGGTGCCTTTCTCAGTATCGTGAGTTGGCTCCTGGATTCACACAGAGATCAGGGATTCAGCCAGCCCGTCGGAGCCTAAGCAGCATGGGGAAGTCAACTCCTTCCCTGTGCAGCCTGCATGTTCCGTTCAGCGTGAAGATCCCGTGACGCCTTTGTTGATCTGTTTTTAATACCCTGGGTCTCAGACAGTTATATACTTTGAGTTTTAATACCCGAGGCGTTAAAGAAATGTGTCTGGACTTAGTATTTATAAAGTTTCAAATATTGACCTCTCTCTCTCTCTCTCTCTCTCTCTCTCTCATTCTCTTGTTTGAAATACGGGGCCTGCCGTTTGCGGAGAGAGATGCGTGGGAGAGAGTCAGTCATGATAAGAAGGAGGACAGGGAGAAGGAAGGGGAAGCCGGCGGGCAGGGCACATAGAAACAGAAGGTGCAGGAGGGAGGGGGAAGTAAGGAGAAGGGAATAAAAGACAGATGATGAACCAGCGGAGGCTCTGGTAGTTGTTCTCCTTTCTTGGATGAGAGGCGAGAGGTTCCTTGCCATGGTCACCACCACTAGGTGAGCTCTTGGGTAAAATCAGCAGGAATCACCGTTTCCCCAGAGAAGCTCCCATCATCCTGAGTGTTTCCTGCTGAGTCGGTGGAGCCTGAGGGTTCAGCAAGGAAGACCCCAGTACCCTTGCAGGGTGGCTGAATCTCAGTGACAGGCAACTGGACAGCTCTGGGCTCACACGCTACCCAAAGAGGACGCAAGGCAACAAACTACTAGACACTGATCGGCAGAACAGGCTGGCTGCGGGTCCTCTGCTAACAAGGCGTTAACTTTGGCACAGGTCCCCCTCTCCTTATCCAGAGGCTAAGGGGAAGGACCCTAAGAACAGCCTGACTGCAACTGCGGCACTGATCTCCTTGGGAGGTGATCCTGCTGGCGAGAAGAGGAGATGGGGAGGAGGAGACATTTTGCAGAGATAGGTGGGCCGGGGCCAGCTTTAGCTTCCAGGACCTCCACCGCACTCACAGGAATGCCTCTGTCTATCCCCAAGCATCAATCCCATTGCCCCCAGCAGTGCCACCACCCGACAGAGGTTAACAAGAGCATCCTTAGAAGCTCTCAGGGAGGGAGCAGCTGATTTGCTAGCAGGATGCAGCGGAGGTATTGCCTCTAGAATGGATGGCACAAGCTGGACTTCTCCATTGGCTAATGCAGGTACTATCTGCCCTACGTGTGGGCTGGGGAGATGAGCTCAGAAATCCGGGGCCACCCCCCCAAAACAACTCAGCATGCAGAGCAGCGATTCAACAGTTGCATGTCAGAGGCTCTACACTTGGGACTAGCTCCAAGCCAGCTCCCAGTGCCCACCAAATGGAGCAGCTGCACCAACACTGACAAGAGCAAGCCAGGGCTGACGCTGCTTGGAGTCTATCCTGATTATAAGCAGGGGTAAATCTTAATTAGCTCAATCAGCAAATGCCCCCAGCCTGTCCTTGGACACACCTAAGTCCAGATTTTTCTAAAGAGCTGCGCATTACTCTCTCTGTCTAAAATGGTATTACCGGTTTCTGAGTCACTGCTAACTCAGAAGAATAAGATCTTGAAATGCTTATGGATCAATGTCCTGACAGATAAAACCCAAGACAGGGTATCAGTTGGTGCCTGCCAGACCACCATATCACACTAGGGAAGCGGCATGACCTGCTCCTTACATACCTAGCTATAATCAGAATTGGAAGGATTAGATTTTTACTGGTAAACATTGATTTCACTGTACACACACAAACCGATGAAAAAATATTTCCATCAACAATAATCCAAATTTACAGATAGGCACAGAAAGAAAAATGTTTATTGAGAACTTATTAGTGTTTGATTTAAGACTATTTACTTTGTATATTTTGACATATGATGTTGATAATCTGTGTTTTCACCATTATGAAGCTTTAGCGTTTTGAATCTCAACAGCTGTCATTAAACAATTATCTGACACCTCCCTGTTGTCTGAACCCATGTCATTTCCCACAACTGTGAACATATAAATAGATAAAAATTGAAAATAATGCTTAAAACCCCATAATTTTGTGCAACTGTGAAAATTATAAAAAATTTAAAACATGCTTACGATAACCATCAATATTCTCTGCCAGAATGATAAAGAAAATAAACATTGAGTTCTGCCAAGCCTACCTATAAGGTGTAGGGAAAAAAAGCTGTGTGATGATGGGGGATTTCAATTTGAGTGACATATGCTGAAAGTCTCCTGCTTCCAGTACTAAAACATCCTTGGAATTTCTAAATATTATAGATGACAATTTCCTAACTCAAAAAGTGTTACAACCACCAGAAGGAATTCTATATTAGACCTCACCTTGACAGATCAAGAGGAACTGATCACAGAACTAAAAATTAATGTCAAGTATCAGAGGGGGAGCCGTGTTAGTCTGGATCTGTAAAAGCAGCAAAGAGTCCTGTGGCTCCTGATAGACTACAGACGTATTGGAGCATAAGCTTTCGTGGGTGAATACCCCCTTCATCAGACGCATGTAGTGGAAATTTCCAGAGGCAGGTATAAATATGCAAGCAAGAATCAGGCTATGGATAACGAGGTTAGTTCAATCAGGGCGGATGAGGCACTCTTCCAGCAGTTGAGGTGTGAACACCAAGGGAGGAGAAACTGCTTTTGTAGTTGGCTAGCCATTCACCGTCTTTGTTTAATCCTGAGCTGATGGTGTCAAATTTGCAAATGAACTGAAGCTCATCAGTTTCTCTTTGAAGTCTGGTCCTGAAGTTTTTTTGCTGCAGGATGGCTACCTTTACATCTGCTATTGTGTGTCCAGGGAGACTGAAGTGTTCTACAGGTTTTTGTATATTGCCATTCCTAATATCGGATTTGTGTCCATTTATCCTTTTAGGTAGGGACTGTCCAGTTTGGCCGATATACATAGAGGGGCATTGCTGGCACACGATGGCATATATTACATTGGTGAACTTGCAGGTGAATGAACCGATGACTGTGTGGCTGATCCGGTTAGGTCCTGTGATGGTGTCGCTGGTGTAGACATGTGGGCAGAGTTGGCATCGAGGTTTGTTGCATGGATTGGTTCCTGAGTTAGAGTTACTATGGAGCAGTGAGTCATTGCTGGTGAGAATATGGTTCAGGTTGGCGGGTTGCCTGTGGGCGAGGACTGGCCTGCCTCCGAAGGGCTGTGAAAGTGAGGGATCGTTGTCCAGGATGGATTGTAGATCACTGATGATGCATTGGAGAGGTTTTAGCCGAGGACTGTATGTGATGGCGAGTGGAGTTCTGTTGGTTTCTTTCTTGGGCTTGTCTTGCAGCAGGAGGCTTCTGGCTACACGTCTGGCTCTGTTGATCTGTTTCCTTATTTCCTCGTACGGGTATCGTAGTTTGAGAATGCTTTGTGAAGATCTTTTAGGTGTTGGTCTCTGTCTGAGAGGTTGGAGCAAATACGGCTGTACTTCAGCGCTCGGCTGTAGACAATGGATCGTGTGGTGTGTCCGGGATGGAAGCTGAAGGTAGACATAGCGGTCGGTGGGTTTTCGGTATAGGGTGATGTTAACGTGATCGTCACTTATTTGTACCGTGGTGTCTAGGAAGTGGACCTCCCGTGTAGATTGGTCCAGGCTAAGGTTGATGATGGGGTGGAAGCTGTTGAAATCGTGGTGGAAGTCTTCTGGGGTTTCCTTCCCATGGGTCCAGATGACGAAGATGTCATCAATGTAGCATAGGTAGAGAAGGGGCGTGAGTGGACGACAGCTGAGGAAGCATTGTTCCAGGTCAGCCATAAAAATGTTGGCATATTGTGGGGCCATGCGGGTGCCCATAGAGGTGCCACAGGTCCGGAGGTATATATTGTCACCCAATTTGAAATAATTGTGCATGCGGATAAAGTCACAGAGCTCAGCAATCAGTTGTGCTGTGGCATCATCAGGGATACTGTTCCTGACAGCTTGTATTCCCTCTGTGTGTGGGATGTTTGTGTAGAGAGCCTCTACATCCATGGTGGCTAGGATGGTGTTTTCTGGAAGATCACCAATGCATTGTAGTTTTCCCAGGAAATCAGTGGTGTCACGGAGATAGCTGGGAGTGCTGGTGGCATAGGGTCTGAGTAGAGAGTCCACATATCTGGACAGCCCTTCAGTGAGAGTGCCAATGCCCGAGATCATGGGGCGTCCAGGATTTCTGGGTTTGTGGATCTTGGGTAGTAGATACAATAGCCCCGGTTGGGGCTCTAAGGGTATGTTGATTTGTTCCTGTGTTAGTGTAGGGAGTGTCCTGAGTAGATGGTGCAGTTTCTTAGTGTATTCCTCAGTGGGATCTGAGGAAAGTGGCCTGCAGAATTTGGTATTGGAGAGTTGTCTGGCAGCCTCCTTTGGTAGTCAGACCTGTTCATGATGACAACAGCACCTCCTTTATCAGCCTCTTTGATTATAATGTCAGGGTTGTTTCTGAGGCTGTGGATGGCATTGCGTTCTGCACGACTTAGGTTATGAGGCAAGCGATGTTGTTTTTTCCACAATTTCTGCCTGTGCAGAAAATTATTTTTTTTAAAAAAATGAATGGTAGCTTAGGTACAAGTGATCATGATTTGACCACAATTATAATGTGCAAACAGAATAACATAAGCAGTGTTGTTGTAGCCATGTTGGTCCCAGGATATTAAAGGGAGACAAGGAGGATAAGGTAATTTTTTTTATTGGAGCAACTTCTGTTTGTGAGAGAAACAATCTTTCGAGCTTACACAGAACTGAAGAGCTAGACCCTCGGGGGTCTGTTCTGCATTCCATATTATTTAACATTTGTATCAGTCACCTGATAGAAAATATGAAATGACCACTGGACAAGTTTTCAGATGACACACAAACTGGGGAAGTGGTAAATAATGAAGAGGACAGGTCACTAATACAAAGATCTGGATCATTTGGGAAACTGCGCATAAGCAAACCATATGTGTTTGAATATGGCCACATGCAAATGTATACCTCTAGGAACAAAGAACGTAGGCCATACTTAACAGGATGGGGGACTCTATCCCAATGGTGGATAATCAGCTGACATGAGCTCCCAGTGAGATGCTGTGGCCAAAGAGGCTAATGCAATCCTGGGATGCATAAACAGGGGAATCTTGAGTAGAAGTAGAGAGGTTATTTTATCTCTGTAGTTTGCACTGGTGCGAGCATTGCTGGCACACTGGTATCCAGTTCTGGTATCCACAATGAAAAAAGGATGTTGATAAATTGGAGAGGGTTCAGAGAAGAACCACGAGAATGATTAAAGGATTAGAAACACTGTGTTATAGCAATAGACTCCAGGACTCAATCTCTTTAGCTTAACAAAGAGAAGGTTAAGGGGTGACTCCATTACAGTCTGTAAGTACCTACACGGGGAACAAATCTAAGAATGAACTCTTAAATCTAGTAGAGAAAGTAGAATATGATCCAAAGGCTGAAAATTGAAGCTAGACGAATTAAATCTTGAAATGAGGCATAAAATTTTAACAGCCAGAGTAATTACCCACTGGAACAATTTAACAAGGGTCACGGTTTAGTCCTCGTAACTGACAGCTTTAAAATCAAGATTGGATTTTTTCCCCCTAAAAGATATGCACTTATTTTGGGGAAGTTTGCAAGCCTGGGTTCTACAGGAGATCAGACTACATCACGGTGGTCCCTTCTGGCCTTAGAATCTGTGAATCTTTGTTGGGTAATGAGCCCATTTGAAAAGCTGGCTATTTCCGAGCCAGCTACACCTTTGACTGCGTTGGGGCTATTCCGCAGTGTAGACCAGATCTTGCAACACATTGAGAACGGGAGCCTGGGGCGCCGGAACAGGGGGGCTATGGGGGCATGCCCCCACTTTGTTCCGGCCATAAGGACAAGCAATTAGGGGGAGGGGACGGAGAGGAGCGAGCGGGGGTGAGGTCTTGGGGGGAAGAAGCGGCGCGGGAGCAGGGCCTCAGGGGAAGGGACGGTGCGAGAGCAGGGCCTTGGGGAGAAGGGGCAGCAGGGCCATGGTTCGGGCACTGTTGCCCCCCCTCACTTTTAGGGAACTTCTGCCACTCCTGACCGGAGTGGGCTGAGACGGGGGCTTTGTGCAGACAGAATTACTCAGCACAGCGAGACACAATCACAACCAGCAATGGCTTTTTTCATAAGCAAAACCAAGGTTGTAGTGCCCCGTTTGGCATCCAGCCCCGTCCTGGGATGCTTGGGTATAGCACTGCCCTTCCAAAGGCATCCACTCCCAGAAACAGCCACTCAGAGTCCTTTTGCTTCCCAAGGAGAGAAGAAGCTGACCCAGCATTAACCCCTGGTTAGCAGACCTGACATATCATCAACCTGCTGGAAAGGACAAGGGGATATTTTACTAAGTGTGGAAAATTCCCTGTGTGGGTGGCATGCAGGCAGACTAATACCATAGTTAAAGGAACACTGTCAACCCAGTCATATATTGGGATCAAATTCCTTTGCCTGTGTTACTAAAATCGCCTTAGCGTATTGAAGTGGAAAGAATTTTTTTACAAATCCAATTTGCTTTCCCACTCTTTATGCTGTTTACTTTTTGCATTTCTCTGGCCACGGACAATTAAAATCAATGAAGTCCATTTCACTTTCATGTTCTCAGCACTGAGTCGGTTGAGATGCAATCACTTTAGAGATGCAGTTATATGTTTAAAGACAGCAATTGTTTTTACTGGAATTGTCTTTCACGTAAATCAATGGAAACTCTTCCACTGGGATTAAGGTTTGAAAATAAAAACAAACCAACCCTGTTTTTACAAATTACAACTGCTGGGTCAAATCTGAGTTGAGACCTTCACTTTAAAGGTGGAAGACAGTTTCCAAGATAAGCATAATTTAAACCCTGTGCCAGAGGGAAAATATTATCATTCTCTATGAAATGTCCCATGTGCAGTCACTGCCCAGAGAAGAATCTTTCTGGAAAGAGAGAGGTTCAGGGAACAAAATATAGAACCAGCCAAAGTGTTAGAAGTAGGGTGACCAGATAGAAAGTGTGAAAAATCGGGACGGGGTGGGGGGTAATAGGTGCCTATATAAGAAAAAGACCCAAATATCAGGACTGTCCCTATAAAATAGGGACATTTGGTCACCCTAGTTAGAGACCATGTTAGAACATGATACAAACTGTCTGGCCCCACCTACACTCCAAACCTACACCATGCCAAGGGGCTATGCTTTCTTATAACTAGGTCCCCCAACATTGTCTCTCGGCTGTAGCATGTGAGCATTGCACAGTCAGGGAGTATATCCTCAACCCACCCCGTGAAATAGGGAGGATGTATTCCCACATTACAGATGTAGACTGAGAGTAACTTACCCAAGAAGCCACACAGGGCATCTGGGGCAAAGGTGGGAAATGAACCCAGGTCTCCTGAGTCTCATGTCCGTGATTTAACCACACAACCGTCCTTCCTCTCCTGGCTACTTTGGTACCTGCGACTGTGTGGCCAAGTGGCTATAGCACACTGGACTGGGAATCAGAAGATCTGGGTTCTATTCCCAGTTATGCCACTGGCTTTCTGGATGAATGTGGGGGCAAGCCATGTTTCCTCTAATGGGGATACAGTGATACTGACCTCCTTGGTAAAGTGCTTTGAAATCTACAGATGAAAAGTTCTCTAAGAACTAGCTGCTATTACAGTGTAGGTGGGCACAAAGTCACCCTACCTTTCCTTTCGTCCTAGCAAGGAGACCAATGATCTGACACCGTCATGTCATGGATGCACAGAGCAAATGGGCCTGTTTATTGCCAAGGTACCGACCCCCACTCCCTCCCTTTGCATCCAGCACCAACAACATGTTTACAGTTTACTGCCTGTGACACAAGAGGCTTGTTGCCATGCGGAGGACGACAGCAGAGCGATTAGAGAAATTTGTTACCCACATGCTCCAAACAAAATTAAATTAAAAGAGCTGCTTTGCTGTCAAGATAAGGGCCAACCCAGGGAGATAATTTTTCACTCTCAAACACTCAATTACTCAGTGAGGCTGTATCAGATACAATAAAAAAAAAAAAAAAGAAAAGAAAAAAAGCAAAGCCCAGCCTCCAGGAACAGATGTAAAAGCTGTTATCTCTATCGCAGGCCAGGGGACATTAAAGAGGCTGGGGCTGCAGCTGTGGTGTGGCGGGCCTAATTGCAGTGGGTGGATGGGCGAGCAGTGCCTCCCCTCCGAGTTCATTGCCACTCGGTTAATGATGGTCTTCACACAATGGCTCCACGGTTGCTTGTTCAGACATTCTACAACCAAATCGACAAACACGTCCAGGCCAAGGGCTGCAAGAGGACAAGCTAGCCCTGTGTACAGCTATATTGGGGTAGTGCAACAGTAATCGTTAATAAGATGGCAAAGCTTTCTAGTAAACCTGTAGCTTACACCAGCAAATAAGTGATTTTGCTGCTCTAGCTTATACTTGTTTGGTGAACGAAATAATCGACACAAGCAAACGGATTTTTTTTGTCTGTGTAACTACGTATACACTAGGGTTTGTACCATTATTGAAATGTTATTAAAAAAAGGTCACACCCCTACCTGCCATTGCTATACTGGCAAAAGTTTCTAGGGGTGACCAAGCCACACACACACATGCCGCTCATTTGTGAAAGATTAGAGAGAGAGAGAGAGAGAGGAGAAAAGGGGAAGAGTGATCTCAGGGCACGTCCACGCTACAAAGTTTTCCCACCGCAAGTTGTGTTGCTGGGGTTAGTGTATCGCTTTGTGCGTGCGGACGTGGCCCCTTGCATTGCTGCAGCACACGCTCACCAGGATTGCTTGTGTCGATTCACAGTGCGGCGCACCATGGGTAGGTATCCCAGTGTGCAAACCGCCACCCTTCAGTGACTCCTGGGCAGCGGAGCTCACAGTTGGGACTAGAGCGGTCAGAGTCAGGCCTTGTGAGACCACTGCTGGAGGACTGTGAAGGTCGACATGAGAAACGCTGTGTCTACACTTGCGCTATATCAACCATTGTTTTACAACGAGTGGGGAGGTGGTGTTACTGTGTCGGCATAATAGGGCCCTTACATCGGTGGGAGACAAATTTCAGTGTAGACGCATGCATAACTAGGTTGACGCAAAGCAACTTATGTTCACCTAACGTTGTAGTGTAGACAGATGGGATAGTATCAATGGGATTTGGGACTTTCCATCCATTAAGAGAAGACACATTTTGCCTTGTCGATACTGGAAGGTTAGAGAAGTTAGAGATCCCCTGGTTGCTTTTTGCAATGTATTTGCGTGTTCTGTTTAGCAATGGGGCCTCCATGGGAGAAACCATCTAACTGTCCCTGTCTGTCTGTTTCTTTCCCTGTTTGGAAAGCACTTTGTATTCCTTCAGTATGAAAAGGGTTACCCAGCAGCCTCATGCTGGGTTGGGGTGAGGGCAGGTGTCAGGGTTCCTTCCCCACTCTGAACTCTAGGGTACAGATGTGGGGACCTGCATGAAAACCTCCTAAGCTTACTTTTACCAGCTTAGGTTAAAACTTCTCCAAGGTACAAATTAATTTTACCCTTTGCCCTTGGATTTCCACTGCCACCACCAAACTTTATCTGGTTTTACTGGGAAATGTAGTTTGGACACGTCTTTCCCCCAAAAATCCTCCCAACCCTTGCACCCCACTTCCTGGGGAAGGTTTGGTAAAAATCTTCACCAATTTGCATAGGTGACCAGTTTCAGAGTAACAGCCGTGTTAGTCTGTATTCGCAAAAAGAAAAGGAGTACTTGTGGCACCTTAGAGACTAACCAACTTATCTGAGCATAAGCTTTCGTGAGCCACAGCTCACTTCATCGGATGCATCACAGGTGACCACAACCCAAACCCTTGGATCTTAGAACAATGAAAAAGCATTCAGTTTTCTTACAAGAAGACTTTTAATAGAAGTAAAGGAATCACCTCTGTAAAATCAGGATGGTAGATACCTTACAGGGGAATTAGATTCAAAACATAGAGAATCCCTCTAGGCAAAACCTTAAGTTACAAAAAAGACACACAGCACAGCTCTTTTCTCAGCCGTTTAAAGAAATCATAATCTAACACATACCTAGCCAGATTACTTACTAAAATTCTAAGACTCCATTCCTGTTCTGTTCCCGGTAAAAGCAGTATACCGACAGACACAGACCCTTTGTTTTTCTCCCTCCTCCCAGCTTGTGAAAGTATCTTGTCTCCTCATTGGTCATTTTGGTCAGGTGCCAGCGAGGTTACCTTTAGCTTCTTAACCCTTTACAGGTGAGAGGATTTTTCCTCCGGCCAGGAGGGATTTTAAAGGGTTTTATCCTTCCCTTTATATTTATGACAGCAGGGAAGCTCCAAGAGATGCCAGAGCAGTTGCCTCAAACTTTATTTACTGCTTACCTAACATCCAAAGGATCAGAAGAAAAATATTCAGCAGTAAGGAAATTAACAATGTGGGGTGCCTTTCTGGGGAAATCCCACACGTGTATGTTGGAGCATTCCCTCCCTATCAGAGGCAGCAATGTGTTCCCCTTGCTCTGGGACTTATGGAGCGTCGCTGATGGACCAGCCCATGGCAAAGTCCTGCCTTTTACATTATCTGTTAGATTGAGCATTAGTTCAGAATCAGAGGAGAGACTAGAACCGTTTGCCCCGGTGCTCTGCCCATAAAGGTCTGCTCACTCAGGACTCTCCCTGCGGCAGAGCTCTAGTTTCTGGTCACTTGCAGGCCTGGAGAGGCACGGAAAAGAACCGGGATGACGACAGATGTCCTGGAATGCGCTGATAGCTTCCCCCTCACCCTCTCCCACCCCATGCTTCAACTGTGGACATTAAACTACATCAAAGGAATGAAGAGCCCCATCTGCAGTGATTAGGGATGCAGTTCTGACATCCTGTTTGCTGTGAAGTCTGTAGGGTGGTGTGCATGTCCGTGATGCATCCCTGAACTAGGAACTTCGGAATCACCGCACTGGATTAGAGCCAAGGTGCATCTAACCCAGTAGCCTGCTTCCAGCTGTGGCCAGTGCCAGCTGCTTCAGAAGCAGGAACCCACAGTAGGCAGTTCCAGGATCACCTGGCCCCAGGGAACGTAGTCAGAAGTTGGCCGATGCTTGTGAGTAACTTCAGGAGATGTGGCGGTCAAACTGTAGGAGTTCAGCGCAGTGGCACAGAGGGGGAGGGAGGGAGGGAGGAGAAATCGTTCACAGTGCTGGGGGTGGGGGATAGCTGAGCGTAGCTGAAAAGCATTAGCACTGGAGAGACTGATTATTCCCTCTTGCTAGTGTAAGCAACGAAAAACGACATGTTTGGTTTATCGTCTTTTGTCTCCCATTTGATTCTTGACAGGCATCTCCTGGAGTTTGAAGTCTGCCGCTGTCAGGGAGGCAAGCTGTGCTGGCTGGTGAAATAGGTGCAGACCCAGAGAGACAATTTAAAACCACTGCATTCTCCAGCAGCATCTCTGCCTCAAAGAGACACATTTGAGACATGGTGACGTGATTCCCTTCCAGTGCTCCCTGTTTACTTAGCCCTTATGTTTCCCTGCGTTTCAGCTGCGAGGGAAGGAAAATGCTACCTAAATTTCATTCTGCATTTCCTTTCACTCCCTGTGAAATAATAAGTGTCTGGTTTGCCTCCGGAGACAGGAGAGGATCAAAGGGAAGCTTCCTCATATGTAACAGATTCCGAATACCTAATTTTCCCTTATAAAGGGCCTTGTTTTAAACACCAAATACAGAAGCAGATCAAAGCCCAGCTTCTTGCTCCTCTAACAGCTCTCAGAAGGCTCTGCCAGCCAGAGACACACATATATAGAGGCTGCTGCAAATCCGAGGAAGATAATTGGGCTCTGCTAATTTATCTGAAATATCGCTGTGTGCTACAGAAACAATTGGGCATCTAGTACACACGGACCCCTCCCCCACAAAAAAAGAACAGGATGTAGGCTAAGCCCACTCCCCTGCCTCTCTCTATCTGCACCTCCCCAGTCCACAGGCCCTCAACACAAGGAGGATCCAGATCCACCCTCAGCCTTTATCTCAGCCAGGCAGTATGCGGAACTTATCACCGGACAACAGGAACCCAAATCCCCAAGCTTTTAATTAGGCCATAATGGGAAGATTGCGCTGTTTTATGAGGCAACAACATGTCCCCTGGGAGGCCAAATGATGACTAGGATGCGTGTGTTATCCTGACAAGGAAGCCAGATTACTGTGGAGGAGAAGACGCTGTCTGGCCCAGAGCAACACAATCAAACAAGGAACAATTTTTCTCTCCCTCTTACCAGGCTGGTGGAGAAGAGATTCAGAGTTGAGGAAGCTGCCAGAGTTCTGCTCTTCTGGGGTGTGGACGAATGGGAGCTGGCCTAGACAATTTATTCACTGCAGGGCCTGTTCGAAGTGTCTCCATGAAGTATAAACGGCTGCTTAAAACTATTTGCATCCTATCAGAGAGACAAGTTATTCAGCTCACAGGGACAATCTCCTTCCCCGTTTCTGGGGCCACTGGACGAGTCATCAAGCCGCCATTATTGCAATAATAATACTTTGCACTGACATTCAGCGCCAGAGATGATTTCATCCGAGGCTTCCGAGCACTTTATAAAATTAACCCTCTGTGAGCGGCTGGTGGAGAGAACGGCTCCAGACACAGCTGGACGGGAGGCTGAGGCAGCCCCTCTTTAGAGCAAGGAGGATTAGGATTCCAGCAGCATGGAGGAAAGTTGTTCTTTAAAAGAAGAGGACTGGACTGAATGTGCCCCACCCTGCGAGAGGGAAAACGGGAGCGTGATAAGTACACGGAGTCTGACATCTCCTGTGGTGGGCAGCTGCAGAGCTGGATACACATTCTCGACGGTTCTCTTTATATGACTGTAGTGCTGGTGAAAGGTGCATAGTTTGACAGCCCTGGAGACGGGAACCTTCTACGTACCTGCAGAACAGGTACAGAGCGTGGGAGCTCCCCCACAGTGCCCTGCCAGCCCTCACTTGACTGGAATGAGCAATGAAGTTCGCTTCTGTGGCTCGTCTGCTCCTTGGCATCTCCCACGGAGGCTGCCAAGGGGAGCACCGGCATTTGCGCTGGCGGGTTTTGATGGTGCAAATGCATTTTGAAGGGATTATTAAAATGCCCATCATTGGAGTATTCTAGTGCAGTATTAAAACACGCACAATTGGGGGAAGGAAGACAGCCAATTCCCTGACCTAGCCTAAGTCTAATCATAACTTCTGATTTTGAGCACCATGCTAGCCCTCCGCCTTGCTCCAGGCTAATAACGGGCTGTTTGCTTGTGGATGCGAGAGGGTTTTCCGCTGTCCGGTTCGCTGAGGACCCTTGCCTTGCAGCGTGACTGTAGGATGGCAAGCGGGGGACTCTCATCTCCTTGGGGAGGCTGTTACAGGGCTTAGGTAGCATAACAAGCAGGCTCTGCTGACTGCTGCACTAAGTCCGTATGTGGCTTCCAATATAGGTGCCGCCTTCCCCTCTTTCCCATGGGTGCTCGACCCTCCCTCTGCTCCCGCCCCACCCCCACTCCACCCCTTATATGAGGCCCCACCTCTTCCCACCCCTTCCCCACCCCCATTCTAACCCTTTCCCCAAAGTCCCCACCCCAACTCCATGCCCTCCCTGCCAATATTCCAACCCCTTCCCCAAATCCCCACTCCGGCCCGCCTCTTCTCCACCTCCTCCCCTGACCGCGCCATGTTCCCACTCCTCCCCCGTCCCGGAGTGTGCTAATGCTACCAAACAGCTGTTTGGCGGCGGCCGGGCGGGAAACGCTGGGAGGTAGGTGGAGGAGCGGGGACATGGCGCGCTCTGGGGATGAGGGGAGCTTTGCTGCCGGTGGGTGCAGAGCACCCACTAATTTTTCCCCAAGGGGGTTCCAGCCCCGGAGCACCCATGGAGTTGGTGCCTATGGCTTCCTGTAAGCATGGCAGACCAGGTGATCATAGCTGCTGCCAAGGGTTCCTATAAAAGAGCAGGTCTGAGGTAACATGGATCCCACCAAGGGCTTTGCAGAGCAGTGAATGGGACTGGGTAAGGCATGGAGCACCAGTCAAGGATGAGGTGCAGTGGTGTGGTTAGGAGATGGGACAGTGCATTGTGTAGCAGTCTGATCTGCAGATGAAGAACACATGAACAGCCATGGCCAGGTCTTCGTTGGAGAGGAAAGGACAGTTTTGTTGTCCGAAGAAGGTGGAAGACAGCGCTTCTAGTGACTGCTGTTTGATTCCTCATGGTCAGCAACAAGCCAGGATGACCAATAGGCTTTATACAAGAGTCCATGTGCCCTCCAACAAGGGCAAAGAGATGCTGCTAGCCAGCCCCTCAAGGACCTCTCCTGATTAGCATTGAGCTTTAGTTCTTTCTGGATTCAAACCCCACGCCTTCATCCAGCCTCCAGTTTCCACCACGAACTCGACTGAGCAGACAGACAGACATTGAAAGGGAACATTGCACCACTGACCAAGGGAAAATTCTCCTTTGTTTCCCCATGTTTCTTTCCATCATCTCCAAGGTGATTCCAAAGACACAGGAACATTTGTGCCTACCAGTGAAGGGATCCAGCACTATAAGATGGGAAGATCTCTAACATGGTATGACTGGGATCACAGAATTCAGAGATTAGAGAGAGAAGACTCCCACTACTAGTCTGTATTCCTGGCCAATGTAGACTGATTCTCTCTTTTATATTCTCAATGCTTTGTCCATTCCAGTTTTAAGCAATCAAGCAGGGAGGTTTTGACCCCTTCTCATGAGAGGCTATTCCACAGTCAAAGAGACCTCACTGTTAGGAATATCCTCCTTCTCACCCACACAAAAACAACAACTATGGACAATGTATTTATGTTCCTTTGGCCTACCCCCTTGAACAATTCCTCCTGCATCCCTTGATGTGTGCAACCTGCAGCCACTTGCAACAATTATAATATACAGCCACCTAACTAGTTTACTTGACCAAAGCACAAAGAAAATCCATGTGTTACCCTGCATTTACAGGATCGTTTAGACATAAATTGAAGTTATTGTGCATGCTGTAACTAACAAATCACATACATCTGAAGAGTTCCCACCACATCAACTCTGATAAGCACGACCAATGCTTCAGAAATTGTACTCTGTCCTGCAAAAACCGGTCTAAGGAGAGAAATTGTGGGGAAGATCTCTCTCATTGGACTCACTGACTATCCCATTGCACCTACAATGACACACAGCCACAGTGGAATCAATATTAGAACATCACTGTAACAATAAACTGTATCCGAGTCTGCACCCTTCTCTATTAGAATGATGAGCCTGTCCAATTATGGATCTTTGTTGTAGCGGTAATTATTATTTTTATGCTGTAACTTCCCACTAAGCTAGTGCTTTCTTCACACAAGGGAGCGAAGATGATAATGGAAAATTTCTTCCAAGACACCGTTAAAGGTAAAGTTTAGCCAAGCAACAGGGAAAGACAATGGAGTTTTATTCAGGGAGCTTATTTATTTAAAAACCAAAACAAACCAAAAAAACCCTCTGGTTAATGGAGAAATAGCCAAAGTCATTTGTGCATCTAGCAAAACCAGACTTGTGGTTCCATTGAAGCGACAGATAGTTTATTAGATCATCTAGCTCAGCGTTTCTCAACCTTTTCAGGATGGCGACCCCTTATTTGAGTTCAACAAATTTGGGGGGAGGGATAGCTCAGTGGTTTGAGCATTGGCCTGCTAAACCCGGGGTTGGGAGTTCAATGCTTGAGGTGGCCATTTAGGGATCTGGGGCAAAAATTGGGGATTGGTCCTGCTTTGAGCAGGGGGTTGGACTAGATGACCTCCTGAGGTCCCTTCCAACTCTGATATTCTATGATTCTATGAAATTTTGCAATCCTCCCCCTTTACCTTTTTCACTCTTACTGTTAAGTATAAGTAATAACCAGACAGAGAACACTGACTTTGAAGAGGAAGGGAAAGGAGGAGCAAGAATTTATTTGCTTTAGATTGTAATAAAATCTCCAGTGACTCATGACCCCCCAATTGCCTTGTGTGTTTCCCTACCCACACCCCCAGAGGTAACAACCCACTGGTTGAGAAACAAACACTGAATCCCATGGGTGGGGTTTTTAAAAGTGCCTAAATGACTTAGTACCCTAAGTCCCATTTTTAAAAGTGACTCCTTGAAAATCAATGGGACTTGGGGTCTAAGTCACTTCGATGCTTTTGAAAAATGTATCTTGTCTTCCAGCCATTGCAGGATTGCTCTCTACACGACTGTTTGAAGTGGGAGAACTCCTTTCACAGCAAAAACTGAAGCATCACTGAAGAATTCACTAACCCCTTTTCCAAAATTGAGGCCTGTATCTTTAACAAGACTAAGGCAATGCTGCCACGGGAACCTTTGTTGACTTTCCGTGCTTAAAAGGGCAAGTATAATTCCAGTGAAAATTTATGTAACATTGGATTTCCCTTTCTTCCAAAAGAATGAAGATACAAGAACACACCTGAACGCAATCCTATTCCACATAAATAAATGCAATGTGTGTGTTTGTTCTAACGTGAAATCACTGGGCCAACCGTAGGTGTGGAGGTAATTTCACATTGAAATAAACATGTTATGCGCATTTATCTGAATGCCTAATCACGGAAATAAATGGAGCTGTATTTAGTTTGGTGGGCTCTGGCACCTATCTAGAATGCTGCACTCTGGCTCTGCTTGGCTTAACAAAGAAAACAAATTCAGGACTCAGAGCCATAGGTGCAATCTTAAAATCACTTTCCAACTTGGTTATTTCTTGATGGTGGTTTTCAGACTTAGCAACAGCAGCAACAAAAGTCACCTATTTCCCCTATTGAGGACTAAACACACACTAGATCAGAGGTTTAGAAACAAAGTGATCCCTGGCATTATTTGAATGGGGGAAAATGTAGGAAGTAATTTTAAACCCTGGAAGAGACTTTCTCTCTCTTTTAACTCACAACGTGACTTACGAGATTAAGTCCCTGCCTCAACCTCAATTTTGTGTTTGTTTTTTAATTGCTTTTGGGCTGAGAACAAGCATGGAAAATTCAAGTCCAATAGGAAATTTGCTGAGAAACTTTAAGTGACAGAAATTGAGCTTTACGTATCCTCAGGAAACGCCACCATTACAGTCACGGGTGGCTGGACCAATAGCACGGCTCTACCAACGCAAATCCCTAGTGAAGACACTTTGAGCACCACTGCCATGGATAGTAAACTTCCCCAGTACAAGTTGTGGCTTATCACACTTGTGTGTGTTGACATCAGAGGTATGAATTGGTGCAGTGACACCAGTGGCTGGCTGCCAGTGGCTGAAATGCCTAGTGTCTATAAGGCCTTAAAACAGAATGTCCATGATACTCTTAGCAAGGCTGTACTGAAAACCCTCTGTAGTTATAATATAATGCACTGGAAATGGTACTTAGCTGGAGACTTTTGAAGGGCTGTGCTTCCCCATCCCTCCCCTTTCCTTAATTCAGATCTACAGCTTAGTGTTTCAGTGATGGATGTTTTTCGAATTAGCTGTATACTGTTCAAAACTGGGAAGACCAGCTCCATCCATCCATCCAACTCCACTTCCAGCATGCTGGGGGTCTGGTGCATGAAGGGGAAAGAAGGGGAGGAAATGCTGGGGTCACTGATCAGTGCTTCCTAAATCTTTAATGTGGCTGATATTGGAAACCAGGGAATAGCCATAACAAGCAACCAAGCCAATTAATATAATCACTAGGAAACTGCTAATGTCTCCCACATGCTAGTAGCTGGCAGGGGATAGTCCCAGGCTGGGAAATCTTTATGAATAGGCTGATGTTAGCTATTGGGCATGAAGATTTGTACCTATGGACCGAGAGTCAAATTATTTCAGACCTCTTAGCTAGGGGTGCAGCGAAAGGAGGTAAACTGGAGTGTTTGTTTCTTTTGCCTCTCACAGCTGCTGTGTCACTGCAGGTTCTTTTATTTTACCTTTGCTCCGTCTCCGGCTCCTATACTGCTCGGTATAGAAGGTCAGCTGGGTTTCGTCATCTGCCTCTGAGCCAGAGTTTCCCTTGGCACGTCCAAATCCAATTCCACCTGAAAGGAAGTGAGGAGAAAAATCAGTACTGCCATCTTAGGGGCTCACCCACAAAACTTAGCTGTGCGCTCCTCAGCAAAACTCAGGAAATCATTATCCAGCTTCCCCTTCTGCCATCTCTTTAAATCCCTGCTTCTCCAAATAAAGACATGGGCTCATTAAAGTCCGGGTGTTATTATTTGTATTGCAGTAGCACTTAGGAGCACAGTCATAGATCAGGACCCCCAGTGTGCTAGGCCCTGTACAAACACAGAACAAAAAAATGCCCTAAAGAGCTTTCTATCTACATGGCAGTGAGGACCTTGAGTTTAAACCGCTCTCCTAAGGACCCAAGCACAGTGAACCACATGGACTGTGTCATATCTGCCTGAGAGGCCAGCAGGCGGAGATGAGAGGCAATGTGGTCCAGAATACAGGACATGAAACAGAGTCAGGAGACCTGGGTTCTGTTCCCTGATCTGCCACCGACCGGCTGTGTGACCTTGTCAAGTTGCTTCCTCTCCCTTTGTTGCGTGGGTCTAGACCATAAGCTGTCTCTGCTGTGGGCCTAGGGAGCTGTGGTCTCCGTTGAAGCCCCTAGGCTTTACCGCAATACAAACAGCAGGGAAGAAAAATGGAGCTGTGACTTCACCCGCCCCCTTTGCTTTGATGTTCCCAAGGAACAAAAACAAGGCGTGGAAAGATGAGCCTGCCCATGCCCAAAGGGTAACACGTCCACTGGTCTGCTACATCCCCCAGCTAGGGGCGCCCAGATACACTCAGACTCATTTGACCAGGCAGAGCCCCCTCCTTCCCCCCCCACCCCCCACCGGTGGTTTTAAACATTTAGGAGAAGCAAAAGTTAGAAAAATCAACTTAGGAATAGACTTGGCACGAGTCTGCCAATCCTCATGGAAAATTAAAAGAAAAGAGACCTCTAGGGGTTGACGGTGGCCCTCTGAACTGCCATTAAAATATTTTACTGCTTTAAAACCCCCTTTATTCTATGCAGAAGTGCAATTTCCACACTTCTTGGCAAGGGTCCAGCAAATGAAAGTGCACTTTCTGCCCTGTAAAATTCTTAATCACCGCGATGAGTGGGAGGGGGAGAGAGCTGGGGAAATGCACGGAACGGACAACCCTGGAGACCGGTGTCTGTCGATCAGCAGAGCACGTAGGCACAGACAGTAGCAGTGCCAGCTTCACCCCCATAGTCTCACCAACGTGCCTCTGCCCTTGGTCACTTGGCCCATTCAGACCTTAGCCTCTGCTGAGACTGCCAATAAGGGGGAGGAGGTGGAGGGCAATATATTGTGAAGAGAACACTCCCCAGCTAGGAACTAAATCAACTCATCTCACATTGGAACCCAACAGCCTTCAGATAGGAACAAGTCTGGTCTCCACCAGCCTAGGTTGCATTCAGACCATGGATGCAATGCAAAAGATCAGGAATCCCATTCAATCAATCCATTAAGCCATCTAGTCCCTCCAGGAGAGGGTGCTGTGTCAAGTCCGCCCAGAGTCCGGCGCTGAGAAGGGACCCCGCTCCTTAAAGGGGAGATGACAAAGCCAGCCCTCCACTGCGGCCACACTGCTGGCCGTTTGGAAGCGGTCCCCCGGACAATGCAGAACTGGCACCTTGGGGCTTGCTGCACCTCTAAGGGTTTGCTGTATCAATAAGGGAATATGACCTATTAGTCATTCCTTCCCTGGTGCAGCGGGAATGGATTTGAACGCAGGTGTCCAGACAAACACAACCATCCATCCATCCAGCTCCTCTCACCCTCAAAGTGCATAGCATGAGACGCCAGTGTCACCACGTGGTTGCAAATTAGGGATCCTCGCAGGACTCAGCTTGCTGAGGGCATCTCCAAAATCCTGAAAGCAGCCCACAGGCAGGAAAGGGCGGAGGGTATGCAAGTGCAGGGTGGCAAGCTCTAAAAAGCAGGTGGCTTGAAAGCTGAGTATCGGCACTGGTCTCAAAAGCTCCAAGACAACCCAGAAGGCACCAGGAGCGATTAAGGGTGCTGCAATGATTCTCGCCACAGCGAATG
The DNA here is from genome assembly GCF_015237465.2 of Chelonia mydas. NCBI lineage: Eukaryota > Metazoa > Chordata > Testudines > Cheloniidae > Chelonia > Chelonia mydas. The sequence continues at coordinate 9,595,952 of NC_057857.1, forward strand.
GTGCCTGCTGCTTGGTATTTTTTACCGAGCGTGTGATTTAGGGCACTAAAGTGCAGCCGTTAATTACCTGCAGCTAGGTGAATATTTCCACTAAGGTCCTAAAAGATAGCAAATGATTGGAACATGTTAACGCAACAGTAAAGGATTATCAGCATGTGGAAATGGCTATATAAACTGCTCCGAGGCTTCCTGCCACCTGCGCTCATGGCAACAAGGCAGAGGGCTTTAAACAATACCCTGTGACCAAGAACGTAGATCGTCAAAGCGGGCGAGCCGTATCGCCTTCCTGCCATGTCCTAATCACTGTTAGCACCTAGCATCTGATTTCCACACAGCGGATCAATGCCAGACTACAAGGGCATGCCGCCAGGGAATGCCACTGCAAACTACCAGGCTAGTCGAAAAGGGCCAGCATTTACCCTGGGGAAAGAGCAGGCACTTTGAGATGAAGGCTGCTTGAGAGAGCCATGTGCGAAAAGTCTGCAAGGAAAGTGAACGCCTGTGGAGCTCATGAGGTTACAGGTCCCATCCCAAGCTTGAAACTTAGCCCAGGGACATCAGAGTGTTTGCCCAGGCTCACAGAGAGTGCCTGGGCTGATGCGTGGGTCTGAGCGAGGGTTCTGCCAGCTTCCCTGCTCCTTGTGGAGCTCAAAACCAGGTGAGACTCTGCAGCTTCGATTCAGAGTGAGATTCAAAACTCAGGGCAGCGAGAACCCATGCAGATGGGAATGGAAGCACACGTAAACCCTAGTTATCTGACCAACAGTCTCTATGGCTACATCTCCACCACAGCACTTATGGCCGTGCAGCTGAGCCACTGCAGTGCTTGTGGGGGGGACGCTCTATGCCGACAGGAGAGAGCTCTCTCGTTAATTTAATAACTCTTGCCTCCACCCGAGGCAGTAGCTACATTGGCGGGAGAAGCTCTCTCACCAACGTAGCGCTGTCTTCACCAAAGTTTAGGTCGGTATAACTTACGGCGCTCAGGGGTGTGGATTATTCACACCCCTGAGCAACTTAAGTTATACCAAAGTAACCTGTAGTGTAGACAAGGTCTCCCACCTCTACTGCTTGGGCCATTCTCTGTGTTGGCAAGATATTTTCAGGAGTAAATGCCGTAGCAAAGCCCAAGCAATCCAAGGTTTTAGGGCTTGCAGGAAAGGAATACAAGCCCGGTCGTGTTCCTTTTGCAGCCACATCCCGAAAGGGGTTAACATGCTCTCCACGCTCTTCGCTGGGAAATGGACTGACCAGCAAGCTTCACAGCCAGAAGCCATCTCCGCCTCCTTCAGCAGCTTTTCACATGTTTGTGGGTTGCATCTCTGTGATGGATGGTGCTGACATGTAAAATTACTCAGGCTGAGTGTCTTCGGCGAGCCGGTGACAGCATTTGCTGATTACCTAAAACTGTATAAATATGGGACTTGGGAGACCCACGTCAGGGACCCTAGGCTGGAAAAGAAATGCCTCCCCCAACCCACCCAGGAAGGGCAAATGTTAGCCAGCTGGCATCAGCTAAGCAAGAGAGAGAGAGAGAGATGTCTCCGCAATTCCTTTCTGATCCGCCTAAAACTTCAAGGATGGAGTGGAAATTTACCTTCCCGGTAACTCAGCGGTTCCAGGTTTCCCATCACAACACACTCCCAGATACAAATCTGGGTGAAGTCAGTTGACATCATCTATAGGAAAGCAAAATCTTAGCACAGCTGAGACTTCACATAAACCTGACTTCACACTCCAAGCCACCTGGGGAGATGTTTGGGTTTTGTTTTGTTTTTAAATTGGCCCCAAAGTCTTGCTCTGAGTAGCTCAAGATTTGGGATCTCTTCCCTGGGTTGACCAATACGGCTACACCAACACTGCATACTATATTGTCCCTGTTTTTCTTGCATACCCCCAATCTTGCCAGCCTCTCTTCCCCCACCCCCTCCCATCATCATTCTTTTTTGACAGGGACAGTGGGCTGCCCCAGGCAGATGAGACAGATCCTTGCATATGAGCTGGATTTATCTGAGCACAAGCAGCTGACAGAGTGAGAACAGGGAGCACCTGATTAAAGACAAGACAGTCGCCCCTCGTCAGCGATTCCTTTATTTCTCTTAAACGGGGAGGGGACAGACAGACAGGGACTGCAGAGTAATAGAAACGAGATTATAATCACTGCAACCAATTACAAAGCAGAATAAATCACTTGGAAAAAAGCGTCCGATATGCAAAATTCTCCATTGATAAGGTTCAGCCGGCGCTCAGCAGCACACATGTGATGATGCAGGGAGTTACTGGGAATGGCGTCATCTTGGCTCATGGCTCCAAACACAATGTGTCACAAGAAAATTCCCATTTGTGATGTGAGTGCAGCCATGGTTAGCAGACATCAGGTACCCAGAATTCCCTCAGAGCTCAGCCTCCCCTGTTCATCTCAGCACAGAGCTCCACCATCTCTTTCCTCACCTTGCAGCCCATCAAAGCCTCACACTCCCACTTGCATGCCACCCGCTACAACTGGAACTCCCTCTCTCTGCACCCCAGAAGGTCTCCCCACCCTCATCTTTTCTTCCAGGCCCTTCCTTCCATCCTGATTTTCCTGTGAAGCCCGTAACTGCCACAAATCCACGTCATCCCACAGCCTCAAAAATTCACCCCCCCCCCCCCAAGAATTCAGGCTGAGGTTTTTAAAAGAGCCTAAGGGAGTTAGGCACCCAAAACCCTTTGAACTTTGACAGGAGTTGACCACTAATTCCCTTCAGCTTCTTTGGAAGTCCCAACCTGAAGCTGCCTTGCGGCAGAGCCGTCCCCTGGATCCTGCAGGGTGTCAGTGCTGCTTCTCCATTTAGGCTGTGCGCTCCTCAGGGCATAAGTTCCCTCTAAGCTTCGTGGCCGTGCAGCAGCCTATCAAGAGCAATGCAGGCGCTCAGGGATGTGGTGGGGAGGCATGAAGGTGCCAGCTTCTCCTGCAGCTCTGGCCCCCAGACCTGCTACGGCCTGGGAGAGGCGGGGAGAGACGCTCTCCCCCAGCTCCGGAGCTGCCGCAGCCAGGGAGAAGCACCTCTCCCCGCCAGCCCAGGTGCAGCTGTGGTGAGAGAGGGCTGGGGGAGTCCACTCTCCCCACCGCGGACCGGGACAGCCTGCACGCCAAACCCCTCATCCCCAGCCCAGAGCCCGCATCCCCAGCTGGAGCCCTCACCCTCCTCCTGCCCAACCCTCTGCCCCCTCGTGCACCCTGAACCCCTCATCCCCAGCCCAGAGCCCACACCCCCAGCCAGAGCCCTCACCTCCTTGCACCCCAACCCTCTGCCCAAGCCCTGAGCCCTGCACCCCTCATCCTCAGCCCAGAGTCTGCACCCCCGACCAGAACCCTCACCCCCCACCTAGCCCCCAACCCTCTGCCCCAGCCCTAAGCCCCCCCCCCCACACACACACACTTTGAACCCTTTGGCCCCACCCCACCTCAACTCCATATTGGTGCACATAACAAAATTCATTCTGCACATGCATGGGAAAAATTAGAGGGAACATTGCTCAGGGCAGGGACCACATGTTCCCTTGTGCCTCACATAGCACCTGTTGGGACTTAGCTAATGGTGTGGCCTCATGTCCCACCTGGCTATTAACTACACTGTAAGGCCCCCTTGGCGGCCCTCATGTACCCCCAGGGCCTGGGTGGCGTTTGGAAAGAAGAGTCCAGACTGTGCTTTAATTTTAAAAATGCCTGGGTGGGGGGGGGCGGGGGAGATGCATTCTGGTTGGGCTGTTTGTTTTTTAAAGCCTGCCTCCTGGGGGGAAGAGCACAGAGCAGCAAGCCACCCCCAACACACACACTCCACCACCTCCTTCACAATAAAGGCTCCTCGCAATACTCTAGCACCAGCTGTCCTCCCCCCTCAAGAGCTTTCTTGGCCAGGTGCTACCCAGACCAATATTAAATTACTGTGAACCACATCAGCCGCAGCGGCCAGGGATGGAGAAAGACGGAGAGAAAAAGAACGAACAAACTGACTTTGCCTTGGATTAGATCTCCCTGCAACCCAGGTGTTAACAGACTTTGCAGATACCCCACTGAGTTCAAGGCACAATCCATTGATCATCTTTATTTAAAGCATGAGGACCTAATCCAGCCCGGGCAGAAGCAGATGCCTCACCCTAGGGTATTTCCAGGGCAATCCCCCCACTTACACAGGAGCTACATTCAATTTTACAACTTGGGTCCCGTTAATTATTAAACCAGGCAAATAAGACAGCAGGGATTGCAGGGTTGCAGAAGTCCCCCAGTTGCATGGAAACCTGGAAGCAGCCCTGCTGAAATCCTCCTCAGGAGCCAGAAGTCTCAATAAAGGTGCTTTTATCTCTAATCCTGTTTGCAGATTTACAAGCTCATTAATTCACTGAAACTGATCTCAGCTCAGGGACAAGCAGGGCAGGGTTTCTTGCTGTTTTTGAATGAGATATTAATGTAGATGGTGAATGAGGGAGGGGTCTTGAGGAAAAAACAACATGTCATGTAATCAAAGACTGTATAATATAATATGCAGATGCACAAGGGGGCTGAATTAGAGCTTCATGGGCAACCACAGTACTGGCATATCCTCACTTCTGAGCGTTTGACTTTGCAACCTTACCATTCTTTTTAACATAGTTTGCATGTGTAATTTGCTAGCTTTAAAAACAAGCTAACTGGAGGGGGAACCTAATTGCATCATGTGGCAACACACGGACACCCACATGGGTTATCAGATGAGTTGGTAGGGTTAGACCCACCATTTGGGCTAATGAACTGCTAGCAGTAGAAGGTTGTCATCCTCTATGAGGACCAGCACTAGAAGGGGATGAGACACACTTTGCCAGTGGGTTTCAGATATTTGCCAACAGCTGAAGAATGGCGAGACTCAGGGATTGTGGGTTCCAATCCACATTCTGTGCTCCAGTTGTCATAGATCCCTCCATCCAATGGCCGCCAAGCCTGACCCCAACTGACACATCCCCTCCAGCCAGTCCCAGTCCTTTGTCTCCCTCCTGGCTTTTCGTCCCCGGCTCCTCACCTAGCTAGTCTCACTCAGGCTCCTTGTCCAATCTCAGGCTCCCCTCCCCCTGCACCCATTCCTCCCCCTCGTGGGCTCCTAATCTCCTTACCCCAGCCAGTCCCAATCTCTTCCTGTCCACCTGCAGCAACTCCCAGTTCCAGTTCACCCCCAGGCTCCTTGTCCCAGTCTATTCCCTCCAGTCTGGCTCTTGTCCCCTCTGCATTTGAGGCAGCCTGCTTCCTCCATGTTTCCTGGGTGCCGGCAGAGGGAACATTGAAAACACAGGAGAGAGAATCTCCCTGCTCTTCGTTCCCGTGCCCAGTGCCAGAGCAGCAACTGCCGGGACAGTCCCTCTCAGCCCCAGGAGGATAGCTCACACTCAGTCACTCTGTGGGCATGGCACATGCATAGTCTGGCTGGCACACAGGAGCTGTGTGAGAGGAGGGAGCGTGCTCTTTGCAGACGGTGTCTTCAGAGAATTTGGCTGCCAAACTCTAACAAGTCTCTGCTGAGCAAGTGTGAACTGGGATTTTTCAAAGGTTTAGACCTTGGCCAAATTTGGGTGTTTTTGTTTCCCCCATGGAAACAGTACCAGGCCATCCCCTTGCCAAACTTCAAGTCCCCGCTGCAAAGCAAGGGGGCGTTAGCACGTCCCAGTCAAACGGCAGTATGAATTTTTTTAACCCTGGGCACAACAAATGCATTTTTCCCTCGCCTCACTCTTGGAAATGGCAGAGCCATTTCAGCTGAAAGTTTCCAGAGAAATTCAGCCTGAAGAAGACACCCAGCATGGAACATTTCAGCTCGACCGGTTAAATCTCAACAAAGTTTTACACAACTGAAAATGGGGAAGTGCTGGGCAAGTTTAATTGTAGGCATTGCACCTGCACTGCCTGGTAATAATTTTAGCATCGCATCCTTACACGGTCCTGTCCTCCAGACTCCACACTCCAGACCACACTCAGTCCATCTCTTTCTGGCAATCCGCCCTCCCCCAGCTGCTGCTCCTTCATCAGCTTTTCTAGCTGCCAGAACAAAATGGTGAGTTTTATCCCCGCATTGCCCCAAACACAAAAAGCATGAAACTTTGAGATTTTAAAGGTAAGCCTCCCAGGGTTCGTTCTTCTTCTGGAGAGCGCTTAACAGTGCTGGGCAGAGTTTCTCCAGCTAGCCTTTGATACAGGATCGCCAGGAGAAAGGGAGGGGTAGGGGAGAGGGAGATGAAAGCTATTCTCCTCCTGACCCAGCTTGGACAGCAATCATTATGGCTGGCAGAGCAGAGGCACCCGCTGGCTGCCTCTGCATCACTCCACTTTCAAAGAAGGTGGCTTCAAAAGGCACCTGCAACACAGAGCAGAACAAGACTCTGAGGAGGAAGCAATGGAATCAAAGGCACAGCCCGCAAGGGGCTCCTGGAAAGCTGGCCGGTGGGGCTGGTTCAGGGGAAAGGAAACTCAGTAGCTCGCTGGCCTGTTCACTCAGCACCAAGATACACAACTCAACCCCCCTGCAAGTTCTCTTCCAGGCTGGGCGAATGACATGCCCTCCCTATGAGACCAGAGCCATCCTGGGGGTGCCACATGATGAGGGCCCTACACACGGGCCATGCTCAAGGACCCTTTCGAGCCATCTCTTCACCGCTCCACTCCCCCTGCACACACATCCTTAAGCCCAGGGCACTACATTTTAATTTCCATCTCTCCTGCCCATCCCACCCAAGGAACATCTCTCATGGTATTTCCACGGCCCCTCCCCACCATAGTGACAGGAAGTTACTGCCCAATGGTTAGGGTGCTAGCCTGGGACTTGAAAGACCTGAGTTCAATCCCCTGCTCTGCTACAGACTTCCTGGGTGACCTTGGGCAAGTCATTAATTGTTGTAGACTTAAGTTCCCTGCCTGTAAAATAAGGTTAATAGCCCCACCTCATGGGGTGTTGAGAGGAGGAGTGGGCACTTCCCCCTGCAATGAATTCGCTGAAAAATGCAAACTATTCACAAATGTCCATTTGAATCAATACATGGAACACCTGGTTTTGACACACAAGAATTTTGTGGGATTTTTTGTGTGTGGGGGGGTCTTTTCCATGAGGGGAAAAAAATCAGTTTCTGTTCAAAACAAAGTGATGCGTTTTTTCCCCACAGTTTGTTGGTCAAACGAAGGAAAAAACAAGTATTTTCTCAGCGCTCGTTGTGAGGATAAATACAGTAAAGATTGTTAAGTTCTCAGATATGAGAGTATATATGACACCTGGTGTCATCGAAGTACCTTAGCTAGACCATCTCCCCTGCCTGTCTCCAGTGAATGAACTAGGTTCAGGGCTCCTCGTTGTTTAGGCTCAGGTAGTTTCTAAGCTTTAGCACCAAACCAAGTGAACCGAAGCAAAGCCATGCAGTGACAACAGCCCAACTACCTCCAAGCCCTTCTACCAAACAACCTGGCAGGAAGAGCCTGGTGCCGTGTTACAAGGCTGGAATGGTTGAACAGAACGCTGCAGTTTAACTTCTTTTTTAACCTTGGCCAACAGCAGGCTGCTCTGGCATATATTTAGGGTGCCTTCCAAAGGGGTTAGTCCTCAGAGCAGGAACTGTCTCCTGTCTGACTGAGGTTGTGCCAGGGGACAAGCAGCCAGGGCCAGGCGTGGCCCCCCCGCCCCACCATCTAGCTCATATGGGACATTTGGAAGCAGGATCCAGGAACCTGCCCTCCAAAACCAGGCTGATTTAGAAATTCCAACCCCTGACTCCACACAGACAGACCGATGAGGCTTCCCCAACGCTTTGCGCTCTGCAGTACGTCCAGTCCTGCTTTGGTAGGGATGGGAAGCCAAGGGGGGTTAGTTACCTGGAGAAGCAGGTACTCAAGGGAAGCAGGCTTGAGAAAGCTGCAATGCTCCTTTCATTTCCTTCTGGGTTTCCAATTTCCCCTCCTAGCCGGTGCACCAGTAACTTCTGGTAAATTATGGTGCAGTAGAGACCTCTAGATGCATTAAGACAACCCTGATCAACAGTAAATTATCTGCTGGGCAGCAGGATCTATTAATCACTTATTTATTTTAAAAAGGAAAGATGCTCATTGAACCTCTTTATTTACCTTTGGCAGTTTAGATAACCACCATATTTCAGTGCTGGCTTTTATCCACCAACAGCTTTATGTTCAGAGGCTGGAATCCCTCAGCTGCCTTAAGCAGCTTTCACTTTGATTTGTTTTTTGTTAGATTGTCAGTTCTCATGCCTTAAAAAACCTTCTGACCCGTTCTGCTGTTTTTAACCACCTGTCCCAATAGAGGGCGCCATACACCCCTATTTGAATATTGTCACCCAATCCAAAAGGCACATTTTCCTGTCTCCCAGTCCTGTGCTCTAACCACTATGTCACGCTCCTTCCCTGCAGGGGGCATTGAGTTCCACGTTTCAGCTGCACTCCAAGTACAGTCTCTATCCTCAAATCACCCGCTGTGTTTCCAGGTGAATATGGCATTCTTCATTTCCTGTTTTAAACCACTGTAGAGGAGATGGGTGTGTTCTGTTAACTGCAGCTGCTGTGTTCCACCCCAGAGCAGGCTGCACTTCAGTAGAAGGTGAATCTAAATGGGCGTCATGGGTACCCAGCACTTCCTGGGAACACAGTCCATAGTAGGCAAAGGGCTTCGGAATACACTGTGTTGAAAGGTGCCATACAAATGTAAAGTAAAAATGGAGCTGGCTGGAAAAGCAAGAGAAGGGGAATGATCGCACTGGACATTGATAGCACGACCACCTACACAGGCAGCCTAAAAAGGTGGAACTAGGCAAACCCAGCCAGAGGCTGATCCAATTAGGATATCAATTAACAGATGCCCTTTAAATAGACACTATAGACTAATAATCAAACACATTGGAGCTTTACACCTAGATGTAAACATTATATTTTCGTACTGATATTTAAACAATAGTCACAGGGGTCCATCCTACTTACCAACCACTGTCATTGAAAAATGTGACCTAGGAATGTAACCTGATTAACTCCCCCCACATTCCAAGCCTCAGACACCTTTGTCAGCTCCTTATTCAACTCAGCAGTGAGACTCATCTCTGTGGCTGTAACCAGAGTTGTGCAAATAACTGATTTTTTTCAGTTTGCTGGCAGTTTGCGGGGGCGGGGGGGGTGAGAAAGTAGACAAAAATTGTTTCAGTTTTACCCCAAACAATTTAAAAAAAAAAAAAACGATGAACCAAAAAGTTGGGCAGGAGGAATCTATATGTTGAATGAAACATTTGATTTTGAGCCAGTTGTGTGTTTTGGGTTTTTTTTTTACATTTTTAAACACACTTGAAGGAAATTTCAAAATGAAAAGCGCTTTTGAATAAAAAAAAATTAGAAACATTTCAAAAATGCTGAAATGAAATGTTTCGATTTCTCCCCACCCCCACCCCTCCCCACAAATTTGGAGTTTTACTTGGCACCCCCTTAACACAATTTGGAAAATTCACAAAATGTTCTGATCGACCGAAGTCTGCATTGTTCTCTGGAAAAAATAACCACAAAAAACCACCACCACGAACTATGCCCAGCTCTAGTTATAACCTGCCATGGATTTGCCTCAGATGACCCCTCAAGACCCAGGCTTTACTCAACTCCCCTTTGTTCTTTCTCCCAACCAACAGCACAAATACTTAGCTTTTACACAACCTCTTCAGTCCACAGCGCTCAAAGCACTTTACAAAAGAAGGTTAAGAGCATTACCTCTGTTTTATAGATGGGGAAACCGAGGCACAGGAAGTTAAATGATTTGCCCAAGGTCACACAGCAGGACAGTAACAGAGCTGGTCATAGCATATAGGTCTCCTATCTCCTAGCACATTGCCCTGTTCATTAGGCCACACGCCCGATGCACAAGAGCCTTCTCTCCTGCAAATACACTACTTAGAACAGCCTCCCTGTAACCTGTCTGTCTAGCCAGCTCCCCACCCACAAACCTCAGCCAAGGGGTCCTTCCCCTATCCCGCCCCCTTCTGTGCCCACACCTCTATTTTCCTCTCTCTCCTGCTTATTAACTCTAAATGTGTGACACTTGATAGAAGTGTTTCGGAAGAGAGTTTGTAGGAAAGGGGTATTGTTCAAAATAAAGTTAGGTTATACTATAAAGGAAAAGACTTTTTTTTTTTTAAGTCAAATGTTCTCAGAGACATATGACCTTCCCCATAGCTGATAGAAACACTTAGCGAAAAATCAGATACATTGGCAACCATTTAAACGCACTTAGTGTGGGGAAGCAAAGCCAGGGAGGTTTATTTGCCATTTGTTTTTTCTTGAGTGGGATGGTGGTGGTTTGTTGCTGAATTTTTTACAGCCAGGGGCTCAGAGGTTCTCAGGGAAAAAGGCAGTCCTTCTGCCACTAGCAGTTCCTGCAGAGAGAGAACTCCAGCTGCAGGACTCTGATGAGGTTAAGCATTAATTAAATCAAACTGCGAGAAAATAATTACACACACACATCCGTCAGGCCAAGTTGACACTACCCAGTAACAAAGTTGGATGCAAACTCCATCAGCGGAATTGTCATGCGGCTGTTAAAAGGAAATAAATGCATCCCAAACGGACAATTTCATTTAGGGGAAGAAAAAAAAAAATTGGATTGCAAAGGATTAATGAGGCGAAGGGTTTGTGTTGGCAAATGCATGCAAAATGCAAACATAGTGAGTGGTGATATCATCATTTAACCTTAATGTTCAATAGTGTTCCAATCGCTAACGCACCAGAGGAGCAATTAAACGCAAGCCATAAAAACAAAAAACTTCCAAAATGGGAGAGGAGCTGAGAAATGAATAGAAAAAGACATGCCCGGTTGCAGCAGCATCACAGAGCTCCTGGCCAAGGTTTCCACAAACAACTAGGTGCATGAAGTTTTCGGGAGTTCAATTTGAGGTGCCATAAAGGGGTTTGATTTTCCATGGGTGAGTGCTCAGCTCTTTACTGAAAATCAGGCCTCTTAAAGGCGTCTCAAGCTGAGCTCAAGATCACTCATCACTTTTGAAAATCACGAGGGGGGGGCCGGGGAGAGGGGGTTTACATTCTGAATAACTAAGGCAGCATGCTACTGAACCTACTAGCATCCCTATTGAACCCGAGAGCATGTGCCGTTATGAGAGGGAGGGCTTAGGGTGACTATGCAGCATGGAGATGACCTGGAGGAAATGAAGTCACAGAAGAAGGTGAGAGCACAGGTGATAAGGTCTGCATTTGCTCCTCCCTAGAGGAGAAAAGAAAGCATCCAAGAGAGTTACCCATTGGAGTCAGACAAGAAGGCACTAGGAGACATTCTATACAAAGCCCTTCCCATGAAAGGAGAGTCTCAGAAGAACACTCTGCTTCCCACCCAAAGATCGCAAAGCACCTCCTTAATACCCACGAATTAAGCCCCAAAGCACCCTTCTGAGAGAAGCATCATTCTGCCTTTATGGATGGGACAACCAAGTGAGTTGTCCAAGGTCACAGAGCATCAGTGACCATCATAATAGAACTCAGTAGCCCCTACTCCCAGCCCCTAATCTCATCTCTGACCACATTTTCCATGCACCTCTCTCCTCTTTTAGCTGTTATGGCCTTGTTCTGCGGACCCCATTTCCGAGTGGATTTTATCCTTCCTGCCGAGGAGAGATCTCCCTATGGAATGGCTCAGCTTGGTCCCCAAGAATCCTCCACCCTAACGAATGAGACACAGGGAGACAGATGCGGAGGGCACACACAGAGAACAAATCCCACCTACCCACAGTGAACTGAGCCAGCCCCTCAAGGAGTGGAGAGCAGGGGAGAGTCTGAAGACCGACATGGTTTTCTGAACAACCCGTGCTGACACGCACAGAGGCACAAGTACCAGGCATATTCCTGGGTACTGCTGGCCTAGAAAGGTCCCCTTTTTAACAGCAGAGAGGTTTATGCCTCTAGCCTGCTGCAACCATCTCAGTGTCACCAGGAGAAATTAAACTCAAGCTCAGGAAGACATCCAGAGGACCGGTTCACCTTTCCTCCCCACCTTTCCCCCCATCACCTGGCACCACCTGAGACCAGACTCCCCTCCAAGATATGGGCTTGTGAGGACCTGTTTTGCACTGCTGGGCCAGGCACTGCCTGCTGCTGAAATAAGAAACCCAACATATTTCAGATGTGCACCCAAACGCCCTGAAGGAGACAGACACTTTCAGGAAAGCAAAATACTATGAAAAGCACATCAGGGAAGATTTATCGACAAAGCAGCTGTGAGCTCCGGTTCCAAATCAGCCTGCTTTTCACAGGCTAGCTTAAGCCAGAGGCAGCAGGACTAATGAGAGAAAAGCCCTACACCAGACTCCTCTAGAGAAGATTGAGTTTGGGGGTAAGGGGCGCTCTGACACTGATGGAGCCATCAATTACTGGAGACACAAAACCAAGGTTCTGACCACACGTGGTCATGGCAATTTTTACAGGAGTAGGGCTTTGATTCCGCATGGCTCAGGTCTCTCTCCGTAGAGGATTGTGAAGGTTTCCTGGTGGGAGTGTGAGGAGATGTTACTACGGGAGGTAGCATGAGTGGGTCCTGAACTGGAAAAGCAAAGAGGAAGGGTTCAGTTTGAAAACCCCTGCCAAGGCCAAGATCACAAGCACGTCCCACTCTCCAGTGTCCATCATGCCCCAGCACGAGCATTCAGAAGGCACATGTCTGGGAAAGAGGGGTGGATGAGGAAACCGAACAGTCCAGCGGAGGATTATTTGTTCCCTTTGAGGGGAGCGCGAATGGAAGAGTCTGGGAGATCTCAAGCTAATGCCTGCTGGGCATTTCTCCCACGTTGCTCTAGAAGGCCCAACAGCCGTCAAGTCGCAAGAACGGCCAACTACCAGACCATCTGCGTGGGAGGTTACTAGTTAGGGAGGGCTGCCGGGGTTTTCACTAGGAGTAACGTGGGGAGATTAAGAAAAGGAAGCATTCGGCTGAATACAAGGAACATTTTCCTAAAGGCAAACAGTGTTAGGCTGCTGACATCTCTTCACGAGTCCCAGGTGGTCAGATGGTCACAGGGCAGTGGAGAGCCATTAGAAAGTGGGTGACAGTTTATCCAGGAGATCTGGATTCAGGGACCTCGCTCCTGGGCTAATGGGTGCTGGGAAAGTTTCTCCATCCCAGGATTCTGAGCAGCACTTTAGGTTGATTGAGGAACACCTCTGGCCACCCAAAGACCAGCACTGGTGGAGAGCATTGCTAGCTTTGCTCAGCTGCTGGGGTGACTAGAAAATGTCTTACAATCAAGGGCTTTAAAGGAGAGAAAAGGTAATGTTTGGTGGAGGGGAGGAATCTCACAGGGCAGCCTGTCTGACCCCAAAGTCACCCACCTTCACCTTTCTCTGAAATACAGAGATGCATATTTGAGTAACCACAACAGACTAAACCAAATAATTTAAACCAGTTAAAGAGTCAGAATATTTTCTTCACACTAAGTGAATAATTTGTGGCCAGAGCTATAATAATAATAACAATAATAATAATAATAAAAAAAGCCCTCTCCAGTCATCTACCACAGGAAAATGTACCCAGAATAAAAGATCACATTTCAGGCTCATAAATAAATGAAAAACAAAACCCACAGTAAACAGAGAGGAAAGCGTTTTTCCCCAGGCTTTCCAACATTGCTGCAGAAACAGCCATGCAGCCGACCCGCACTGCTCTAGGCACCCACATGAAAAGCATACCATAGCCGCTTAAATCGAGGGAAGGTTCTCTGCGTCAAAGTCATAAAATGACCCCCCCCTCCCTGCCATCCACCAGCATGGTTCGAACCCTGGAACCTCAGAACCAAGCCACACATTTCAACTATGTGAGTTAAAAGAGGAACTCCTTTAGCTGGCAGCAGGGGCAGGCTATTATCCTCTGTGCAAACTAGCCACTGGAGGGGGACATAAATACTTTGAGAGTGTTACACTAAGCAGCACAAGCTGAGTTAGGCAGTATGGGAGCTGGAGAGCCACAGGGATTTTTCCATGTCCAGCAGGCTAAGTAAAGAACCCCCTTTACATTCATTACAGCCCAGCCGGTCTCTTCTCCTCTATAGGGGAATTACAGAGCGGCGGGCACGGTGTGGCGGGAGTGCTGTACTGTGCAGGGTTGATGTATGGCTGGGCAGGAAGCAGAGACACTAGAAAGGTGTGGGAGGGAGGGCTAGAGGAGGAAGTTCGGAGCACTGAGGTCTTAATGGCCAGTAGGAATGACAGGCCCAGGATCTCTTCGCTGCGGAGTCACCTTCTCCAGAAAGGCTGAAGGCCCCCATGGCGAGGCAAGTGGGTTAATGAAGCGCAAGGACACCATGTGTTCTCTGCATGGTGCCAGAATGCCAGCTGCAAATGAGACCATGCTGCCCATTGCACCCTGCAGAGCCTGAAGGGGAAGCCAGACAGCAAACAACATCCTTGACAGTTTCAGAATCACAGCAGGTCTGGCCCGCCGGGACCGGTGCAGAGCACGTGTTTCAGCATGGCCTGTACAAGCCAACCTGGAACTCTGGGTAATTACTTGGGGGGCAGCCTGCTCTGAAGAGCGTATTGCTCCAATACCCAAAGTAGCTAGATTACAGCTAGCTCAGGGACGTCTGCGCAAGCTGCAATCACACGCGGTAACTGCAGTACCGGTAGGAGCCAGGAATCCTTTGAAGCACCATGGGAATTGGAGCGGGGTTCTGGGATCTGGAGACATGAGGTTAAGAACAGAGCGGGCTGAGAACTTCGGACAACTTGTTGGGGGGGTTTTTTGGTGGGAAAATGCTGATCCATCTAAACCAAATTTTTTCTGCAGGCCAGGGTCCATTTTGAAGGATTTCTTACATGAAAAAACCTGAAGTTTCAAAACTGTCCTAATGTTTGTTTTTATATTTTCTAAATGAAAACTGACAGTTTTCTGGTTCAAAATGATGTTTGGTTTGGAAATTGTAGCAAATTATATATATTTAAAAACAAAAACATTTAAATGGTTGAATTTGAAACAAAGTGTTTCAAACTTATTGAAACAAAACATTTCAACGGACCAGAGCCAAAGTTTTATTCGGATTTTTGGTTTGCAAAAATTTGAGATTTTGACATTTCATTCCAAGTTAGTAAACAGCCAGATGTTAATGCACGAAGGGCCATATGACTTCTCTGGGCATTAATGTTCTGCCACTGGGTTATTAGCAGCTGGGCACCAACTGTATGTGTGGTAATGCACAAGGTCCACACTGCAGAGTAACCAGGAACCTACATCAGTGCTACACAATACCCACAATGAAGAGCAACATCGCCCCCTGCTGCTGAGTATAACCCTACCCCCTACTGACAAGTTCTAAGAGCAGGATCACAACCAGTCAAAATCTAGAACATTTTGTGCAGGGGTGTGGGGGGCATGACAAACAAACAGTGCCACAAACCAAACCATACTGTCAGGCCATGTTGTATTATGCTTTGAAATCCATATAAACATGCTACATTGTACGTGATAATTCTCACACCATTATTCTAAAATAAAACAATCAAAAACTTTCCCCCAGTCTGTCTGAAGCCATCTCCCCAGCTAATCTAGTCCAGTGGAGCTATGTGGCATGTCCCTATTTTTCCCCCTTTATTTCTCTAGGTCAAAGATTGGCAATTGTGCAACACAGAGGAAATCCGAGGATGTGAATTTTGGGTGATCAGAAATCCATTTTGCCCCCAAACAGCAAAAATATTTGCACAAAATCTGAATTTCATTTACCTACAACTCCCGTTCCTCCACCCAGCTGGGTCCATGGGGATCATAACTTTAAGGACTAACATTATAGGCCTAATCCTGAGAGGGGCTAGGTGCCCTCAGCTTCTGCCAACTTCAAGAGTTGAAAGTGCTCATTGAGTTGGAAGGGACATTCAGCATCAATCAGGATCAGGCCCAGAATGAAACAGATTTGGGACATGGGCCAACCCCATTCACAAGCACCACCACCCAACTGCCTGTTACAATCGGAGGCACATCCTCTCAGGGCGCTGCATCTCCTCCACCAAGCTATGGAGGGACTTTGTGACACCTCTAAGTTTACGTGGCCAAGTGAGCAGAGAGCCCCAGCGGAGCCCTGTGCAGCAAGTCCCAGCTTGCCACAGGCTCGTGCTTTGGCCTCTGGGAAGCAACGGCCTCCGTACTCATGACCGGTTCAATGGTACAGGAGAAGGAAGTGTGACATCACCCCAAAGGGGGGTTTCCTACCTCGGGGTCTGCTCCTGCGTTTCCGCCTCCCCATCGACGTGCTGCGCAGGGCCGGCTGGAGCTGGCCGATCTCAATGGGCGTGTTGGTGCGGAAACTCTCCTTGAACTTCTGCATCAGGGACTCCACCGTCTCCTGCGTCGCCTCAGCGGCTACAGTGTGGGCAAGGGGGTGAAGGTTAAAAGACGTGTGGACATCGAGCGCTGAGGCGCTTCCTCAACCTTGCTGGCCACTGGGGCACCCGCCCACCCAGAGCCGTGCAGGGCCGAGGCAGTGGGCAGCACTGGTCATTTGGAAACAAAGGCTCAGGTCTGTCAAGTCATCTCACGCCAGACAGGCAAGCAGGGCTTCCCAATGCAGACAAGGGGCATGAGACTGAAACCCTTTCAGTCATTTCAGGCCATTCATTGCACTTCTCAGGCACACACCTGCATGGGGAGCGTCCTGCAGCCACATTCCCCAGCAGGGCTGCAAGACACTTTCAATGTGCCTGACTCCAGAGGGTGTGCCTGCTGCAAAGGAATAGCTCGTGCCCCTGTCGGGGCCCAACCAATTCTGCAGGAGGGATGTCATCATGGCTCCACCTTCTACCCACCTATTTTGGGAGCGCCATTAAGTTCCTGGAGGATAGGTCCATCAATGGCTATTAGCCAGGATGGGCAGGGATGGTGTCCCTGACCTCTGCCAGGGGATCAGCAACAGGGGATGGATCGCTTGATGCTTACATGTTCTGTTCATTCCCTCTTAAGCACCTGGCATTGACCACGGTCAGAAGACAGGATACTGGGATAAAGGGACCTTTGGTCTGACCCAGTGTGGCCGTTCTTAAGTTTAGTACCAACCTTGTGGAGTCCTGGCATTCCCCTGAGCACAAGGACCAGATTGTACCTATCCCATGACCAGAGAAGCAAGGGGCAGGGAAAGTGTCTTTGTGCTACCCTCCCCACTTGCCCTCACCTAGTGCTGAGCACAATCCTGCCTTATGTTTGTAGGTGTCCTTACACTCTCCTATACCATGAACTCTTCGAACACTGCCCATTGATAGTACAGCCATAGGAAACCCTGAGTGAGACTGCACTTTCCCGGGCTCAGCCTAGGGAATATCCAGCTGAACTGAAGATGTGCAAGCTTTTCCAAGAGAACCAGGGCCTAGTTACACATAAAGCCGAGGCTGATTTATGGGTTTGCAAAGCGATGAGAGGTTCACAGCTTCAAGCCAGGTGGAACACAGGGATTTTGCCCAAGTTTCACATTGAGGTTCTAGGTTCATTTGAACTGAGGCTCACGAGGTACCAGCACATTCAGATCCCAGCTAGGCATGCTTGTGCAGCAAATCCAAACCCAAAGCTATGTTCTGTACATTTTCTACTGGCTCACCAGGAGTAACAATGGCTTCCCAAGCCTAACAGCTGCAGCTACCAGCACCTAACCCCAGCGGAAACTCCCCTCCTTCCGAATTCCATCGGGGAGCAACAGCGGCTGATCGTGGAAAATGGGGCCCTGCCATGGCACACGCCGGGGGAACATTTCTCCATATTTAAAGGACCTTTGCCTTTAAACCCACACCTAAGAAGCTGCAATGAAAAGAAATTAGAATTGCTCCATCTAATGCACCAGCAAGCCAGGCCTGCAGAGAAGCGGGCAAGTACGGGAAATAATGCAACCACTAGCACACAAGCATGCTGAATTCCAGTACCAAGCCAGCCTTATGCAGGCCTCTTCAAAGGCTACAGTCACCCAGGTTTGGGCAAGTTGTTTGTTTCCTGATATTTCCTCAAATATAATACTGGCCTCTGCTCCTGCATCCATTTTGAATTTCACATCATCGTCTTGTTATCAGTTCCACAAGCCATCCAAACCCCGGGGTTCTGGCCTGCTTTGGAGTTGGCACAGGACACCAGCCCTAGGAATAAACTGTCCATAGACCACTCCCATGCAGGACATTTTCCTTGCCCTCTTGTAGACTCTTGGGGGGCTCCTTTGCATTAAATGCTTCACCACCACCCTTGCCATCTGCTGGGCAACTCACTGGGCCATGCACACATCCACAGGGTTGGCTCACCTCACCCAAGCCCCGATTGGCTCACTTTTTAGGCTTTGTTTCGGCCATTCCTAGCGTTGCGTTCTTCCATTCGCTAAGACGCACAATACAGTCTCTATCGTAGTGCCCCTTCTCATGGCCTGGATTTGGACGCTCACTGCCTCTCCTGCGTGGCAAACGGCTGGGCTAATGCCAGGCAGAGGCCCTTCTCCTAGAACAGCTCTGCCAATCAAATGTCATATCCTGACCCGCAGCACCCCGACTCCCTCTTTCACGACTCCCCCCCCCCGCAGCTCTGCCGATCCCCGCCTTTCCGCATCCACGGCCAGCACTGTGTCCATGCTCCTCTCCTAAGCAGAGGCTCCCAGTCGTGCTGCGTTCTGCTGAAGGATGCAGTGGTTTGCCACTGTGGACAAATGTCAGCTGGGGAAGTGGACTGGCAAAACTCATTCGAGCTAGTGCTTTCGAGTTTATACTGCCCGGCCAGGATTAAAAGGCTAATGCATTAACCCGCTGCTCTTTCCTGGCGCGGAGATGCATCCGATATGTATTTTAATTGGAAATACTCTGGCACCTGGGGAGCTTGGGCTCTGTAACAGCCATGGGCCGTGGACTCCAATTCGCTTGCCAGCATGAGGCAAAGTCCATTTTAACAGGGAACAGGAGGGCCCGTGACAGATCCGTTGAGCCATGCGTGTCTGCACAGGCAACCACAATGTGTTCAAGGAGCAGAGGGCAATTCCCCAGGAAGCAAGAGCTTGTGAGTGGAGGATGTGGGCAGGAGGGAGTGGAGGAAGAGGGAAAGAGGACAGGAAAAAGGGAGGGTCTGGAAGTGTTTGGGAAGGAGATATAGCATCTGGGCACTTTCATTCCAGTCCAGTGTGGCGACAGGTCCCTCTCTCCCGGGCTCGGATGTAATCAGGGGCTGCTCTGCCCTTCCTTTGCTGGCAGTATAATTTCACACTCAGTGGGGTGACAGCGCTGTTCCTAATACCATTAGCTGCTGGACATGTTGATGATTCCCTGTTCCTTTGAAGGGGTTTCACCAGAGCCAGAGATAATGCACCTGAATCTTCCAAATACCAACTTCTAAAGAGCTCCCATTCCGGAGCAGGCTTATCAGTGCAGACAGCCACGGCTCCGGGATGGGATGAGACCCGGCAGGCAGGAGCTGCTGTCTCCAAGGGAGGTGGGATTGCCCATCAGCAAGCAGCCCCAGCATTAGAGCTCTGAGACATCAGTCTGGATAGAAAGGATGTGTCTGTTACAGGCCAGTGCTGGGCTGTTAATACAAACAAGCGGCCACACCAGCACACAAGTCCTTCCCTTGCGTTGACTCCCAAGAACCCTGATGAGGAGCCCCGAGACAGGCCTGTAGTAACAGACAATGCAGACACGGTGACCCTCCCTCCCCACCGATGTTATCCTATCACAGGGAAACCTGCCTTCATGCCCTCCCTCCCCCAAAGGCAGCGCTCCATCTATGTGAGCCTTCCACCAAGGTTTCCAGCACAAGTCTGTTTAAGCTGTGCTGAAAGGCTCTCTCCTTTGCAAGACCCCCCCATTTGCTCCAGCCGCTGAGGTACCGCAGTTGAAGATGCCCGACATCAGCAAACCCTCGAAGCATCTCCCCTGCATTCCAGGGGGTGCCCCACCAGCTGCATGCTCAGTGCTGTCCATCTGAGCAGAGATCTGTATGGACATGGGCTAGCTGCACCATAACTGGACAGCCTCACATCCCTCTCCAGGGCCCTGGAGGCCTTTTCCAACTCCTGTCTGGAAGCTGCAGGACTCTCTTGCAAGCAGCAGCAGACGAGCTGTGAAGGGTTACCCACACACACTCTCACTCAAAGGCAGCGTCCCACTAGCCTGGGAGGAAAGCTCTCAAGTCCTGGATGCACAACAGGCATTGCACCACGGTGCTGCATCAAATACAATTTAAAAGGAGACGGCATCAAGGAGCAATGATGCAATAGGTCAGAGTGGAGATGGCTTCGGGCTCCCCTTTCAAGGGACCCCTAAGAGGCACTGCTCTGCTGAGGTGTTTGTGAGAGTACGAGGGAAGGGAGAAGGGACTGTGCTCATTTCCAGGGGCATGGGCCAGGGAGAGGCACTGCAGGTGGGTAATACCCGGTGGGAATACACAAGCCACAGCAAAGTGAAGGGGCAGGATATTATCCTGCTTTCCCAAGTGACTCAGTTCCTTGCTCTGAGTTCTCACCTCCTCTTGCAGCTGCCTGGGGACAGAGACTGTTGCAGAAGGCCTCCCTGTGAACAGAGGGCAATTTCTTCGAACCTTGGGGCTGTGTAATATGTAACATGTGCGAGTAGTACAGTGATCTTAGGAACTGCGTGGAGAAAGCATATTTCCTGGAAGGAGGCCGGGCAAGAGATTAGAGGGGGTTTAGATTAGACATGAGAGGGAATCTTCAACTAGCTAAGTATTGTAGAGGTCATGGCCCTTCCATGTCCTTTGTTCAGCTGACAGGCATGATCAGTGAGGCCGTGATTGTGCCCTATCTAGGCACTGTACAGGCGCATCAGTCCAGAAGCATCTGTTTGAACGTCTGTCATTGGAGCGGCTGCCGAGCTCAGGGAGGTGTTATCCTCACAGAAGGAAAATCCCAGCTGTCGGCTATTTGCAAAGTGACCCTCCCCCCGCCCCCGCCCCATTCACTCATTTGTCTGGGTCTGGGAGGTTGGAGGGGGAAGAGTCCCAGTGCTCAGAGATCCTCTCCACTCTGGTATCTTGCACATTTCAAGTAGCAGGCAGGCAGCCAGGCTCTCCCCCCCACACACACACCCCGAGGCACTGCAAGGCAAAGCAATTGCTTGTGTGGGCTCAACAGATGGAGTTTGATCTAAGTAGTGTGGCAGACCAAAAAACAACAACAACAACCACCCTCTAATTGAGAAGTGAGGGATTGTTGCACTTAATCTGAATAAATCAACCAGGCTCCTTCGCTCGCTGCCAGCAGAGATGAAGGGAGGGCAGATGAGGCTAGCGAGACCAAGTGGCACGGCAGAGTGGACCAGTGCCAGGATACATGCCCCAGCCCTTTTCCGGGGACACCCACACAGGAGTTTGGGCTCACCCACAACCCCCCTCACAAACTTCACACAGGCTTGTATGTGTGATGGCCACTATCCTGGCTATCACACCTGGGACTGAACTGGGGACCCCCAGAGCGAAAAGCATGAGTCTCCACAGCGTGAGCTAAAGACTCCAGCGAGCTCTGTAACTCTCATGTACCAGGCCCCAGGGGTACACGCCATGCTGACCAGAGGACAACTATTCAGTCAGACGCCATGCACATCGCACACACAAGCTAGGAACAGGGCTGTCAATGAGGCAACATCAGTGCAGACATAAAAAGGAGTTAGAGTTATAACAGGGGCCGTGCAAGCGTCATCTCCTCTGGACTTAAGAATAACGGCCTGCTGCAGCACCTCTGTGTTCAGTCCTTGGATCCCATGCAGCTCTGTCTGGGCATTTCAATTCTGACCTGCATGACCTCCGTTATTCTTGTCCTGCCCATCTCGACAAGACCAGCCCAGTGACGCATCACTCACTATAGTCACAGGCCTCTCCTGACAATTCTCAGTGTTGGCCACATTAGTTTTAGAATGAAAACCACTGCTCACTAAGTCTGCCAGTTCAAGCCCCCCACACCCTCCTCCTGAATTCTTCCATCAGCTCCATTCCATTTCTGGTTTCTGAGGTGAATGGGACCGTCCTAGAGACATTATGTAGCATGTACCCCCCCCATGCTCGCTACCCCTGATGGTTCACAGGCCTAGCCAAGATGTCGAGCTTGTATCCATCTGTAACTCCTGGCAATTTAGAGACAACCACAGGCATCAATGGGAATTACAGACATTTATGACAATCTAGTCCACCTCACTAAAGAACCTCTATGCTGTAAACCCAACTCCCAGACAGGTCAAGTCAAGGCCCTACTGTTGAGTCCAGCCTTTCTACACCATCATCTCATCTCCTTTGTTGGCTGCTTCCAGTCTTTAGGGCTGACCTTCCTAAAGGAGGTTAGCAGTTCCTTCTACATACCCATCTCCTCTTCATTCTCCCTCAAGGCTATATTGCAAATGATTTACCCTCCTTTGGGTTACCCCACTCCCACACGGGCCTCACGGGGAACAGTCCACCGCCATATCCTTTTCTCCAGCGAATGCATTCTACGTTTCCCTCCGCTGGCAGAAGGCTCAGCGAGAAGAAAGGTTATTTGGTGAGGGGAAAAACAAAAAACAAAAGAAAAATGCTGAAAAAAACACCCCTGACAGAATGCAACAGCTGGGCCTTGGGCAAAAATGCCATGTGACTGAGACAAGAAAGGGGCCAAATTCATCCCCAGTGGAAACTCCAGAGCAGCCAGTAGAGTTCCACCAGGATTTCATTTGACTCAACGTGTTTAACAAATTACAACCCATGCACAGGATTAATTTACAACCTTGCAGCCAGCAGAGCATGATAGTTGCACTCCGGGGGGGATAGGGGGAGAGCCCACTCCCCACGTTACCGGAGCCAAAGGAAAATATGGTTTGCACCATTCCTGGCTATGCCGCAGTCACCTCCGCATACGGCTGAGTCCATTAATTTGATGGCAGGGACATCGCACACCTGTCACTTATTAATGAAAACATAAATAATCCTTCCAGACTAATGGGAATTCTTTCCGCTAAATCCAGCCCTTCTGCAGATCCTGAGGGTAAAGCAAAGAGAAGGGTGCTTTCAAACACACCCCCAGGCTCACACTGAGATGATGCACGCGCACACACCCCTGCCTCTCCAATACACAGATCCAGGGACATGGTCAAAGGCCCAGAACAAGGTTCAAACACCTTCAAAATCCCTTGGACGTGCAGCTGCCATTGGCTGGCTGGCAGGACAGTGGCCGTGAGACAGGATTTGTAAGGAGCAATATTCCAGGCACCTTTGCACTCTCTTTGCCTGGATTCTGCTATTGAACCCTCAACAGTGCCGCGATGCCTTATGGTCTTTTGAGGACACAGGGACGTCTCACGCAGTGCACTGTGGGGGACTGTCCTCAGTCATCCATTGAGGGTGCACAGTGGGGGGGCTCTTTCACTGGCTGGTACGTGCCCTCCCACCCCCATGGCTGAGCATGGCCCAGCGGTATCTTCAGCTGGCACCCCATCGACAGCTACTCAAGAGCCTGGGGTGGTTTGCCCCCTTTCCATGACTCAGCTCTCTGGCCAGGTCACTTATAGTCCCGACCTTGCCAGGGTAAGAGTCAATAAAGGGAGAGCCTAATGACCTTCTCCCCAGACGTCAGCCCCACTTTATCCCCGATAGTCCTTGTCCCCTTGCATCAGGGGGTTTTTACATCCCCTCCCTTGGGGTTATTAGGGAAACCCAGGCCCTCTCTCTACTCTGGGTTCCAGCCCACAGACTCTATATTAAGCATCCATGGTCTGTTACTGCCATTTCCCTGGGCCACTTCCTACCTTCATCTGCCTCTAGGTCCCCCTTTCACAGAGCGACGCCTTCCAGAGCTTTCTGCCTCGAGATTCTGGCTCCTTCTGCCACTCCCTCCCAGTCTGTGGCTGATGCAGGGTCCCCTCTGGCTCCCTGCAGGCTAGGGCTCCTGCCACTATCTCCCAAAGTGCCTTTCCCGGGTACCTCTCCTGCTCTGCTGTTCCCTGGGAGCATGTCTCCTTAGGAGCCTCCTCTCTCTGCGAGCACCTTCCCCGAACTGGGTTCTGGTGCAGGTGTTCATTAGCCAATTGGCTGCCACCCAGCCAGGTAGGCAGTTGATTATTTCCAGGTGAGCTGAGATGGGCTCATCCTCCTTAAAGAAGCTCATCAACATATAGGCTGGGCTCCGACTCCCCTGTCCCATGACATCCCCCCCACCCTGAACTCCCAAGCAGAGTTAAGTGCATCTCAGGCACTCTGTAAAGTCATTGCATTGGGTCCCCTGGATGCAATGCCCCTGAGTCAATATGAAACTGCCCCAGGACTGCCCCTGAGCTGTTGAGCCACAGACACATGGGTGGGGGAGGAGGGGGCAGGGATTCAGAAAGTATGTCGGGGGGAAGGGTAATGTCTGGAGAGGGAGATCAGAGACATTTTGGACGGAAGATTCCTGTTGAACAGGAGTGAGGGAATCCGTGATGTGCCCGAGACAAAAGGGGAGGAAATCCCAGTTACCTTAGGGTTGGCAGCGTTCAAACAGCAGAGCTCTTTGTTTCTAACAACTAAGGCCTGTACAATACACAAAGCAGCGGCCCAGGGGGCAGATCCAGCCTCTGGAGACGCTATTTGGCAGCCTGTCAGAGCCAGGCCAATCCTGGGCCATGGACAGGCCGGCACTCTCCTGCATTCTTACAGTGCGCAACTGCTGCATGGCACCAACCACTCGGGGTCTGGCATGAAAGGCAGCAGCCTGAGTTTCAACAAATGAATGAATGGAAGCCACTGGGTAGACACTAAGGACATCCACTGACTTCCTCCAGC
Organism: Chelonia mydas; assembly: GCF_015237465.2. Classification (NCBI taxonomy): domain Eukaryota; kingdom Metazoa; phylum Chordata; order Testudines; family Cheloniidae; genus Chelonia; species Chelonia mydas. The sequence goes on from NC_057857.1 coordinate 9,620,713, forward strand.
CTTGCTTGAAAGGTAATTTTAACTAACAAAACTGGGAAATAGGAGTCAGGACTCCTGGGTTCTATGCCTCACTTTTCCACTGATCTGCTACGTCAGCTGGACAAGACGATTTCTCTGTGCCTCAATTTTCAGTGTGTAAAACAGAGCTGTGAATCTTAATAGCTCAAGAGTTGCCAACTCTCGTGGTTTTCTCATGCATTTTGTGATATTTGATGTTTTTCTTAAGGCTGCAGGTCCTGGCATAGTGAGAATCTGTTTTGTTTTTAAAGTAAGATTTTAGCTTCATGGTTGCAGAAAATAGCTTTAAAATGACCCAAGTGAAGTTCCTAGGCTCAGAAACTAGAAGGTAAAGGAAAAGACCCAAAATATGTTTTGGGTTTTTTTTTAAACAAAGCTCATGATTTGCAGGCTAAACCTGTGATTTCTGAGTGCTTGGACTTAGCAGTGCTGCTTGTAACACTCCAAAAGCCTTGGAGAGAAGGTGCTGTAGCATGGCACAGTACCATTAGTAAAGCTGGTCAAAAAATGTCAACTAAGCAGTTTTCGGAAAGTGCTTTGACATAATCAAAATGTTTCCTGGGAATATGCTGAATTCAACTACATTTTTGATAAAAAAAAAAGTTTGGAAACTTTTGAAATCAAAATGGAGTATTTTGTTTTCACTTACTTGTTTCTTTCTGACTCATATTTATATTTATTTATGCTATTTAATAATTAATGTAATTCACTTGCATGCATTACGTTTACAATCACATATGTGCAAGTATATTTAATATCTCTCTCTATATATACACACTGTGTTTAAGGTATATTATATTGTGACATTATTAAAATGTTTCATATTGCTGTCAAGCCAAGAGGGGTTGAGGAGGGGGGAGAAGCGGCTCGGATACACTTAATGAAGCCACACCAGGTGCATAAGTATAGTTGGTTTTATTGCTAAAATACAATAAGCTTTTCAGCCTTTACGCGTTACTAAATACGTGCTATTCAGCAACCAACCAAGCAAGCAAGCAAGCAAGCATCAATGCTTACGCCCCTTCCTGCTACGGACAGTCCCGGACCCTCCAGCCCTATCCTTGAGGGCTCGTAGCAGGCGCTGCTGCAGCATGAGGAATTTCTGGACACCCACAAGCCCAGGGTCCGCAGGTGAGACTGTTTGTCTAAAGCAATTTGCATAGCCGTTTTTTATTATTATTTTTTAAGGGGGGGGGAGGTGTATATCCACAAGCAGGCTCTGGCAGGAAACACGACTGTTTTCTGTTTTCACACTTAACCTTTTTAGGCCCTCCTTATTTCTTGTCTTGTTTATTTAGTTGAGTGGCTGCAAGCCAGCCCGGCCGGTTAAAGCCAGTTCACTACTAGCTCCCCCCGAACCATTCTGTAACAACAGGCCAAGGTAACTTGCGGTCAGCCCCAACAACTGCAAAGGTCGTTCAGAAATTTCCAAAACAAAATATTTCAGAATTTCAATTACATGACATATTTCAAGAATTGGACTTTTTGTCCCTGTCAAACTGTCAGGAGTGGCTCACAAGAGAGAGTACCAACCTTGGGGCAGACTGTGAAGAAGCAGGGCACAAACCCCGAACGGTTGTGAGTTCTAGGCTTAGATTTCACCAACCAAGTATCAGGTGTGAGTTCCTCAAGCACTGTAACAGCCTTAACATGGAGTGACAGACAGTCTCCTTGGGCACCCCAGTCTATCTTGGCACGCAGGTAAGCTGCCTTTGTGATGGATGGTCCCTTACAGCAAAAATAGCAATAATATTCAGGTTACTCCCAATCCCAAAGGACCAGTCATCAGGGGAGAGGGATAGCTCAGTGGTTTGAGCATTGGCCTGCTAAACCCAGGGTTGTGAGTTCAATCCTTGAGGGGGCCATTTAGGGATTGGGGGCAAAAATTGGGGATTAGTCCTGCTTTGAGCAGGGGGTGGGACTAGATGACTGCCTGAGGTCCCTTCCAACCCTCATATTCTATGATTTACCCCAGGTCGATTGTACCTTAGATCCTATATCAACACTTGCAACAAAGCTCTGTGCCCTTTAGCTGGGGATCCCTTGCTTATGCTTAGCAATTTTTGCTCCTCTGAGGCCAAGTAGCGTTCTTGTCAGGGCTTTTAATCCCTTCCCCAACAGTTCAAGCTCTTGGGACAAGCCCACCTGCACATCTCCTCTCCAGGGATGTGGGGGGAGCAATCAACAAAGTCTTTTGTCCCCTGATGTTCCACAATGGTTTGCCTGATGTCTATGGGCCTTCCTTTGTTAGGCAGGAGATTACCACAGGAGATGTTAACTAGTATTTCACACTTGGTAATGCTTCTCCCTTGACTATGTGGGTTTACAGTTTCAGAGCAAATACTTAAGCAAATATACACATTTTTATAATTCTAAATATCTGTTTTAACAATTCTAACACACAGGGGTGCCAGACTGGTTTCCAGCTATGCATTTGTCAGTGTTCAGTGAGGTTCATAGTTTAAGGCCAGAAGGGACCGGCATGATCATCTAGTCTGACCTCCTGCACATTGCAGGCCACAGAACCTCACCCACCCACTCCTGTAATAGACTCCTGACCTCTGGCTGAGTTACTGAAATCTTCAAATTGTGATTTAAAGACTACAATTTACAGAGAATCCACCATTTACACTAGTTTAAACCTGCAAGTGGCCCCTGCAGAGGAAGGTGAAAAACCCTCATCTGACCCAGGGGAAAATTTCTTCCAAACCCCAAATCTGCCGACCATGTGGGCAAGATTCACCAGCCAGACACCTGGCAAAGAATTTTCTGTAGTAACTCAGAGCCCTCCCCATCTAGTGTCTTCCCGCCGGCTACTGTAGATATTTGCTGCTAGCAGCCGCCGATCAGCTACATGCTATTGTAGGCAGTTTCATCCTACCATCCCCATCCATAAACTTATCAACCTCAGTCTTGAAGCCAGTTGTTTTGGTTCTTTTACCCCATTGCTCCCCTTGGAAGGCTGTTCCAGAACTTCTCTCCTCTGATGGCTAGAAACCTTCATCTAATTTCAAGCTTAAACTTGGTCATGGCCAGGCGTAGAGGCCTTGGCATGAGCTGGCACCTGGTCTGCCAGTGTCACAGTTCTGATTTGGGACAAAAACAACACTTGAAATGTTGGAATTTCCCACAGGGTAGAAATTTCTATTTCTGACTAATTATTAGTTATTAATTAGAGGTTGTTTTCTGAAATATCAGCTATGTTTGGTATTGGTCCTGAAAGGCTGAATGTGGACTGATTTGCGCAAGCACCCTGCCAAGCAAAGAGCAAGAACTAGAGATCTTACAAACATCCACTAATTAATATGCATAACACTCGGTGCACTCAAGGAAATACATTATCCCCATTTTTTAGAAGGGGAAAATGAAGCACAGATGGGTACCGTCACACAATAAGCTAGTGGCAGAACAAACAACAGAATCCAGGAGACCCAACCCCCAGTCTCCTTTCTCCAGCCACTGGACATCTTTATGTGGCTCCTGTCTTCAGCAAGAAAGTACCAAAATCTCAGCAACGTTCTGGTAACAGTCTCTCACAATTCGTCAGTGCCATTTTCAATTGCTTTCTTGCACACATGGATGGGCAGATTCCAAAGCACGCAATGAGGTTGCTGAATGCACAATGCTGCAAAGCAATCATCAAATAAAAAATAATAATAATAAAAAAAAAAAAACAAGCCAAACTGACCGCGTATTGTAGCAACGCATGTGAGAATGATAGCCTTGAGAAGTAGGTATGGTCTCCAGTCACTTCTTAGATCAGCCAATCGGTTGAGATTATAAACAAGGCATGATCGTGGTCTGTATTCCTCTCTCTTCTCCTACACCCAGCACCCCAGCCTGTCTACCTGACTCACATAAAATAACAAAGAGAGAGAGTAAATCCATCCAGCTTGGAGAAATTCTTCAATGCAAATTGTATTTTCATTGCCCTCCAGTTCTGTTACAACAGCTCCATGGCTCCAATATCTCTTTTAAAAACCTTTTATTGCATTTGGAACTCTTCTTTTTATATTTACCCCCCCTCCCCCTCCCCACACACACACTTTGTTTGGCGTTATAATAGAAAATGAATGCATCTTATTAAAACATATCTATCTACCTTATTTTCATGGTCAATGTCTTTGTTTGTCTGGGGGGGCAGGAGGGAGAGACCCTTCGTTCAAGATGCTGTCTCCTTTGTGGGAAGCTGAACAAATATATTTTCCTCCTTCATAAATTCATAAGACAGTTGCTTCTCGAGCCCGCTCTCCACCACCCTCATTGTTCTGGGCTAGGAGCCAGCACAGCCCTTATCTAGTATCGGGCAGGAGAAAGGAAAATCTTGATACAATCGCGCTTTTTCAGTAGTTTAACAAATCTGAAAAAGTCTCAGTTGCTTTTTAATACAGCTTGGAGCGGGCGAAGACTATGCGAAAAGGGAGATGCTCAGAGAGACTGATATCCAACCCCTCCGGTCCGCTCCTGGGCCGGCAGCCTGAGCTGGAACATTTCCACACACACCCCCGAATCAGGGAAGGGAGTAACACAGAGAGGAACTCCGTGGCAGTCGGGGAGAAAGCCAACGGATCAGACGGGCTAAGCCATCGGTGACTGGGAAGGACGCTGGCCCTGTTTGTTTGTTTTAAATGGAAGCACTGTCTAGGGCAGCAGTTCTCTAAGAGGGTGTGTGGCCCACACATGGGTCTCTTCAGATGCCCTTAGCAGATTCCACTCACTGGCTCAGGGCAGCAAAATGCTTAGGTCACTCGGACTCAGCAGCAGCCGAGGCATGAAAAGGAGACAGCAGCTTGCTTCTAGCCCCGCACAGCCCCAGCTCCACTCTCCTCTCTCCGCCACTCAGCCCACGTGCTGCTGTTCCCGGCACCCAGCTCTGAGGCTGGGGGAGTAGCATTGCAAAGGGGCGTGCAGCTGGCTTTGCAGCCCCTCAGAGCAGCGCTGAGCATGGTGTGTGGGGGAAGGGAGTCTCCCCTCACCCCAGAGAGATGACAGCCATCCCAGACCCATCGTTTTTGATCTGAAACCCACAAAATAGCTGAAGACTGAAACCATAACCCAAATCCCATAATCCTTTGCGGTCCCAAAGGATTGTGGGATATATGGGTCACATAGTGATTTTTTTTCCTTTACCATTTTGGTGGACTACGGACCAAAAAATGGTTGACAACTACTGGTGTCGGTGACTGGGTCACGGGACCTATCCCTGGTTCGGGTACGGACTCGCTGGGTGACCTTGAGCTGTCATGTGTGTGGGAGCTCCCCCATGGCCACCTCTTGGCCAGGGGGCATAGCCATGGGTGGGCCACTGCCCACCCACATAGCATCCAAATCACACCCCGAGCCCGCTCCCCAGCAGGAGCGGCGGTAGGAGCAGGACAAGCCCCCGCACCCCGATCCCATTTCCCTGGCAGGAGCACAGAGGGGGAGAAGGGGGGAAAGGAGACTGCAGGCAGAAGGGGTGGGATGGGACTCTCACTTGCCCAGGGTCCCACAAAACCGTAATCTCCCTGTGTGGCGGGGAGGCGACCTTCCTGTCTTTGCCTGCCCATCCATTTTTCCTATACCAGCTATGCCATGGCTCTGGGCACTCTTCAGAGGATCTGGGTGCGTAGGGCCAGGCATTTAGCCAAGGGGTGGAGGGAGGGTTTGAAGCAGAATGTGGGCAGTGCTCACTCTGTACTGGGTACCCAAGTAATACGGGTGGCCCAGGGCTCAACTGGGCAATCAGCTGTTTGGGACTTCCCAGACCTCAGCGCTAGACGATGCTGTCGTCTCCAGCCACTGCAGTTCTCCCCCACTGCTCTACAGACACTCAGGGCACCAAGCACTTGCGGCCTGCTGGGATGATACATCAGGCCTCATCCATGCTTGAAATGATGGGAAAGCTTCAGAAATAGGAGGGGCAGAGTTGGTCTTATTTATTTAAGAGGGGAGGGTGGCCCACTGGTTAGGGCACTAACCTGGGACTCAGACGCAGGATCAGTTTTCCGCTCTGCTACAGACTTTCCCATGTGACTTTGGCCAAATCACTTGGGCTCTCTGTGCCGCAGCTCTCCTTCTGTACATGAGGGGTCATAGCACTGCCCTACCCCACAGCGGTGTTGTGAGAAGTACACAGAAGATTGAGAGATGCTCAGATACTAGGGGGAATGGATAAGTGCCTTTTAGTCAGATTTGGATGCAACTTTTGAACTCTGCATCTAAGTGCTGCAGGCGACGAATGCAAGGCAGGTAGGAGGCAGATTTCCCCCCCCCCCCCCCCACATTATGGCCAATACGTTCAGAAGCTGAAGCAGGAGCACGTAGTCCTTCGACGCTCACCGTCCGGAGCTCTGCAGCAGGCAAGGCCCAGCGAATTTTCAGGGCTGGGCTTTGGCTGCAGGCAAGTTCCTTGAGCAGGATTGTGGAAGCAGCCACGCCCAGTTCCTAGGTGCTGTGGACTGGCTGGGAATGCCCACTGAGACTGGTTTAGTGGATCCGGTGCAAGTCTCCATGTGGACACACCCAGTGGCCAATCTACACTGAAGCTGGTAGGTGTAGTTTCCAGCCTGAGCAGACATACCCGTGCAAGCTCTGATCAAGATATCATGCTAGAAATAGATGTACAGCTGCAGCAGCATGAGCAGCAGGATGGACTGGCCACTGTGAGCACAATCCTCTGGCCCCCTGAGTACAATCTCACCTGAGACCCTCGGCATGTACTTGGGCCGCCGTGGCCACCTGTGTATTTTTAATGCGCTAGCTCAGTCCAAGCTAGTGCAGGCATCTACTCAGGCTGGAAATTACACCTTCTATTTCCAGTGCAAACATACCTTTACATGGGTTTGAACTTGCCTGATAGGGGTTTAGCTTGTACCTAAATTACAGCTAAACCAACATACACCAGGTATAAATCAACATTTAACTTCAATCAGTGCAAACCCTTATATCTCATCTCTTCCCCCAGCAGTTTCAGCAGAGTGCAAAGGGACAACATCTGCTATCTCCAGCTCTAAACCAGGGCAGCTCAGCTCTGAGGGCTAGAGTCTGATTCAGGGAGCAGTTCTGGGTAGGAATAGCCCAGCTAACCCAGGCCCGGTCCAGAGGATCCAGTGCTGAATAGCAAAGCCCGGTTGCCCAGAGACCAGTTCTGAACAGCAAAACCTGGCTTCATGAGCCACGCCTGGAGGGTTTGGTTCTGGATGGCAAAGCCTGGCTCCCCAGTTCTCTTTACCTATTTTATCCCTTCCATATTTCCACCCCGCATGTGAAGCTCCATCCTCCTCCTCCCCATGGGGCCCCCAACCCCAGCTGGGGCAGGCAGTAGAAACGATCAGAAGCAATTCTCACTCCAGCTGCCAATCTTACAGCCAAGCATGTCCCAGGAGACATAGCCACAGGTGACCACAAGAGATCAATTTCCAGACTATTGCAGGGCAGGGGGGGAGTGCGGGGGAGGAGGAAGCATAGCAGCAGCTGGGGAGTGTCGAAAGAAAGTCTGAAGAGCCGCCCGTCCTTTGGCTGCCACGCGCCCTGACCCGTCTTCATCCTGTCTCCAGTCACGGCGCTCAGCTAATTGCCTCCACTCATGTGTGCAAACTAACGGTTTACTGGAAAATGCCACGGAATGTTAATTTCATTTGGAACAGGGTAATTGCAAAGCACTTCCCTTTTTCCTTTTTTTTTCTCTTTCATTGTAAGGAATGAATAAGTATTGTATTAATAGCACCATTCGCAATTACAGCCACAATCACAGCCCCACCGATCGGCAACTGCCATTATTTCCCCCCCGCGCACGCTTTCAATGCGTTCCTTCCCCCTTCCTTTCTCTCATCGTGGTAATTAAGATAATGCTGTACAATTATAAACACGTAGTGAAAGATCAAACACTTGAGAGCTGTTGTCCAGCATCCCTTGTCTCACACCTATGCACTGTGAACACCATTGAAAGCAAGCAGTCAATTAGCTTCTTTGGCCATGATGTCAGGACCTAGCCAGGACTCCCTGGGAGATGCTGCTGTATCCCCGGTCTGGGATACTCCTTGGCCCAGCCCCTCCCGTGTCCTGCAGTGAGGAAACTCCCCCCACAGAGCACTGTGATGAGGAAGCTCCCTTGCCCTCCCCGACCAGCATCCACAGGGCACTCGGTCACCCTGCCCTTCCCTCCCACCACTGGCACCCATGGGGCACTGAGGCGAGGAAGCTCACCCCTTAGCTGGCATCCTCACTAGCACTAGGAGGGCACTCTCACGAGGAAGCCCACAGCATCCGTCCCCTTGGCTGGTACGGCCATGAGGAAGCCCACACAAATCTTGTTTGAGCACCTTTTAGCATGCGCAGCCAGCGAGCAGGAGCAGAGAGCCGGGATGGCTAACGGGTCCTTCCCTCTGCAGCTGCCAGCGTTCCTCAAGTTATAAAATAATTGAAAAGTTAAATAAAAACACTCTGGAGGAAGCTTCCCGATTTGGCGCTAATGGGCACGTGGCAAAATCCCATCCTAATGTTCCATGGAGCGGGGAGAGAGAGATCAATAATCTCCAAGTGAGAACAGAGGAGCTGCCTCCGCCCCACCCCTCCTGGGTAGCCAGCAAAAGCCAGCAAAGGTTATTAATGACAGAGCGTGAAACAGAGAACAGAACTTCTTCATGAAACGCGAGCGAGGAATGAGGGCCCCTAGGCCTTGTGGAGCCAGGGAGAAAAGTCCCACCTCTGTCCCTGCAGAACGCGCTCTTGATCCTCTAGGGCATGAGGTGGCCGGCACTAGAGACTTTCAGCATCCTCGGGAGGTGAGGGAACGTGCGCTTCCCATTGACCAGTGCTGGCTGGGGAAAGGGTTGGGCCGGCCATACCAGAGCCTGCTCTGTGCCGGAGCAGAACCTCTCCAACCCAGGGAAACAGCCATCCTTCCTAGAGCTTATCCAGACCTCTGGCGGTATCTTCGAATTCAGGGTCTTTTTTAATATATCTGGGGGCCCCTAAGGTGGAGTGGACTCTCACTGTCAGCGGCCTCGCTGCACACAGCTGTTGGAAGTCATGGCAGGATGACTCCGAGGAAGGGGTTGTGAAATGGAAAGGAAGGGCCCAAAGAAGAGGCGGGGTGGGGATCTCAGGGAGGGTACCTCCAGCAGTAGCAGCCCGGAGGTCCTTCACCCCATGCTCGGGACTGACTCACAGGGGAGAAGTCCACCTACCGGATCCCCATCTCAGCACTGCCCAAGGAGAGCCAACAGGATGGCTCTGGAAAGGCATCACATTGCCAGAGCCAGACGATGGCAGAGCTTGAAAGCATGGGTCTCTGTTCTGTGGAATCCCACCATGGTGCCAATCCAGGCAGCTGTCTGCAGCCCTCGGGCAGACGCTGCCCATGGTGCCCATTCACCCCAGGAGATGCTAGGAGAGCAAACAGACTGTTCCTCCTGGTTAGGGACAAAAATGCAAACCTAAAGCAGGCCTATGCCAGTTAGAAGGTGGCACTGCAGCTGGAAACACCTGGGTTGGAGCTCAGATGCTTGTCACTCTGGAAGGATCAGCCTGTCTGCTTTGATAGCCGTAAATGATGCTTCTTTCTGCCAAAGCCCAGGGAGTGCATTTCCCTCACCGACGGGCACATGCCCTGTCTCTGCCCTGCTACGGAAGGTGGATGTGTGGGGGAGAGAAGACAGATCCTTGTCTTGAGACCTTTGGGGCTGTTACCAGGCCTTGACCAGTCATCACTGTCTCCAAACCGTGTTACGCAGGAGGTCAGACTAAATGCTCATAATGGTCCCTCTAGCTTTACAATCTATTAATAGAATCAGCAGCTTGGCCATCACCATTTGGTTCCTGCTGCTTGGCCTAAATCCGCAGAGTGAACCTGCACCTAATCGGTTTTGATGTGGTTAACAGACAGTTCATGTAGAGAGAACGCCTATCCGCCACCCTCTGTAATGCAGCCTGACCTTAGCATCCCTCCCTCTCCATCCGCCAGGATACCTCCCACATGCTCATCCTCTCTCGGGCTCCTTCACCTTTCTCCCCAGCAGAACTGCAAAACATTTGCAACACGGCCACCACCCTGTTTTCTGCTCCAGAGACCCTGGTGCGATAGCCAAGCCAGGACGAGCGGGCACAGGGGCTCCCCAGCAGTTTGTCCTTTTTGCCAACAAGTTTGCTCTTCAAACTTTCTTATTCCTTGCCCAGCTGGCAAACAAATGCCAGCACCATTCCCCCTGTGCAACTGCCCTGTGGAAGCCTGTGCACATGTTGAGGAGGGAGCTGAGAATGGATGAGCTGAAGCAAGCCGTGTGTCAAAAAGGAAGGACAGTAACTCAAAGAAATACAATGCAAAGTATTATTGTTTTTGTTGCAGTAAAACCCGGGAGCCTTCATCATGGACCCCTTACATTAGGCGCTGTACAAACACACAACAAAATTCTTCACGTAAGTTACACAGAATAAAGCACCATAAAGAGCATTGCAAAACATCTTAGTAAAAGCAATTAACAATCAGCCAGAGAGCTGCCATCTCAACCGTGTACGGGGGGCACCGTGTGGGAGGAAGGTTGAGGTACAGGAAATTGGTGGCTTGGTGACTTAAGGAGAGGTGACTTGCGTATTCAGGGCTAGGATTCTTGCTTTGGGTATGCCTGGAGATCATGTTCCTTGCAGAGTGCAAGTTGGCACGTATCTTCAATATTAAAGCATGGAAAAGTGACGCTTAATGTCAGGAGAAATCTTCCCTTGATCTGTTCAATTCCCAAAGTGGAAGAGCACTCTCCCATAGGAAGTAGTAGAAGCCAAATTGTTCTGGATGTTTAAAACCCCACTGGGGAAACACGAGTAAACATACAATAGGGAACAATCCTGTGTTGGCAGGAAGACGGAACAAGAAGTCTTTTGTATTTCTAACTTTATCAGATGCAGCGGGCAAGTGGCATTCTCATCCCTCGTCTGTTGTATGTGAAAAGTAGGGAGATCTATTCTGCACTAGCCAAAGCAACAGAGTGGTTTGCGAGGGGAGCCAGCTGTAAAGGTCTGTTACAGGATGGCAGCTCTGTCACTTCTGTGCTCAAGACAGCCCTGGCGAGGTCCCCATCTCAGCAGAAAGCACCGTCTTCTGGCCCATGAAAGCATTTCTGCCTACCAGTACAACCTGGGAACCCAGAAGAAGCCAAGATCGGACACGACCTCGACAGGCTGTGGTTACATACACTCACAGCAATGTCACATACCCTGGGTGGCTTCCCCCTGCCTACGAACAGCTGGTTCGAGCAACCAGACCCAGGCTATGTCTATACATACACCACCGAAGCACTTCAGCATGGACACTCACTAGAGCGACAGGAGGGGTTCTCCCATCACTGTAGTTAATCCACCTCCACAAGAGGTAGTAGCTAACGCAGTCTACACCGGGGCTTAGGTTGCCATAGATGCATCTCTCAGGGTGGACACAGCTGTGCCGATCTAGCTTTCACCCAGGTCCCTTTCTCAGACTGTGAGGGGAAGGAAGCCACTATTTCCAGGTTTACCAGAAGAAGCCAGATCTAAGCAGTGTCAGCCACACTGTGTCTCACAATGCCTTACCACCTAATACACAAAGCAAGAGGGGCACCAGAACCCTGTGGCACCCTATAGGGATGAGTCGCTGCCCTAGTACCACTCCCTACTGAGTGAAAGGAGTCAAGTTTTAGCAATGCGCTCTACCCTCCCAGTCCCTCACGTAGGTCACTGCCTCAGGATAAATGACATCAAAAGCTGCCGGTAGATCCTCGATCCATCATCCTTACAAGTGAACTGACAAGACGGACGCAGAACCAGTGCTACACCCAAGTGAAATGTGACGGACAGAAGGAGGATAAGGACAGGGAGCAAAGCAGATACTGCTGGAATTGGCATAGCCACTCCTTTCACCGTAACCTTCCCCCTAAGAAAGTCTGCTCGCAAGACTGTTTCTGAAGCCAGGGCCAGACCACAGGGAGGGGGTTTAAGAGTTCCCGGAAACTTGACCCCCTAAGAGAAGCACTTAGAGAGCGAAAAGGACCCATCCTTGCTCACACCCCAGGCTGGAGTGCCTGAACTCCACCCCAAGGCACATCATCTACCTAGCTATTTTTAGCACCCTAACATGAGGCCCTGCAACATAAGTCTCTGGGCTTGCTCCCAGATGCAGTGTAGACGTATCCAAAGGGGGACAGAAAATACCATTCTTTGCATCAGGGAAAGAACATCTCTAAGCCAGTGCTGGTCAACACTCTGCCTACAACCTAGCTAGCAGCAGCGACAGGGCCATAAATAATGTAAATGCTTTATCAAACATTCATAGTTATGTACAAAGTGATGAACAATGCCAGCCTGGGATTTATATTTATATCGTTCCTGACGGCTTGTTTTCTTTGGATAGCCAACGTTTCACAGCTTATCATCCATGTAGTTCTGATTTTGCTTGGATGAAAAGCGTTTCAGACACCAAGGGAATTAATTGTTATCTCATGCATACACGAAATCACCACGGCCTCCCAACCAGCAGCTAGGGTCTGACATGACCTCCCCGCCCGCCCCGCAGACATCAAAAGAGCTGCTGATTCCATTGGCAAGAAGGTTACGCCGCTTCAGTTTACACACAGAACTTCTCTTCAGACTCAATGAAGGAGACCTTGCGACTGTCGTTTAGGGGATGCCTGTACTTCGAGGTATGGGGGCAAATCCCAGCCCGGGGAGACGTGTCCACGCTAGCTCTGAGCAGGCTGGTACGCTAGCTGCAGCGGCGGGAGGAGCAAACCACGCCGAGGACAGTCCTAGCATCTCAAATGGGTACATACTCAGCTCGGCCAGCCGCTCCCGGCTCCTGTCCCACCGCGGCTACACTCTACTTTTAGCATGCCAGCTCTATTAGAGCTAGCCCGGGCATGTCTTCTCGAGCTGGGAGTCACTCCGCCCACTCGAAGGCAAACATACCCCCCGTGCTACTGTGAAACCAGACCAGCCTCGGTCCGCCTGGCTGACTCGCAAAGCAGTTGCTTGGAATCATTGACTCTGTGTTAGCACTTACTGGCACAACCAGGTCAGAGCCCCATCAGGCTAGGTGCTACAGTCAATAAAAGTCCCTGGCACAAAAACTTCCAGCCTTTCCAGGGCTCTTGGAGTTTTTAATTTGTTACAAGACCTGAAGTCAAGAGAGACTCAGGGGCCGGGGGGTTTTGTAAGGACGTTTTCACCTCACTCTACTGCTGACTCCTCATGGGAAGCTGTATGCACTTTAGAAACCAGCCTGATGTCTCTTCAGCCTGCTCCCTAAGCAGTCCTAATAGAACTGAAGGTGGAATTTTATACCAGTTTTGCTCAACCAGTGCATCTTTGTGTGTGGACACTCATATCCGTCTGAACCAGGCTTAAGCCTGGTCGACATGCTTGTTACTACATCAGGGAAAGGTCTGGTATTTTTAATCGATACAGTTATGCCAGTAAGAAAAGGAGTACTTGTGGCACCTTAGAGACTAACCAATTTATTCTCTAAGGTGCCACAAGTACTCCTTTTGTTTTTGCGAATACAGACTAACACGGCTGTTACTCTGAAACCCGTAGTTATGCTAGTGCAACTCGTTGTAAGAATGCAGTTATGCTGACACTCAAGAAACCCTGAAAAATATATATTGCTAACTAGTGAAACAGAGCCATGTCCCTCCTGGCTGGTAAAAGCCAGTGGAGAATAGCTATGCCCACTGCTAATGGAAATAGCCAATGCCTCTGTCCCAGGAGCTCAGCTACGAAATTCAAAAAACACATCCAATGTACCCAAAGTTGTTGTACGTCCTGTTAAGGTACTGAGGTGGGAGGAGGGGGCAGAAGGCTGATCTCTGTTTCCGGCAGAGGAAGAACTTTCACTTTAAACTAACCAAGCAAAGGATAGCTGAATTGCTGCTCAGGAAGCAATGTCTGGAGGGGGGTGGGCTATCCTGGCTAGCGGTTCTGCCTGGAAGGGGAACACATTACAATGGTCCTTTACCCTTCTGTGACCTCCAAGTGATCAGCAGCATCAGCATTCCACCTTCTTCTCCCCTCCTCGCTCTCCATGTCAAATACAATTGCCGAAGGGTACCAGGTAGAGAAGGGGGCGGGGGGGGACACACTCCAGGAAATCCAAGCTCTGAGCAGTCTCACAACAGCATCTGCTGCGGGACACAGCAAGTCCCCGCTGGGCTGCTCCAGCCATAATGAAGCCATTAGACACACGCTGGCACAACATAGATACGCCCGATGGACACGCTGGCTCAGCAGCAGCTCCACAAAGCTCCCGGCTGCTGCCCTGTGTCCCCGGGACCCTGGCAGGACGCTAGAGCAGACAAGGCACTCACGCCTTCCCCGCCAAGCCTGGTAAAGCTGCTCAGAGCAGGTGGGTCAAAGACAGAGACTGTCCCGATGACCGCCCGTCCCCCATTCCCCTCCTCACAGCATGGAGGCTTAAAGGAAGACGTGGACACAGCAATATTCCCTGGTTACTCAAATGCTGCTTTAATAAGTCAAGTGAACAAATCCCTCCCTTATCTCCCTGCCACTGGTGGTCCCCCCCACACTTTCCCCACTAGCACGCCGCTGCCCCCATGCGCACTCTCTCCAGCCAGCCAGCCCACCCTCGGCTCCTTTCTCCCTCCGTCCCTAAAAGAGCTTGGCCCTAGGCAGCATGGCAAGACAGGCTGTCGGGCAGCCTTGGTGGGGAGGGTGTTGCAGTTCCACCAGGGTGACACCCACCTTTCCTCCCTGTTGCCACCCCCACCCGAGCGGCACTCTCCCGGCTGTGGAATGGAGATACCTGCTCCAGGGAAGACACCAGTTTCACCATTCACACCACTCTCCCGGCAGCCGGCGCCTGTTCCCCCATGAGGAATGGATCGCTGGGAGAAGGAGCCAATGCCACCCTGCAGCACTAACAGCCCGCAGGATCCCCAAGCCTTCCCCCTGCCTCCTCGCCGCTCGCCTCATTTCTACTGAGACGCCTCTCCTCCTGCTTGGCTCATTAAGCGGGGGAAAAAGCCTCTTTCCATCCAATTCCATTTGTTTTGCTTGATGAACTCAACCCTCCCTCCAGAATAAAACACAAGCTGCCCCCCAAGTCCCCAGGGCGATCCAAACTGGAGACTGAAGCAATCAAGTTCACTGAAGGGGGTGATCAGAAGAAACCCAAAAGCCCAGCACAGGAGCTGTCCGTTCAAGCCAGAGAGGCAACTGACGTATTAATTAGGACCAAGTGGATGGATCTGGAAAGCAGTTGTTCTCTTCAGCAAGTTAAAACAAAACCCCACCTCCCCCCAAAAACAAACAAAACCCCCCAACATTACGTTCAATCAGCGTTGCTACAAAATTAAAGGGCCTGAAGCCACAACCATTATAACTCCTGCAAATAATGTCCCTGATTGAACAGAACAGCCCTATTCAGAAAAGCACTCCAGCCCAGGCTTAACTCCCACTGATTTAGGTGAAGCACATAAGTGCTTGCTGAATAGAGATAGCACTACGCACTTGCTTTAATGAACTGTGCCTAGTTCTTATCCCATAGAGGCCAAGGTTTGGTTTTTTTCTAGGCTGAAATTTGCAATGGGATGTTTTAACCAGGAATCAAAGGGCTGCTTAGAATAGTCGAATCGCCATCCATGCAGGCATTTTGACTGTGTCTTTAAACAGTCTTTATAAAATACGGGGGGAAGTTTGCAGGGACTGGATCCAGAGCAGGCCTGGTCAAATATAAATAGGGTCATGGGTCTTTTTGGTAACTGCTAGAGCAGGGTGGAGTCCCAAGATACAGCAGATACCAAACTGATGCTCTGATCCCTCTTAGCCAGGTGGCTATGTACCCATGCAGCCAAGCAAAAATTGGAACCAGAATTTTTTTTGTTTTGTTTTTTTTTAGGATCAAAATGCCTCTGATTAATATTTTGCCCCCCACCTGTCCATTATGATTCATTTGTACACTCTCGAACTCAGCAGAGAGTCCGAGCCAGGAACAGGCTGCACTCAGAGAACGCCTGTTCCCATCTCAAAGCTCCCCAGACGCCCCCTGCAGAGCTCCTGAGTCTTTGTCCTGCCAGTGAACTTTGCATACTGCTGGGATCATGCCCCATTGCACCCCTGAGAGTACACTTTGACACCACAACATATGGCCTAGTACTTTGTTCACTGGAGTGGGATTCTGGAGACCTGGGTTCTAGTCTCAGCTTAGCCACTGACCTGGGGTAAGTCACGTCCCCTTTGTGCCTCAGTTTCCTCATCTGTAAAATGGGGATAATGATACTGACCTCCTTTGTAAAGCCCTTGGAGATCTGCTGATGAAAGAGTTAAGTCTGAGTATTATCCTCTCCCATTTTTGTTTGCAGGTGCATGCAAGGAACTTTTGCTTATCTATCTACTTTATATGGCCCCTTACCCTAGTATCTGAGCACATCACAGCTGTTAGTGTATTCTTCCTCACAACACCCCTGGGAGGCAGGGCAGTGCTGTTATCCCCATTGCACAGATGAGGAACTGAGGCCCAGAGAGACTCAGTGATTTGCCCAAGGTCACACAGGAAATCTGTAGCAGAGCAGAGAATTGAACCCAAATTTCCCACCTTCCAGCCCAGCACTTCTTACTGACCCAACCCTGCTGCTGCCCTGTGCCATGTGTTACCTCCCTTCCCTGAGTAGAAACACCACATGCTTTATAAACAGTTAAGCCACACAGCACCGCTGCAGGGAAACAAGTGTTGTCTCCCCTCCACGAGAGAGCTAAGCAAACACAGATATTTCAAGGCAACACAGTGGGTCAGAAGCAAACCCAGACCCAGAACCCAGGAGAGGTGAGTTACAGACCTCTGCTGTCAGCGCAAGGTGACTGTCCTGATACACTGACTGCATCAACCAACTGGATCTGTGCTGATAACTCATCTTTGGGCTTGCAGGCAATACACACATTCTGGAGCCTGCGAAGTGGGCAGGAAGGCACGCCTGAAAATTACTGGAGACACGAGCCAAGACGTTTGGCTGCTACTGAAAAAACGGAAGATGACTGTTTTTTGCTATTGCAGCTGCTATTCCTAAACACCCTTTAATTTCACGTGAATATTGGTCATGCAGCAACTCTGGCTCCCTCGGTCCTCAGAAGAACCTGTTCAGGCAAAGACTTCACTCCTTTCTGAACCACTGGCTTCTCATGCTGGGGAGGGGAAGAATCCAGGACTGCAAACAGCACCTCTGCCAGCGCTGAACAGGAAACAGATGGCAGGTTACAGTGACAATCCTGACATATTTTAATTCTTCTTTTCCATCCTGGTTAGGTTTTTATACAGAGCCCATCACCATAATATCTGAGCACCGGTGACGTTGCATTCTGGGATCTCTTCAGTGAACCAGCAAGTACCAAGAAGATTTCACAGAGGATGTTTTCAAAGTTAGTGAAAATCTTATTTCTGTGCTGATTGTCCCCCAGACCAAGCCTTCTTCAAAGGGTGTTTGGCCCAGAAACCTGTGGCTCACTCCATTCTCACTGTTGCTTCACAGTTCATATTTAGCATTAAATCAAACTCACTTCTCCCCCCCCCCCCCCATACCTTGGTAACTGATGCAGCTTCTCTGCCACATCACAGGGTCCGATCCTGCTCCCAGTGATAGACTGGACTCAAAACCCTTTGCTACAAATCTCTCCCAGTCACAGTAAGAGCAGAAACCTTTGTTGGTTATCGCGTGGCTGGACAATGTAACAGCAACAAAGAAACAGACTGCTCATGCTGCTGTAGGAGTGGAT
This sequence comes from Chelonia mydas, assembly GCF_015237465.2. NCBI lineage: Eukaryota > Metazoa > Chordata > Testudines > Cheloniidae > Chelonia > Chelonia mydas. The sequence continues at coordinate 9,638,458 of NC_057857.1, forward strand.
GCTATTGGTAGAGAGAAGAGATAAAGGTGTTAAAAGCTAACAGCAAGTAAATTAGGAATTCCCATTGGAAGCGTGCTTCTGGCCGTCACGTAAGAGGAGATACAAGAGGGCAGAAATCACAAGCAGTATTGGCATCTCCTCTGCTTGGACAGACGAGTTACCGTTCAGGGCGGAGACGTGTCACAGAGAGATGGCAAAGGAAAGGAACTGAAAGACCAAGAGGTGGAGTGGGTGGGGAAGAAACCCAAGGCCACAAGCACAATCTGAACCAGATCCCAATGTGGAGGGGAATAAAAATGCCTACTTCTCAAAATGCACCACTGCCTAACCACACCCAACCCCCAAAGAAAGCACAGACCCCAGAGACTGCAGTCATGCCAAACCTCCGAAACTTACAATGCCATGCAGAGCGGCAACTGTCCCAACCTGCTACCCTGATGAATGCAGAAAAGACCCCATCCCACCAACCCAGTTTCCCCTGAGTCCCACATCCCATCCCACCAACCCCCCTTCATTACCCATAAACCATCTACTTGGCTAATGCGATCTCCCAACGGATACGCTTCTTTAAAAAAATAAACCCTGTTTGTATTTCTCTCCCATGAGCGGTATACACAGGATTTTCTTCTGTCTAAATTCATCCGGGTTCTCTGCCGTGTCACCAGGTCAGGTCTACTCCTACTGCAGTTCTAATTTAGTTTACTTTAGGTTTGCAATGGGGCTCTGGGGCATGGGTTTTTTTTAATAAAAAATGATGTTGCATACTAGTTATCATGTTAATAGAAGTTGTCATAAATATGAAGGGGAAGGGTAACCACCTTTCTGCATACAGTGCTATAAAATCCCTCCTGGCCAGAGGCAACATCCTGTGACCTGTAAAGGGTTAAGAAGCTAAGATAACTTCGCTGGCACCTGACCAAAATGACCAATGTGGAGACAAGATACTTTAAAATCTGGAGGGGTGGGGGGAAGAGACAAACAAAGGGTGTCTGTCTGTCTGTGTGATGCTTTTTCCAGGACCAGAGCAGGAATGCAGGTCAGAACTCCTGTAAAGAGTTAGTAAGTAATCTAGCTAGATATGCGTTAGATTCTGTTTTGTTTAAATGGCTGGTAAATAAGTTGTGCTGAATGGAATGGATATTCCTGTTTTTGTGTCTTTTTGTAACTTAAGGTTTTGCCAAGAGGGATTCTCTATGTTTTGAATCTGACTACTCTGTAAGGTATTTCCCTTCCTGATTTTACAGAGGTTTTTCTTTTACTTTTTCTTTAATTACAATTCTCTTAAGAACCTGATTGTTTTTTCATTGTTCTTAAGATCCAAAGGTTTGGGTCTGTGTTCACCTATGCAAATTGGTGAGGATTTTTATCAAGCCTTCCCCAGGAAAGGGGGTGTAGGGCTTGGGGGGATATTTTGGGGGGAAGACGTCTCCAAGTGGGCTCTTTCCCTGTTCTTTGTTGAACATGCTTGGTGGTGGCAGCATAAGGTCCAAGGACAAAAGGTAAAAGTTTGTACCTTGGGGAAGTTTTAACCTAAGCTGGTAAGAATAAGCTTAGGGGGTCTTTCATGCAGGTCCCCACATCTGAACCCTAGAGTTCAGAGTGGGGAAGGAACCTTGACAGAAGTGTATGATGTGTCCAGATTAAAGTCTGCTGCCTGGGAAAAAGAAACATCTCACCTTTGCCCTGCTGTTTATCTATCCATAGTAGAGCCCTATACCAGGTCAGATCCTGTAATTTCATTAACTGTATCATTCAGATGTGCTTGTTGCCAACTGCCATTGCATGCATTGCGCCTGTGTTCGTTTGCACTGGGTTCCAACTTCAGCAGTTCAAGTAGCACACGTGGGGGCTCGTTTCCTGCTTGCTTAGCTGCCATGCACCACGAAAGCCCTTGGCCCTATGGCACCCTCTGCTCAGCACACCTATGGTTTGTGAAATAGACATTTCTTCTAAATAATATCCCAAGCCTGGCAGAGGTTTCTCCATCGGGCTGGATGTTGCATGCAGCCAGAATCCTCCTCGAGATTGGCAAACTGACCCCCCCTCTCTAATCAAATGAAAACAAAGCAGGGGGGGAAATGCTACTCCTCCAGGAAAGTGCCATTGATCCTAACAGCTGGTGGCTGCCCGGTGTGGTGTGCATGGATTCCTAATGACAGGGGAGCTTCCATCACTGCACTGCCACAAGGCCCCTTTCCTGCCAAGCTAGCACACCCATGGGTCTGAGCTCATGGGCATCCAGCATTCATCAAACCTCTTACCCCCCAATTAATCACTTTGCGCTGACTGCACACAACACCTGTCAAGTGCCAGGCCACGTATGAGAAAGTAAGAGGAACAGCAAATGCCTCAGCTTCATCTGATTCACCCTCCAGGGCAGTTACTGCTGGGGACTGACATGCAAAAGAGTCTTTTGGGGCAGCTTTAGTCATGTCACTGTCTGCAGCCTGGGGACAAGTCCCAGCCGGTGCATTGTTAAAATGCTGCATTGCGAGAACCATCTTCCTTGGATGCTAAACTACCCACTGGAAAGCTGGGATAGCATCGTTCCAGCCTAGTGGTGCCTCTCGAGACCTGACTGCCTGCTACAAGGTGGGCTGGGGACCAGGCTGATGGGTAGAGAGGTGATGCAGGAAAGGCAGAACGGGGAAAAGGCAGCCAGTTTTATACCCTAAGGGCTAGATCAGGAGTGAGCAAACTACGGCCCGAGGCCCGCATCCGGCCCTCCAGATGTTTTAATCCACCCCTTGAGTTCATAGAATCATAAATATCAGGGTTGGAAGGGACCTCAGGAGGTCATCTAGTCCAACCCCCTGCTCAAAGCAGGACCAATCCCCAATTAAATCATCCCAGCCAGGGCTTTGTCAAGCCTGACCTTGAAAACTTCTAAGGAAGGAGATTCTACTACCTCCCTAGGTAACGCATTCCAGTGTTTCACCACCCTCCTAGTGAAAATTTTTTTCCTAATATCCAACCTAAACCTCCCCCACTGCAACTTGAGACCATTACTCCTTGTTCTGTCCTCTTCTACCACTGAGAACAGTCTAGAACCATCCTCTCTGGAACCCCCTTTCAGGTAGTTAAAGGCAGCTATCAAATCCCCCCTCATTCTTCTCTTCCGCAGACTAAACAATCCCAGTTCCCTCAGCCTCTCCTCATAAGTCATGTGTTCCAGACCCCTAATCATTTTTGTTGCCCTCCGCTGGACTCTCTCCAATTTATCCACATCCTTCTTGTAGTGTGGGGCCCAAAACTGGACACAGTACTCCAGATGAGGCCTCACCAGGCCAGGTTCTTGCCAGGGAGCGGGGTTGGGGGCTTGCCCCACTCCCTGCAGATCCTGGAAGCAGCGGCATGTCTCCCCTCCGGCTCCTATGAGTAGGGGCAAACAGGGGGGTTCTGCACGCTGCCCCCACCCCAAGCACAGCCCCCGCAGCTCCCATTGGCTGGGATCCATGGCCAATGGGAGCTGCAGGGGCAACGCCTGCGGACAGGGAGGCATGCAGAGCTGCCTGGCCGCGCCTCCACATAGGAGCTGGAGGGGGACGTGCCGCTGCTTCTGGGAGCTGCTTGAGGTAAGTGTCTGCATCCCTGACCCCCTCCCACACTCCAACCCCCTGCCCTAGCCCTGATCCCCCACCCGCCCTTCGAACCCCTCAGTCCCAGCCCAGAGCATCTTCCTGCACTCCCAACCCCTCATCCCCAGCCCCACCCCAGAGCCCACACCCCGAGCCAGAGCCCTCACCCGCACCCCAATCCCCAATTTTGTGAGCATTCATGGCCTGCCATACAATTTCCATACCTAGATGTGGCCCTCGGATCAAAACGTTTGCCCACCCCTGGCCTAGATCCATGAAATCAGTGGGAGCTAGGTGCCTAAATAATTCTGAGGATCTGGGCCTAATGCACCAAGATTTTCCTTGGCAATCCAGGTGCCAGGCGTTTGGCTCAGACCAGGAGTGCCTGGCAAATACAGGCAGTTGTTTAGTAAAAAACAGACTAATGTACCAGTGGGGGCAGGCGAGCTAAACCTCTTACTGGCATGAGTCTAGGGTGGCTGTAATAGGAAAGTAGCACACATACTTTGAAAAATCTCCTGCTAAGGGCATCTTATTGGCCTGGTTTTCAGAGGTGCTGAGCGCCTGCCACTCCCACTTTAGTTAATGGGACTAAATTAAATTGCACCAATCATGGGCCAAATCTTACATCACCCGAGAGGTCAAAAGCCCCATTACATCAGTGGGAATTTAAGGAGAGCCAAGAGCACAGGACAGGGCTGCTCCAGCGATATCCTGACAACAAAGTGCTGGGGCACTCCATTTCAAAGTGACAGATGAGGATTGAGCCATGGGGGTCAAGAAGGCCAAATGGGAAAGACAAGGCTGTATCCACACATTGCTCTGAATATCTTCCCAGGTTTTCCCTCAGCTGCCTTGTCTTGGGCAAGGTCATTTGCACAGTAGCTAGATCACAGGATCAATCCAAATCCACAGATACCTCTGGTTAAAGTACTTGGAAAGCGACGTAATTTCTGAGCGGGGTTCCCCCTACCCCTTTTAGTTTTAGATTCCCCTCAGCTCCGCTCTTACAGCCTAAGGCCACTTCATGGAGTAAGGTATGGAGAAGGGTAATTGAAACAAAAAAAGTTTATTAATTTAAACTGAACAGTCGGTAACATTTGCTTACACAACCCAAGGCTAATAGACGTCTGCAGGCATCTTTGGCAATGCAGATCGGCTATTAGAAGCCATACAGAAGGGAAATTTACCGGTCAATGTAAAACATATTTTATCACCAATTCCTGAAACCCTCGCAGAGTTTAATATTCTGCCCTAGATCTTGTTTACCGTTCTGCTCTCAAAACTATTGAAAATTCAGTTATTTCTGTCTTTTCCAACCCATACAACCCTAAATAATGTATAAAAAAGCAAAACAAACAAGAGAATGTTAAAGAATAAAAAAGCAAATGCAGGCATGGCACACGAAGATTCTGTCACAAAGGGAAGAACCAGGGAAGCGTTTTGTTAACATTGTAGGCCCGATATCTGGCAAGTGCATTCAACGGAGGGTGCTGAAAGGACCTGCTCAGATCGGCACCTAGGGGCTGTAAAAGGGCACTGGGGTATCTACATGCTCATTGGAGCACAACAGCATAGGCATAGGAAGTAGGAGTGCAGGGGTGCTGCAGTTTTTGCATAGGGTCCCAGCTGCTGGCCCCATACCCAGGGTCCAAGCTGCCGGCCCCAGGATTCGGCTCCCGGCCCCGCGCCCGGGACTCTAGGGCCCTGATTTCCAAAGCTGCTGAGCACCCATAGCTCCACTTGACTTTGATGACTCAGCATCTCTGAACATCAGGCCCTCGGTGATTTTGCCCATGGTCACAGGGTAAGTCAGCTACAGAACTAGAACTCCAGAGTCTTGACACCCAGGCATTACCGCCTTTAAGGCTCTTGGTTGCAAACTGAGCTTCCTATAATATTAACAGCGACCTCACACTTGAATGGAGTTTGCAAGCATTTACATGCTGAATCAAAGCCTCCTAGCTTCGAGAATGATGGCGCTAGGAAAGGAAAAAGTTATTCCCACTCCATTTGAGAGGGGAACTTGTGAAGCATTGCGATCTACTCCTGCCCTAAATATTGCTAGCAGGTAGAACAAATGCACTTTGCTTTTGTTTATTTGGATGTATTTTACTGTGTGCTGCAGGTTAATGATATTATATGTTTTAAAATGACATTGCAATAAGCGGAGGTGGGTGTTACTGTTTTGGAGAGACAGGCTTTAAAAATGCAGGCAATCAAATGTGCATTAGCCAGAGCACTCTGGGGAAAGCGCTTTCCCTTCTGTGCAGGAGAAACAAATCCACCAATTGTGCAGTTTATCAGATCTTCATCCAAATAACTGCCTAGAAAGCCCACACCTAACAGGGAGCATGCAGGAGCAAAGCTGGATTGTCTCCCCAAGTTCAGTTCCTCCAAACACACATGGTCTGGCAGAGTGAATTGTATCTTAAGTTGAGAGCAGAACTAAAGAGTCAGTCTGCTCTATTCTAGATAGATTTTTACACCTCCCTGATGACTGTAGCATCTGAGAACCTTCCCAAGGTGCATTAAATGACATCACTAACATCTGTCACGCATGGTTCATTCTCTCTCATATCCTCTCCCCAGGGAGTAGTCACAGAACTGAATAGAAGATAACTTGTCACATCTGTATCCTCAACCTGCACCGGCAAAGCCTGCCCAGAGATCGCTACAGCTATGTTGAATCCTGTGCTCACCTGGACCCCTCCCTGCTTCTGGATACCCCAATAGCTCACTCTGACTGCCAAATAGCCCCTTTTTTTAACAGATGGGGGGCAAAAACACTGTGCGATTCAGACACAGCCATCCACCCACTGGTGACCACCAGGCTTGGTTATTGTACCTCTGTCCCTACATTCTGTACAAAACGAACCACATTAAAAGAGCTATAACACAGGCTGATCAGAATACATTGCCCCAGTGCCCCATTCTCTGGGCTGGCTCCCCATTGAATTCTGGGTCAAATTCAAGGGGGGGGCGGCTCTCGTCTGCAATGCTGTCCATGGGATCGTTCCGCATTATAACCCGCGAGAGACCGCCTCACGCTGGCCATCTTTTGGCCTCCCACAACAGCTACCTGCCACTAGAATCATCGGCCTCAACAGAGACTTGCCTGCACGTAGCTCTCTTGGCACTTGCCCCCACAAGAGACCATAACAGCTGTGGATCTCTGTGTGACGGGTTGGACCCCTTGGGAAGCCACCTGATGCGCTGAGATACCACTGAGCCTACCTGTTCTGCCAGCGTGGGCCCCCTTTAACCTGTCTTGCTGATCCAGGCTCTTAAAACCTCCTCGAACACACACAGGCAGGGCCACACCCAGCTGCAGATCAGCTCCAGGAAGACTGCGCTTAGGGGACTTGCTCCAGCACTCAGATGTCCGCCTCCCTTGGAGTGCAGACCCAAAGATCTATTCTGAAATTCGCCCCCTCCCTCAATGTGGAGAGAGGTGTGCACACTTCTTAACCCCCCAGTTAGAAACTACAGAATACAGCCTGGCCTAATTAATGCCTCTCTGCTAACACCCAATTGAGGTGGGACGTTCACCCTTTCCGGAATGCTACTGTCTGTCTGTCAAGCTGCAGCCTTAACAGATCTGTCTACAACCATCAGACTTGCAGCCATAATCCACCATCCACGCAGCTCTAAAGTTGTTATTACTATTTATTATTTTTGTTGCAATTGTACCTCCAAGCCCCATTCACGAACCAGCACTCCCCTGTACAAAGCGCTGCACCAACGCAGACCAGAACGGTCGTCCCTGCCCCAGAGCACCCAGTCTAAGTGGCCGCCACACCAGAAGCTGTAGTGTCGGTGAGATTCAGGCATTCAGGGTTGTCTACCATCATGTTGTACAATCCATGATGACAGTAAAGACCTACGATCCCTGTCCACACTGCCGCTTCCACCACTGCCGGCACCAGTTGTGTTGGACGTGCACAGAATTACAGCTAAAAGTTCGCTAGCCCGGCAGGGCACGCGGTGGTGAAAATTCTTACGCTTGTTGGAAATGGAAGGTTTCAGACCATTCATTTTTCAAGGAGGATTTGACGGGGGAGAAAATAAAGTAAAACGCACGGGAAGCTGTAACGCCACCAACTTCCTACGCACACAGGTTTCTCTGGTACTTCGCTTTAATGCTGCATCATCAGCATTAAAGCGAGATTGCCAGGCTGGCTGAGGGACGTGTGTGCAATCACACGGCCTGGTCATCGCAGAGCCAGGAGCTGCAGAGTTCCAACTGCGGCACTCCCACCAGTGCCCTCTTCAGCCTAGGACAAGTTACCAAACTGTGCCTCAGTTTCCCCCTCCTTCTGAGAAATGGGGAATATTCATAAATACCAATCTTAGGAGAGGGGGTGAGGATCAGCGTTTGCGAAGTGTTCTGAAGATGAAAAGCTCTCCGTTAGAGGCTAGGCTGTGTTATTTTAAAGCATGAGAATCTCTCTTTCAGCGCTCCACCCGGCTAACGCTATAAAGAATCCCCAGCGTGAAAACCCCTGGCAAGGATGGTTTGCCAGGAAAGCAGGCCACAGGCTAACGGAGACGACGCCCGAGACCCAGGACTGGCTCCCGCCCGAGAAGCTGCGATGCGGCACACACGGCACGGAGACCTCGCTGCACTATGGTGAACAAAAACCACCACCGAATCAGAGGCCCTGGCGAGAGTTTCCTCCCTTTGAAGCACTGATCAAGAATATGCCTGCAGTACAGTCGCACATGAGCGAGCGAGCAGCCAGGTTCCCTACGCGAAGGCTGCTGCCCGATTCTGTTTTTTTTTAAAGCATTTGAAGCTGGGTGTCTCAGAGCATGCACTCGACTGAGCAAGAGGAGAGCGGAGGCCATGAATGGGATGGCTGCCAACCAGCGCCTCCGAGATCAGCTACCACCTCCTAATGACCCTCTGGTACATTTGGGAGCCAGCTGTTTGGCCAGCAGGGAGGGAGTAAATAGGAAGGGAAGCGACAAACCTTTCTTCTCGAACTCGGGCTTCTCCTCCCCGCCCCTGCCCAGGCTCTCCAGCGTCCGCGTCACCTGGCTGCCGAACTCGTCTTCCCTCGCGCCAGGCTCCACCTGCTGCGGGACCTCGTCCTCGTCCTCGAAGTCGTAGTCATCCAGGATGGGCGTCTCGCGGATGGGCATGCCGATGACGGAGTTGTGAGCCTGCAGGCGCGAGTTGCGGAAGCTCTCCCGGGCCTGCGGGCCCAGCAGCACCGAGGGGATGTAGTGGATCTCGTGGGTGGCTTCGGTGCTGGCACTCTTCTGGGGGATCCGGCGGCGCTTGTGCCATCGCCGCTGGGCATACAGCGCCACCGTGAACACCAGCAGGAGCAGAAGCAGAGCGATCAGGCCACCCTGCCGGAGAGCAAAGGAGAAGCATTAACAGAAGCTCAGAGTTTGCATTGCTCTGTTCCCTCCAGACCCCGCAAGGGACCAGGACAGCATCACCATCTCCCCTCCTCCCCCATTTCTGGAGCACCCTTTCATCTGGGATGATCCCAAAGCACTTTGCAAAGTGCCAGCTGTCAGGAAAACCAACACACTCGCTCCTGAAATGCAGCCACCTCTGGGGTGGAGGCAGCAGCCAGGAAACCTAACAAGCACACAGCATGTTGCATGGGCAGGAAAGCTTCTGGCCAAGGACAAAGGGCCAACACTTTAGTCCAAAAAACAGGGGTGGGGGGGAAAGATCTGAAGTCTCAGCAGAGCAGAGGGGATGTCAGAAGGTCTCAGCCAAAAGATGCCGGCACAGCAAACTGCATGGGACTCAATTTCCATGGGGCAGGGTCAATTCTATTAGCGGCTGATCCAGCTAATCTGACTCATTAGATATCAAGCTACATATTGCAATAGCTCCCACTCCCTCCTGGTAGCAACGGGGCGATTATCTAAGAACAGAATGAAGATAAAGCAAAGTGCCCCACCATTGCAAACCCCCGAAACTAGATGCGCTGCACCAGTGAGAATTATCCTGGTTACCAGCACATCTACACTGGAGGGGTTGCATGGGTGCCATTACAGAGGTGTTTAATGGAGAGCGCACACTTCAAGAACTTACAGGATAGGGGTACGTCCACACCGCAGCTCAGGTGGACGTACCTGCACTAGCTGTAACCTAGTTAGCCGGATAAAACCAGCAGTTGAAGATGAGGCAGCCTGGACTATACCCTTGGAACGTACTTGCATATCCAGCCCGTAATGAAGCCTGCACTCTCACGGATGTTTTTAGCCATCTAGCAAGATTACCGTTAGTGTGGGTACATCTGCATGAGCTGCAGACCACATTCCCAGCTGCAATGAAGACGTACCTATCTGGCCCCCATTATCATGATATCGGAGGGCCTCAAAATATTTATGCATTTATCCTTAACACCCCTGGGAGGCAGGGCGGTGCTGCTATCCACATTGTACGGCTCGGGAGCGGAGACAGAGACACCGAGTGACTTGCCCAAGGTCACGCAATGTTTGTGGCAGAGCAGTGAATTGTATCTGGATCTCAGACTAGCACCATCGCCATTGGGCCACCTTTCCTACAGCTGGTGAGCAACACCGCTCTTCAGGAACCAGTCGGACAATTCCGGGGCCCAGTCTTTCCTTCTCCAAGCCAAAGACGATCTTATCAAATATATCACTGCAATGGATTTATATATTTATATCTATTATTTACATTGAACATCTCACCATCACTAAATTTATCCTTACCTCCCCACTCCCTGGTCAGGTAGGGAAGCTTTATTCCTCATTCTGCAGATGGGGAGGCTGTGGCAGAGGCAAGAGTTGACCCTGGATCAACTGCCTCCCGGCCCAGTGCCTCAGCCCAAGGCTACCCCTCTGAAACAGTATCGCACACGCCCTCCTGGCAGATGCACTGATGGGAACAGTGGTAAAAGTGCTTCCTAATGCAGGTCCATCCTCAGAGGTGATCTCTCCAAGTGAAGTCACCCAGGCTGGGCAGCAATGGAGAAGTCTTCATTGTCACAGTCCACACTGCACCTGTTCTGGAGGTCTGTCTTTCAAGTGGGCACCTAACGCAGGCAGGCAAGAGAAATGCGCTTGCCATTTGCAAGCCGCTCTGAGACCCCCGCTGCAGCTTCCAGTCAGTTTCGTATTGTGGCAGACAAATATCCCAGGGCAGGTAAATCAGGAGTGGTGTGAACAATCAGGGCTTTATAGCGTGACATGTAACTGCTGGGGCAGGGGAGGAATTTATATTGGAAAATGAATGCCCAAATCCAGGAACTTTACAAACCGTGTAACTGACATGTAAATATTTCATCTGTATTCCGTAAAAACACTGTGAGTGCACAGAGAGATCTGAGACACAAACAGGATAATCTATAAAAAGCTAGCGTCTAAAAAATGTGATTCACAAGATGAGTTAGCTTGGGAGACAGACCCTCAGCCAACGACAGCGGGATGGATCCAGCAGACTCACTCGCTGCTTTCACAATAGTGCAATCTTTGCCCGTGTTCTGAGCCGGTTCCACCCTAATGCAGTCACACTCAACTTCAAAAGAAAGCCGCCGAGGAATACACAATATCACACGTGATGCAGATGGCGAGATGCCACGTACACCCACAGGGTCGTGCACGGCAGTCTTCTAGCACGCCCCTACGCCCCCTGCACATTCATGCATGGTGGGTGGATCTCACAATCGCACCCACAAGGTCACGAGTGTGGTGAATGGGTCCCCGTGCACCCCAAAACCCACACGGCCATGTGGGGTGGATGAGCATCACCCGTCCACCCCCACAAAGTCCTACTCATGTACAACTGAACGGTCTCACGCTCACAAACCCGCCTAGTGGCTTCTGGTAGACACATACACAGCCGGCACGCTTGTGTATAGTGGATGGAATGGGTCCTCTTGCAGTGTTGTGTATGGTAAAGAAGCCACTCACACCCCCAGCCTTCAGGCACAGGTACCCATCCACAGCCTATTTCCACAAGTTACACCTGCTTTTTTATCCCCCCAACCCCTACCCAATGGAAAACCTCTTGGCCTCTAAGTTACCAAGAGTAACGGAGGCAGTGTCCCTGTCAGAGATGGAAAGAGATCAGGAATAGAGAGGTCTGCTCAGAGCCCGGGGTGCCCTGGGACGTGGGGGAAGTCTCAGGAAGTGTTGGTTTGGTTGTGGAGGGCTGGGAAGCGTGCGAAGCAGTCCTTGGTTGCTAGGTCCTGGGGGCACCACCTGGACCTTTGCTTCTCCAGTGGTATATGGTATATTTGGTCATGAATCCAGCAGCTGGTTGCCTGGAGCACCAGGGAGCAGCATTAGGAGGCGAGGAAAGATTGCCATAAGGAGGGGGCCTCTGAGGAGCCCACAGCTTTCCTGGGCCAGCCCAATCTGCCGTAAAAACGCAATATGGCAGCTCTCATTAGGATCCCCTCCCCAGCCTCATCTGTTTTCTCATTTGGTTCTGTAATGGACACTAATAGGAAGAAGGGCTCAGGGAGGCGGAATGACTTTGCTCAGCATGACTTTCCCAATTTAGCAGACAGTGTCTGTCAGGAAACCGAACGCATTAGTGGCCAGAAAAGGCTCCTGCAGCTGTGACTGGGAGAAGGGCACACAAGGGGAGGATCACAGACTGCGTGAGGATTCTTCCTCGGCGCTCAGGATCAGGGGAGACTAAGGGTACCCAAGAGAGTTTGAAAAAGAGGGAATCCATCTTCTGTTCCCCTGTGTGTGTGCACACAGTGCCTTGCACAATGGGGTCCCAGTCCATGACTGGGACTCTAAGGCATGACAGTGATATGATTTATAATGTTTCTTGGAGCTCCGCATCCAGGCAGGTCATGGCCTCTTGGGAGAGTCATTCATGGGGGTGGGGAGTTTCCACCTGTTGATTTATGACACACCCAGCTGTACCACTTCATCCACTCGACCACACAGCCACAGAGACCCTGCAGCAAGGGTCTCCCCGGAGGGCAACATGGCGACACCATGACATAAGGGCGATGCACAATCCCCACCCTGCAGTGACTGGAACCCCTGGGGACGCTGTGGCCATTCAGCTGCAGCAATCCTGCATGTGTAACCCACCGGTGGGTGTCTTAAAAGTCCCCCTCCGTGCTGAGGTGCAGAGGATACGAGTTCTTACAACCCCTCCACTACAGACCGCTAGCTCAAGCGGTGGCAGCTCAAGATTTTAGCTCTGGAGCATCCCGGTCCAACCCTGAGGTCAGCCAAGATGGCGGCCTTCACGCACGACGAGGTACAGCACGTCCTATGACCGTCCAGTGGCCTTACAGCGGAGCTGCCTGTGGCATCACACAACGCTCCTGCAGCAGCCGGCGGACGAGCTCACGCTGTCCGGTCAGTCAGTTTCATGGAAGGGGAGGTAGGAAGCAGGTAGGCTGGATTTACGAGGAATGAGGCCGCAGAGCTCTGAGCTCCATCAGATAAGAAGGGCGGAGCGGGAGACACAAAGGAATTTTTAGAAGACAACACCCTCACCCATCCCGCCCTGGCTTCAGAACCAAGTGGGAGCAGGCAGAGACTGGCAAACGAGAATCTCTTCTGGGGTGTTAGCCTCTGGCCGCAAACAGGAGATCCTCCCGCAAAGCACATGCAATTTGCCAGCAGGAGCTTTCCATTACCCAAGTGCTGTGTATCAGCGTTCAGGTGTCTAAATGCAGGGCCTGCTGGAGATCATCCCTGCTGCCCACCTCCAGCCCAGGGACACAGCCTCGTGGCTGTTAGCTTAGGAGGAGCGGCAGAGTCAGACTGGAACCCACCTATCAAGCTGCGTGAGTGAAAGTGGCAGCTGGAAAGCTAGGAATGGAGATGTTCAGGCTGCCTTAGGCCAGTGAAAGCTCTGCACCATTCAGCACCGGACCTGGCTGTTTCCTCAACAGCAGGAATGGACACCCCAGCGATCTGAGTGCATTCGAATAGCCGAAGTGTCCCCCCACAGCTCTGATAGGCTCCCCCCTGCCCTAACACTTGGAGCCAAGAAGAGTGCCCTCTGCTTGCTCCTAACGCCCTACCGCTCAGACAGGGAAAGGGGACATGCCCCCTTATACGCTCACCAGAGCAGGTCAGGAACTTTTCCGTGAAATCATCCTCAGAAAATGCCAACTCCTCAAAAATGAAGCTTTTCTCAGACACGTCCCTGTGTCTGTTCACCAGGAAGGTTTCTCTGGTTCAGGATGCAATTATTGGCCAAAACCAGAAACCCACCCACCCCAGAATAGCCAACAGCCTGGCGCAGGGCCCTCACCTGGGACGGGGGAGACTGGGGAGAATTTCTAGGAGGCTGAAACAGGCACAGCACAGCTCTGGACCTGGCTCTCCCAAGAGCATGCTCTAGCCAATGGGCTAGTGGCTCTTCAGGGGTGGGATGTCTCTCAGAACGGAAGTCTGGTTTTCCGGACAGCCCTAATGCTCAGTGCCCCGTTCAAACAGTTCCCTGCAGGCACCGTCCTCCACAGACATTTCCTCTCCCTACCTAGGGGTCTGCGACTGATCCAGAAGAAAGTCTGAGCACTGGGGGGAAAAGCCCTGGACAGCCATGGACATTCCTACCATTGGAAAAGCACCTGCCAACTGGAGCCAGAGGAGGGAAGGAAAAGTGTGAAGGGATCAAATGTGACATTGATCTGAACCATTGGTGAAAGGGGAGCCACTCTGGCTGCCAGGGGCCTGCAGCTGGCACACCAGATTAACACAGCGTCCACCCACGGCTGCTGCAGTCAGATGTGGTTTGGGGAAGTAGTTTGAACCACGACAAATAAAATTGTCAGTCTATTGTATTGGGCCCACCGAGATGTTTCTGCTTCAGGGATATCACAAACTGCACAGAGCCACAGACATGATTAGTCTGATGTTCCCTCCTCCGGCCTGGAGTTAGCCTATGCCATTGAAGATTACAAGGCTGGTGCAAGTGAATCCCCTGCCAAACCACTTGGTTGAATGCCTTGTCTTCAAGGCCAAGGGCAGCTTTCTCTTCCAACTCCTCCTCCGCACCAAACTGCTCTGCCAAGGAGAGAAGGGGGGGAGAACAGGTGGGGAGCCAGGTCAGATGTGTCTTTGTGCAGGGAAGTAGGGGAACACTGTATAGAGGTTTCCTGTTACATTTGTGACAGACTCCAGCCAGTCCCTGATGGGATGGGGGCCCCCCCATGACCTCGAGTGCCCCTGCAGCAGCAAGTTGGGCAGCGGGGTCTGAACCAACTCAAGCCGGCTGGGAAAGGGCAGAAATGTGCAAATCCTCCCCCTACGCAAAACATCAAGGAGGAGGCCTTTTAATCCCTCCCCGAGCGCAGCCAGGCCCCAAGCCGCGGGCAGCAACGCAGTCTCCCCCGATGTGTGGCGAAACGTGGCTCATGTACTCAGACTGCTGGGGGAGCACACACGAGGAATACTAACCGTCAGCATTCCGGGGGCCGCTGCCCGGAGCCAGCACCGCATGCCCTGTCGCTGCACAGGAGACTTCTCTTGGCCAGAGCCACAGGCCCCCTGCTCTCCCCAGTTCGACACAGATCGATAGCCCCTGCGGGCTGCTCACAGCTGGTCCCAGGAAGACTCAGTGGACCTCCCCAGGCCTTCCCTGCTCTGCCAGTGCTTGGCGGAAGCAATCCATCGCACACCGGGCACCGCTACCGAGCGGCACTCTTAAAAAAAAAAGAAACAAAAAGAGCTCCTCATTTGCAGCTCATTCTCTTTTCCGTCCCTGACCTCAGTGCGAACAGCGCCCGGTTTACACACCACACACACACAGATAGGAGAGCTTCCTGAAAAAAAAAGTCAAACTTAGGAGGCATTGAAGCCGGCCTCATTTTAATCTATTTTTCATGTTAAATTATCCAACTGAGGGAGAGGGAGAGAGAAAGGGGAAGGAATGGATAATATGAGAAATGTTTTATTTGACAATGTGTCATTTGGAAACTGATTATTTCTGTCTCAGGGCTTTTTAATATTCTCGAACAATGGCCGAGTCGCGAGGGGATTGGGTATTCTGAGGCTGGATTTATAATACTCTGTTCTGCAGTGATAAGAACACAGGCCTTTAATCCTCCGAGCTGTGAACATGCATATTCTCCCACGTAATGTCCTTCTCCCTGCACTGCTCCGTGCCCCCAGAGTCAGCCGAGTCCCGAAGGGGAATGGGACCGCCGAGACGTGAGGGCGCTCTAAGCAGGCTTCCTCAGCCCATCCAACACAAGGGACTGGTTGAAGCCCTCATGAAGGCAACACCCGACGCTAACTCCTGCTGCGGAGGCCTGGGGTGTGCATGGACCTGCGTACAGTCGTGGTGCTCACAAGTCAGGCTCCAGGGATAAGGGGATCAGGATGAAGGCAATTCCGTTGCAAGTTGCCAACACACAGCGAGGGCAGGGGAGCGCTCTCCCCCCTGCTCCAGGGCTCTAGGGATAGTGGGCATAAACCAAGTCTACCTGCAACAGAGGTGGCTTGGGAATTGGGCGTCACCATGGACGTCAGGGAAAGGAGAGGTAAACTCAGACCACGAGAGCTACTGCTTAGCACTGGGAAAGGGGGACAAGTGAAGCCAGCCAGATGTAGCAGGAGCTCTGGGAGGACTGCCCAGCCATCTTAATGGCATCCACAGGTGTCCATTTAGAACCAGCTAAATACTTTTCCACCTCCCGCGACATGGATGGCCGCTGGGCCACGTAGATGGGGAACACAAATGGGGAGCGGGTATGGCAGAAGGGGAACCAGAGTTTGAAAGAGTAAAATGAGTCACCGATACAAAATGCAGCTCCAGGACTCAGCAGTTGGTGGAGGATGTGGGAGACAAGAAATCTGTGGGTAGCAGATTTGAGTCAAAGGATTAAAGAAAGAGGAGGGCTCCCTCCAAGCCCGCATCACTGCCTGGCAAGCGGAGTGAGAGTTTGTGTAGTTTATGTGAGCTACAAAGTCCTTGATGACAATATTGTTACCCGTGGGTGAGAAATAAACACTCAATGGTACCAATGAATTTGGGTGTACACCTATCAGGAATAGCTGACAGATTCCCAATAGCAAGGTGCTCCAATGCTAACAGCCAGTGTTAGAAACACCATGGTAAGCCCTGCTATATCCCATAACATGTCTAGATCAACCCTAAGTAGTATAAATACGGCGCCGTGACAGTCTGTACCCCTACGTTCACCCCTTTTACAAGACTAAGTTTAATTCTGTATAAAGCATACTGTGGAAGGTATCATTTGAAAACTCATGATTTGCTGATCGTTATTGTCCTGGTAAAATGTGTGGCAACATTGTTAAAAATATAAAATTCTACCATATGATATTACCAAGACGTGTTCTGGAGGGCAGTCGCATACAATTCCCCAGAGAGAAAAGGCCAGCCAACTCTTCAGGCAAGAGTCACTGAGATCAAATAGACCACCACCTGATTAAGTGGTCACTCTTCTCCAGGCGAGAATGTGTGGGCAAAAAAACCCTACATTTTGACAAAGAAGCAGTTTAAGGCCCCTGGCCACACAGACTTTCAGTCTCCTGAACATCAGCTGGATACAAGTCTTGTGCAAGAAAAAGGGCTTTAAGAGGAGAGGGCAGACACCCCATCATCTCTCCCTGGCTCTCTACTCACGGCCTCGTCAACACCTGAAGAACAAAGGAAGCAGCTTTGGACTGGGGGAGAGATCCCGCCTGAAAGAGGTTTAGCCAGTAACATTGCTGGAACATGCGGTGGGAGAGACCTTTGCTTTGTAGTCACTTAGCTTGTTAAGTCAGGTGTTAGTTGTGTTTTACCTTTTATTTCCTTATAACCAATTCCACCTTATGTGCCTCATTACTTGTGATGACTTAAAATGTATCTTTCTGTAGTTAATAAATCTCTTTTGTTGTTTTAGCTAAACCAGTGTGTTTGGATTGAAGTGTTAGGGAAACTCCATTTGGGATAACAAGATTTGTACATATATCATTCTCTAGTAATAAATGACAGATTTTAGTGTATTGTCTAGGAGGGTGCGGGGCAGTCCAAACGCACATATCTGGGGGAAAGTCTGGGCCTGGGAGATTGCTGGTATCCTAGTGTAAGTCAGGAGCTGGAGCAACTCATACAGTTTAGGTGGGAGTGATATACATGCTGGAGGCTGGGTGTGAGCAGACCAGGAGTGGGAGCTTTCAGAGTGAAGCAGTGCAAAAGGCACCCCAGGATGGGGAATTGAGGGGACACCACAATCCATCAGTCCAGACTGTAACTTGGGTATTGTCATAGACACAGGCCTCTCATACAGGGCCCAGGCCTTGCCTTCTCCTGGGCTTGAAAGCATTCGGTTCTCAACCCTGCCTGGACTCAGAGAGAAGGAAGAGTAAGGGTTGCCCCTGAAGTTGTCTCACCTGCAGTGAATTCTGGTTGCCATTTTTATCGGAGAAGTGGACCTTTGGGACAGGAGCATGTGAATATTCTTTTCCCAGGTGGACAGTGCTTGGACGGAGGGCTGCAGGGGAAAGGCAGGGCTTGTCTACACCACGGAGCCAATGCCGGCGTGAGCCCCTTAGCACAGATACAGCGCACCCTAACAGATTTTCTGCTGGCACAACTACACCTCCCACCCAGGCATGCGGACAGAAGCGGCACAGTTGTGACTACGTGGGGGTTTTGGCCAGCATAGCTAGGTCTACTGGGGGGTAGGGAGGGGGATTTTTTTCCCCCACACTCCAAGCCAACATAGCGAGGCTGGCAAGACTTTGCAGTGTAGACTCATTCTTTCCCCACCCATTCTACAAACCTAGTGAAGGCATACCCTAAGTCCAGAACTGGACATCACTAAAAGGGAAATCGAACCTCACACCTCTAGATCTTAACACATGGAGCTTTCCTTCCTGAGCTAAAAGCACCCAGCCCTCTTAGCTAGGACTACAGCAGACTCAACAACTTCTATCTGTGTGCCAGCCACCACGGCGGGAGAACAAAGCGCTGCGTTGTGTGCACATGCGTTACATCTGCGCTAGAGCTTCTGGACTCGATGTCACTTGAGCTAACGGATTGCCAGATTAATCAGAGCTAGCTCGCGTGGCTGTAAATTCGAGTGTTCACACTCCATAAATGTTTGCTCCAGGAAACATCTGTTCCTGGTCATAGTTCGTCCTAGGCTGAATCCTAGAGCAAACCACAACCAGATGCCGACATTTGGGAGCATCTACAACAGTGTTCGTTAACTAGCAACCAATTAGCTTGAGGTACAGCACAACCAAAGCTTTATGTAGACAAAGCCCACAGAAGAGGTCTATCAGTTCCCTGGTCTGCGGCGTGGTACTTCTGTATACACATCCTGCAAACCGTATCAGCTTGTTTGGACACAACACCACATTGCAAAAACTCCTCGCTCTCCTCCTTCAAAACCCCTCCTTTGCCGAGATGGCTGCAAAAGACTAGGCAATGCTGGTGTACTTCCTATCACAGTGACCAATGTGGTCTCATTGTTTCCTTCTAGTCCTCCATGTGTCTGGATCCATCTGCTGTCTCTTGTCTTCAGTTGTAAACACTTTGAGGCAGGAAGGGTGTTTTTGTTTGTGTTTGTACAGAACCTAGCACAGTGGGGTCCTGGCCATGACTGGGGCTCCTAGGTGGCACTGTAATTAGTAAGAACAACAGCAAGGCCGTGTGAGATTGACTGTCGGCTCTCATCCCTAAGGCCTCCTGCTTCTCAGATCTCTCCCTCCCTCAGGCCGTGCTTACACCAGCATTTTTCTTCAAGTTTCCATCAGCGCATTAGCGCCCATGCAGCTCCACCAGAGGTACCAATGACAGGACTGCTGGCATCAAGCACCCTATCATCTAACCCTGCTCAGAGCGGGGTAAGCCACCGCAGCAAACCTCCCAGCACAGGTACCTCTGATGGAGCTGCACCGAGTGGTAGCTTGGAGGAAAACTGCCATGCATGTCAGAGACTATTTTGCCCAGATACACTGTAGGAGTTCACGTTTCTCCAGAGCAAACATCAATCTGTTATTTCCTGCCCACATTAGCCCCCACCCCAAGATCCCTTTGTGTTATGGCTCCATCTTCCCCCTGTGCAGCACCTCCCAATGTTATTTCTTCTGCAAATCTTAATTAATGTGCTGTTAGCTCCTTCCTTCAGCTCACTAATGATGATGAATAAGACTGCTCTCAGCAGAATGCTCTCTCTCTTACACACGCTCCCACGTATCATGCCCTTCTTTGCATCCTGTGGTTTCCACACACCCCTAGGCCGAGGACTTTTCCCTATACAACATTTGTTACACAAGCTCCTTCAAACCCTAGAGGAACCATTAGGTCAGGCGAAAGGCCCATCCTAGCATTCCTTCTCCTACAGTCACCTTCTTAAATGACCCCCAGATCTCCACTGCAGCTGACCCACATTATCTCTGAACAGTATGGAACAGCTTTGAAAGGCATGTTGTGCCACTGATGGTAATAACACGCTGCCCCTTCTGTAGCACCTTCCAGCTGAGGCGCTCCCAGGAATTTACAAACATTAATTAAACCTCACACGCCCTGCAAGGTAAGTTATTGTCTTCATCCCCATAGTAGAGAATCTGAGAAAACTGAAGTCAGTGCAGAAACTGAGGCCAAGAGGTTGCCCTGTTCTGTTCATTCTCTCTGAAACAGCTGTTACCAGCCACTGTCAGATGACAAGATACTGGGCTAGATAGACCATTGGTCTGACCCAGTACAGCCATGCTTATGTTCTTGGGTTAAATGACTTGTTCACGGCCACACAGGAAGTCAGTGGCAGAGAAGAATCCAAAATAAAGCCTTTCTTTTCACCATGGCTGTTTGTGGGGGAGGAGGCCTGCCAATGGGGCAGGATTTTTATGGGCGATGTTGGAGATGTGGGTGGGAAGGAAGTGAGAAGAGTTAGGTGTAAGGGGAAGCGATCAGCTCGGTACCTAAAGGATTTCGGGGTGGACATGTCAAGAGTTAGCTCTGCTTGTGTGTCACTAAGGTACATTCGTTGCCCACCTTGGCTGGCAGTGAATTCACTGATAGCATGCAGCTTTTGTGGTCTTCAGTGGATAGCATTAGCCTCTCATGTTAAATAGTTCTAGTAATCCTTGCATAGCACAGATCCACAATGAGCTAAAGAGACCCTAGAACTGCATGGCTGGCAAGTATTCTTATCCCCATTGGGCAGATAGGAAAACCGAGGCATCAGAAGGTCAGAGAGTAAGTCAATGAAAGAGAGAAAACTGGTTTAAAATAAACAGCAGCTCAGATCACTAGACCATATCCCTCTCCAAAAAAAACGCCTCAATGAAACATGATAAGAGGCAAATTGTTAGGGCACATTCTACCTACATGTCCACATCCCCTTTTGAGCCCGGAGTCAGCAAAGCCCACCGCAGCATGTGCTTAACATTACGCATGTACTTAAGTTCCATTCGAGTCAATAGGGCTTAAGCACATGCTTCAAAGCTTTGCCCAATCGGGACGGTTTACTGAACTGGGGCTTTGGACAAAAGCGTATTATTTCCTGTATTCCTCCATAGCTCTCCTGACACTCAGATGGGTCTGAGCTCTCATGATGACTGGGCACCCTCTTTTTTATCCTGGTCCCATCTACCCCTGCCCAGAGGCGACAAACGGTTGCAAAACTGCCTTAGCAGCGACACACTCAAGCGCTCTACTGCTGGGAACATGAAGATAAGTGGAAGGGGCTAAATTTGGCACTGAAGTTTACTGGTGCAGATGGATTTACACTGGCGCAGCCACATGCAGAGTCTGGCCCAGGAATTTAAGAATTAGGGCTCCCACAGTAACACTAAGTCAGCCCCCATGTGTGTGCCATATGGATATCTAGCCTATACGCTACCCCACCCATACGCACACAGCACATAAATTTAATAGCATACACAGCCCTACAAAGCCTAGCATAAGTACAAGAACAGTTACAGCTGCTGTGGGAACTACAAACTTTAAAATCCCAGACCCATTCGTATTAAAAATCTCAGACAAAGTCACATTTCCCTATAGTTTTATTTAAAAGAAAAAATACATTGAATGTTTTGCTGGGGACAAGCGGCAAGGTGAGCCTGCCAATCAGACAGTCCGTACCATTCAAACGTACAGTGTGATGTTCGTTGGAATGGTCTCCCCGGGATAGTCTATACGCAGGCATCGGAAGAAAAGCAGCTGCTGAACAAACAGATCACGCCACTAACTGGAGCTACACATCTTGGGAGGGTAACAGTTCAAACTATTTCTACGCTACATTTCTTCAAATCATTTGCCCTTGGTGGGCTAGGTACAAAAGGTGATTTTATTAAAAACTTGCCAGCCAACGTGTTTTAAAATCTGAGCCTAGACAGGGCTCATCATTGCTTTTAACAGGTCAGCCGGTTTAGAGTTAACCCTCGGCTTCCCTCTAGGATTCACCAGAACCAGCTAGCACAAACTGCAATTTTCCCAGTCGGTACTCGGAGTTTAAATGCATTAGCTATCACGGTTTAACGATCACATTTCCAAACGTGGACAGCCCAGCAGAGTGCAAGGTCCAGGATAAGACCAAAGCTTTTTCAAGCAGCTTGAGTTATCCAAGCCCTCCCCCCCCGAAAAGCACCTGAAATGTGCATTCTAGGCACACACACTGATTTTTCTTACTCTGATCATTCAAACCGATCAATAGACTTCTAGCAAAGTAAGAAAAAAGAAGTCCTCTCAAGTCAAGAACTGAAAGATTGAAATGTAATAGAAAAGAGTCTGATACCAACAGTAAAGCTCCTCTACACCGCACAGATCTTAAAGCGTCATTTACTACGCACTTGTACAGCCCCTGACACAACGGTGCCCGATCTAGCTGATGCCTCTAAGTGCTACAGCTATACAAATAACACGGCTAATATTTAAATTACTGTTTAAACAAGGGATTAAATGAAAATGCCTCTTGAAAAAGCAAGCACAGGAACCCTGCTGTTCTAACCCACAATGGCCACGCTCCCTTCTTAAGAGGCTTTTGGACAGCAGTCAGGAAAACATCAGTGTCCTACAAACAGAAGAAAAGCGGCTAATTCAGTGTCCCTTCCCAGCTATTCTTTGCAAAAGGGAGCGTTAATGTTGCCTGCCTCTCTGGCTCTAAAATAATAATAATAATAATGTTTCCAGGGGACTACTTACCAAAGCCTACTGCTACTCTGAAAAGCAGGCAGCAGATTGCATGCTTGAACTCTCAGTGGCAGATTTCCTGTACTTGGTTCTGAGAGAGACATTAAACTGGGTCACAGCACAGTAACCACATTCACTTCCCCTAGCTGCCCTCTGACCCAAGCAAATGAAACCTAGTTCAGACAATAAACACGTTGAAAGGCTGTTGGAGCTGCTGCTAAGACATTTATGGCATCCTGCCCCTGCCCTGCCTCCCATGCTTTCCCACCAACCCAGACAAACAAGGACTGGTACAAATCAGGAACTTTCATCTAATAAACAGGCAACCAGGTATTTGCTCAGCGATAACTAGGATGGCTGAAGAGGCTTGGCATGGCCCCAGGCAACTTGAAAACAAACAGGGGAGAGAGCTGGGGAAAGAAAAGCTCCAGGGATTGGGATTTTTAGGCTTTCATCACCGAAGCTCTTCAGGGCAACAAGAGCTTGGCAAGGATCCCCCCAACCAGCCTTTCCGCAGAGGATTGTTCTCTCTACCCCAGACGGATGGTCCTTTTGATGAGAGGGGCATGCCCATCATCTTCCTCCCACCAAGCAGCTGTCCTGGACACTAACTACCATCCCAGAGCTCCATTATGACTCCACACACCTTCACCCAGCTCACGGCAAAGAGCCCCCTGAATGTTCCTTCGATGCTGCTCGGGAGGAAGGTGGTGGTGGCCTCCGTGGTGCAGAGAAAGGGCTTCTCCTTAGTCCCCGAAAGAAACTCCTTCAACCACGGTCTCTCCCGAAGGGAATCACGCTCTCTGATGCCCCAGATACTGCTGCTGGGGCATTGCTGGAAGTCCAAACAGCTCATGTCCAGGCACTGAAGGACGCTCTCCATTGTTGGAGCCCAGGCAGGCACTGCTAAGAGGAAGCACAAACTATTGCCAACAGGGCGCTGCCGTGAAGTGGTAGCTTTCATGACCCGAAGACACCATTATGATCAGCTAGTCCCAACTCCTGCACAAGACAGGCCACAGAACGTCACCCAGTGGTTCCTCCACTAAGCCCATAACTTCTGGTTGAGCTAGAGCCTCTCTACCTGGGAACAACCAGCCACCACCCTAGGTAAATTGGCTCCAAGCTAGTATCACTGTGCCAATGAATGTGGCAGCAGAGGTACTATCAGAGGGGGGAAAGCACACAGGGTAAACTGACTGACCAAGGAATGAAAACACA
Source organism: Chelonia mydas (assembly GCF_015237465.2). Taxonomy (NCBI): domain Eukaryota; kingdom Metazoa; phylum Chordata; order Testudines; family Cheloniidae; genus Chelonia; species Chelonia mydas. Next base: position 9,662,332 of record NC_057857.1, read on the forward strand.
CAGCTTCTTTGAGAAATACGATCTTGTCACAGGCACTGCACTGGAACGCAGGAGCCAGAGCTTTGACTCCCAGCTCTACCACACGCTCCCTGTGACACCTTGGGTGAGTCACTTCATCTTTGTACCGCAATCCCCCATCTCTAAAATGAGGAACACAGTCCTTCCTGTCTCCCGTCCTTTGTTTGTCTTGCCTAATTAGACTAAGCTCTTCGGGGACTGTCTCAGCACTATGGGCCCAAGATCTCAGCTGGGGCCTACGGAGTGACCTTAACGCTAATGAGAAAACATAATAATAATTACAGCAGAACCCTGCTAATTCACGTACCCCATAATTCACACTGACAAAACCCAGAAGCTTCTCTCTTCTTCCCGATAAAGTTTTAACAGATGCTGAAGCAAGGTCTCAAGTTACTCTGACTTCATTACTTTGTACAAAATATATTACACCACATTAAGTAGCAAACTATGAAGTATTATAAATAATTAAAACTAAACACAAGTCAGATCAGGGAACAAAGTACATTTGCTGTTAAAAAACAATTGCCTGTTTTTTTTTTTTTTCATAATTGTGTTTATTCGCTTCCTTGTTAATTTACAAAAACCCCAGTGGATTCTCGGAGGATCGCCCGCTCATTAGTGCAAATTAATGCTGTTCCCACTGTATATTCCACATATAAATAATACAAAAAAAAATCTAATAAAAACCACATATCTCCAGATGAAGGAACATAAACACAATTCAGATTGTGCCTCCAGCCCTTGGACGACATGTTAGAACATCCTCCTTTCTGCTCAATTAGCCAATGCATTTCTCAGAGCTGCTGGTTTTCGGACAGCTGCCCGGAAGAAGTGGTAAGAAAGGGAAATGAACTTTGCAAAGCATAAGGAGAAAGAATCAGAGTGAAGAACCACAAGTTAATTATTAGGACTGTCAAGCAATTAAAAAAATTAATTACGTGATTAATCGTGTTGTTAAACAATCATGGAATACCATTTCTTTAAATATTTTTGGATGTTTTCTACAGTTTCAAATATATTGATTTCAATTACAGCACAGAATACAAAGTGTACAGTTCTCACTTTATATTTATTATTGATTACAAATATTTGCACTGTAAAAAACAAAAGAATTTTTCAATTCACCTCATACAAGTACTGTAGTGCAATCCCTTTATCATGAAAGTTGAACTTACAAATGCAGAATTATGTACAAAAAATAACTGCATTCAAAAATAAAACATTGGAAAACTTTAGAGGCAACAAGTCCACTCAGTCTTACTTCAGCCAATCGCTCAGACAACCAAATTTGGTTTCAGTTTACAGGAGATAATGCTACCCGATTCTTGTTTACAATGTCACCCAAAAGTGAGAACAGGCATTCGAATGGCACTGTTTTAGCCGGTGTCGCAAGATATTTATGTGCCAGATGTGCTAAAGATTCATATGTCCCTTCATGCTTCAACCACCATTCCAGAGGACATGCGTCCTTGCTGATAATGGATTCTGCTCGACAACGATCCATAGAAGAGCGGACTGATGCATGTTCATTTTCATCATCTGAGTCAGATGCCACCAGCAGAAGGTTTATTTTCTTTTTTGGTGGTTTGGGTTCTATAGTTTCTGCATTGGAGTGTTGCTCTTTTAAGACTTCTGAGAGCATTCTCCACACCTCGTCCCTCTCAAATTTTCAAAGACACTTCTGATTCTTAAAACTTGGATCAAGTGCTGTAGCTATTTTTAGAAATCTCACATGATACCTTCTTTGCGTTTTGTCAAATCTGCTGTGCAAGTGTTCTTAAAACGAACATGTACTGGGTCATCATCCGAGACTCCTATAACACGAAATATATGGCAGAACGCGGGTAAAACAGAGCCGAAGACATACAAGTTCTCCCCCAAGGAGTTCAGTCACAAATTTAATTAACACATTATTTTTTAATGAGCATCATCAGCATGGAAGCATGTCCTCTGGAATGGTGGCTGAAGCATGAAGGGGCATACGAACGTTTAGCATATCTGGCACGTAAATACTTCGCAATGCCGGCTACAAAAGTGCCATGCAAACACCTGTTCTCACTTTCAGGTGACATTGTAAATAAGAAGCAGGCAGCAGCATCTCCTGTAAATGTAAACAAACTTGTCTGTCTGAGCGATTGGCTGAAGTAGGACTGAGTGGACTTGTAGGCTCTCAAGTTTTACATTGTTTTGTTTTTGAGTGCAGTTATGTAACAAAAAAAATCTGCATTTGTAAGTTACACTTTCAGGATAAAGAGATTGCACTACAGTACTTGTCTGAGGTTAATTGAAAAATACTATTTCTTTTGTTTCCAATTTTACCGTGCAAATATTTGTAATAAAAACAATATAAAGTGAGCTCTGTACACCTTGAATTCTGTATAGTAGTTAAAATCAATATATTTGAAAATGTACAAAATCATCGAAAAAATTTAATAAATTTCAATTGGTATTCTATTGCTTAACAGCACGATTAATCGCGATTAATTTTTTTTAATCTTGATTATTATTTTTTGAGTTAATCGCGTGAGTTAACCACAATTAATTGACAGCCCTAGTAATTATTATTTGTGATACTGGAAGTCTACCAAAGGGACAGACAGACGACTAAATGCCTTCAAAAGCAAATGCCTTAGGAAAATACTCGTTATTAAATGGAATACATTTGTAGTCAAGTGCCGAGGTTCATCAGACAGTTCGACAGCCCTTCTCTCTAAAGCAATTCAGCAAAGAAGATGGACATATTTGGGGCCTGCGTGAAGAAGCAGCAGCTGCCACGGGAGAGGTGCCATTGGGCAGCTGGAGGGACACGCAAAAGGGGCCGAATGAAACAATCCCCCGAAAACAAGACTCAGAGGGAAAATTTATGGGACTTCACAACACAGGGGACATGCAGAGCAGCCCAGGACAGACAGGGATGGCAGAGCCTTGTTTTGTATCCTAAGCGATGTCTGATGGCACAGGAAGCATGCAGATTACCATATTGCTCTCTCTTATATACATGTAAATAAAAGGCATGAGAGAGAGAAAAAGAGAGTGTGTTGAATAGGATTTTTTAAATGTATTTCTGGACATTCAAAACAATTTATGGAGCCGGGAGCTGATGGGAAGGCGTAATTGTGCTCCTAGGAAATCAAGGGAAGGGAAAGCATTCTTTTTGTTGTTGTTGTTGTTTTTTTAAAAGGTTTATTACTGAGCCAATAGCTGGCAACTGCCTTGGGACCGATCCAGCCGATTGTGTAAATATGTTTAGGCAGGTTTTTTAAGTGCAAATATTTCAGTATAATGAGCGTTCTGTAAAGTAACAGCAGAAGCTGCCGTTTAACTTTTATTACCGTCACTGCTTTCCAAAGGGGGTGGGGGGCACTTGGAGCAGAATACTAAGAATCAGAGCTGTGTGAGGAGATTTCCCTTCGCATCTGTCACAGATCCACAGGATATGACCTATGCCCCGGCCGGGAAGCAGTCTCTTGGGAGTGACCCCTTCAGTGTGCCAGACCCTGAGGGTCCACACGGTTCCACAGGGGCAGGCCCAAGGCCTCCATGATGTCAAAACTGGGGCATACTGGTGCCAGCAGTCCCCTTCCATCTCTGAGATTCCCTGCAGCAACTCCAGCCGCGCCAGACTCCTGCTGGAGGTTTATGTTTTACCCCTTCCGGGTGCAATCTCTCAGTGAGCATCTGCAGTGACACCAGGCAGCCTTTCCACATGGTGACAATTTATTAGACACCTGGCATCTGGAATCGGAAAGTCTCTGTCCCCTTGTCTTCAGTCCCAGCCTGTGTGTGCTGTCCCCCTGGGGAGCTCAGCTGTCTGTGAGCACAGACACCTGTCACCCTTCTTTGTTCTCCACTCAGGGCCTTTGCTCTGCCTCCCTGCAGAGAAGGGAGCGAAAGACTCCGTCACTCCATTCACATGTGTAGACTGTATTCAGTTGGCTAACGACCATGATCTCCCGCCAGGCTGCTACATGAGAAACTCCTTCTCCTTCGCTCTGCAATGCAAAGCTCAGAGGGAAAGTGAGGCATGCATAGGAATCAAAAATATTACCAACGCTCCCACATTACTCAGAGCATCTGAAAGCACTTTGCAAAGTATGTGCTTAGCGTGCCAAGTTGTAGCCCCTTCTGGGGTGGGAGAGTGTTTCCTAGGTTCATGATCTCTTCACCACCGCCCAAAAAATAAAATAGCATCCAGTATATTTCCAGCGGGAGACGAAGGTCTACAGAGAACTTCAGTTAATGTTAACTTCCATTGTCTTCAGTGGGACTTAAGCGTATGTTTATTAAGTGCTATAACACTTCAGTGTAGACACTACCTAAACCAACAGGAGGGATTCTCCCATTGACATAGGTAATCCACCTCTCATAGAGGCGGTAGCTAGGTTGACAGAAGAATTCTTCCATCAATCCAGCACCGCCTACACAGGGACTTAGGTCATCTTAGCTACACCGCTCAGGGATGTGAATTTTTTGTACTCCTGAGCAATGTAATTTTCTAGCGTAGACCAGGCCTTAGTGAATAAGGATGGACCTTCAGGTTAAGCATGTTTAAGGACTTTGCTGACTTGAGACCTGTGAATGGAACAGTCCCCATTATCCAAGCCCACATCAAAGGTCTCCAAAATGTTACAGAAGCTCAGTGTTGCAATGTGGATGAGGATTTCTGCAAGGAAGGGTTTTTTTCTCCTGATGTACCAGATCTGGGGTTACTGTTTACCCATCTTAAGACTCTTTGTTCTGCAGCACACCTGTCAGTGCGCTAACTGTATACTCAAGGCTAAACCATCTCACTGAAAAATTGTAACCCGTGCTCCTAGACCTCTTGCTGTATTGATCGAAAACTGGAACTATAAAGAGTCTGAAACGACCCTGCTGTAGTTTTGTTTGCTTGTTTCTAAATGTTCTCACAGGGACTGACCCAGCGATCTTATTACCAAAGGAATGAGATCTGAGCTAGCAGAGCATTGGGAGCCAGGGAAAACCACTACACCCCATTGCCTGATATTGAGGGTGAGGGGAACACCTGGAAAGCAAACACCTTGCATTGCTTTAGTGGCCAATCCTCTGCACCGATGGGCCAGCAGGATTCCACCTTGCTATTTGTTTGTATGGTGGTAGCACAGGGGCGGGCAAACTACGGCCCGCGGGCCGGATCGGCTCGCAAGTCGCACCATGCGGCTCGGCCCCGCTCCGGCCAGGGCATTGGGTCGGGGGCTAGACCACGTGCTCAGCCTCGCTCAGACTGCCCCACACAGAACCCTCTCAGTCCACACCTGCATCCCCCCACACTAAGCCCCTCCACACTTGGATGCTGAGCCTGCCTGCCCACACGGAGGGGCAAGGCCCTGGGGTGTTTCTGGGGCAGGCCTGGTCCTTGCATTATGTCAGAATTGGGTGCAGCCTCACTGCTGAGTCTGTGTCCCAGGGGAGCTGCAAAGTGATCTCCCACCTCTGTGCAGCCAGTGGCCTGTGCTCCCCAGTGCTGTGCTGGAGCCTCCACATTTATTTGACAAAGAGAACTAGCAGAATTTTGCAGAATTTTAAAATGTTGTGCACAGAATGTGTAGGTTTTGGGTGCAAAATGCCCTCAGGAGTAACATTTCGTTTTCCCAGGGGAGAGGGCTTCAAGTTTTCACTTTTGAGCCTCTGAAGTTAAAGTTAGGCATCACGCCTGGCTCTAATTACAAGGCATTCTAACGAAGAGGAGACAGCTTTAATTACAAGGAGCTGGCTGGGGACACACATGTCCCACCACGCATGCTGAGGGCTTAGAGCCAGGCTTTAAAAAAACCCATAACCCAAACCCTGTCAACATGCAAGAGCTTTGCAAACTGCTGCATTTCTCCTCCGTGGGCATCAGTTCTGAGCTTCGCGCTCACAGACAGACGTAGGACACTTTCCCTTCCACCTCTGTGTTACACCAGCTTGGGATCAGGGATCTCAGTGTGCATGGGCTCTGGTTTCAGGACCGTACCATGGACAGACACTCTGTGCCCTCCCTGATCCAACCCGTGAACCAAGCCAGATCCTCCTCCATTCGCCTGCGGGGGAGGAGCGCTGCGTCCAATACAGCGACCCAATTTATACCTTCTAGTCTACTTCTCCTGCACGAAGCCCTGACCTCCTCCAATCGCAGGCTCTTCCTTCCCAACGCTGACACAGGCTCCATCACTTTCATTAGCTGGCGAGCCACTAAGTCCCGGGAGAACCTCGACCGGGCAGCAAAAGTAAACAAGTGATTACAGAACCAAAACTAAAGCTGTGTCTTCTAAAAGAGCCGCTAGAAATTCTCAACGCGTCCGCCTGCTGTGGATCTACACATCATCTGCTTTCAAAGGGAGGCCACGGTGCAAACGCGCTCTGCCAGGCTTCTCCTGAACACTCTGGCATTCCCTGGCGACTCTCCCAGCCCCACCTTTGTTGCTCAGTCCGTACTCCTCCCCTCTCCGCAACCTCCCGCTTCGGAGTCTGGCTCCCACCCTGCCTCATGCCAAGATGGGCTTTTATCACCCACCTCTGCACCGCTGCTCCCTGCCACTTTCCTGGCAATGGAAGGGCAATGCCTCCCCCCAGCTCCCCGAAATGGGCACAGAGCTAGGGTGAAACGATGCCACCTACAAGGCCACAAACGTCCCCCGCTGAAATCACTCTCACCACGCAGGGGCCGAGGGAGGGAGCGGATGTTCCCAGCAGGCACCATCCCCGCAGGGACCGTAGGCTGTGCCGGGGGATGTTTCACTTGGGAGCCGGGCAGCAGAGGTGGAAATCTCACCAGGTGGAGCGGGCAGAAATTCAGTAGCCACTCGGGGAGATCGGCACGCCCTGACGGAGTGGGGGGTGGCTTCCGGCATGACCACCTGGCACGCACAAGAGTGCTCCACAGCGCAGAGTTTGCTCGGGCAGGGATGGTGCCTGGGCCAGAGGGGCACCTTCCCCTTGCATTTGCCATCCACGGGCTTTGGGCACTTTATCAATGCCAGTGAATTAAGCTGTACAAACCCTTCACCTCTGTAGAGGGCTATGGGAGACTGCAACACCGGGCTCCGCCCAGAGCCTCAGGCAGAGATACCCATAGCTTTCCGTGGACTATTTTTCGATGCACTGCTTCAGGGATTGACTGACAGTGCTGCTGCACTGGGGCGGGGGTGGTCTCTGTTAACACTAGCGATTTGCCCCACTCATAGCCCTCGGCGTCCAGTCCCCAGCATCGCTGCACCAGTACGTACCCTAGCGCAGACAGGCCAGGCTACCGTCTGCACCTGGGAGGCTTAGCCCTGCTTGAAACTGGGGCAAGCAGCACCGGGGCAAATTAGGGCTTTTAATGGTTTAGCCTGTCTGCACTAGGCTCAACTACACTTATCGGGGCGGGAGGGGGGCATTCTTAATATAGGCAGTGCCTGGGAGTACCAGCCAGGATGGCCTGTGCTCTCCTCTCCCCAGCTCTGTACTCATGTCACCTCTCTACCTTCTGTTTTCCTCATATGTAAATTAGGGATTATAATGGACTGCCTGGGAGAGGAGGCAGGCTGCAGGGCTGATGCACTGTTAACACTCCCTCCCCCAGAGTCTCTGGCAAGTCCCATGACTGAGGCTGCTCTGCACGTTTGGAGGGGCTGAAATCATTTGGGATTTTACCTTTCTAAAAGCAGAGGGCTTGTACCGGATCCCAGCAGGCCACCGGCGCACGCATGGAGAAAGAAGAGCTCCATCCCTGATGGAGAGAGAAATCAAGGGCACCGGCTCACTTCAGCCCAGCTGCACCATGCTGTGACAATCTGTGATAGGAAATCTAGGCGATGTGGCCCATCCCCCGCTCTGTCGTTAACGGTGGCAGAGGACCCAGGTGGCAGAGGACCCATCCGTTCAGAAACGGGAGAGAATTCCTTTCAATTAGACGTGCCCGGCGCGCCGAACAAAGCCAATGAACCCTCGCCATCTTAAAGCGGATTAGCCGGGATATCTGGGTAAATGGATAACAACAGGCTAATAAGCCCCCCCATACCCGTTTTGATGCCACTGGCCATTTTTGGAACAATATTGTCAATGTAATTGCAGCATCTGTGAATAATCTTCCTGGAGTGAATTAAGCCACTCGGTGCAGGCTGCCACATGGCTCAGCAACAGGCTGTGATTGGACTGTGAGGCAGCTTTTGACCTTTTCACCTGGTTACCCACCTCGCATTCACCCCCATTCCCACCCCTTTCTTCCCCCTGCTAAAGCAGCAGTGGCGTGGAGGGCCATTGTCACAAGGAGGCCGATTCAGCTGGGATACAGATGGAATTGGAAGCCATAGCAGAGGGGAAGGGAAGTGTGTAATAACAGAGAGGGAGAGATCAAAGAAAGTGATAAGCAAGCAGGAGAGAGGCAGAAAGGGTAATAAGAGAATGATGAGAGAGCAAGAAGAAAAGAGAGGGAAATGAATGATAACCGGAACCCCATCATAACCAGCGGCGGGGTGTTTAATTTTCCATGCATCTAACTATCAAGCTGTGTTATCTGACCCACGTACGTTTATTACAGAACTCCACCGTAGCCACGTTGAATATTTCAGAGGGCACATCTAGAATGCTGGGGGAAGGTGAGAACTGAACTCCTTTGTGGCTTCTATCCCTGGCACTGCCACAGGATTCCCGGGGGACCGTGGGCAAGTCCCTTCAGCTCTGGGCCTCTGCTCCTCATCTGTAAAATGGGGATAATAATGATCCACACCTTACACCCTCTTGGCTATCTGGACTGCAAACACTGCAGGGCAGGGACTGTCTCTCTCAGGCTATGTCTACGACAGACCTTACAGCGGCACTGCTGAACCACTGCAGCTGGAAGGTCTCTCGTGTATCCGTTCTTTGCCGGCAGGAGAGAGTTTTTTCACACCCCACACCAACAAAAGTTTTACCCACAACAGTGGTAGTGTATACAAAGCCTCCATGTGTGTACATGCAGCATCTCACAAAATGAGGCCCTGATCTCAGCTGGGATCAATGCACACAAACAAACTATTTCCTCAGACGTTACTAGAGGCAATTTAGGTAGTTCTCAGAAGATGCTTGCTGGGGATATTTTGGTGCTCTTCCCTGAAGTTTACTAACAAGGCTTCTGTGTTTTGGGGGGGTGTGAGAAAACCTTGATTTGTGCTGGAAATGGCCCACCTTGATTTTCATACACATTGTAAGGAGAGTGGTCACTTTGGATAAGCTATTACCAGCAGGAGAGTGAGTTTGTGTGTGTGGTTTTTTTGAAAAAAAAAAAAGGGGGGGTGAGAAAACCTGGATTTGTGCTGGAAATGGCTCAACTTGATTATCATACACATTGTAAAGAGAGTGGTCACTTTGGATGGGCTATTACCAGCAGGAGAGTGAGTTGGGGGGGGGGAGGGGGAGAGGGTGAGAAAACCTGGATTTGTGCTGGAAATGGCTCAACTTGATTATCATACACATTGTAAGGAGAGTGATCACTTTAGATAAGCTATTACCAGCAGGAGAGTGGGGTGGGAGGAGGTATTGTTTCATGATCTCTGTGTATATAATGTCTTCTGCAGTTTCCACAGTATGCATCCGATGAAGTGAGCTGTAGCTCACGAAAGCTTATGCTCAAATAAATTGGTTAGTCTCTAAGGTGCCACAAGTACTCCTTTTCTTTTTGCGAAGGCTTCTTCAGTTTTTCAAGGCCCTAATGTCCTCCGTTTATTAGTGGCTACTCTTTCCCTGTGGCTGTTTGATTCATCTCCCTCTCTTGCCTCCTCAACGCTCTTACTTCTGCATTACTAATGCACCGCAGAAGCAGCAGAGAAGAAAGCTTGTGCGAAGTGATCGCACAGTGGTAATGGACTGTCCCAGGACATAGTCTCTGGGTTAATCTGTATGTCGAAGGCTCTTCAGACCCTGCCCAGAAAGCCCTTCTTTGAGCTGCCAGCACGTCTCTCCCTGCCCAGCACTCATTACCACAAATGGAGTCACAGACAACGAGCATCCAGAACGCGCCTGGCTCCTTGAGAGGGTTTGACACCAAGCTCCGGGACCAGATTAAACTTCCTGTGATGGTGCCATGCAATGCAGAATCCTCATTTCCGAAAGGTTAAGGATGTGGAAGAGCAGTCTCATCGGCGTGGCTGCCTACCTCCCTGCAGACTGCCTGCTGTCAGAACCAACCCGTGCACGCCCCAACTCGGAGCTGGAGGGAACGGTCCCTGCTTGGGAAGGGAGGGAGGGAAGGGAAATGCACTCCCCACTCTCATGCAGTCCTGGACATCAGCCAGTGAGCTGTCCCCTGATGGGAACAAAGGAGACTTTGTTCTATACTGTTCCCCTCAAGGGACTAGATCAAGGGTGGACAAACTTTTTGGCCCAAGGGACACATTGGGGTTGCTAAACTATATGGAGGGCCGGGTAGGGAAGGCTGTGCCTCCCCAAACAGCCTGGCCCCCACTCCCTATCCGCCCCCTCCCACTTCCCGCCCCGACTGCCCCCCTCAGAACCCATCCAACCCCCACTGATCCTTGTCCCCTGACCGCCCCCTCCCAGGACTCCGGCCCTGAACCACCCCCCGGGACCCCAACCCCTATCCAACCCCCATGCTCCCTGTCCCCTGACTGCCCCGACCCCTATCCACACCCCCGCCCCATAACAGGTCCCCCATGACTCCCATGCCTATCCAGCTCCCCCTTCCCTGACTGCTGCCCCCCCCCACCCCGAACCTCTGCCCCATCCATCCGCCCCCTGCTCCCTGAATGCCCTCCGGGCCAGAGCGTTGCTGGTGCAGTGCACTGAGGCTGCGGGGGAGAGGGAACAGCAAGGGAGGGGCCGGGGGCGAGCCTCCCCGGCCGGGAGCTCAGGGGCCGGGCAAGACCCCCAAGAGCCTGGGTCAGCTGGCACGGGCCAGCCCGGGTTTTTCTTTGCTGCATAGTCGTAGCCTCAGAGCTCCCGTCTCAATGTGGCGCATCCGAGACAAATTCCCTCTGCCTGCCAGGCAAATAGAGAGGGGGAAATTAGGTGAGCTGCAAGGAGAAATGTTAGTTACACGCTACGCACTGGGGAGCAAAGTCCTTCTGATGAACCATGCCCAAGACAAACAAATCCTTGCCAAGGGTCACGACAGGGACAGAGCCACCTTAATCCTTAATTTCCTATTGTGGGGAGGGAAGGAAAGGAGAAAATTGAATTTGCCCGCATGGACAATACATATGTATCCAAATGCATGGGGAGGAGGATGCGCAGGTGGGATAGAAAGATGAGATCGTTACAGAAGGATGAGTTCTTTGCATGCTGGCTGGAAGCCACTGGACTGAATTCCTACACACACACACGTCTAAATCATAATAAGCCAGGCCCGCATGCTGCTTCCGCATTCGGAGGAGCCTTGGCTCCCTGCTGGAGGAAGGGCTCTGCCTGAGGGGGAAGAGCGTGAGAGATGAATATATATCCATATGGTCCCAGAGAAGTTTGTTGCTGCAGCTGTGGGAGTTAGGAAGGATGAGTGCCTCGGCTGCGCAAAAAGCTCGGCTGTTACAGGCAATGTGGACTAGTGGATCAATGCCAGGGAGACAGGAATGTCTAAATTCGACCTCCAACGCTGGCTCACAGCGCCTGAGGGTAGCCTGGTGCCCGAGGTTTCCCACTAGCCTTTCTGTGCCTCAGTTTCTTCCCATCGAGGAGGGGGGAAAGGAGACGGGACACTTTTATCTCCCCCCCCCCCCCCGAGCCGCTGCAATCTTTCCAGTGCCCATGCCCTGAAGGGTTTAGCCAGTTTAGGCCTCCTGTATAATGCACCACCCTCCCCCAGACAGCACCCCATCCCCTACCCCTTCCCTCCTTTGAGTCCCAAACTCCCTGTGGTCTCTCCCGGCTGTTGCGACCAGGTGCAAAACAAGTTTATTGTTTTAACATTCCCGGCAGTACCTTCGGGCTCCCTCACCAATGGACTCTCCAGATAAAATCAATGAGACAGCCAGGCAATTGCTGAAGGCAATTTAATGTAATAGTCCAGATAGCATAAAGAAAGGAAAAGCCTGCCTGGAGAGCACGGGGGGGAGTAAAATTACACACTCAGAGGACTGCCTCCCCTACTGCCCCTGTAATGCCATCATGGAGCTAAGGACCCTGCCTCAGATTCAAATGCAAGGATGAAAGGCTGAGGGTCTGACTGGGACAAGCACCATGCAAGGCTGCTGGCACAGAGAGCCCTGCCAGAACACCTTCGTTCTAATCTGCAGTTCCTCCTGCCAACCCAGGGTTGGGCTCGGTGGAACAGTCATGCCATGTGGTATGGCGGAAGACAGGTGGGCATTCGGAAATTTGCTCTTCAGCATTAACTTTGCTTTCCTTGTACTTTCCATTTCCATTTTCATGTCCCCTTTGCACATATCACTCTGTCGCTGGTGGCACGCTTTACTGGAGCTGGGCAAAATTTGGGGGGTGAATAGTAAATTCACCGGAAAACGCACTGAAGCTATTTGCAAATTCAGGAACAGCTTCAGCTAAATAAAACTTTGTTTCTTTGAAACGTCAAAACATTTCAACTGAAAGTTTCCCTTTGGAAAAATCAAGATTCAAAATATTCCCTTTGACCCACACTTTGTTTCCCACCTTCATTTCAGCAAGAAAAGCCACAAGATCAGTTTCAAAACTTTTTTTTTTTTGTGGTTCACCAGCTGAACTGAAAAAGCAGATTATTCACTCAGCTCTATTCTAACTCCTACAATTTATGCCACATGGTTGTTGCAGTAGACCACAATGTCAATAAAACCATTTTATTTCCTATCCTACCCAGTTGTCTAGCACTGCCGTGGGGCTGTGAACCACCTCCCCCCAAGAATGGATGCTCTGCAGTAGCTGGTGGAGTGGACCCAGGCTATAATAATGCATGCTGCAATGAAAGGTGCTAGATAAGTGGCATTATAACACAAGGGGTAGAAATCCACCCCGAACTCCAGATTTTCCACCGTTCCAGAAGCGACTGGCCCATAAAGTTGGGATGCTCATCCTCCAACACAAGCTACTCAGACTGAGAAGGTTATGCCAATCATAAGGCAGAACGACACCGCGCTGGCATCATGCACTGTGTGGCAGCGAGGCGGGAGCAGAGACTTCAGAGGTTAGTGGAAAAATGGTTTATAGTGTTACAACCTATTTCTCATCCCCACGCCATCATCTGCTTTATTCACCTGTTGTGTCCTGACGGCACACGCCCTGGCGCAGGGGCTTTCTGCGTGCGTGTCCGTGCAGCACCTAACACAACCAGGATCTGATCTCTTACTGGGGTTTCTAAGTGCTACTGTAACACGAATAATCCTAAAGCTTCCATTTCCAGGTGTGTTTCCCACCCACTAGATCAACATCCTAGATGACTGGTGGGAAAAGGAGCAGCCCATCATGTGATATTACTTAATCTGAAACGCATGGTTTCTGGCTTAACACAGAAGCGGGCCTGGGGATTAAGGCATTGTACTTGTATGTAGGAGGCTGGGTTCAACTCCCAACTCCGCCACAGTCTCGCTGACCTTGGCCAAGTCATTTAATCTGCCTCTCTGTTCCCCTTCTGCAACATGGGGCTAATGTTTCCCTACCTCGCAGGGCTGGTGAGAGAACAAACCCATTCACCTGTGATGTGTCCAGCTACTACAGCGGGTGAGGGTCGTACAAGAAGCCAGACGGACACAGAAACCCAGCCGGTCTTACATTATATTACCAGGCTGCGTACAGACCCAAGTGCCGAAGCACCAGAGCAGCGAGTTTAGTAATTTTGTTGAGAACAGCTGCTTGACTTGAGCTGCACAAACTGAAAAAAAGGAGCCCTAGAGGAAAAAAAAAAGCACAGAGAACAAGGGTGATAATGGTGTTTGCAGCATGGGGCATGCCACTCCCTGCCTCGGGCACCACGTAACCAGCCTCCTGCAGAAACAGAGCCGTTTGAACCAGGAGGAAGAGATCTGTGGCTATGTGCAGCAAGGTACCCCTTGAAGGGACATGCTGAGCATGCCCCTCCTCCTTCGACAGCTCCCTGGAGGCTTCTGGGTTCTGTTTGGAGCCTGGAGGAACCAGCAGCTTGGGGGTGAGGGGAGACATGGAGCAGTTGTTTGCAATTTATCAGGGGGGCACCTTGACAGAAAATTAATGAAATGCTTAAATCTCGTCTTAAAAGTGCTTCCTTCCTGTGCCACTGACATATGCTCCCCCCAATCTTGACTTCTGGTTTGAGGTGCGGGTTTTTCCTTTCCCTGATTAGCATCTCCCCAAAGTCTCCACAAGTGGCAGGTTCCCTGTTGCAAAGACCTTCCCTCCCCGACAGAGTGTGGAGGAAGAGACAGAGGAGCTTCCTATTTGCATAAATACCTGCTCAGCCACCTTGGGCTTCTGCACAGCACCCCACTTCCTTCTGAACGCAGGGGGGACTGGGATCCTTTCCTTAAAAAATACCAATCAGATGAAAAGCCAGACCCATGCTTGGAAGTGTCTAGGTAAGGCAAGGCAAGCCCCGTGCATGGCTCCTTTAGAGCTCTCTCCCCTACTCTGCTGCCCCGGTCCTAGGCAAGAAGCTTCTCCCTTTATTCTTGTTGGAGGCAGCCTTGTTTCCGGCACCTGTGCCCGCTTGGTCTCATCGAAGGCTGCAGCATGACGCACTTGCCTTCATCCTCTTCTCCCTGAGGATCCAGGTTGCATCAGCCCCTGGGTGCACATCTCCATTGGAAATTTGAGTGCCAGCGTCCTGGGAGGAGATGAAACAACCTACCCACCCCACACTGGGACAGAGAAAGGCAGAAGGACGCTGGCCCTGAGATTATGCAGAGCCAGCGCTCCTGCCTTCTAAGGAGAGGAAGGTGCTTGCAGCTGCTCTTAACCCTTTAAGGGACTAAACCAAGGCAGTGTTTTACAGGGGGGATGATTTAAATAGTTTTTGTTTTTTAAGCCATTGCTGTAAGTTAGGGTGAGGTTAGGCAAGACTAAATTAGCAAGTGTGTGACACTGCAATTTGGGGTTAAAATTCAAAATGAACTAAATTACACATACACACACAAATATATTGCACCCCTCCTAATACCGAATCTTATTTGATTTTTACCAAACTGCTATAGCCAAATCAGTGCCATTTCTCCTGTGCTTAAAGTTTGGTGTGTGCATAAGTGGTTGCAACATCAAGGGCTAAAATTGTATCATGATTAACAGCTTCTCTTCATGGCAAAGAATCTTTGTCTTTTCCAAAGAAAAAATAAATTGTTCTCGTGTTAACAATTAACGTTATTTAGGGCCAGATTTTTAAAGGTATTTAGGCACCTAGTGGGTTTTTCAAAAGCATCTAGGTGCCTCAGACTCATAAGGGCCCAAGAACCACCACCAGACTGGGTCAGAGCAATGGTCCATCGAGCCCAGTATCCTGTCTCCAACTGGCCCATGCCACAGCTTCAAGTGTCGTATGCAGACCAAGGTAGTTGGAGTGGATTATACCCTTAGACTTTCAACACAATGAAGTTAATGACCTTTCTTATTCACAGAGGACAATTAAAAAAAAAATAGAAGCCCTGTGCTAGGCTCTGAAGGCCATATGTAATAATATAAAAGAGAGACCTTCTCAACAGCACCCACGTGACTTAGAAGCACAAGCTCCATTCCTTTCAGACTGCAATACCGATGGAGGCATAGAGCCTGGTCAAAGCACGGCAGCTGCCTTGGCCTGAGGAAGTTCAATCTTTTTGAAGATGGTGTTGGTTGATAAAACAGAACGGGCTGTTTGCTTATCCCTGCTGTGTTTGAGTTTGTGTTTACAGTAAGGATGTTCATGAGGCCCTGGGTTTGTCCTTTTCATTGTAGATAAGCATTTTAAGTATACCATTGTTAGCGGAAAAAGATCGGAATCCGAAATTCTACGAACAATTACAGGTTTCAGAGTAGCAGCCGTGTTAGTCTGTATTCGCAAAAAGAAAAGGAGGACTCGTGGCACCTTAGAGACTAACCAATTTATTTGAGCATGAGCTTTAATTAGGAAACTATGAAACAAGTAGCAGACATCCACTTTAGCGAGCGAAAGCTAAAATGTGAAGTAAATTAGCAATGCATACATAAAAAATATTTTTTAAAAAATCCTGACTTTTTTTAAATCATGATTTTAATCCACCCTGTGCTAAATGTTTATCCATTAACCCTATCTGGATAGACTTCAGCCCATACTCATAATGCTCATTCACCTCTTCCTGGCATCCTGGTGCAGACATATGCAGGGATCCAGCCAGCATAAAAGCAGTGGGATGGAGACATGAGATTTCATTTATTTCTATGGTGCTGATGGAACAAAGCATCAAAGGGGAAAGAGGGAGTCAGTCAATACACTCACATACGACTGGCTCCCAAACAAAGAGCACACAGGCTGGAGATGCGGGCTAGCTCAAGACTATTGCCACCATTAACAAAGGCAAAGGTGAAGGAAGCACATGGCAAGTGAGCTAGATGCTGGAAGGAGAACTCCCCTTAACAGCACTGCCCAAATCACCAGGTACAGTTTTCGGGGAGGGGTAGCATGAAGAAGTGAACTGGTCAACATTCTTCCATAACGTCAAGCTGGGAAACTAGAATGGCCAGTGCTCTAGTGAGATATGGCAAAACTCAGTGTTCTCAGATAGCATGCAATGCGTTCAGGGCTGGTTTTAGCCAATAGCACACCAGGCAACTGCTTGGAGGATGTTTGTGGAGAACAGAGCCAGTCAGGAGAGACAGAGAGAGAGAGAGAGAAAACCATTTCCATGACATTCCCCCACCCCCAATGCCTGGACCAATGGGTTTTCATGGAAGATTTCCCATCAGCTCTAATGAGGAGTGACACAGCCCAGCCAGGCTCTGCCCTCCAAACCCAAATCCCCTATTCATCTAGGAGCTGGCACATACGGACTTGGAGCCCTAGAAACAATAAGAATGTCTCCAAATCCGACAATGAACACGTTGTACAGTCTGCACGGCACCTCCTCCCCTTGGCACGTGAGTGAAGGGGACAAGGCATCCACCCCTAAAGATCTCACCGGGATTTTGCAAACTGCACCGTAGTTCACGGTGCCTTACTATAGAAACTCAGCCTGGAAAGAGGACCCTCATCTCCTCCATTCTGTGAGTGAACCCTGGGACCAGAGAGTAACGGTGCTAAAGACCTTCTACAGAAACTGTGTCTGATCTGTCAGAATATCAATGATCCCATGGCACGTCCCTTGGCATTGGGCTCCGTCTACTGGCCTTGACCCCATTTGCCCAGTTTTATGCACTGCTCACTCACTGCTTGATGCCCCAGAGCTGGCCGCATTTCGTTGATGCTGGGTTTAGTCCATAAAGCATTTGGGATCCCTCTTGGAAGGAAAGCTCCCTCCTCCCCCAAACACACAGAGCAACCAGAAAAATGAACCACATTTCCAGACCGCAGAGATAAGTTTGTAAAGGTGAGAGACATCACTGAGTCTGTGAGCGGAGAGGCTGCAGCCCCAGCTCTCCAGGAGAGACACCCCCCTGTGCCAGAACATGGGATTCTATTTATATGGTCAGAACAAACATTATCTCATCGTCCCATGCTTTGATCTGCCTGCCACTGCACAGTGTTAAAAAGTCATTAACACCTCGCGCAGCGGGGAACCAGCAGCCGTGCAGTGACGGACAAATCCTCCCAGGGTGGCCGGCGGTGGAACGAGTTGCTGCTGAAATTCTCTGTCTAGACATGAAATTCTCTGTCCTCCAACCATTTCCCAGCACAGACACATCCATTTAATCCTGCAGAGAGACTCCAGAGAGGGATTCAGGGTGAAAGAGGTCTGGGATCTCCTCCACGGAATCTTATGGATTATTCAGTGGAGACTGAGGACTTGGTCCAAAGTGGATGACGCTAAATCGGAGAGATTTCAGAGTACCAGCCGTGTTAGTCTGTATTTGTAAAAAGAAAAGGAGTACTTGTGGCACCTTAGAGACTAACCAGTTTATTTGAGCATGAGCTTTCGTGAGCTACAGCTCACTTCATCGGATGCATAGCATATCGTGGAAACGAGACATTCTTGTTCCAGAATAAGTGTGTCCACATGGGGAGCTATTCTGCTCAATCTCCCATGTAGACAAGCCCTGAGGTGCTGTAATGAGGGGAGCAGCTTGATGGTGGGAATGAGCACAGAGGAGAGGCGTCTGGGAGTGGTTAACAGAGGGACTATCATGAAGGTGAAGGTAGAGGACGGAGCAGGGGCATCTGCCAGGAAGAGGGGGCAAACGTCTCAGAGAAGATGCCAAGAGGGGAGCCCAAAAGGGAAACATCTTAGAACAATTGCCTTAAAGTGGCAGGCTGGAAGGCTGGTCTCGTGGTTGAGGCGCTGGACTGAGGACTCCGGAGATCTGGGTTTAATTCCTGGCTCAATCCCAGACTGTATGTGTGGGCAAGTCATTTAAATTTACTGTGCCTTGATTCTCACCTGTATATGGGGATGATGATACTCCCTTGCTCCCACCCATTGTCTGTCTTGAGTATTTAGATGGCAAACTCTTCAGGGCACAGGGTGTCTATTACTATGTACATGTTTAACACCCAGCACAAAGAAGCTCAGCTGGGATCTCTATTCTAACAGCAGCAACATTGTGATTGAAACTTGACCAGACGGCTACACTGAAATTAGCTCCGGGGATGTCCCTTGCCAACGGCCTAGAAGACAGGAGCAAAGGGGACAAGCGGAGATCTGTCTACTGCCCACCTCCAACCCCAGCATGACCTCAGACTGACCTTCTTGCAAGAAGAATGCCTTATCCCTGAAATTTCTGCTCACCAACTGCTGTCCACATCAGACTTAATGGTATGCATACAACAACATCTCCTTGTAAGAAATCTGATCTACCTGGAAGAAAGGAACATGGCCACATAAACCCGGGCTGTTTTGTTATTGAGGTAGGAGCTACCGTGAGCAGGAGGAGAATCAGGTGTTTTTGGACTGGCACCTTCTCCGATCCCATCTCAGCTTCTCCGGGTATTCATCTCCTCTTCCCACTCCCATCGCCCCTCTCCTTAAGCATTTCTGGGATATCTTGCTCTTGCCTGTTTTTCTCCTCAATTTAGTCAGACCCTGCAGTCCTCTCACAGGCAGAATTCCCTTTTGATTTTAACTGGAACTTTGCCTGAGACACCAGTCTCAAGTTCCGGAACTCCCCTCTCCCTGGGCTGTTCCCCAAAATGTCTGCTTTTACTCCCTCTGCTTTCTGCTCTCCCCCTGCAGTATGTACCCCAAGGCTCATACAGAAGCTGTAATACCATCAAGCACAGAACTGGCCATCAGGACTCCTGGGGTCTATTGCCAGCTCTGTCACCGACCTCCTGTGCCCCTTGGGCGAGTCACTTCCCCCGTCTGTAAAATGGGGGAATACTTCTGGCTTTTGTGAAGTGCTTTGAGAAGAAGCTGAGGAGACTTACAGAAGCAAGCGCTGTTCCCAACTAAAGCAGCTGTTCCCACACTGGATCCCAGTGTTCTTTGCTTGTGGCTCAAAGGACAGACAGTGGAAGGAAAGTGGGTGATTACACGGGCCACTTGCTGTTTCAAAGCGGTTGGTGGACTGCGAATCAAACCATTCCACCAAGGAAACTCGTCTCCAGTAGTGGATACATGGGACTGTACATACACGACTCCCCGAACCCGCTCTGTACTCCTGGAAACGGCTCCACTACACCGTGGGTTTAAGCTGCCACTAATAACTTCAGCAAGTTTCTTTTAACAAGCTTTTTTATTATTCCCCCCCACACACCCCGTTATTCCTCTTTCCTTCTGGGCATTTGGCTAATTAAATGTAAAGTGGGGATTAATTTATTTTGGGGCCCCGACACTGCTCTTTGTCCTTATTAGCAAAAAAGGACAATTGTTGTTTTAGCAGAGTAGACCACGGCCACTTTGGATCTAGCTGCAAACCAAGGGGAAGACCAAACGTTCGACAGAGGTCTCTGCAAAAGTTGCAAGGCGACTCCAAGAGTGGAATTTTCCCTCTGCTGTTTCCCCGGCGATCCTCCACCAGGACCGAGCAGCAGACAAGACAGATCTCAGTGCCTCCGGTGGTGTTTCACAACCTGCCTTCTCTCACACACACCTCCCTGAAAGCACCTACAGGCAAAGCTGAACAGCCTGGAGGGGGTCAGCTGGAACATCATTTCAGCAACATGCCAATGAGGTACGTTGCCGCTCAGCACCTTGGAAGAAGCCTCTCCCACCTCCAATCAACGCTGCAGGGAAAACAGAGTACGCTCATCAAGCACAAGCATCCCCTCTAGCCGATTACCCTACTCTGTGACCGCTACAAGAAGGGAACAAATTGGAAATGCTGCCCATAGAAAAAGCTCTGCCTACTTAAGGCACCCAAATGCCATGCTACTTGGAGTAGACTGTGTATATGCTCAAAACAGACACCATTAATGGCAGCGTCTTGGAGCAGCCGCTCCTGGAACCCGCAATGGGGAAGGCAATTCTTGATTTAGTCTTAAGTGGAGCACAGGATCTGGTCCAAGCGCTGAATAATCAAAACAAAATCAAATAAATTCATGTTAAATTTAACCTTTGTAGGGGTAAATATCAAAGAAACCCATCACAGTGGCATTTCACTTCAAAAAGGGGAACTACACAAAAATGAGGAAGCTAGTTAAACAGAATTTAAAAGGAACAGTCACAAGATCGAAATGCCTGCACGCTGCATGGAGACTATTTAAAAACACCATAGTAGGAGGATCAAACTAAATGTATGCCTGGAATTTAAAAAAACAAAACAAAAAAACCCACAACAGTAAGAGGACCAAAAAAATGCCACCGTGGCTAAGCAAAGTAAAAAAGGTGGTTAGAGGCAAAAAGACAACTTTTAAAATTGGAAGTCAAATCCTACTGAGGAAAGTAGCACGGAGCATAAATTCCAGAAAGTCAAGTGTAAAAATATAATTAGGCAGGCCAAAAAGAATTTGAAGAACAATTAGAAAAAGACACCAAAACTAAGAGCAAAAACACTTTTAAGCACGTCAGAAGCAAGAAGCCTTCCAAACAGTCAGTGGGGTCACTGGACCATCACGGTGCTAAAGCAGCACTCAAGGAACACAAGGCTGTTGTGAAGAAGCTACATGAATTCTTTGCAGCAGTCTTCACTGCAGAGGATGAGAGGGAGATTCCTAAATCTGAGCCATTCTTTCTAGGTGACAATTCTGAGCAACTGTGCCAGATTGAGGTGTCAATAGAGGATGTTTTGAGCAACTAGGTACATTAAATAGTACTAGATCACCAGGACCACGTGGTATTCACCCAAGACTTCTGAAAGAACTGAAATGTGAATTTACAGAACTACTGTGGTATGTAATCTATCAAATCAGCCTCTGTACCAGACGACTGGAGGATAGCTACTAGAATGACGATTTTTTTAAAAGGCTCCAGGGGCAATCCTGGCAGTCCAGGCCAGTAAGCCTAACTTCATACCAGGCAAATTGGTTTAAACTATAGTAAAGAATGATCAGACACCTAGATGAACACGCTAATCTTGGGAAAGAGTCAACACGGCTTTTTGAAAGGGAAATCATGCCTCACTACTCAATTACAATTCTTTGAGGGTGTCAACAAGCAAGTAGACAAGGGCGATCCAGAGCATATAGCGTACTTGAACTTTCAGAAAGCCTTTGCCAACATCCCTCAACAAAGGCTCCTAAGCAAAGTAAGCAGTCACAGAATAAGAAGGAAGGTCCTCTGATGATCAGTAACTGGTTACAAGATAGGAAAGAGTAATAACAAATGGTCAGTTTTCACAGTGGAGAGAGGCAAAGAGTGGAGTTGCCCAAAAATCTGTACGGGGGAATCTATGTGACCACCAGTTTCATAAATGATCTGGATAAAGGGGTAAATAGTGAGGTGGGCAAAGTTTATAAATGATACAAAATTACTCAAGATAGTTAAGTCCAAAGCTGAGTGCTAAGAGTCGCAAAGGGATCTCACAAAACTGGGTGACTTGGCAACAAAATGACAGATGAAATGCAATGTTGATAAGTGCAAAGTAATGCACATCGAAAAACATAATCCCAACTATACACACAAAACGATGGGGTATAAGTGAGTGGCTGTCGTTCAAGAAAGATCTTGGAGTCATCGTGGATAGTTCTCTGAAAACCATCTGCTCAATGTGCAGTGGCAGTCAAAAAAAGCTAACAGATTGTTAGGAACCATTAGGAACAGGATAGATAAGACAGCAAATATAGTCTCACTACATAAATCTACGGTACGCCCACATCTTAAATACTGCATGCTGTTCTGGTCACCCCATCTCAAAAAGAGATATATTGGAATTGGAAGTAGTACAGAGAAGGGCAAAAAAAAATGATTAAGGGCATGGAACAGCTTCCATATTAGGAGAGATTAAAAAGACTAGGACTGTTCACTTTAGAAAACAGACAACTAGGGGGGATATGATAGAGGTTTGTACAAATAATGACTGAGGTAGACAGAGTGAATAGAGAAATGTTGTTTACCCCTTCACATAATACAAGAACCAGGAGTGGCAATGAAATTAATAGGCAGAAGGTTTAACACAAACATAAGGAAATATTTCTTCACACGACACACAGTGCACCTGTGGAACTCATTGCCAGGAGATGTTGTGAAGGCCAAAAGTATAACTGGATTCAAAACAAAATCAAATAAATTCATGTAGGATAGGTCCACCAATGGCTATTAGCCAAGCTGGTCAGGGATGCAACCCCATTCTCCAGGTACCCCTAAACCTCTGCCTGCCAGAACCTGGGATTGGACGACAGGGGAGATGGATCACTCGATAATTGCCAAGTTCTGTTGATTCCCCCTGAAGCATCTGGCACTGGCCACTGTTGGAAGACCGGATACTGAGCTAGATGGACCATTGGTCTGACCCAGTATGGCTGTTCTTATCTTCTAAATATAGTGAGACAGGCTCTGCTGGGCTACACTGGGTTCCTGGGGTTTGGCTCTTTCTCAAATGCGGGAAGGGAGAAAGTGATGGCTCTCTGCCAACCACCGCCCACCCCATGGCACCAGGAGAGTGAGAGATCTCCATTTTATGATCCTCCCCTCTCCTTTCTTCCAAGCTGGGAACTTCAGTGAACCAATTCACGTTAACATTGAAATCAGCATCATGGGGCATTTAAGTTAACACTTCAGAGGGAAAAGGGCGGTTTCATGCCTCTGGGAGGTATTGTTTCAGGTTCTCTGCAGACTCGGGCAGGCATGGCTACACCTCTTACACATGGTTCACACTTTCAAGGTTATCTTTGCAGTCATATGGGGATAGAGAACCCCCTTTAAAAATATAAAAGCCAAGATTATGGAACACAAGATGGCAGCTTGGTAGAGATGACAGTTCTCCAATACGTGATGTACTGCTCCAATTTGAGCTCTGGCCACCAGCATCATAGGGGAGGGTGGTGAGTGGCAGTCTGGTATCCTCTGGCATTACTTCAGTTAAGATTTGTGTTAGCCCTGGAGGACTGTGTGCTGGTCTCACAAATCAGTTCCCTGACAAAGACAACTGAATGACATGAGACAGGTGAGAATTATCCCTGTTCTACAGATGGGGTAACTGAGGCACGACAGTATAATGACTTGGCCCAAACTCACACAGAAAGTGAGTGGCAAAGGACGGAACAGAACCCAGGTCTCAAGTTTTGCAGTCCCTAGTTCTAACCATTACCCAGCATTCTCTCTCAAAGGGAGCTTGCCTGTACACCTGTGTCCTATTTGTGATATGGATTTACACTGCAGTTCCTCTAATGCAGACCCATGGAATGCAGAACTTCTCCCCTCCAAGGTGGCTTCACTCCGGTACAGAAGTGAAGGTCACTCCCCCTGGACTGGAGACAGAAGGGAGTGCACACAATGGGTTAAGGGAATAGTATCTTCTCACAGCCCAGGTTCTACCTTCCTTCTCCAAACAGATCTCTGCTCCAGCAGACTTTGCCCTCCCCTTTGAACTCACCCCATACTGCAGTCTCCACCTGGCCCATGTGCCCTAGTCTGTCTTTGCTGACAGGCACCCTGAGATGCTGTAACCTCCGTCCTTCTCAGCAGCATCCTTGGGGCAAGAGCCGCCCACTGTCTTGGTCTCGTGGGATGCTTCAGGGGGCCAATCAATCAACTTTACTCCTACCTTCCCCCTTTCCAGAGCTTCACAGCCAAGAACTCAGATGTTGTGCCAAGAGCAGCATGCAAAAATGCGTGAGTGGAGAGGATGCGGGGGGGAGAAAGAGAGAGACCAGCCAGGCCTTACTTTGGGCACAGTGCAGTGGCAAGTAGCTTGTCTTGAATGTTCGGCTTCTACTTCCTCCTGCTCAACGGGCTGAGTAGCCACCTGCCAGAAGCTTTCACGCAGGGTTCCCTACTACAGTGCTACGCAGAGACAAAGCCCCTCGCGGTAGGGATCAGCGCTGAAGGAAAGGAGCAGGAGCAGCCGTAGGGATGAGGTGTTTTGCAGGCTTCTTGTTTTTACTGAGAAAGGAAAAGAGCTAATTTAGGGCTCTTGCTCCCTACACCAGGGCAGCCACCCAGGCTAGGGGCAACTAGAGTTACAGCAATAGCCAGTCGAAGCAGCCATACCACCTCCTTTCACTCGCAAGGGCAGTGATGAAAGCCGAGGGATATGCGAAATGAGAGCTCGGCTACAGGATCCTCCACCCACCCCACTCAGGCCCGCCGTGCCGACATGCGACTGGCCATCTTTAAATTGGTTTGTATTGCTGAGGTTAGTGCAGCCCAGCTGGGGCCCGAGCTGTGGCCACGTGTAGACAGACGGCACCCTCGGCTGGCCGGCTTTCAAGGCAGGAGGGGCACAGGAGAACTGATCTGAAAACCAGGCCCCTCGTGGGGTCTGATGCCATTGTGTCCCAAGTTCACATACCCGGCCTGGTCTCTGAGAGGCACCAAGCGCAGTCCGACCTAGGGATCAGGGCACTGAACTGGGATTCCAGAGAGCAGGGTTCTACTCGCAGCTCTGCCACTGATCTGCTGTGTGACCTTGGGCACATCACGTTCCCTCTGTGCCTCAGTTTCCCTTTCTACCCTGTCTGTGTCTGATCTATCTACAGTGTAAGCTTTTCAGAGCTTCAGGGTCTGTCCCTCGCTATGTGAATGGTCAGCTCCTAACACAATGGGACCCCAATCCCAATGGTGTCTGTAGGCATTACAGCAATGCCCGTCAATAATAAATGGAGATCAGGTGCTTAACCCTCTGCAAGCATCTCTGAGCAATGCAAGTCTCCCAGGAGTTAGAATGGGGACTGGGAATTTACAGATCTGGGTTCTTCCCAACTCGGCCCATGGCCGAGCAGTTGAACAAGTCACTTAACCTCTCGGTCACGCTGCTCCCCTATTTGTAAAATTGGGACACAGACCGATTCACCTCCTCTAGATCCTGGGATAAGTGGCATTAAGTAGAATTTAAAACGGGCCTGTCTCAAGTGTTTGGAAGGCAGCATCTCAACGGCGAGACCTATCCTCCAGCCCACACTGCTCTCCCAGAAGCTAGGAGCCTGCAGGCGAGGGTGGAGTTCCCACTAAGAGAAACCATTCTGTCTGAGCCAAGCACCCCTCACTCCCTCGGTGGCACGGGGAAGAGCATCATTCCTGTGGGAGCAGCCTCTCTACCAAGCCCATATACTGGGCAGGAGTTTGCACCAAGAACATGGCAACTCAAACTGGCCAGCCAGCCAGCACAGGCATTCAGAGCAGCACTCCTTTCCTCCAGAGACGAGCATGGAGCTCCATGGAGCTAGCCAATGCCCCGGAGGCAGCATTCAGCTTGTAAAGTCCCCAGCATTCGGAGCAGCATGCGGCCGGGAGTGCACATCTCGAACAGAAGGACACAGAGTGATGTTTCATTGCCATTTACGATGGCGGGGAGGAGAGGAATGAGAGCGAGCGAGCGGCTCGGCAATCAAACCCAGGGACAACTCGAACTCGGCACAGCAGCACAAAACTCCCACCAGGGTCACAGCTTTGATAGCCTCAGCTCCAAGTGGCATGTGCTGTTAAACAGCCTTGTTTTATCTCTGTGGCAGAAAGCGCCCTGGTGCACCAGAGCCCTGCACAGAAAGACCTGTGCATACGGGGAAAGTCACAAGATACCAAGTACCAACAGAGAGAGGCAGAAGGCAGGCAAGACCCGGGCTGATGAAGTGTATTCGCTTTTAAATTAAAATGATGGCTGACGGGGGTGGGGGGGAGTGTATGCGCGGCACATTGCTTATCTATTATTGATGCCGTTCTCCTCCTCCTCTGCACATCGCACCGCCAGGCTCAGCCGCTGCATGCGGGAATGCTATCGCCGTCCAACCCCGGAGGCTGGAGCACGCACCACGGACTAATCTCTGACCTCGGGAGTCCTGGGATCAAGTCTTCCTTCAGTTACAAGCTATACAAGCGTGGTCGGTCTTCATTTAATCCCTCGGGGAATGCCTAGCTGCAGTGCTAACCACCACGCAGGAGAGAGAGCCGGGTCTGGAACAACAGGGAGCTATCCGTGCTCAGGACTGAGATGCAGAGGCGGAGCTGTGTGGGTGCTCAGTCCGGGAATACCAAAGAGACGGCAGGTCACTAGCAAGGTGCATTGAACAGGTGGCCTGTGGGTCCAAAGCAGGGGCTAGCCCACGACAGACCAACACTGGCAGAGGAGTTTGCCAAGTGCCTACTCATAAGGTGGGCCCAGTTCTATCCACTTACAGGGAGCCTCAAGTGCACCCACAGAACCGGACAGTCCTGGAGGGAAGTCGGAGAGACAGTCTGCCCAGGAGAGGCGGCGGAGGGACAGCACGAGCCAGGGGAAGACATTTCTAACTAGTTTCCCCCCCGTACAAAGCGAACAGCGGAGGGAGAGGAGAGTGTGCCGTCTGCAAGGTGAGACTCCAGCCCCCAGGAGAGAGGGAGGCAGGCCTTGGAACAGCTTGGATTGCACCCCTCCTCCGCCCGCCCCCACACAACTGGAGACCGTGGAGCAAAGGCAGCGGTTCAAGTACATTCGCTGTGAGAGAGGAGAATTAAAAACCATTCTTAGCTTGCAGCTGCCAGAGCGATAAGCCTGCAGGGGTGCCAGGATGAACGCTAGCTGGGTGGACTAGGGCTCAGCACTGAAGTTCTCCTTACAGGTGACACCCTAGGAACGCTTCTAACCTCCTCCTCGAACAGCCCGACACCCCTCTTCCAGCACACAGCGCTCCCCCAGGCATACGGCTTTCCAAGCCCCCCCAGAACAGCCACAGGGAGCAAGTTGGGGATGGGAAAAGCGAGGGAGGCAGCGATCAGAGGCGGCTTTGCCCCCACACGTCAAAGGCTGCAAGGCAGGGCGGCTTTCTTGAAAAGCCAGCTTTGGCTCCCAGTGATTGAGGCGCAGCCCCTCCACCTCAGCCCTGATCACACAGTCAGTGGCAGAGGATCTGGGCCTGCCCTGACCTTTTCCCAACCATAGAATCATAGAATATCAGGGTTGGAAGGGACCTCAGGAGGTCATCTAGTCCAACCCCTGCTCAAAGCAGGACCAATCCCCAACTAAATCATCCCAGCCAGGGCTTTGTCAAGCCTGACCTTAAAAATATCTAAGGAAGGAGATTCCACCACCTCCCTAGGTAACCCATTCCAGTGTTTCACCACCCTCCTAGTGAAAAAGTTTTTCCTAATATCCAACCTAAACCTCCCCCACCGTAACTTGAGACCACTACTCCTTGTTCTGTCAACAGCTACCACTGAGA
Organism: Chelonia mydas; assembly: GCF_015237465.2. NCBI lineage: Eukaryota > Metazoa > Chordata > Testudines > Cheloniidae > Chelonia > Chelonia mydas. The sequence continues at coordinate 9,690,053 of NC_057857.1, forward strand.
ACAGTCTAGATCCATCCTCTTTGGAACCCCCTTTCAGGTAGTTGAAGGCAGCTATCAAATCCCCCCTCATACTTCTCTTCCGCAGACTAAACAATCCCAGTTCCCTCAGCCTCTCCTCATAACTCATGTGCTCTAGACCCCTAATCATTTTTGTTGCCCTTCGCTGGACTCTCTCCAATTTTTCCACATCCTTCTTGTAGTGTGGGGCCCAAAACTGGACACAGTACTCCAGATGAGGCCTCACCAATGTCGAATAGAGGGGAACGATCACGTCCCTCGATCTGCTGGCAATGCCCCTATGTATACATCCCAAAATGCCACTGGCCTTCTTGGCAACTGTTGACTCATATCCAGCTTCTCGTCCACTGTAACCCCTAGGTCCTTTTCTGCAGAACTGCATGCCGAGCCAGTCTGTAGCGGTGCATGGGATTCTTCCATCCTAAGTGTAGGACTCTGCACTTGTCCTTGTTGAACCTCATCAGATTTCTTTTGGCCCAATCCTCTAATTTGTCTAGGGCCCTCTGTATCCTATCCCTACCCTCCAGCGTATCTACCTCTCCTCCCAGTTTAGTCTCATCTGCAAACTTGCTGAGGGTGCAATCCACACCATCCTCCAGATCATTAATGAAGATATTGAACAAAACCGGCCCCAGGACCGACCCTTGGGGCACTCCACTTGATACCGGCTGCCAACTAGACATGGAGCCATTGATCACTACACGTTGAGCCCGACAATCTAGCCAGCTTTCTGTCCATCTTATAGTCCATTCATCCAGCCCATACTTCCTTAACTTGCTGGCAAGAATACTGTGGGAGACCGTGTCAAAAGCTTTGCTAAAGTCAAGGAACAACACGTCCACCGCTTTCCCCTCATCCACAGAGCCAGTTATCTCATCATAGAAGGCAATTAGATTAGTCAGGCATGACTTGCCCTTGGTGAATCCATGCTGACTGTTCCTGATCACTTTCCTCTCCTCTAATTGCTTCAGAATTGATTCCTTGAGGACCTGGCTCCATGATTTTTCCAGGGACTGAGGTGAGGCTGACTGGCCTGTAGTTCCCAGGATCCTCCTTCTTCCCTTTTTTAAAGATGGGCACTACATTAGCCTTTTTCCAGTCATCCGGGACTTCCCCCGATCGCCATGAGTTTTCAAAGATAATGGCCAATGGCTCTGCAATCACATCCGCCAACTCCTTTAGCACTCTCGGATGCTAAAGACCCTCCGCCTCCTCTTCCCTCCGGCTTCACCAGCTCTGCCCTGCACCTGGCGCTCTGCCCACTCCACCGCCGGCAGGACCTCTGCCGCACCGCATGGCCCTGTGCGGGTTTACGGAGCCTCATCCGGTCACGCAAGCAGGTCACAGAGTTCAAATCATTAATTTCTGTGGCAGGGAGAGTGACACAGACCCAGCTCCGACATGAATAACGATGGAGAGGCCAAGCAAAGCCAGCAGCTTAATCTACAGTCTCCCTCTTTGGGGCATTAACGCAGGCCAAGTGCTTGCCAGCCAATAGTACCCCATTTCAACTCCATGCTGCAAATTGTCACCACGCCCCACTGCACTCGACATTCCACCTCAAACAAGGTTACCCAGCTGCTTAGTTTTGCCTTTTCGCCACCTGCCATCCCCACACAACGCTCATACTTCCCTCTCTCGGAGCTAGGTGAAGCTTGCACCTTTCAATGCACAGTGGTTTGCACCCTGAAGTTCACTTTGGGGCTTGCTCACCCCCCAATCCCCACCCCAGCTGCTCCCCAGAAAATGCCCTTTGATGCAGCACTCTGTTGCAGTCGCCATCAAGTTCCCCCTGATTTCACTCAAACGGGCCAGCTTTATGGAGCTTTGTGTGACAAGACTACCGGGAAGCAGCATGCATCCAGACCGAAGTTTGCTCGAGAGGTTTGCTGGGAGTTCCATACAAAAACCCGAACCCAAGGCGGCAGAAGGCTGGGAAGGAAATATGCACAAAATATAACCCAAAATAACGTGACTCTGCTTTACCCACTTGGCTTCTCCCCACCAATGGAGAACACAAAATGAATGAAACATGCTGGGAGAAAAGTAAGGACATCTGGCTAATAGGTGCAAATGCCTCTTGGTCCCAGCTCTGTTACAAGACCATGGGCTCTCCGCATCTGCAGGAGGTGGGTGTATGCCGCTCCCTAACAGACCTGCTTTGGCACTGGCCCTTTGCCATGTGAAGGATTTCCCCTTGTCCCTGCTGGAAGCCCTCTGCATTGTCTGGGGCCAGATCCTCTGCACGCAGGGATGTAAGAAGGGACCCCAAACACAGAGCAGCTCTCCTCATCCTGGATGCGCTGCCCATTGACAGTTAATTAATCAGCTGCTCAGGAGCAAGAGGGAATAGAAGAGGAGGGGGTTGGGGTGGAGGGAGGGGGGAAGAGAGTTCCTTCTTTATTTCCCGTATTTGAACGAAGAGAACAATTCAACACAAGGGTGTCAGAGCCTGACAGGAATTGGGGGGTTGTGTGGACCCTGCTAAGGTCTGTCCCAGCAGTGACTGAAAGTTGGTACTCAAAGCTTTCTTCTTTTCCTAGCCAGTAAGTTAATGAATCCCGTCTGACCTTGGAACCGCTGAATGCTTGCTATGAAGGAGACAGAGGAGTCAGGGCTACATCCAAGCTGGGGGTAAATCCGACACATCTGGACCATTTTGCTTACAAAAGATATATACTTATTTTCTGGGAGTTTTAGATAATTGGATTTTAAAACAAATTTAATGGTTTATTCTCTTTGTGGCATGCAATGAACGCAAGGCTGCACCTCCGAATTCACAGAGACCTTTCCAAGGCTAAAACAGAGTGGGTTCCTGATTGCAATCGGAGGCAAGGGGAAGGGGACAGAAAGTTGAGCAGGAACAGGAACAAGTTAAAAATAAGAATCCTTAGCCTGAACTTGGTACCAATTAAGTCAACAGGAATTTTGTCACTGACTTCCCATGGGAGCAAGACCTAGTCAAACATGGTCTCTTATTTAAAGCCCTTATCGAGGGGTTTAAATGTTCAGATCACTAAAATAAAGAATTTTGAAGAAAATTTACCTTTACTTTTGAGTTTGGGGGTTCCCCCACACACACACTTTTCTCAGCTTGGAAAGTGAAAATACACTAGCCACTTTCACTTTGGTTTCTAGCCCATTTCCTCGGCAAGCTTTCACGCACCAGCAACGTTCTGCAATGTCTAGGGATTGGAGACCCTCAGTGGGAATGTTTGTTTAAAGGGCATTTCTGTACCAAAGAGACTGGCCTTGCCTATATTCCAAGTTACACCCTTAGGGCTGCTTAGGTTGACACAACTCCATTGCTCAAGGGGTCTGAAAAATCCACATCCCCGAGTGACGAAATTAAGTTGACCTAGGCCCGGGCTAGACAGTGGTAGATTGACAGAAGAAATCTTCTGTCGACCTAGCTACCACCTCTTGGGGAGGTGGAGAACCACACCCATCAGCGTAGGCAGTGACTACCGTGACGCTGTGGTGTTTCAAGTGTAGACAAGCCTTACGTTCAACCAGTGTGATTTTAAACCAATGTAGTTACGTTTGTGAAAGCCTGGTGTTGTCACTCGTAATTCAATTTGAACTTGGCTTGCAGCAATTGATCTTACCCGGAGCTAAATTGGTATTAATTAGTCAAGTTTAAATTGAAATAAGAACATCCACATGGGGGTTTTCATTTGCTCAACTAAATCTTTCTTTGTTTTTAAAATCACATCTTTCATTATACTAGCGTACTGAATACAGACAAGGCCTATGTAAAAAGGCACATCCTCACTAAACTGCTCTGTGTCCATATCTAGATTCAGCTATTGAGTTTAGCGATTGATGAAAGGTTTGGTTTGGTTTTCCCCCTGCTTTCTAGTCCCATTAGCTCTGCAGAGTGAGCACAGCCAGGAGACAGAGCTGCAGTCTATTCCTCCACGTGCTTCATCAGCACAATTGCTAGGTTCCAATCAGTGACATCAGGGCAAGCCTGCTGCTGGCAACAACATGGCTGCCCAGGCGTAACCGAGGGCACGACCTAGCCCGCAGGACCCAAACTACTGGTGATGATGGGGAACCTCAGGCCGACCCTGCAGGGCTGGCAGTTCGGAAGATTTTTTTTTTTTTTACTACGAAACTGAGCACTGTCGATCTGGTCAGCAAGGAGAAACAGACGCTCATGGTGCTATTTTCACAGAACACCACACCAGAAAGAAATGGGTTTCCACTGGAAATTGCTCAGATTTAAATTTCAGGGAGATGTTACAAAGGGTCGTTTTAGGGGCACACTCGACCCTGCAAGGTCTCTTAACACAAGGTTCCACAGCGGCAAACCAACAGACTTGCAAATCCAGCATGCCTCCAAGAGCCATTCGGATGCCCAACCAAGTTTACAGTGCAAAGACTATATCAGAATAGGTCTTGGACCACACACTGAGTCATCTGTAGTCACCTCTCACCTGTGCTTCTGTCTTTGCCCAGCACTCCCCCCGCCCTCCACCACCCCTTCAGAGCTCAGCACCACGAATATCTATGCAGGTATGTAATTCTTACTGCTCTTCCGTCACCCCTTTTTTCCCCACCAGCTTTTCCATTCTGGATTTTTTTTTTTTTTTTTTTTTTTTTTTTTTGAGAGGAAGGAGAAAGAGGGAAGGTTTTATTTGAGTGGCTGGTTCTGTAGTTACTAAGCAGAGTTTGGCTCCATTTTCTATTATTATTAGACAATGTCCCAGGGAGTTTTGAGACTGGCAGTTTAAAATTATGAAGTCTAGGCCAGTGATCACAGAATATTTCTGCAGTTACTCCAACACATCAAAGGTGCCTATCACATACTCTAGGCTCTTTGCACTCAGCCATAACACACACGATTAGCACCAGGCTCCTGTACAGAATTGCTTTCTCTGAAACACCTGCAGCTCGGCAGAACTGGCTGGGATCCTGTATCAGGGGCAGAGAATAAGCCTTCCATGCAAGACCAGTATGCTCCATCCGTGGCACCACAGCTCTGGTCAGGCGTGAGCCCAGCAGCCAATGAAAGTGACAAGAGTGACGCCTTCCTGTCCCTTTCCCTCTGCTTCCTTGGGAAGGAGGAACTGTGACCGAGGAAAGGAGAGCCAAGGGCAAAATACACTAAAATGTAGGTGACAAAGGTAGAATGAGAAGAGATTCAGAGGTAAGGGAAGTAGCATGATGTAGTGGATAGAGTACTGCGACGCAAATTCTATTCCCTGCTCTGCCACTGATGTGCTGTGTGACCTTGGGCAAGTCACTTCACCTTTGTTTCCTCATCCACCCCATCTCTTGTCTTGTCTGTTTAGACTGCAAGCTCCTTGGGGCAAGGACTTGCTGTGTGTTTGTACAGCGCCTCGCAGAATGGGGCCTCGATCTCAGCTAGGCCCTCTATACACCGATGCGATACAACATAAATAAATAATAAATAAGGCAAGATGAAGAGCACTCAAATGCAGAGGTAGGATGAGAGGCTCAGTCAGGGAGTTGGAAGAAAGTCTGCAATACAAATGTCAGTTCAAACACTGCGGACCCGTGATTTTTTCCCCAACTTGAGTGCCACATTTAAGATTAGAGTTTGAGAGGCATCATTTAATTCATAGCCCAATGAACAACCATGTATCAGTAAAGCCTGTTATAAGGAAGTCCGCACTGTAGGTAGAAAGGTACGGCTATAAAGTGACCAGTGCGAATCCTCGCTTCTCAGTGCTCTCTAGAGCCACGGGCATCTCAACGTCTACCTCACCCCGTCAAAATACTGCTCCGACTGCTGCTTCTACTCCTAGGATATCTGCTCCGCCCCATCCCAACTTCATTCCCCTGGCCCTTCTGAAGCCCATCTGCCTGATTAGCTACCCTGAAATAACATTCTTCTGCCAGCGCTCGCTTCTTTTAAACACGCATCGTCGGGGAGCGCGTGCCACCCACCTGCTCCTCTCTGCATAAACAAGCATCTCCCGAATGCTTCCCATGCTGCTACTAGTCGTGGTCGCTCTGGGGAGGTCTTGAGAAAGTTGGTTCGCTGCCCAGTCTAGGTACATCCTAGGGGGATGGACTAAAATGTATTCACCCCATTTCTATCAGGGATGCAAATTGAGCACTCCAGTTACATATTTTAACGGAGGGAAAAACCTGCGAGACTAGAATGCTACAAAGTGTTTAATGTATTCAGCGTAACTACAGTAGAAAACATCAAGGCCTCTGCTGAGACTGGTGCAAAGTTATTAGCATAACAGGTGTCTCTGTCACAAGAATGATGCTTTAAAGACCTATCCAAAAAAAAATTAATTCCCTCAATGCAAGAGCACCTCGTTCATTACACTTAATGCTGGTTTTATGCTGTCTTCATAAAGGATCAGAAAATCAGATAGAGGCTTCTTCCTCAACCCTCAAAAAGTTGGTTAATGGAACATTATGGAAATTTTCAGACAGATTTGGAGATGCTACTGACAGCACTAGAGGGAGGAGACTGGACAGCTTCCTTCTTGCTTCACTCAACCAAGCTGCTGAAGCATGATTTCATCTGCGCTTTCCCCTCTGCGGTGCTTCTACTTTCCCTCCCGGCATCCGTGGGATGATCTGCAGGAGGATCCATTTATTTCTTCGCATTTTCTATTAAAAGCCTCCTGAGCCAAATCAGGTGGCGGCGGGGGTAGACACTTTAGGGCTGGTAGCTCACGTAAGAAGAAGTGAACTGGGATGGGATTTCTGTGCCCACCTGCACCAGGGTCTAGTTGCAGACCCCATGGTAAAAAGATCTATGCCCATTCGCGTACAGCTCCCAACCAGAGCCCTGACTGAACAGCAGCTTTGCCCCCGACTAGGGATGGGGACCAGCCCAACTTCCAGTGCAATGGGCTCCTGTTAGTGCCACTATTATCAATGAGAAGTGCAGGCACTCAGCACCACTGGAAATTGAGCCATTAGTATCTAGTCTGGAAGGAGGTCCCATTTGCATCCTCACCTGGGCTTCAGTTCTGCAAAGCAGTGGAGTGAAGGACTTAAGTGCACACCCAGCTGGGGCCCAGATGAGGATGCTAATGGCATCTCCACCTGGGACAGATACCGATGGCCTGGGTTTTAACCATGCAGAGAGCTGCAGCTGTCGGTGGCTGGAAGTGGAGGATGCTCAGCCCATCTGTAAATGGGGCTCTAAGCTCTTTTCCCCCATCCCCAGTAACTGGGAGCAGGGACAGGACTCTCGCATGGGGCCGGCGCTGAACTGGGGTGGGTGCTGGGCGGGTTCTTTGGAATGAGGAAGCTCATTTATTTGAGATAAGTTTGGTTTTTATAACTTTCAAATAAGGCTATGTGCTGAGGAAGCAATTCTCTCCCTCTCCTAATTAATTCCGACACAGATATCACAAGCTGGAAGAGCATGTTTTATGAATCTAGTTGACCTCCCGGTGAAGAAATGACGACACAGATGTTGTGCCTTCTTCATTACCTCATTATTCACGTTACGCCAATTTCTTCCACCGGAGACGGCTGACAGACGAGAAGCCAGACGGCAGCACAGAAGCACATGCTCCCCCAAGAGGAGGGGGCTTGAGTGTCCCTGCATCGATTGGACCCTTCCACGCAGCCACCAAGGACACATCGAGAAGGTCACGCTTTGAGCTATTTGGGCAGGGGGTCTCCTCTGGGAGGGCTCGTGTTCAGAGGAGGAGAACAAACAGAGGACTCTGGAGACAACAGGCTATCTGTTAAGTGCCCAAAACGCGGGAGCAGTAAGCTCGGGGATTCTGCCGGCCAAGGTACAACTTCTTCAATGAAGCCTCAGGCAGAGAACGACCTGGAGCATTTGCCCGACGCAAGCTAACCCACTGGACGCGCCCCAGAAACATCAGGGATGTTCCGGATCCATTCACTTAGCGTGTGTCTACACTCAAAAGTTGCACCACTTTAACTAAAAGCCAGAGTAGTTAAAGCAATAACCAGCTCCCCGAGCACAGACCCAGTTATACCAGTATAAACATGTTGTGGGCTGGGTCACACCTTGCTGCTATGGGTCAGGCATACGTTGGTAACAGTGTCAGGGTAAATGTAAAGAGGTGGCTGAAGCAACAGCAGAAGGACCCAACATTCAGGTACATGGAAAAGCTTGAGTAGAAGCTGAACCATGTGGCCCAATGCTACAGCTTGGATCAGTGGAGCAGCTTGTCTGCGTACGTGAGAAAGAAAGGGTGGGCAGAGACCAAAGTAACCAGAAAGCTAAGCAGATGGGAACAGAAGTGCTGGTAACGTGGCCCTGACAGCAAGCTAAGAAAGGAGGCTTTTGGGGCACAGCATGCTGGCTGGAAAGGCAGGTTTGGAATAGCAAACAAAGGAATGGTCTCCTGCTGTTTGATTCCTTCTGTGCTCAGGAAAACAAGACTGTTTTCTACCATCAATTTCTCTTTCTAGCGGAAAGGCCCCAAACTTTGACTATCCACTTGTGCCAAAAAAGGGGTAACAATGCTTATACCAGTATAGAGTAATCATCACATACAGGGAGGGGAATAACTATCAAGGCATCCACACTAGGGGTTGTACCAGTATAGTTATATTGGTAAAATATCACAAACCACCACTACACAGTTATATCAGGACAAAACCTGCATATAGTTCAGACTTTAGAGGAACATGTACAATGCAAGGGACTCCTGCAACATTTGAGAACAGAAAACACAGGCACTTGGACAAAAACTAAAAACACTGATCAGAACTATTGTGCAGGACAGACATGAAGCCACACAAGGTACCTGGCCCCACCAGAGCTCAAAGGGAAAACTCTAGTCAGAGCTGCATTCCTCCAGAAAACACACTCTGTGTGGGATGGAAGTTCTTGCCATATGGTGCACAGATGAAAATGCAAATTAATGCACAGCGATAGAGCTGGATGCTGGCAGGGAGCCTGCAGGAAGGAAGATCCTGAAATGAGGTGGTAGCCACTTAAAAAAAAACCCCTCCACCAACCCCTATGCAGATACTAAAGCAGGAACCCCAGGGCCAGACCCACAAGGCAGGGATATGAGACAATCGGCATTCACTGGATTTTAATCTCCCTAACCAGCGTAATCAGGAGCAGCTCCAATGAAGTCAGTGGAGTTAAACAGAAGTCACACTGGTATTAGAGCAAGTCGACTCAGGCCCACTGCACCCATCCCCGGGCTACACTTCACAGCAGGCAGGAAGAGGTTGCTAATCAGAGTGAAATGTTTAAGAACACACCTTTTGCCCATCTCCGAAGCTGGAAGAACACAGCCCCTGCGACTGATCATTAGGGAATCATCAGGATACATAAGAACAGTAATAAAAATGGTAACGTATAAATAAGAGCTGAAGTAGAACAGAATCCACAGGGAGAACTGGATTCCAGCAGCTAGCTGGCTAACGCCAATGACAGCCAGGCAGAAAGTGGGTGTAGGAAATCTGACGAGGCTGGTTTGCTTTTTATTCCAGACACTCATGTATTCCATAGCAGGGAGAGAGGAAGGAGATGAAACAAAGCCGTGAATTTGCTCATTACATTTCCCTGAAGACAATAAGAGCCTGGTACATTCCAGCAATAAACCCAGCAGAGTCAGTAGATGAATTTGTCTATGCAAACACACACCTGCGTGCATTGTGCCAGCGTCTGATTACACATGCACGTCCCTGGCACTATTGACTTCAGCAGCGTCACTCCTCTCACAGCAGCATCGGGGAGGGCAGAATCCAGCCCATAGCACGCATGACCAAGGGCCTTTTGCAGCTGGCAGGGTTTAGAAATTGCTGCTTTACCAGTTTCTTGGAATGAGCCATTGCACCAGTCCAGCTGGTAGATGGGTTTTAGCCTCCAGGCTTTGGGCAGTGAGTTGACACAAGACTAGTGCCGGTGGTGTTTACCTGAAGCATATCCCTACCTGGAGGCCGCACACCTGGGTGCATGCCTCGCCTCCCCAGGGATCCTTTGAACTTTGCGCTCTGACTCTGACCCAGCACAATTCTGGTGGCTTTGAGCAGGCCTGATTTACCTCTTTGCTCCCCCTCCATCATTAGGAAGATTCTTGCCCTGCCTCCTTTTGATCAAAGAGGAACTCATTATTACTCTCAAATCCATTTTTCAGCTCACGGAGGGCCGTACTACAGCAAAGGGAGAGGAATCCTGCCTGTCAGGGTTTGGCTTCAGACATTTCTTGCGAGCTTGCCAGCAGGCAACAATGAAGCCAGCTCCTTCTGGGAGGTACCAGTGTCTTCAACTTCCCGTCATCAGGAACCTGACTCCATCTGGCTTGTGGGCTGTAACCACCAATGCTGGCTTTGGTGATGGGCTCTGCTTACATGGCATTTAGCATATGATACATGATACTCCACTCCAGCTAGCTTGGGAGACCTGGGTTCAAGTCCTTACTCTGCCACAGACTTCCTGGGTAACCTTCAGCAAGTCACAGTCTCTCTGTGCCTCAGCTTCCCACATGTACAATGTGTCCTACCACATCAGGATCAATACATTAAAGATTGCGAGGTGCTGAGAGAGGCCACACAAAGTGCAATAGATAATGTGCTCAGCAGAAGCACCGAGAACCAAAAGAGCTACATTGTAGAGATTAAGCATGCTCCTTTCACCAGCTCCTGCAGCACTCCCCCTAGAGTCCCCTAAATAAGACCCATCTCCAAGCCAGATGCTTTTAAATGCAGCTCTCGGCATGGATTTATAGTGGCCCAGAACGATAATTAAACAGGGGAACAAGCTGGAGGGGGAAAAAAAAAAAATGAGAACTGCGTGTTTTGTTTAATTCAGCAATTTACAGGGCAAGAATAATTAGTGGTTTTAAATGTTTTGACACAAGCAGCCCCAATAATCATGATAAATCATATCAGGCATATGCCCAGATCCTTGAAGTGACAGATGACAAACAGAGCAGTGACAAGACGCTCCATCATGCATGGAATCATTGAGTTAATGGAAGAATTATTGCTTGTGAAATCCACTCCAGTCCTATTGTGGGGAACATTCCAATTTATCAAAGCCAAATGAACATTAATTGCTGCAGCCTGGTAAATTTTCGAGCCGCTCTGACCTTCATTGAATTTTAATCCAAAACAGATAAGATTTACTTCCACACAAGAGGAAACAACACAATTAAACCCAAATGACAGCTAAGATTATGGAAAAAAACACAACAGGCGTAATGACAAAAATATTGATTCCTTTCTACATGTCATTGCGCAAAAAAAAATAAATAAATAAAAAAAATCCTGCATTTGCCTATTCCCTCCCCCTTTTCATTCAGGAGATGAATTTTGGATGCTCAAGCCAAGACGAAAGGGGTGGCAGACAGTAATGGAGACAATTCCCTCTAACTGCGGTAATTAATGTTATGTCTCATTGGGGAGAGATTAGGAAAAACAGTGAGGGGGAAAAAACAAGTATTATTTTGCTATTAAAGATGCCCTTGAGCTGGGGAACATTAGCAGCAGAAGCTGGATTTGGGTAATTGCTGTACTGTATTCATGGCTTGTACTCATACCCCAATGACCAGAAATACAGCCACGTGTACCTATCGAACGGATCCCCATTCTTAACCTTCCAGGCAATCCCCGACGTTTATCCATTCCTATCGGGAGCATCTCTTACTCCCCATTACTGCCAGTTCTGGGAGCTGAGCTCTCGTTCTCCTCCCCTTCCCCTGGGGAAGTAGTTCAGTGTAAACACAATTAGCTGAATTTAAAAGGATAAAAGTTCCTCGCGCTTTCACTGCATTAAGAATATAATGCAAAAGAACCAAAACCAGAAGCAGCAGAAGACTAAGTGAAGGATAAAGGAAAAGCAACTGTGAAAGATGCCAAGTACCATTACACGGAAGGTGTGATAGGGTCACTCCTGCAGCTCATTTGCACGATGTTATCCTCACCCCCACCGGGAGCTGCACTCTGCTCCCCAGCTCACACCGTCACTGCAGAATTGCACGGGTTCCCCCTGCTTTTTCGGTTCCGCCTCCCGACTTGGAGCACTGATTTTAGCCTGTTTACCACAAGTGCAGCAAACACGGAACGTACATCTGCAAGCATCTCAGCCTTCAGGACCTGTATCCCCAGCCCCTTCCTCTTGCACCGTACACTCCAGGCAGAGAACAAGGCTACCAGAAAACCACGCAGTGCATAAGCAGCACCACCAACAACACAAATCCAAAAGAAAAATGTTTCTTTAAGATGGCGTTCAGTCAAACACACAACGCTTCCTAAAGCGCTGTCACCCAATCCCAGACACAGATATTCCACAGGCAACCTTAACTCTGTCCCTGTACCCTGCCATGCTGCAAATCGGACACAGAATGTGCACGCAAGTAAAGGTAAACAGCACAGCTCCTTAAATCAGATTCAAAGATAAGCCCAGGCCATGCCAGTTCCCTCCTGTCCCCTATGTGAAGCAGGTGAGATCATAGCTCTATCTAGGCTGCTGGTGAATGGGACCCACAGATAGTGTGTGTAGAAGGGGTGAGGTCGCAGTAGCTATTCATCTCCTTCGGGGAGTGCAGGGGTGGCCTCAGACCCACTTCTGCATAGCAGTCAGGATGTGTCTCGTCTACAGAGGGAGTAAGCAGGGGAGATTGAATTTTTTTGGCATAAAGTGGAATAAGAGAGAGAAGAGTGTTTAGCAAGTCTAATGAGTAGGGCCCTACCAAATTCACGGCCGTGAAAAATTCATCGTGGATCATGAAATCTGGTCTCCCACCATGAAATCTGGTCTTTTGTGTGCTTTTACCTTATACTATACAGATTTCACGGGGTGTTACAGGGGGGTTGGAGAGTTATTGGGGCGGGGGGGTTGAGGTATTGCCACCCTTACTTCTGCACTACCTTCAAAGCTGGGCGGCCCGGCAGCTGACTGAGGGCCCAGCTCTGCAGGCAGCAGCCCAGAGACCATACCACACCCTGCCATCCTGATTTCTGCGCTGCTGCGGGCGGTGGCTCTGCCTTCAGAGCTGGGCTCCCGGCCAGCAGCTGCCGCTCTCCAGCAGCCGTGCAGAGGTAAGGGTAGCAGTACCGCAACCCCCGCTACAATAATCTTGTGACACCCCCCCCAAACTCCTTTTTGGGTCAGGATCCCGACAATTACAACGCTGTGAAATTTCAGATTTAAATAGCTGAAATCATGAAATTAACCATTTTTAAAATCCTATGACCGTGAAATTGACCAAAGTGGACCGTGAATTTAGTAGGGGCCTACCAAGGAGGGCAAGAAAATGGTGTGGTCTGAACTAGAACGGCAAGAGGGAATATCTATGGGGACGGCAAGAGGTTAGGTACCGAGTGAGCACAGGCACTGGGGCCTGGCACAGTGGGTGGTAGATGACACTGCAGGGAGAGTATGGGATAGTTATGGGACTCCTATGGGAGTAGCAGAAAAGGTACAACATGTACGTCAGGCTGCCTTGGGATGTAGGTTTAGGGGGGGTCAGGGATAAGGCAGGGCATAGCGAAGGCTGCGTCTACACTTAAAACACGACAGCTATGCTACGGCAGTACGTCGGTGCGGATATTTATTACAGCAATGTGTGGGGGGAGGGGTCTCCCGTTGCTGTAGTGAATCCACCTCGCTGAGAGGCAGGAGCTAAGTCAGCAGAATTCTTCCATCCACCTAGCGCTGTAAAAATGGAACTTCGGCGTAGTTAAGCCAACTTCTCGGGGTGTGGATTTTTTTTACCACACACCCATGAGCAATGTAGCTGGCTCAATTTAATTTTTGAGTGTAGACCAGCCCTACAGCTATTTGAGCAAAACACACCCTCAGATGAAAAATCTCTTCTGAAAACAAAGCGTTTCACCTGGTTTTGCGTAAGCTGTAAATTTCGCATGGGTTTTGAGGCAAAAACCATATATCTGCTCCCATTCACTCAAAACTTGGCCCGGATTCACTTGAAAAGTTAATGAATCTTTCAACCAGACTGGGCAAAGTTTCAAGGTTGTAATGAAACCCAGCACTGGGGTTTCACTCAGTTCTGCGAGATTCCTACAGGCTATTCCACATGGGAACACGCATATGAGCCACCACACCAAATCAGACCAACGGTCCCTCCAGGACCACGTCCTCCCTCCAACTCTGCTTAGGAGAGAAAGGTGCAATTATGGCATAAATTTACACCTGGGAAAAGTGTCTTCCTAACCCTGACCACTTAGTAGTTGGCTTATGCCCTGAAACATGAGAGTTTATATTGCTTTTAAAAAATTGATCCCATCTAACATTAACTGTGAATGTTCTCATTAGCCACATAAATGTCTAATCCTTTTCTGAATTCAACTAAGCTCTTGGCCTCAGTGATGTACTGTGGCCATGAGGTTCACAGGTTAATTACGTATTATGAAAGAACAGGATTTCCTTTTCATGTTTTTAGGTTTGTCATCTTTCAGTTCCATTGACTGTCCCCTTGCTTATGAATAAGAGCATCCAATTTACCTTCTCCATCCCATTCGTTGTTATGTATGCTTCTATCATGCCCTCTTTCCTCTCCTCTCTATAGTCCCAGCCAATTCACTCTCTCTTTATATGGAAGTGTCAAGGCAATGTATCTTTTTATAGATACCTATACTTGATGTCCCAGCTAAATCCACAACCCATTTCTGTAATGCATTTAGTGAACTTGCTTATGTAGGTTTGATCTTTTAAAAAAGTGGAGCAAGTCCCTGCTCAAGTGGAAAACAAGGATCCAAGTAGCCCAGAAAAATCTAGCAAGCACACGTTCTGAACCAATGCACGAATTCAAAGCTATGAACACATACATTAAACAGGCATGGATTGGAGATACCTTCCTACAACTGCCCTTTCTGTGCATTCTCCGCCGTGCAAAGCAGTTGAGGACACTTTCTCAGGAGTCTATGATTTCAACCCCCCAGCAAGACCACTCAGCAATGAAGAAGCAACACAAACATAACCATAACAGCTAAGAGAGTAAGGATTGCTCAGTGGTTAGGGCTTTAGCCTGGGATTTGGGAAACCCAGGTTCAACGCTAAGCTCTGCCACAGACTTTCCTTGGGCAACTAAGTCACTGAGTCTCTCCGTGCCTCAGATCCCCATTGGTAAAATGGGGAGAATAGCACTTCCCCTGTCTCACAGGGTGCTCTACGAATAAGGACCCAGATCCTATGGTAACAGAGGCCTCAGTACCGAAGACAGACTGATCCAAATGCTTGGGAAGGCGGAAACTGCTTTTGCAGAACCCTGCAAGTATCAGATTGGTTTTGAACGACAAAATGACACAGGATCTGTCCACTGCTGACACCCATGTGATGGGTAGGCATTAGCTTATAAAAAAAAAAAAGCATTAAGACATTAACTTGCCCCCACCAACTTGTCTCGTGTCAGAACTTAACACTGGTGAGAAGTGTTCCATATGCAGCACACAGAGGCAAGGGAGGCGTCCGTGTGCATCACCCCTGCCCTGGAGAGAATTACCTTTAGAAACAGGAATAACTCATTTTCCAGGCCCATTCGGTCATTTGTCTTGCTCTGCCAAACCCCAGTAACCAGGGACCGCTATGTTGGTTAGGGGATATAGACGTTTGCACACCGGAAGCTGGACTGAGGCAAACCAGCCTATCACCCTTTTAGCGCCCCCGTCTCACTTCCGTCCAGCCATCAGTCCCCCCCAGCTGCTCCTCTTGGCCCACCAGATTGGGCAGGGAAGGGAAGAAGATTCACTCACCATGACAGAAATGTGAAGAATGTGCATCTGCTCCTCCACGATCTCAGAAGGCTCTTGAAGGGTGGGCGGGGTGGCCCGGGACAGCTGCTCAGCGCTGCTCATGGAGACGTGGAAATACAGGGTGCCGTTCTCTAGCCACTGCTGCTTCCAGTGCACCAAGGAAATATCCGCCACAGTCCCAGACATCTCTGCAGTAACAGAAACAACTGGGGTTCAGTTTCCGCACTCACGAGAGAGCTGCATTCGAACACACGTCCCACGTCACTGCACAACAGACAGACCACCTGAGAGAGAAACTTTCTCCTCTCACCCTAGTGCTTTGAGCAAGGGACTAGGAGCCAGGACAACTGGGATCGATCCCCAAAACTGCATCCGATCTGCTGGGTGACCTGGGGCACGTCACTCCATGTCTGTTCCTCATTTCCCCCATATACAGAATGAGAATACTGCCCTTGCTTCAGAGGCTGGGGTAGTTGTGAGGCCCAATTAATTACTGGCTAGAAAGTGCTTTGAGATCTTTGGATAAGATGTGCAACAGAAACGCAAGATATTTATTGTAATCTGTTTTTAAACACTGTTCAGCCCTTGTGATAGGGCTGTTATGTAAACCTGGTCATTCTTTTTTGCAAATTAGGAGACAGACGAATGGTGTACACACACACACACACACACACACAAGTTTCTTATGCAATGAAAGGCAGAGGATCTCATCCCTGAAATACAAGGTCCCTTGACTATCCTCCAGCTGTACAGATGCTCAAGAACAACATGTAGCTCCTAGGGATCTGAGGTGTTATCTCAACAGGGGTTTTGCCATCAGTTCAAATTGGAGGAAGAAGCCAGAGAGCAGAGATCAGCGGACAGTTATAAGAAAAACACCAGGGGTGGCCAAACTTATTGACCCTCTGAGCTGCCTTCAGCAAATTTCCAGACGTTCGTGAGCTGGGCGCACCTGCCCGGGCTCAGGGTTTCTGCCCTGCGGCAGGGTGGTGCAGCTAGGGGATTCAGCACCACCATCCTGCCACAGGCAAGAAGCCCCAGCTTGCCTACCAGACTGGTAGGCAGGGAACGGGAGCGGTGGGACGACTCTGCGAGCCGCACTTTAACCGTAAAAGAGCCACACGCGGTGGCTCGCAAGCTGCAGTTTGTCCACCCCTGAAATACGCCTTCCTCCAGGACTAGCTCACTGGCACGGCAGTTATGTTTGGCACAGAAAACCAGTCACAGCCATTTCCTCAGCACGGTGGAAAAGCACAAGGAGACACCAGCAGGAGGCAGTGCCGGTGGGAAAGCAAGCTGCTGCACGAGAGGGACACACCTGGAATGGCTCCTTTGTTAGCCTTCCTCTGCTGACATGAACTTCTGCTCTCATGCCCCGGATACTCAAATTTACACCGTAAACAGCCTGGGGCTGGGATTGTATCATACCAGGTTTTGCAAAGCACTTTGCGCACTTCGGGCACCATAAACAATCAGGGGCTTGGAAAATTCAGATCTCTTCTAGCCGAAAGCAGATGCCAAAGAGAGGGAGCCTCCAGCACAACCCAGGGACAGCAGCAGCCTGAAACTAAACAAGATCCTGGGCAGCCTCACAGCTGCCAATAAGGTTGGGAGCAGCCGCCATGAAAGAGACAAGCCTGGTCAGTTTCACACCAGGGCCTCCAGTCAAGGGGCTGATTAGCAGCTGTCAGCCTGCAGACTCAGGAAAACATCGCAGGTGTAAGGCTCTCCTAGTAGCCACCAGGCGTCTAGCCTTCGACCCGTTTCTGCAGAAGTCAATGGTTCCATTCAGGCCCCTTCACTCGGCAAAGAAAGCCCCCCGCTCTTCAGGGGCAAATGGATTTTTCCAGCCCTGAAAGCAACACACGTTTTGCATCAGAAAACACACGACTCCTACGGTCATTGTTTTAGACCAAGAGAACAATCACGCGCTCAAAGAGAAAGCCTCATCAAGAAATCCAAACCTTTCCACAGGGCTGGGTTTACCTGTCGATCAGGTTTCTACTGTCCCACAGCAGGCTGGATCCCTGGCTGCAGTCTGCAGCGACAAGGTTAGGCCAATATTACACACTCCCTTGCTCACTACCTCGCTAATTATTCTATCGACATATCGGAGACAATGGCACCACCACCTGAATCTAATGGGAGGACAGCTAGATATCTCGACCTTGCAAGCACAGCGACCGCTAGTTTGCCCATTCTGTTGAGAATAAACTCCTGCCGAAGCCTGGAATACAAAACAGAGTAGGCTTGCACCTCAGAGATGCATGAATTCACTGTAACTCCTCCGCCGCCAAAGCAGGTTTTCTGCAAATAACCCAGTCCCCATCCCAGCAAATAAATAAAGCCGTTTCCAGGAGCAGCACACCAGCAAAGGTGGCCCTTGCATTTGGCTCCCTGCAAAACAAAACTGAACCCCAGAGGTCACATTCAAGGACACTCTAGGGTTAGATAAAACTTAAAAGGAGTCTCATAAAATTAAAATCCCACATTCGTACAGCACCTCGCACAGAGTTTACCTCTCCCATAAGCGAAACATAGCTCCCTCTGGGAGGAACCTAGCATTGCGCCTCCTATAGGACACTAAGGTATGAAGCCAGCCCCGTGTCAAAGGAGGGAGAGGTTGGGGAGGCAGAACGTGATCTCACAAGAGCAGGAGGGCTTGTCCCGGACACAGCCCAACTGCAGTCTGGGGAAAGCGCTACAAGCCCTTTCAATGAACACAAGGAGATGGGGACCAGTTTAAATGTCATTTGAAAGATGGGACTTCCATCAGCACTGAGCCGATCTGCTGCCACTCGGAGGCACTGCAGCCAAAGGGAAAAGTCCCTGCCAAGTTTCGGAAAGGAGGTTCAGCCAATCATTTTTATTCCTAGGACTATGGCCGTGTCTACACTTAAACCACTATAGCTAGAACAGGGCCCCTGCAATGTAGAGAGTGTAGACACTCACTAGGGGGACGGGAGGGGCTCTCCCATTGCTCTAGTTTATGCAACTCCCTGAAAGGCGGTAGCTAGGGCAACAGATGAATTATTCGGTCAACACTGTCTATGCCACGGGTTAAATTGGCTTAACTACGTCTCTCAGGGTGCGGATTTGTCACACCCCTGAAAGACGTAGCGACGTCAATGTAAGTTTCCAGTGTAGACCAGCCCTGAGACGGAGAATCTGTGCTGTTGCTTCTTTGTGGTTCTCAGGCCTTGCCTCCCAGGCTGGAAACACTCCAGAGTCAACATCCCCCCCAATCCCTACTCCTTTCCAGGAACTTCCTCCTCCCTGCCTGAATGCCTGCATGTGGTGCCTCTTGGTCAGAGCAGAACGTTTTGGGGAAGTTTTGAAGTTAGTTGAAATACAAGACTTCAGTAAGCTAGACTCCTCGGAAAGGAAAACGTGCCATATTCATCAAAGCCTCCTCCCAAAGGCGGCTAGTCTGGAAACTTCAGCTTACGCTTCATTCCACAGTTTTACTGGAAATCCTGTGTCTAGGCAATTTCTGATAAGGGCTGGGTACAAAACTTGGGTGCCATTTACCACAGATTAATAAACCTCAGAACACACTAGCCTATGGGTACGTCTACCCTGCAGCTGGGGGCGAGCCTCGTATCCCCCCTGCCCCCATTGTCAATACAGGAGGATCCCATCTGCATTTTGGCAGCGACTCCCCCTACTGTATGTGTACTCCTGGGCTCACAGCTCCACGGACTTCACTGAACTCCTGTCTGCTGCTAATCCCTCTCCCTGCCCCTTTTCGCCACCGACAACCCCGCTCGTATACGCCTCTCCCAATCTCATCACTTCTGACTCCCCTCTTCCCCCCTCCGCCAGACTCTCCTTAAGGTCTGTCACCACCCTCAACCCCATTCTCACTATCCCCTCTGCTGCGCTCCTTGACCAGCTCTCACCTTGATTAGCAAGGCGCCGTCTGACCCCACTGCCTCTCCAACCTCCAGTGTGGCCGGAAGGCTGCTGCTGAAGGTACCTTCTCTGCTTCTACACTGACATCTTCCCCCACCTCCACTTCCTTCAGGCATTCCCATCTCTCACCTCAGCCCATTCAGCATCTTCACCCAGAGGCCTGGGCCTTCACAAATCCTCCCCCACCAACATGTCTGCCTCATCTCCAGAATGCCTAATTTCGCTGTTCCTTTTGCCTCCTCCCATTCTCTGCACCGTATCTCAGAATGCTCCCACCTATGCCTGGCTGTTCTCACCCACCCAAAACCCCCTCTTCTCCTTGTAGCACCCACTTCAAAATCCCCTTCTTCCACGCATCCTTCCTGCCCTCCCCCACACCCACCCTTACCCAAACTCTCGCCCTGTGACTTGTTTTCAGTTCGCCGCCTCAACCTTATGCTGCAAGCTCTTTGGGGCAGGAAGTGAGTCTCACCCCGTCCTATCAAGCACAGGTACATTAACAGCAACGTACAAGGGGTTGGTTTTATTAATAGCCATAGGCATGATGAGATGCTCCTTCTCCTGCATCCAAGATGGTGTCCATTGCCCCAGCAGAAGGTCCGGTTAGGGCGAGCTAAAGGTCCCATCTGGCCATAAGCTCTATGCCCTTGCAGAGTGGCAGAGCCTTTCCCTGCCCCCCAAAAACTTTGATTTGTGTAATAGCCCAAAGAAACCAAGCAATAGCTGTCACACCCCCACTGTTGGGAACAGGTAAACAGTCTCTTATAGCAGAACCCAGGAACCGGGCTTGAGCCAGCCATTAAGTCACCTGCTCGTGAAAAAGGTCCAAGGTGAGACCGAGGAGTAAGATCCCTTCCAACTTTGTAATTCCATTTTTTCCTTTGCTGTTTCTACAATCCTTACATATAAACATTTCATTGAAGTCTTCAAGTCACATTACTATCAAACTTAAAAGAAAAAGGGCCTAAATGCATTTGGTCGAGAACCAAGACGATTCCCATAAAAGCAGATTATGCTGACATGATGAATATAAAATGAAACAGCAGATATTAAAGTTGGAGAATTGTTACTGCATGCCTTCCAGCTCCAGGCCGGCTCAACCCCCTCCTGCTCCCGCCCCCTTTGTTTTACTGAAAGCAAAGCAAAGCAACCACAGCCGTTTCACCTTTCTCCGGTTTCCAAAGTAGGCTGCAAGTCTTGAAATATTCAATAGCCTAAACCCATTCCCCCACCCCACCACACACACCTCCTCCCCAGCCCTTGTGCAGTGATTTAGCATTCATCAGTTACTCTGGAGGTTGCAGCCCTGCCTTATCTGTCATGGAGTTTTACAAAGCATGTTTTGTATTTAATTGGCTTGTTCTTTCTCATCTGCCCTGCTTATTGTATTTTCATTTAATTCCTGAAGGTCATTATTAAAATAAGCCAATCTGCCCATGGCAGCTCATCTCTGGAGCATCTCCCCATGATAACCGAGCATTCCTTGTGCTTTGCTTTCCTTCTTCCCGCTCTCTACTTTTTCCAGGTTGCTGGAATCCGCCAGGCTTGTCTACGCAAAGCACCAAATCCCTAGGGGAAAAAAGGCTCCAGGGAATTTCCAGCACACAGATCATGTCCTCTATGCCCCTTTACCCAACACCTGGCCTGGCACCCTCCCAACAAAGATTTCACTCAGCCCACAAGGAGACCAAATTGTTACCACCACTGAAAGAGACCAGAAGAAACTGAGTACGGATCTGGGGAGTATATATATTTTTTATAACGACCATGCTTGTGAACTGATCTCATGCCGGCTAAAGCCAGACCTAGCGCTGTCAACTGCTTTGGAATCTTCTCACCCGCAGCTCTATTCTGCCCTGCAATAAGCCTCCCGCTCTGTGCCCTGGGTTTCTTCTGCACTGAGGTACCCACAAACGTAACCCCCATTTAAACGTTATTCTGTAAGTGCTTCAGTGCTATCTACCATTTAAGATATAATCCAAAATTATGCAGCATCTCCCAGACAGAAATCTCCGCCCGCCCTTGGCAGCACAGGATTGCTCCCTACGGAATTGAGTTTTAGTGCTGCGTTCAGATTAGTTTCAAAATGACTCAAGCGATGGGGTTTCCCCCACATCCCCTGGGAGACTACTCCACAGACAGGCCTAACTTGGAGGAATTTTTTTATCCCGCTCATCAGCTTGCACCTTCCTTTATTTCCCACTTTCAACACCGCTTTGTTTTCTCGGGCGTCTTTCTACAAACTGCCCTGTCCCCACAAACACACTTCACAGGGAAATGTACGCACAGGTGCACAACTGTGAAAGGCAACAGAGAGGGAAGAGAAACTCAGAAGGTTAGGAAAGGAGGAAGATGGTGAAGGTAGCATTTTATCCCATTGCTCTTAATTATCTCCCCTATTTATGTATCTACATTTAACATCTTTAGAGACATCTCCCGAGCCTCTAGGCATCCTGATAACCATTTACCACTCAGACCACTAACAACGAAAGCAACAGCACAGAAGATGGGGCAGATCCCAAACACAAAGACAGCCATGCAACAAAGACACTTCGCTCCCTCTTCAGATCCCTAAAGAAGCCCCTCACCCGAGCCTTCCCCAAGGGCCCACTGAGATGGGCTTTGCACTATGACTATTTGGGAAGGGAGGGAGTTCCAGAATCAAGGCAGGTCTCTCTTTCACACCAACTATTGCATGGGGTGATGTCCCAGGCCACAGGGGACTCTTCCTGTGCAGCCGGTACACCCCTTGGAGTGCTGGTTAGGCACCCTGCTTACACAGGGAGCTGCCTTGTGCATTAAGCTTCAGCTTCTGAGTGGATTTAGGTTGTAGCCCCAAGTACAACACGTTGCTGAAGTCCAGACTAGAAGTGCGGATGACTAGAAAGGGAAAGGACTCAAACCTCCCAGAGATGGAAAAAGGCACCCTGGCACTGCTGCTGTTACTTTTAAAAGTATCTCAGGTTCTGTGAGGGGAAGTGGGGGTGGCTAACTTGCAAAACCGGGCAGCAAATGCTGGTTGCACACCCTCAATCGGTGGACCCAATGCAGGCCCTGCCAAATCCACTGGCTGCTTCTCCCAACTCTCCATAATCACCTCCACCTTATCTGGGTTGAGCACTGCTCGCATTCTGACAAGGAGACACGCTCAGCCACTCTCCAAGCTTCCTTAACGGGAGACAAAGCTGGGTGTCCCCAGCACAGTGCCGGCATTCCCACCCACACCTCCTCATTAAGCCTCTGGAACGGCAAGTAAGAGCCAAGAGCACCTAACATTGCAGTGCCCTGAGAGTCCCTCTCCCCCACAGAGCAGAGCAATTCACCTAACGCTGGGCTCTGCCAGCAAAGGGAACAGAAACCCTCCAAGCCAGACAAGCCAATACCAAGTCACGATCAAAGGTAGCTGATATAGGTCTACCGTCAGCACCGAATACTGATCTTTAACCATCACCCGACGCAGATGTGCCCTTGTACCACCTCAAACACTTCCTTCCCCTCCTTGATGTTTATGTCCTTCAGATACACCCAGCACTGTCCTACCACCCTCATAAGATCTCTGCTGGGCCACAGGGCTAATCCACCCACCCCCACCCCCACCCCCAGCCCACAAAGCAGTTCATAGGGTTGCCAAAGTATCAGAGGAAACTCAGCGGCTGCAAGAACAAGCTCTCCCACCCTCACAGCAAAGGATTTACCATGAATCCTTTGCCTCGCCACCCCCAGCATTTTGGAAATGCCAAGGATTGTGTTGCATTTGGTCTCTTCTGAGCAGAAGTCACCAAGGAGGCTGAACTAGCTGGTGCTTTTGGCCATTTGGAGGAGGAACCACGAAGCACCCAGCTTGTTTTCGCTTGCAGAAGGCGGGAGCCTGAGCTCTCAAAGAGATGCAGGACCAGTGCATGCACCTCCTTGTGCTACCACACCCCTAGAGACCTCCTAGCGTGAGACCTTGGAGATTTACACACATTTGCTCAGGTTCTCCCCTCAGGCACTGGGTTCATTGGGAGTGGGCTGCACGTGGCTGAAGGCAGCATTTGGCCCAGTGTTTATTCCTATTGCTACGTTCATTCAGCCTTTGGTTTCTCCAAGGCAGACTATGTATTCTGGCTGGGAGCTGGAACAGCTCCTCTTTGCAGGGATGGTGGCTGTAGCAAGCTCTTCAAGGCAGCGTAGAAGGATCTCTGCAAGAAGAGCCATCCTCCTTGCCAAGCTGTCACGTGGTCTAGTTAGGGGAGAACAGCAGCTGAACCAGCTATTCCAAGAGCTTCTAACTAACAAACAGTGATTGCTCTGCAGACATTTCCATTAGCACAACAGTGACTCTGCAGGCGCTAGCACCAGCTCCTAATTAAATCCCAGCCCCTCCAGCTGAGCACCATCCTCTCAGTGGAAGCCCACAAGACATCCCTTCAACTGAGTTTATACCAGAATAAGCCTGCCGACTTCCATGGAGTGACTCCTGATTTACTCTGGGGTGAGTGGGCTCAGAACCAGAGCCAACAATCTGGATATTCCCCCACTCCCCAGGACTAGTTCATAAACCCACATTTGGCATCATGCTTTAAAAAAAAAAAAGACTAAATTTAATTAAAGTAAGTGTAAGCTTGGATGTAAGTTAGAAATCAGGACTGAGATTCTGGAGATGAGAGAGGCAACGAAGAGGAGGAAGAGACCGATTCTTAACTGAGCAACCCCCCCCCCTCCCCGCCTCTGAGTTGTCAGAGGTAACGGGTGGGATGGGGCGTCCCAATGCAGATCTTACTCCCCGTAGGCTGGACTCCCACCCAATGTCCCCACATCCCTTCCCCGTTTCTAATCAAAGTCCTCCTGGCCCCTATTTGAGTGAGTGGTTATTGATTTGCCAGCAGTGCGCTGTCTACAGATCATAGTCTGACTCTATATCCTTTAAATAAGCGTGGTGCACATTCCATGTTCTTATGGCTGCTTTGATTGTAATTCAGTCTCTAGTACATTACCCTTATTTATAATGCCAGGGCTTCAGCACGGTGCCTCAGGCAGCCTAAAATTATTACAGAGCCCTTTTGACTTTCAATTCCATTCCATTCAATTCCATTTTTATTTGTCAGCGGAGACTCCGATTGACCAAGGACGTGCGCACAACAGAGCACAGCCGTGAGCAGGGAGGCTGCCCGGCTGAGTGTTCAGAACAACCCTTATGAAAACCACTCTGTCTCTACTCCAGGAAGAGACCTGGAGACTGGAATGGCAGGTGGCTCTGCTAGTCGCACGTGAAGTTCGTTTACGCGGCTTTCTAGGGGAGCTGCAGTGCTTCGGGGCCCTGGATTCGACTAGGGGGGTGCACTGCAGACCCGGGCTGGGATGCTGTGGCAGAGCTGGGTTTAGCATTCACTAGAGCAGATGTTCGTTAATTTCCCACAATCACTAAATGCCTCTCTCCTGCCCCCACAACGTCCCATACGCCCAGGTGATGCAGAGTCCCCATAGGGCCTTCTTCCCAAAACAGGAGAAGGAAACGGATTTCCTGGAGTTACCGGTTGCTGCGCTTTAATAGCAGGAGACATCTAGCTTGGATACAAGCACGGGTGGAAGCTTGGGCAGGGCTGGGAATGGGAGGGGCTGGCTGGTGTTACCTATACAGGGTATCAACTCGTCAACTAAAACCATTTCTCCATCCCATGCTGCATCCCCGGCCTTATTTCAGGCTAGATGTCAGTAGGATTCTAGGAGGACGCAGCAATGTGAACGCAGACCCAGAACACCCCTGCCACAAGAGATGCTCTTTGGCACCTGCTCCCCCTTCCTCCCAACCCCAGTACGACAGCCAGACTTACCCCATACAGCCCGGATCGCTCTGTTAGCGTTTAGAGCAATGGTGCTCAGAGTAAAGCCACTCTGCAATTCTGATAAGCCCTTGCAGGTCAGTGACTGACACAAGCCAATGCACCGTGCGAGTGACCAACAGGCACAACAGAAACCGGACGTTTCAGGACATTAGGAACCTAGCGCATCGTATCAGCGTCCTCGCATATAGCGGCCTGGAAGTCACCCTGCGCATCCCTGTACAACACCCACAGTCACAGCGGCCTTGCTCTGTGACTTCCTGAGCTCCTCCAAAAGCAAGATCCTCGCCATTACTCCGAAAGCTCTGCCAGCCAAGACCACCGGCAAACGTGCCCAGGCCCCTCACGCTGCTCAGCTCCCCGTGGCTCTTCAAACCTGTGCGCAGCATTACATGGTGTGAGAAGAACGAGTCGGCTCAGGGAGAGGCGTTTGCACACGGCAGTGCTTTTTCCTAAGGACTCAAACTTCCATTTCCCTCCGGATTCCCGATTCCCCCATTACAGACATCCATGTCACTCACAGAGACCATCTCGAGAAGGGATGGAGACCAGTCACGCCTCCCTTCTCCATCAATATAAACATCAAGGGATCTGTCCCATATACTTGCAGTTCTCTGAAGAGACACCTGGGAAAAGACTATAGCGATTGCATGAGATCGTTATTTCACCTGAGCCACAATCCCAGTGAAGGAGCCGCAGAGTACAAAAATACTTATTTAAAAGCCTCCAGCACCACCTCCTGATTGACAAACTGCCAAGCAAAGCTCTAAGGAAGCCATGCAGCTTCAGCATCCCTTGGAGTGGAACAACCCTTCTATGGATGGAGGCTGCACAGCTCTTGTCAATCAGCCCCAGATAACAGGCCTTGGCAACTCGACAGTATCTTTTCTCTGAGGATATCAAAGACATCTGTGAACATTAAACCTCAACAACCCCTTGAGGGGTAGATATTTATCCCCATTTTACAGGTGGGTAAATTGAGGCCATGTGATTTGCTAAAGGCCACAAAACAAGTCAGTGACCTCTAGACTACCTGGAGCATGTCCCATTCTACAGAGCAGGCAATGAAGAAGAAACCAATGCCCACGGAAATCACATGGCCAACTCCCTTGCTCACCAGACCTTGGAGGAGATGGGACCCTCTTCTTGTGGGCTGGCCAAGTCTAGACCTGGAGATGGGGGGGGGGCACTTTCCCTGCCACTGTTACATTGTACCCAACACTCCACTTCGTGCCAACAGCCAGCGTCTCATGCCACCTTCTGTACATGGAGCCTCTGGACCAGCAGATCAATGGCTGCTGCATCTCTGGCGATTAAAGCTCGGCTCTGTTCAGCAGCCCAGCTGCTCCAGAGGCTCAAGGGAACAGTTTCAACCAGGAGGTTTTAAAAAAAACGCACCTGCCTGGCAACTGCTGGGGAAAGAGCAACACGCATAAGGAGGGGGAAACATACCCACTCTTTGCAAAATGTTCTGACTCGCCACAGACAAGCCCGCTGTGTGAAATAACAGTGCAAGCCCGGATCCTCGGGAAATACTGCTGGGCTGCCATGGGAGTAGCTAGTCCTTTATAATCCCACTTCCAACAGCACTGCTCCCACACCCATGGGGCCATCCATGGCATACTGGAGCAAAGAACGCAGCCACGCTATGGAAAGGAGGATTGACCAGACAAAAAGGTTTCGACAGGCCTTCCTTTAGTTCTGTGTGTGGGGAGAAAGGGGACTGGCTTTTATTACAGAGAAAAAACTGGCCCCCTAAAGTGAGACAGGGAAAGAAGCTAGTATGGCTTTTTTTTTTTTCCCCCAAGGCAGCACAAGGTTTCCAGCCCCTGGAGTGCGATAAACCTTTCGGCTCGGTTTGGAATGTCTGTTGGTGCCCTGGAGCACTGAGTGGGGTGGTTGGTAACCCGGGCTAGCATGCTGGGCATAGCGCCTGGCAAGCACAGAGCCAGGTTCCCAGGAGAACTCTGCCAATACCATCCCAATCGGGATCTGCAGAATCCCTAACCTCCCAACCCTTCTCATCAAGCCCTTGGCCTTTCCTGAGCAAGACGAAGTCAAGGGGGACGGTTTCCCTGCAGAACTAAGACGAGACCCAACAGCTCTTTCTAACCTGACCCGTTTTACAACTACCCAGGGTCTTTGCAGGTGAAAGGCCAAAGCACGCACCAACTGTGGAGGCATCCCACCCCCTTTCATTCCCTGAGCCATAGATCCAAGGGGGAGTATGTTGTGTATTGATAAGATAATTCTGTAGCTGCGGTTGCTAACCAGGTATTTAGGGTCTGGACCAGGGAGGGAGAGAAGCTGCCCATGATGAGCTAAATATATGTATAGGGAGGAGATACGCTCAGCATTCCTGCCTCGATCTACACACCAGGATCATGGGGGCAGAGAGAAATTAATCCCTACAATCTCCTCATTAAAGGAAGTAAGGAGGAGAACAGCTTTCTGCAACTAATTCTTGATTTCCATATGTATCCCCTAATTAAATAGGTTCCCTGGACGACTCTGCATGCAGGCTGGAAGGTAATGATTTAGAGCCCAGCTTCTGATGGGACTGCACTGACACATGTTTGGAAATTTCCTCTCTCCCCGATTCAAAGGTCAGGTGCCTGTATCCCTGTGCCAACATGCGCAGAACAGACACCGATCCCTCCTGCCACCTGGAACTTTCAATCAGCAGAAGAATCCAAGCTGCTGGTTTAGCAGCGCCATGCATCAGGAGCTCCCATTAACCTTCTCGCTCCTGCTCCTCTGCTCCAGCCCCTTTCAGAGGAGTTCTTCCATTGGCAGGAGCCCAGGGCAGGATCAACAGCCAGAGGGGACGACTTCCGCACTCTAACGTCTGCACGGTCCCTAGAAGATGGGCTTGCCCAGCAGGAGTTAAGGTACAAACAGAATTGCACAGCTTAAGGGGGTGGACGGGGGGGTAGGAACGACAAAAACTCTCTCCAAATGTGCGACAGCTCCCTGCATCAATTCCCCGGCAGTTCCACTCCCCATCTATTCACTTTGCATCTTTCCCAGACGTACCATCCGGGTAATACCACCTCAGGATCCTGGGATAAAACAAGACTACAAGCTCCGAAAAGTTTAAACACATTTTTCACTGCTGTTCTGAGGGGAGCTCCTTTTAGGCAGCCAAAGATCCCCAGCGCGCTCTGAAGCCGGAGAGCCACTGTGGCTTAAACAGAGACAATTCCTGAGCTACACTTCCATGTTGCTGCTGACGTTCTATTAACTCCTGGAACTTCTCCGCCAGCTGATTGTGCTTTGAGGCCAGAATTGCAATTTCAGGGTAAGCCAACAACAGGGGACTTCAACACTGACCATTCTCACGGAAACTTCCCTCTCTCTGCCCAAGCACTAAGATTTTTTCAGGAGAGCGCCACTCCCATTCAGGCACCAAACCAGCCAGCTAGAATTTCACGAGCACTTCCGACATACTTTTTGAAATCTCCCCCCTTGTGGCTTGCCTTGTTCTGCCCTCCATTTGTGGGTGGGAGACTGGCTTATGTGGACACCGCTCACACTTGCAGGTAAAGGTACAATCCCACTAATTAAGGAGAAAGGTTCACTACCAGTTCCAGGTATGTATCACACAAGGTGCCAGATCGCTGGCATTCTGGCTAGAGAGAGCATGGCATTTTTAGCAGGACTGTGCAGACATTCAAGGCTGGACCTTGAGCCATTTCAGCCTGAAACCTTAAAAAAAAAAAAAAAAAAAAAAAAACCAGAAAAGACGCTCTGTGCTAATAAATCCAAATACCAGATCCCAGCCACATGTAGATGAGAGTTGTCAGTGCACCACCAAGTTACGTTCTTTCCCTTTATAGCAGGGGTTCTCAAACTAGGGGTCGGGACCCCTCAGGGGGTCGCAAGGTTATTACATGGGGGTTCGTGAGCTGTGAACCTCCACCCCAAACCCCGCTTTGCCTCCAGCATTTATAATGGTGTTAAATATATTAAAAAGTGTTTTTAATTTATAAGGGGGGGGGGGGTCGCACTCAGAGGCTTGCTATGTAAAAGGGGTCACCAGTAAAAAAAGTTTGAGAGCCCCTGCTTTATAGGGACAGCAGCAGCTGCCTGCATTTGTCCACAGCCTTTTCTCCCAAGGGAGGCCCAATTAATTTAGGAATTAAGGGCCTGACTCTGAGAAGTGCAAACCTTTACTCCCAAGTGGATGTCTGGGACCTTCAATGATATTGAGTATAATGGCCCCCTGCGTGCAGATCCCTCTGCTACATGAAGAGCATAAGACCCTGGATCTTACAAACACAGCTGGTAGGTCTCTGCTGCAATCGGAGGTGTGATTGCAGCTCAGGGAGGCATACCTGCGCTAGCTGTAATCTGGCTGGCATGGCTAAAATAGCTGTGACAATGCAGCAGCAGGTGCTTGGGGCAGACTACACAAACCTGCCCAGAAGCTCCCATCCCTAGCCCACGCCAGGGTCTATGCTGCCACACCTCCACTGTTATTTTAACTAAATTAAAGCTAGCACCGGTAGGGCGATTCTGACTCACGGGAGCAGCCCCAACTCATTCAGATAGTCTCACTGGCTTCAATGCAATTACTCTTGCAAGCAAGACAACTCATGTGAGCAGGCATTTGCAAGATCACGTCCTTAATGTATTAAAATATTAAATCCCTCACACAAACTCCTCAATGCATGTGCTTAGATAGTAAAATACATTAACAGCTGTTTGGTCTAGTGGATCAGGCACAGGACTGGGAGTCTGGACATCTGGCTCTGCCACTGACATCCTTTGTCACCTTGGGCAGGTCACTTTGGGCCAGTTTTCAAAGGTATTTAGGAACCTAAACATGCAGGTAGGTGCAGTGATTCACAATACCTCAAACCAGCATCCTTTAACCCCCATATTCCTCACTGGCATGTGGTTGTGATATTTCATACAATTCATGCCTTGCATGGTGTCATATGAAAGGTCACGATCTGCTGAAAAACTCATTGTTCTGTAAAAAATGTCTGTATCGTCACATCATGTCCACTATCCTTTGATGAAGTGCCTCAGTTTGCCCACCTGAGAAAGAGCATCCTCCTTTGTAAAGTGCTTTGAAACCTATGAATCTGCTATATAAAAGTATTACTCATTGCAAAAAAAAAAAAAAAACCACACAACAAAGAACAAAAAAAACCCTACTTGTATATAAATAGAAGTTTGTAATTTAAATGAAACCTGATTTTGTACTGAAATGCTGAGCTCTTCTGCTACCAACACGGATTCCTTTTCCAGAGGCATCTTTTTGCTCACCTCAAGCACTCTCAAGGCAGAGAAAATTCCCTTCGGAACCAAAGCAAATTCATAATCTAGCTCTCCACCAGCGACCAAATTGAGCGCTTCTAAGAGAGTTTTAATGCAGAACAAGTCAAGTCTTGAGGCCCCGCTCCCCAAGGATGCACACACATAAAGCAAGGGAAATCTGTGGTTATTAGAGTTTAGCTTTATTGTTTTCATAAAGCACAATGAAGATCACATTTATGATTCTGGAGCAAATTAAACCCACTATCCTATTGTTTAAAATTACGAACACAAGCTACTCCAGTGACTTTTAAACAACCAGCAAACACTTTACACTTGGAAGGCACTTGGATTTCATAAAGTCTCTGCAAAGGTGAGTATTTGCATTGTTTTATAAAGAGTAAACCGGACGCACAGAGCGGGTTTAGAATCTTCCCCACATCCAAAGATGGTGGGATGCTTTCGGGGTGAGAGCACTTGCCTACAATTAGAGAGACCTGGGGGAGGATTTTCAGGGCACTTTTAAAAATGGCTTAGTAGTCAAAGACCCATTGATTTTCAATGTCACTTTTGAAAATGGGACTTTGGCTACCAAGTCACTTGGGCCCCATTTAAAAATTTTACCCTGTGTTCCATTCCTGGCTCTGTGACCGAGGCACAGAGAGATGAAGGGACCTGCCCATTTGCCTCATCTGTATGACAGGGAAAACAATTCTCAGATTCAAGCGCTCTGAGACCTTCTAATGGAAAGCAATTTACCAGGGCAGCATACCCGTAATTGTCTGTTCCCACCCTCAACCCTTGGCAAGTCGGTGGCAGCTGGAAAACAGTCCAGGAAGCCCAGCTCTCTGCCTTTAAGCCACTAGACACTGCTGCTTCCCAAACAGCTTGTTACCGGGATGCAAATACAAGATCACTCCTCCCTTTCCCACTGGAGACATTTCTACCAGGAGGCCAGCTACACAAGGAGCTGGGGAGGGGAGAAGGGTCTGATTGGTTATAAGCAGTAGGATCAACTCCTGCCTACCCTAACCTCAAACTTCCCAGAAGGCTGATGCAGGCGACTTTACTGTCCGTGGTCTCCAGGGAAAGCAAGGTAGAGTCCATTCTGGGCAGCACTCTGTTCCCATGGCACAGATGCAATGCCATTCCACCAAGGGCCCAGCACTGAAGGCTTACTCCCTCAAAGACGTCTGTCTGCACCGTGTCCCTGTTCCCTTTCAGGGCATCTCACTCTGGTTTTGAGGAGGGATTTGTACAAATAATTTCTTGCCTCCCAGCCAAATTGCAGTGCTCCAGGGACAGAACAATCTCCATTACTTCTCTCCTTCCTCCTCTGCCTGGAGGAAGGGCAAACCAGAGGGTTCTCCCCCCCCCCTTCCTCCTCCCCCCCCCCATATGATAGAAGCTCCACGGGGTTATGAATTATTGAACGGGAGCTGTCTCTTGCATTTAGCAATCTGATGATGGAATGGAAATGCAGACCTCAGAAGGTTACTGTCCCCAGCACGGCAGCCGGCGTGCATACATAACACCGCCCAGAATGCCCTTCCCCAGCCAGCTCCCATCAGGGGAAAGGGAG
Organism: Chelonia mydas; assembly: GCF_015237465.2. NCBI lineage: Eukaryota > Metazoa > Chordata > Testudines > Cheloniidae > Chelonia > Chelonia mydas. The sequence goes on from NC_057857.1 coordinate 9,722,315, forward strand.
GGCAGGCAGGAGGTGGAACACAAGTCAGGCTAGTTACCAAGGTATTTAGTTGTCCCTGCCTGTCAATCAGTGCGTGACACCTGCCTAGCACCACGGGCACCTTGGGGACTGCAAATCCGCCTGGCGTTCAGGATGGAGAGAAATGTGCATTCACTGTCACGGGGCGGGAGGGAGAGAGGAGCCGCAACATATCTGACCCGTCCACACCCCTCAGTATCCCCAACTTCTGTCCCCAAGACAGGGGCAGCAGGAGAGAAGCTGTAGCCAGAGCAGCAGCTGCACTGTTTCAACTGAAGCACCGGGTGGCCATTTGCTGCATAAGCATCCCTCTCCCAGCTCCAACACAGAAGGAAGCCGGGCTCCCCACACCCCTTGGCTTTCACTGCCCTGCGTTCCTTTACAGATCTCCTCCTCAAGCCCCAGGCCACAGGGAGCGGGCCGCCCATCCACAGGCATAACAAGGACGCTCCGTTCTCCTCAGCCTGACCCACTCTCCTTTCGAAGCTTCTCCATTTCCCTCGTCCCTGTGACAGGAGGGAGGACTAGAGCTATTCACACAGGCTTACACTCACCAACAGCCTCCTCTTTGGGCAAGGAGTCTGGTGGTTAATGCTCCTCATGCGCCCCTCTTGAGAAACTACATATCATGACCGATGCCAGATGTGCTCTCTCCAGGCCCCCGTCGCTGGAGTCAGATGGCCAACCTAGAACCTCAGGCCTGGCACGAGTAGGTATTTCTCGAGGCACCTGCAGAAGGAAGCGGCTTGGGGCAGGGAAAGCAGAGAGCGGTGCTGCCATAGCCGGGGCTCGAAGAGATCTTCAAGCCAAGGGGCTTAGCATTCTGGCAGTCTCCTCACCTCCCTTTTGGAAGGGGTTATTGCAGGCTTTAAATCAGACAATTAAACAGGAGCCTTTAGGGCTCGCAATAAAAACAGTGAGGTTTTTTCCTAGCACTGAATTAGAGAGTCTGGAACGCACTGAAGAAACAAACTAAAGGATTCCAGTTGGTCCTGCTTTCTCCCTTTGGATTTAATGATTTTTAGCACCCACAGAGGGGTCTGCTTCACAGCCCTCGAGACTGCTGGGCGCTGGTGCACAGGGCAGGTGCAGCAGAATCATAGAATCATAGAAAATCAGGGTTGGAAGGGACCTCAGGAGGTCATCTAGTCCAACCCCCTGCTCAAAGCAGGACCAATCCCCAATCAAATCATCCCAGCCAGGGCTTTGTCAAGCCTGACCTTAAAAACTTCCAAGGCAGGAGATTCTACCACCTCCCTAGGTAACGCATTCCAGTGTTTCATCACCCTCCTAGTGAAAAAGTTTTTTCTAATATCCAACCTAAACCTCCCCCACTGCAACTTGAGACCATTACTCCTTGTCCTGTCCTCTTCTACCACTGAGAATAGTCTAGAACCATCCTCTCTGGAACCACCTCTCAGGTAGTTGAAAGCAGCTATCAAATCCCCCCTCATTCTTCTCTTCTGCAGACTAAACAATCCCAGTTCCCTCAGCCTCTCCTCGTAAGTCATGTGTTCCAGAGTACAGCTCTGCCTGCAGTTCGGCTCCACCCCCACTTGAGGATGTCAAATACAGAAGCCAGCGTGCCACTAAAACATCCCAGCACCCAGCCGCCTCGGCCGCAAAGCTCACTAGACACCTCTTTCTTGGAGGCCCCTCACACGCTCTCCCACGGGCGGTGTTGGAGTCAGTTCATGCCCAGCAGGACAACTGATTTCAAGGGGGAGTAGGAGAACTAGCATATTTGACATAGCTAGATCCTCAGCTGGGCTAATGGCAACAGGCTATGGCCGCAATGCAATCTCCACCCACGTTGCCCAGCAACGTGCATGAATCCTGGCTTTGCAGGGACACCTCTTGCATCTCCCTGGACCCGTCAGTCCCTAGACTCTTTGCAGAGACTTTCAATCACCATGCAACTTCGGGTACATCTATACTACAGCCAGAGGGGGGATTGCAGCACGCGGAGACAGGCCTGAGCTAGCTTGGTCGTTAGCAGCAGCAATGAAGCCAGGGCAGCTCAGACTGCGGGCTGGGCTGAACAACCTGGCCCAGGACCCCAGCTATGTATTCAAGCAACTAGCCTGCAATGCCACAACTTCCCAGCTGTTGAGATCCAGCTCGCTCGGTTACGTCTACACACGCTCCCTGGGGGCACCTCACCACCACCTGCCCTTAATGCAAAGCAATCATGTGCATACCTGCATACCTCAGCTGCCTGAAACCACCAGGCCCTGGCAGCACAAGCTGCCTCTGCAGGCCTTCCTCTCTCTGTACAGATAGCGACAGGCACAACCTAACTCTCCGTGTATTCCCGGCAGCGCCCAGCCATTGAGCACACTCAGAATTTCCAGGCCTGCTGTTCCCAAGGGAGGAGTATACGCCAGCTTGTAAGACTCAACTCAGCACCCCAGCACTCAAGTAAAACAAGAATACATTTATCATCAACGAACAGAGATTCAAGTGACGGTGAGTAAGAATATTGGAAACAAACAGTTACATACCATACAAAATCACCATATGCTTTCTAGAGACTGAACTTTAACTAAGACAAGGAGGACTTGTGGCACCTTAGAGGCTAACAAATTTATCTGAGCATAAGCTTTCATGAGCTACAGCTCACTTCAAACTTGAAGTATTTTCCACTGAATGCATCCGATGAAGTGAGCTGTAGCTCACGAAAGCTTATGCTCAGATAAATTTGTTAGCCTCTAAGGTGCCACAAGTCCTCCTTTTCTTTTTGCGAATACAGACTAACACGGCTGCTACTCTGAAACCTTTAACTAAGACATTATTCTTTTGTCTTAAGAAGCTTTTCTTCTCACCCTAAGTTCATCCCAGTGTTCTCAGCCAAACCTGGCTGAGACCCTGTTTTCATGAAGCAAAATCGCTATCCTTTCGACTCCCTCAATGCAGGCTGCCCAGGTGTCTTCTATACCCCCCAGCAGAGTCAAGCAAACCTTTGAAGTGCACCACAAGACAAGGTTCCCTCCCCTGCCGTTTTTCCCTTCCTGTTTGTTAATTTCTTTCTGAAGTTCTCACAATCCTTTCTTTGCCTTCAGTTCAGACTGATGACAGGAAGCCCACTGTGAATGGCACAATACTCCACTTATATGTAAATAGAGAAATGGATAAACACCTCTTGTCTGATAGGACTTGTCACCAGCAAAGATGCCAGACAAGTACCTTGATTCAGACTTTAACATATAGTAGAACCCTGGAGATACGAACACCAGAGTTATAGACTGACCAGCCAACCGCACACATGGGCACAGTTTGGGGGGAAGGCACAGGGGCATTGCCCCCCCAGAGACACGGAGCAGGGGGGGAGACACACACAGGGTCACGTGCCACTGCGCCCACCCCGATTTCTGCAAGCACCGAGCTGCCCAGGGCTTGCTCTTCTTGGCCTGTCCTTCCCACACTGCACATCCCTCCCCGGCACGTTTCCAGCTTGCTCGGCCCCTCTCCCCGCAAGCCAGACCTGGGCAGGGAACGGAGCGGGTGGGATGGAGCCACATCTCCTGCCAGGTGATGGAGGGGGCTCACTGCCTCTGCAGCTGGACGCCCCCTCCTGGGTCCTAGTGCCAGTTGTCTTCCCCTTCCGTGTGTGCTGGGAGCCCTACATGGCCACCATCCTATTTCCTGTTACAGCAGTGAATGCCCATGATGGGGCAGAGAAAGGAGGGGCTGGGTGGGACAGGGTTAGCATTTTTCTTCTGCAGAGTAAAATGTTTCAAAGCTGTATTAAGTCAATGTTCAGTTGTAAGCTTTCGAAAGACCAACGTCCCGAGGCGTTCATAACTCTGAGGTTCTACTGTATTTTCAGCAGGTGCACATAACTCCTTACACAAAAACAAGATCTGTGCTTACGTATCACAATGATATTGATGGCCAGTGTGGCACCAGCTTTCATTTGAGATCCCACGGGACATTCTTTGGTCAGCCAGAATGTATATGTCAGACTCCAGAGATCCCTGTAGTCCCTCCCCACCACTTGCCCATTGGCATTAAGAGGTTCTTGGGTCACAGTCACACTTTTGACTTCAATGGAGACATACCGTTCATGTCAACTGTGGTGAGACTTGTGTGGGGGCCACCTGTCCATTGGAAACAGCAAATACCTGCCAGAAGGGGAATGCTTTTAAATTCTGGTTGAGGTGGGCTGGATTTAAGCCCATGGGGGAAAAAAAAGTCATTGTCGCTCTCGCTAGTCACCCAGCCAGAGATGTGTTTGGAGACAACTAATCCGAGCCCTTTTCAGCACATGCCAAACAGCAGTCATAGCTGCAAAGCACTAGGGTAACTATGACCTGGGAAGGATTTGAACCAGCAGTCCAGGTCTTATCTCTGCCACAGCAAACATCTTCCCTACCCATTCACTGTACGGGAAGCAGCTGGCCTCCAAAGCTGGAGAAACCTAGAATAATTTCTTTGTAGAAAAACACCATGTTGGATTACAGCAACTAGTGGACAGTTTCCTACGGGTTTCCTCACACTGCCCTCCTTTCTACTGCATCTCAGAAGGACTAGTGGAAATGAATGGCCTGATTTTCAGAAGAGCCAAGTATCCATGACTCCAGCTGAAGGCCATGGAAGCTGCAGGTGGCTGACACCTCTGGCGCTCAAGCCTGGATGTTGTATTGCTAAGGAGTGTCAAGTGCTCCCCTTAATACAATATCCAGGCTACACTATTTTGGTTCAGTTATGCTGTGACACATCACTTACCCTCTCTGTGATCCTCCTACAGATTCCAGTTGTGCAACTTCTTAATTAGGTGGACTCAGGGAGCCAGAGCTCTGTTTCCAGGCTGCATGGGATGGCTCAAGAGAGCTAGTGGGTTCTCCATTCCCAGGAAGACCTCACTGGCCCCTACACACTGATGGTCTCCCCATCCTCCTTCCTTCCTGCTCCTTGCGTGACACCACTTAATTATTAAGAAAGTCTCGCCAATCCCACCCTAATTACCACTGTAAAGTTGCCCTCCTGAAGAAAGAGAAGGGAAGTAATGAGGATGGACCAGCAGGGATTACAGAGCTCTAAAACACTTCCTTGTCAAGTTTCAGAGTAACAGCCGTGTTAGTCTGTATTCGCAAAAAGAAAAGCTCACGAAAGCTTATGCTCAAATAAATTGGTTAGTCTCTAAGGTGCCACAAGTACTCCTTTCCTTGTCAAGGTAATGCTGCTGCCCAACCTTAAAGGCAACAAACAAGTCAGAGTCAATGTTAAGCAGCCTTGGAGACTGAAGCTGGAGGACTTTGGGGTGGGAAGGATGGTCATATCACCAGGCTGGCCTCTGAGCCAGGACCTTACAGCAACAATGAAAGAGACATCATCCAAAGACCATTTGGTGGCCTATATGAAATGGGCTGATGGTCTCAGTTCACAGCCAGGTGGCTAAGCCACCCCCCACCCCAAACTGGCACCCTTGGGGGCAATCCCAGGAGAAGCCTAACTCCCCTGACCCGTAGCAGTCAGCACTGAGGTATATGGGGAAAGCAGTGTACAAGATGCACTGACACTCCCTGTGCTGTGTCTGGCGTGAATGAGGCCAGCATGGCCAGGGCTATCAGATCAGCACGAAAGATAACATGAACCTCTAACCCATTTGGCCAACATGACAACTAGGCAGAAGAGAGAAAGACTGCAAATGGCTTGACAAGCTCTCAGGTAACCAGACAGGCACGTATGTACCTAGGCATCTGTGCGAACCACAAACATCCCATCAGTAGGCACACATGAACATCACGTGATCCAAGGCTGCATTTGCTCCGTGTCACTCACCAGATCCCTACCCCTAACATCAGGGAGGAGGCAGACTCCGTGCCCCACTCCAGGTTAGCACAACCAGCACCTTGGTGCACTACAGAACAGTGTATTTGATGACCAGTTGTCTTCTCTTCATTGGTCTTGTTTCACTTCCCAAGAAATGAGGGCCAAGCACTGTCCCTGTCAAACTCAAGGGCAAGATAGAAAATGACAGGACTGTTCCCTGTTGGCAAGAGGATAAATGTGACTGTGACGGGAGTAGGCCCGGGGCCTCCAACAGGGTTCCCCCATCCCATCCCAGACAGGAGCAGAACAGACATCCTCCAACCGGCCTAGAGTGGCTGCAGGGGAAGCAGCCAATCAGGGGCCAAGAGGGCCATATAAAAAGGAGCAGCAGAGAGCGAGCCAGTCAGTTGCTGCCTGGAGCTGGAAAAGAGAGGACCTTGATTCTGACTGGCTGAAAGAGCAGCAGGACCATGGACAGCTCACTGGGGGCAGGGCCTGGGCCTGGGGAGGACTGCAAGATGACATTGTCTCCAGAGAGGAAGCCCTGTGGGTATTACCCCATACCAGGGCCAGGAGAAGGTAAGGACTGAATGCCCCAGAAAAAGGTTTATTCTGTTCCACCTACAGACCAGGTGTGAGACTCGGCCGGAGGGCTGAGCCACTAAAGACCCGCCAAAGAAACCGTCGCCCAAGGGGGGGGGGGGCGCTCGCGAGAGGTGGGTGCCACCCACTTACACCACCACCAGCTGGGAGACTGCAGACACACGCATTTGACCAAAGGGGGGCGTTCACGAGAGCTGGGTGCCAAACCTGTTATAGTGACATTATGGCAGCACAGACTCACTCTGGGAATCTGGTTGTGCTAAATGGACGTCTGGGATCTACCAAGAATGATAATCCTTGGCACTTAATCAGTCTTTCGTCATATGACCTGACGTGCTTTCCAACCCTTACTTCACTGGCAGGTGTCTTGTGGATGGGGCACTGGAGCAGGACTCAGGACATCTAACCTGTGCCACAGACTCCCTGTGTGGCTTTGGGCAGCCTCTCCTCCCCAGCTGTACAAAGGGGTATAAACACCCCCTCCCACTCTGTCTCCTCGGCTCAGTTTGTAAGCACTTTGTACAGTGCCTAGCAAAAGGAAGCCTGATCCCAGCTGGGGCCTCTAGGCACGGCTGGAATACAAATAAAAGAATCACAATATGGGTATGATGAGGCACGTGGAGATTTAATAACTTATCGAAGATCACCAGTGAGTCAGGGCAGAGAAGAACCCAGGAGTACTGACCCCCAGCACCCTGCTCTCGTCACAAAAATACTGCCTCCAAGTGTCACCCGTTCTTTTGCTTTAGACATTGATATTTAAACTGCATCTCAAAACACATCCCAGATTATTTTCTGACAACATGGCAATTTCCAGAACCCTGAGTTGAAGCATTTATAAGCGATACATATGCGAATGCTCTGTTCACCTGGGACAGAAAAGCTTTACTGACTCAATTGTCAGATTTTTTTTTTTTTAATTCCTTCTTGCCCCCAGGCCAGTCAAATCAGCCCAGTTAATTTTAATTTCTGTGGACGAGCGAAGTCATCTCAAGGTTGTTTGTTGGTTGCTTTTCAGTTTTAAGTCTTGAGGATTTTGCAGGGTTTGGAATGGAGGTTTTAAATGATCTGCTGCATATTAAACTGAAGAGGAGAGTGTCTCATTAACACCTGGGGTAACTGAGGGCTGAAACAAAAGGGAAATGGACATGAACCATTTCTCTCTCTAGCAGGGCAGAGTGAGGGACATCAGTAAAGCTTTTTCGAACATTTTAGACAAACATATTTTAGTCTAAAGGTGCTTTTTATCCAAGCCCAAACGTTTCACAGAGAGGTTATTAATTTTAATCACTTTCTATAGGAATTTCTTGAGGTCTGTCCAGGGTGAACTTTCTGGTCAGAAGTGACCCAAATGCATAGCCTGACCTTTCCAATCTGCAATATCTGCCTGCATCTACAGGCAGCCTGACACAGCAGCCCACCGCTGTCAACTGCCCCATTCATCTGCACAGGATGCTACCTCTAACCTAATCACAGACATTTCAATATCAGTATTGTTAACCATTTCACGGCTGACCAAAGTCCATGAGAAAACAAGGGCAATGGAGATTGTACGATCTACTGTGAACGTGTCCTCATTTTGGCATGAGGAGTGGGAGAAACTTGGGGAAATTCCACCTCTGACTTTTTCAGTCTGAGGAGGGTTGGTAGCGGCTACAAACGGTTATTTGATGGACCACAAGAGCTGAATTTCAGCCTCAGTCCAGCTCCCAATGGGTAGGGCTCAGAGACTAATGACTTCATGGGCCATTCAGGTTTGGCTTCCTGCTCATGTCTAGAATTAGTCTCTCTGGTTCAGGGTAAGGCCTAAAGGCAGGGCAGGGCAGCTGCCCCTGCTGTATCCCATTCCATGGGCAGTCTCCAGGACCCCTAGTCTCGTATCTTTCACCACTATTGAACTCTCAGAGGAAGAATGCCAGCACTCACAGGTGATTTCCAGTTTAGTGGAGTCACTAACAGGACTTGCTGCCAATATGACAACTGGAATAGCCTCTCCCATGCTTCTTAGGAACCGTGACTCTGCATTCTAATGGTGTGGCACTGCCTGCACCATGCCCGCTGCACCTCCTCTGTCCACGGGCATCGATCAGACTCTGCTGGGGACCCTGGCAAAGTGAGCCGTTAATGGCGAGAACGGCCGAAGTGCAGAGGCTCTGTAATGACTCCAGTCTGGGGGCGAAGCTCCCTAGCGTTCTGCCTATTAAGCAGTTTATTTTTCAAGTCAATACATTCAAGGACTTCATTGTTTAACATTCATACAAAACTCATTACCTGGCAGGTCAGGATAAATTAGGTGCGTGCATACACACACGTTCGGCAGACACTCAGAGGCCTCGTCACACTGAAGCATGAGATTAGCTGCTGCGATTAACGATCAAACTTAAAAACAAACCGTGTATGCTAATTCCAGGGGCGAAAGGGGGAGGCGGAGCCATCTGCTGGACTACGATGTAAGCGATACAGGAGGGCCACAGTTTTACAATGCACTACAGAGTCAGATGAACTGGACTCACTGGCTGCCACCTCTGGCAGTGTTACCATCAGGTATCTGAGCAGGCTACTGACGATGTTTGCAGCAGTAGCTTTTACAAATCACTGTACAACCCACCCACCCAGAGATGGCCCCTACTGTGGAGAGCTCACAATCTAGAATGGATGAAACGGAAAATCACCCCCAGAAGCCCCAATAAGCACTTGCCGTTCCAGGCAGGGAGAGTCTTAATTGTTTTTAATAGCACTAATCCTCATTCCCGCACACACGTTTTGTTCCAAGCCCATAGTTTTAGGCAGGCGTTGCAAAATTTCCTCGCCGGAGGCAAACAGGAAACTTTCCCAGGTGAAGTGCAGCAAAAACAAACACTCAGGTTCTACAGTAAAATGAGTGGTCAGTGGGAAGTCGCTAGGCCTCATGGCCATGAAGGAAACCTTCCAAATGCAAACTGGAGCTGTGCCATTTTCCTGAGTCTGCAGACAAGCTCCGGTGCTTCAGCTCAGCACTCCCTTTCATTACCCTTTATTTATTATCTTGTGGCCAGCAGTGAATGACATGAATCTTACCCATTCCACTCTGCCCCTGCTTTCGCCAGCCAAGAACTGAGCAGAGGAAGGCAACGCTGGAGTTATGGCACAGGGGTGGGAGGAATCATACTACTAGCATAGCTAGGGTAGGGAAGGATGGAGTGACGTACACACACACACACACACACACCCACCCCCACCCACCCACCCACCCCAAGTCAGGAGGCTCTGGAGAAGCAGGCACGGTAGGGCTTCAGATTTAATCAGACACTGTACTGTACAAAAGAGAGAGCCCTGAGCAGGTTCCACCTCAATACAAATCCCAGCACCTTCCTTTTCTCCTAGAAGCTGAAAAAAGGGAAAAACAACAACAGTCTTCTCATCAGAATGTCATCCCTGGACCTTGATGGTGAGTTACAGACACCCTTTTCAAACTGGCCTTTTGCTATTGGGTGTCCAGTAAGTTTCTCAAACCCTGGTTTTAAGGCCAAGCTGTAAAATAACCCTCTAGGTGAAGAGATGCTGCTTCTGATTCAAACTAACCCCCTGCCCAGAGCAGTATTCAGGTTGCCAGAGCTGTGGAATACTTCTGCCCCATCCCAGGTCTGTGCTAAGGCTACAGAAATCGACCCACTGTTCTTTATCCTCCATGCAACCAAGAAAGATCAAGAGACTAGTCTGGCAGATTGGGAAAGGGAGGGAGGGAGGGAAAGGAAAAAGAAAAGTGAATTACTGCCACACACCACAAAAAAAAGGGATTCGACACTTAAATGTTTTGTCCCAGCTAATGTCATTGCAGAGTTGATTTATATAAGTAAGAGTTGTTTATTCTCATGCTTCGGGGCATTAGATGATCACACCAGCTGGGGACAGGAAGAAATTCCCCTTATTCTGGTATAGTGTTTGGCCCAATAGAGGAGGGGAGTGTTAGGTGCAGTTAGTGCAGGGTGTGCTGGATCAGGATTCCTGGGTTCTATTCCACTCTCTCACTACTCTGTTAAATGACCATGTAAACTCCAGTTTGTGTGTGTTGGTTGATTAGTTTTGGTTTTAACTCTAAGGAATCCACTAATTTTAGGTGTCTTGATTTGACACATGCTGAGATTCAGAGACAGGCTGAAACCTAGAAACCGCAGCTGAAGTCAATGGGAGCTATTGGGGTTCAGCACCTTTGGACCAACCCACTTCCCCCAACAAAAAACAATCAACTCAAAGTATGGATTTCAGAGTAACAGCCGTGTTAGTCTGTATTCGCAAAAAGAAAAGGAGGACTTGTGGCACCTTAGAGACTAACCAATTTATTTGAGCATAAGCTTTCGTGAGCTACAGCTCACTTCATCGGATCCACAGTATGCATCCGATGAAGTGAGCTGTAGCTCACGAAAGCTTATGCTCAAATAAATTGGTTAGTCTCTAAGGTGCCACAAGTACTCCTTTTCTTTTTTCAAAGTATGGAGACACCCAAAGTTAGTGGAAACTTTTGAAGACTTGGAGCCGTTATCTCTGTGCGTCAGTTTGTCCATACAGAAGTGGGTTTAATGCTCGCCTCCCCCAGTGCGGTGCTGTGGGGTTTAAATCGGTAAGTGCTTAGAGATCATTTGACATACACCCTTAGAGCGATGGGCCCTCTAACAATTTTTAACCTGCCTTTGAGGCATTCAGCGCTGGCCACTGAAACACAGGATACCAGACTAGATGGATCATTGATCTGTTCCAGTCTGGCAACTCTCTAGGCTCTTTACAGCAAACTGGATGGGATTCAGACTTCTACCATTTCCATGCAAGCCCTGCAATGAAAACCTCTCTGAAAACCAGACAAGGGGGAGATGCACAGAGGATCCCGAGATGGTGACTTCCCCTCTTCCCACCAGACAGCAGCAGAGGGACAGAGCTTTAATACACCCACTCAGGATCTATCATCTATTGTGTCACATCTGGCCATCCCCCTGCCCCGGCACCATCTGTACAATCTGCCTGTGAGGAGAGGCGAACAACATGAGAACAGACATCAATTCTGCAGCAGGTGGAAAACAAAAAACAGCCGGGGTTTGACCCAATACATGAAACCAAACCAGAGTCACTAAAGCAAATGTCAAAGGCAAGTGGCTCTCCAGCTCCTGACAAAAACAGGACATGGATAACCGCTCATTTCTAAACCTGTACGGCTCTGCAGCTACTATCATCTCAATGTCAAGAGTGCTTCCTAGACCAGCATTAAACCATTAATAGGAAATGGGAAGAGATGGGGGCGGAGAAGGAGGGCAAAAACAGCTTAGAGCATTTGGCTGCAAAGAGAGGTTTCCTTCTCCGTGTGTGGTAACTGGCCAGACAGTGGTTAGTTTTAGGCATTCAAGAGCAGTTAGTAAAGTCTTGGAAAGAATGAGCCATTGATCTCCGAGCACAGAGCATGAAATTAACCAGCAGAGGCTAACACTCAACAAAGAGGTTTCATTCAAATATGCAGTAGGGTCTGCTGGTCTGTGACTGAAATGCGTGCAGGGCCGGACCCCTTCCCAGAGGGCATGTAGTGCCCAGTATCCATCCAAGCATGCAGGGAAAGGCAGAGAACCTGCACAGCTCTGGAATGGCAGCTGCGGCCTCACACAGGAGCACCATGGACTTCAATGCGTGGAGAGCCACAGGGAGCTTCAAGCGATGGGCCTGCTGATGGGAAGCGGGTGCTGAACAATTGACTGATTGGGGAAAAGAAAAAAGCGACTGCACGTTTTTAGACTGAGCCTGCCCGTTTTCACACAGCTTTCAACGTGAGGCAAAAAGCCACGTGTACCATCATTAATGCATTCTGGAGCCGGGGCAGGTCAGACTGACTCTCTTCGCCACCGCTAATGCGAGTTCCGAGAACTCCATTCCCAGCTCCCTCCTCCAAACCCACAACCCGTCTCCTCTCCCAAACTCACTCAGAGCCTGCTAATGCTGACGAGCCAGATATTGCATGTTTCAGTAATTATGGACCTGCCACAGCCACCCCAGAGCTTTAATTAGAGGACACTTAGTGCCATCAAACACTCCCCCAGATCCTCCCCCATGGCTGGTCTCTTCAGCAGGGAAGTCGGACAGATGAATAGTTTCAGCGATTATGGAACAATTCTACAGTAGCGGTGTCGTTTCCAGAGAAGTCCGAACACGGTCAGTCTTAGAATTGCAAAGGTGACTTGTCTTCTAAAGAACTGCCGCTAAACACACCTGTCCTTGATGAGAGCTAGTGCAGGAGTTCCCAAACCATGGCCCCTGATGGCACACGAACTTCATGTTCCACCAATTCACATCACAACCATTTTTTAAGCATATGAACCAATAAAGTTTGGGAACCATCAAGCGAGTGCATAGGTCTATTACCTTGCACCCAGATGTCTGTGGTAGGGGCTAGCTTGTAACATGGGACTCCCCATCACCGGGGTAGGAAAATGTCTCCCACGGGGTGCAGGTGAAGCTACAGCAGGTGGGCAGAGCTGGAGCTGGCTGTGTTCAATCTGCCCTTGGGTTTGAGGGTGGAGAGGGGCTGTGGCCCTCCCCTGAAAATCAGTGCATTCTGCAGACTGACTTGATATCTGAAAAACACCCAGCTCATGTCCACTAGCTCCTTCTGGCATATCCCAGAGGCCTCAGCCTTGCCTTTTAACCCTGTCCCTGGAAAAGAGGCCATAAGCACCATGAGAGTGAAGAAACAAAGCAAAAAACCAGCGGTAGGGTAAGTGCGAAGGAGAAAATAAAGAGAATTAGATTCACCAGCAATTACAGCCATTCAGCGAGCAAGTGAAAGAAACAGCCTGTTGCCAACTAAACCGAGCCCCCGTGATTATCACCAACACAGCTGTTCCAAGGCCTGTCTGTTTCCATAACTCAGGGGAACAGCACCAGAAATCTTCAAAAACAAACAACAGAAAAACAAACACCATGAGCGTGCGATCAACACAGCAATAAGTCACCGCACCATAGAGCCAGCTGAGCTCGGACAGCTGGTGTGGCCGCTTCCTTGCGGTGCAGAGAGCTGGAAGGGGAAAAGCAAACTGAGGTCTTCATTCCCCCCCAATTCCCCACAAAAAAATATATCTTGTTGTCCACGTGCTGCCGCATTCAAAAAGTCACTGGACTGGACTCGACTCAAGAATTATGGGTCCTATTCCTGACTCTGCTACTGGTCTTGAGCAAGTCACTACATCCCTCTGTTTCCATTCCCTCCCCTTTTGTCTGCCTTGGCTATTTAAGACTGGCAGCTCTGCAGGGCAGGGACTGTCTCATGCATTACAGTTAGGGTGACCAGACAGCAAATGTGAAAAATTGGAATGGGGATGGGAGGTAATAGGAGCCTATATGAGAAAGACCCAAAAATCGTGACTGTCCCTATAAAATCAGGACAGCTGGTTACCCTATAGTCCCCAGCACAACAGAGCCCTGATCTCTGCTGGGGCCTCGAACTTCAACTGTAACATAATTTGGCTGAGAAGGAAAGGAAAAGAGGGGTCAATTAGAAACCTACCCTGATCTCCTCTCCCCACAGCTCACCCTAAATTAGAAAATAGCTCACTGTCCAGGAATGCAGATTTGCAAGCACCTAGCCTGGACTTTAGGCAAAAGCCTTTCCACTCAATGTAAAATTAAAAAAGCTAAACTTGTCACTTGACAGATTTTTTTAAACCACACAACTAGGCAAACAATTCCTAAAAGAAAATCTAGATTATGTCATAACAGTATCATATTACGAACTGACAGTGGGCTGCAACGGTTACTTAAGAGAAGCAGGAGTGATATGCAAAATCATGCAACCCCTTTCTACAGCGATCACTTGGGGAAAAAATCCCAGACATCAATGAGGTTGCCACTCTGTTCACATGGGTCCTCTGGTCCATCTCCACAGACGGGTTAAAATTAGAACTTTAAACTGTATAGATCGAAACCCCCCCCCCACCCCACACACACCCCCTACATGTCATACATCTCAATTGTACCTCCTTAATGAGACCCCACGCAGTTCAAAGCGAAGTTTACCTCCCCCCCACACACTCCTGTTCTTATCTCCACAGCGTATTCCTGTGAATTGACAGGCGATGCAAGACCCTGAAGCAGTTTGTAAAAAAAGAAGTTCAAGATGCTGAAGATAAAGAGCATCACATCATAAGCGTCTCTATTCGGGGGAGGATTTGGGTGTGTGCTGGTTGGTGGGCGGTCTGTCACTTTAACAAGTAAGAGAGCTCTGTAGGTGTGGTTTGAAGCAGAGAGACTTGGGTACCACACACCTTAGGCTGTAACTCTAGCCCAGCTCCAGGGAGGGGCAAGGATCCCAAGCCAAGAATGACATGTCTTTTTGAAGCAGTCTGATCTTATACTGGTTGCATTTTGGTTTGTTTCTTCGAAGATAATTCCATTTGAGGGAGAGTCGGGCACAAGTGCAGCAGCGGGAATCAGAGCTGCTACGGGGTAAGCAACTGCTGCCTCATGATGTATGAAGTCCCAACAACGTGGAAGGCGCAAAATAAAGACAGGCCCTTCCCAAAAGGCTACATTCTACAGCAAGGGGGCAGGGCACACCGGGAAGCCCAGAGAAAGGGGCCACTTTGTGCAGCTCATTTCTTAGGGCCTCATTGAAACAGCCAAGTATTATTATTAATTTGCACTACAATAGCATCTAGGGGCCCCAAGCTAGATTGGGGTCCCATTGTGCTGGGTGCTGTAAGAGCACAAGGCAACAAATGGCCCCCGCTGTGAACAGCCTGCAGGCTAAACAGACAAGACACAGGACAGGAGGGATAAGAGACTTACCCAAGGTCCCCCAGAATGTCAGTGGCAGACTCAATACTAGAACCCACCTCTCCGGAATCCAAGTGCCACATCAACCAGGCCACTCTGCCTTCTCACCTGAGGGCAGATGAGCTGGCTCTTTAAGAAGGGCTTCCTTCCTCTAGGCAGCTGGTTTAAATCCAGCTTAATGTGGGACTAACCCAGAAGCCATTGCTATCCAATTGACCTTTCGAGGCTGGTGGGTGAGCCCTGCTTCTAGAGGGCAACGCTGACCTCAAAAAGCCTCTGTCTCCAACGGCACCTTGCTAGGAGTCTCAGCAGAGGCACGAGACTGAGCACCCTTCTAGGCACCGAAAGGCTGCCCCTACACAGCAGGGAAGGAGCTCTTCGGCTACCTACTGTCCGTTACACCAGGCCCTCACAAGGGGTTTGGCATTGTACGAGGGGCGTAAATAGAGCAACTTCACGACCTGCAGCAAAGTCGCGGCTGCTCCTGAGGCGCTCTTCACTCGTGCCAAGAGGCAGTGTGGCCTAGTGGAAAGAGCACCGGATTGGGATTGAGGAAATCTGGGACCTGTTCCTGGCTCTGCCACTGGCCTCCTGAGTGACAATGGGCAAGTCACTTCAGCTCTCTTGTGCCTCAGTTTCCCCATCTGTAACACAACCAGATCGACTGATGAAAAGCACTATACATGAAGTTTCAGGTATGGTTTTAACACTGCTCCCTGCCTTTCCCACACTCAGTTTTCTAGGAGCGTAAAGACATGAGGAGCGTACAGCTCCAGTCAGGCTCAGCTAGAGCTGGGTGACATCGGTTAGATGATTTTGTGGGGGGAGGCAAATAAATGTTGACTCGGTGACACCAAAATGTTTCGTGACTTGGAGGCAGTTTCACCAGAAACGGCTTGGGTCAAAAACCAAAACAAAAGTAAAAAATCCTCAAAAGTTTTATCTTATTGGTTCAAAATGACTCTGTTTTGATCGGTCTTCAAAGCTTATTACAAAACATGCAAAACCAAAAAGCTTGAAATTAAAACAAAAACATTCAACCCAACACGACTTTTCCCAACTGTTGGGAATTGCCAGCAAACCAAGAGATCCATTATTCACCCAGCTCTAGCCGCAGCCTGTGCAACTGCACCAGATGGTCTCACAGCTGCAGCAGATCAAATCCGTGTTTCGTAAAGGCCGGCGACAGCAAAGATGATGCAGCAGGAGACCGCAGCACAAGAGAGTTCATCAGCAGTGCAACACAACCCCAGCTTGCAAGTCACTTGACATCCAAAAGGGCTCCCACCCACCATAAGCCACACATGTCCTGGTTAGACCGTCTACTCCTGGGGGAATTCTGTTCTACTGCGCAATGCAGAATTTTGCAGAAATTAACGTTGTGCACGCAGAATTTCCTTTCCCCCACAGAAATGGGTTGCAATGATGCTAGCCGCCACTAGACTTGGCAGAGCCCAGCTTTCACATAACAGACACTGCTGGGGGGTGGAAGGGGGAGCTAGAGGGTTCCTAGCAGCTGCAGCACCCCCTGAGGGAAGGAGAGGGCATAGCAGGAAACTCCATGCAAGCCTGGGACCGAGCATCAGGCTGTTCCTCCCTCTGGATCCCTGGGCTCAGGGAGGGGATGGGGGAGAGGGAGATGGGTGTCTGGGCAAGGGGGGCCCCATAGCTGGGCTCTCGGGGAGGAGGGCATGCAGGTATCTGGGCTGGGGGGGCCCCCGTGGTTGGGCTCTGCGGAGAGGGGTGGGGGGGGAGAAGAGAGGTTGTGGGTGTCTGGCCCCCTGGCTGGACTCGGGGGAAGTGCAAATGAACAGAAACAAGGGTGTCATAGGGGTTTCTTTAACTGTCTACTTCTGGGGGAATCTGTGAATGTGTCTATTGTTAAAGACAAACTTGCTGACAGCTATTTTGAAATCAACTATCAAAGTCATTGAAACTGGCGCGATTACAGTGTTATTTTGACCAAAAAATTGCAGAATTTTGCAGATTTCTAAAATATCGTGTAGAATTTTTTTGGCGCAGAATGCCCCCAGGAGTATACTGGATGCATGAACATGGGCACAACAGACATGCACAAGCCCTTGTGTACAATGCAACCCCCTCTACTACCATGCGACACTGCAGGATTTTCAAGACGACAAGCGAGGCTGAATCGCTATGGGTACGTCTACACGGCACACTAAGCTCCATCTGCAGGTCCGAGGGGCTTGTGGACTTGGTGTCTCCAAGCACACGCTGGAGCGTCCACACTGCATTGAAAACCTGGTTTTACAATTCCTGGACCCTGGTCTCACAGCTGTGCTAACGCATCCGTCCTGCGCTTCGAACTCGGGTTTGTGGCTTGACCTGCATGATGACAGGGCTTGGACTGACACAGCAGGACATGGGCTCTGACCTACCCCTCGAGCAGAGTCCTAGGAGCAGGTCTTGAGTGTGTTTGAGTCAAACTGATTGGTGTGTGGACGGAAGGGAGACTCAGGCTCAAAACCTGACTCACAGCCCGGGCTCAGTGTGCAGCAGAGACATACCCTATAAGACCAGGGATGACCGCATGACTCCCCGACTGAACCTGCCACGGGGCCTACCAACCTGCAAAGATCAGCATGAAATAAATGAGCCTGACTCCTTATTTACTTAGGATAAAAAATAAATAAAATCAAAACCAGAACAAAAAAGCAGTGGGCCACAGGCTGCCTCATTCCTTTTCCTGCAAAAAATCCCCCTCCAGGGCTCCAACAGCTTCCAGGAGAGCTATTTTTCATCCTTTTAAACGTCAGCAGCCCTCCATTTTCTAATGGAACCTGACACTAACGGAGAAAAATGGACACATTAATATGGAGTTCATTAGTAAACAGATTATCCGAGTATTTCAGGGTAGGGGAAGAAAACGCACGCGGAGTCCGACATAATTGCAGGAGCTTCTCTGGAGGGCCAGCGGCTGATTAAATATTTATGGATTTTAATGCACTGATCTGTTAAGTCCGGAAACAGTCCTTAAAAATAAAGGCCGAGATGCTGCCTTTGCAGAGAATTCTTCAGCAGCTGCACAGGTGCAGCAGATCTCAGTGAGTGAGGCAGGAACAACTCGCCAACAGGAAGCCGCGAAGACAGAGGTTTCCCAGTCACCTCTTCTTGCAGGGAATATGGAAAAACTCCAACCGGCAGAGTCAAGTCAGGGGCAGAGATGGGCACTGTGAATCCTGGAACAGATTTAACATGGGCACTTTCCAGTTACATTTCCCATGTGAGGAATTTACTTTTGGGTGGCATTTTTATGGGGGGAAATTAAATGCCATTGTTTGATGAGACATAAACCCCTCCCCAACCCCAGTGTTTCACACCAGCAACAAAAGTCTCTGCAACACCCGCAAATGGCATGTTCTTGCTGTTGTAACATTCTGCCTTCATCTCTCTCTACCACAGCATTTATCTGCTAGCTTTTGCCAAGTTAGGTCTTCGATTAGAAAAATCTTTGCCTCGGAGATCTGACAAAGAGGCCCGACTTCCAGAAGGTGGCTGTTCAGCCTTCCTAGAAAAATCTTTAAATTATCTCCAGTTTGGCATCCAAAAATAGAGGTGCCCAAAAATCGCTAGCCACTTTTGAAGCCACAGGCCCCTGTAAGGTGCTGAACACATTAAATGTGTCATTCCTGTAAAAGTCTACTGTTGAGATAAAAGCTGTTTGGCAAATGGCATTCTCCTTCTGCAAGAAATTTTGAGATTGCTTTCCATTCCAAACTGGAATAAAAAGTCAAAAATATACATTTTTCCCCCCCACACGATGGACCATTGCCAGAAGGTTTTGAATCAGAAATGTCTCCACGATTTGATATTTTGAAATGAAAAGGACATGTGTCTCAATTCTCCCAACTGGAAAGCCAAAAAGCTCTGTGTGTGTGTCTGTCTGTGCGTGTGTGTGTCTGTGTGAGAGTGTGATTTTCCCATGGAAAATTTCCTGTTTCAGTGAAACCGTGTCTCCAAATGGGAAAATGTCTATGCAAAATGAAAAGAAAAAATGCAACGATGCCTAGCTGTGATTTACCAAGCACTCATGGGAATTAAGATACATCCATTAGTCCATTAAACTTCTTGGAAAATTCAGTATGGCCAATTCTTTTGATTTGACTACGAGTCTCTCAATCAAGAGCATCTCAGCTCTCATTTAAAACAAAGTTCCGAGCCCATGAGTGCAGAGAAAAGCTTGAAAACATGAGCTGAGTACCATCTAGAAGCTCAAAAACCAAATTACATAAAGATAATTTGTGTTCTTTGTAACTTGTGATTTCTGAGCGCTTGGTGTTGGCAATACTGAAAACCTCAACCATATACTGTATTTTTTAAAGGAAGAGAACAGAAGAGAAGGCATATGGGAGTGAAGTCACCACCCTCACCCAAACGCACAGAGTCCCATTGAAATCAAAGGGATTTGCAAGCACAGGTGAGTGACACCAGCTTCCTGCAGAGGAGCCTTGCAAAGGGAGAAGTTTTATTCACAGCTCAGCAGCACAGCTGCCAAAACATTTCTGAATGAAAGAGAAGGAGCACCCAAGACAGCAGCTCTTCATTTGATCAGCAGCAGAAGCAGCTCCTCTCTAAACAGCCCCAATGCAATCGGCAGAAAGACCATGCAATGCTCAAAAAAGGCTTCTTGTATTCTAAACAGCAGTGACAACTCTTTAAAAGTGTGAGCAAATGCGCCTTGATTTTGGGCTTTCGTTGCCACATTTATTAGTAACATGGAAAAAGGGGAGAAGAAATACACAAAAGGGGGGGGCACAAAAAAAAAACCCCACACATTTTGTTCCCAAATCCTCCAAACGTGACTCACTTTGTTCTATTGTGACAAACTGAAAATGCCTCTGAGGAGTTCATTTCACGTCTCATCCATTCTCTGAATAATGGGAAAATCCCTCTTTGTTTCTCTAAGATATCAGCACACACTGTTCGCCACATATACTCAATTCCATTAGACATAATGGAACGAGATTGTCCCAGAAGTTGTTTTCAATTGCTTGAGTGCATCCTTCATTTAGGGAAACAAGAATATATGAGCTTTTCTACCCAAGGCGACGTGCGGACGCAAGCTTTAAGCTGTAGCGAGGGCTATTTGTTTGCTGGCTGGGGTTTGGAGCGGGAAGAAGGTTGGTTGGGGCTGTCCTCTATTCAGGATGTGCACGAAGGACTCAGGAAGTTTGTTAATGAGCAAGAGGCATGGCCTCTGCACCATCCCCCAGCAAAAGGTCTGGGAAGCAAGAGCTGCCGTGACTTGCTCATCTCCGCAGCATGCCATGCATGAAGTGGGAGGTCATGCTGTCACTGGGTGTAGGTCCTCCTGCTGCATTTCAAGCCTGGAGGCTTCTATTAGGCATCTAAGCCTTAAGAAATCATAACACTTGCACCGCGACACTGAGCAAGGAAGATGCAAAGCTGCAGTATGTGATGTGGATGTGCACTTGCCAGCCCGCTGATCCACTTTCCCCAAGATCGCCATAGTCTCCCAGGGTAGATATGCCATTACACGCCATATAATCACTAAATTACAGTCAGGGAATCGAGTCGTGTGTGAAGAGACCCTAATGCAGAACAAAAACCCTGTTTATGTGCCATGGACAATGTTCCCTCGGGGAATTTAAGTGACCCAGTAGCCAATGACTTGCCTCCACTCCTGCGTATGAACAGAAAGTTTGGAAGCCTGGGAACAAATCAGCCTGAGTACAAAGGCTATTCTCAACAACAAGGTCACCAGCACCTTGCCATAGTTCTGCAAGTAAGTTTGAAGGAGAAGAGGAGAGGGGACAGGTTAGGCAGCTGGGGTCAGAATCCCCAAGTAACATTTCAGACAAGAGCGTAGCCCTCTGTCGTCGTCTTAGCCAGCAAACCGCGTCTTCTACTACTCACCACCTTGAGATATTTTATCATGTCAACACACGGTGTCACAACACAGTGTCATACGCCCCCGGGCTCCTATTCAGCAAAGCACATGCTTAAAGTTGTTACTGACCAGAGACGGACTTCAAACATGCTATTATAACTCGGCTCAGACACTTAAGTGTGTTGCTGAAACAGGACCAAAGCTCACAGATCAAGAGAGAAACCCCCCAACCCCTCAATTGTCACTGCAGGATGACAGCAAAAGTCATGCTAAAGCGGACTGAGGTGGGCAGGGAGAGACGCAAGTCAAAAAGAAGAGGAAATGGGCCAAGAGCCTCTAGATAGAGCCAGGTCTATATAGCAGGGGTGGCCAAACCGCGGCTCGTGAGCCGCGTGTGGCTCTTTATAGTTCAAGTGCAGCTCGCAGAGTCCCCGGACGCTCCCCCATTCTCTGCCTACCAGACTTGGCCGGGGGTGGTGGCTCTCGGGGCTTCTGCCCTGCGGAGGGGTGGTGGGTCTCGGGGCTTCTGCCCCACTCCTGCTGAAGCCCTGATTCCCGAGACCCCCACCATAGGGCAGAAGCCCCGAGCCCCGGCAGGCACTCCCGGTTCTGGAGCTTCTGAAGATTACCGTACGGGGCTCGGGGGGGTGGGGGGTGTCAGTAAGTTTGGCTCCCCCTCACCGCTATATAACGGCAACAAAAGAGAATTAGCAGCAGTAGTCTGCCCCCTCCAGCGCTGCATCGCTGGGAACTGTCCAGCAACTCACCCTCCAGAAGGGCTGCCTGGCTGAATCCCAGACACACCAATGACTCCAAGGACACAACGTCGCTTCCTTCCCATGCCTGTGCGATGGGGGCAGGAGCTCCCCCCCGTCCCAAAGAATCAGCGTGTGCTCCGAACACACAGGCCCTGACTTGGAAGATGGGTCCCAGGACGGAGAACGCCTTGGGGTCTGGGTTTGTACGACACCTAGCACGGCAGACAAACGAAAACGCCCCAGCGCCGACTCCCCACTGTCCGTGCATTAGATTGCTCCTCTCAGACCTGTCCTAGCCTCCAGATCAACGAGCTCAGGGGCATTCTGAATCATACTTTTCCCCCAGAGTTGACATCAGGCTCTCCTTCCACAGCTTCTCTTGGCTGGCTTTCAGCTGCAATAGGTTTTATTATTATGCCTTGCTGCCCTAATTTTCTCCACAGTAAATTTTCCACTGATAAGTTGGCATGGCGGTTAAGTTAGCTGGCTTCAAGCAGGCAGGAGGTTAATCTTGGGTGTTCCAAACCATTTTGGGGGTGTACATTGTTTGGAGGGTGGGGGAATCTCCCTAATATCCTCAGGCAGGTAAGCCTCTTCGTTACTGGTGAAGTCACATGATGGGAACCCAAAGAGATAGCCTTTGAATGGTCTGCAACTGTGAGGTTCGTTCTGTTGCAAGAAATGAAAGACTAAACAAACAAGTAGTTAATTGGCAGGGTTCAAACCCCTTAAACTCTCCCCTTCTGAGGGCTTTACGAAGTTACTTCTGAGGCTGGCTTCATGCTTTCTGTATGCTCCCCTGCCACCACAGTGGACATGGTCCTTACCTCTGCTCTTCCAATCCCAGCTAAGAAGTGACATGCTTTGAGAGGCAGTGCACCTCCTCATGCCTCAGTGAGCCTCTCCGGGCCCGAAGCAGGAAGAAACAGGCCCAGCATTTAGAAGCGAGCCCTCCTGCAGAGGGCCAGTCAGGAAATGCTTTTTTGTGCCCAGGAAAAAAGTTTCCACTAAGTTTGATCCCTGATTGGGGCTTTCAATAAAAGCCCCAAGAAGCTTTCGTCTAAATTAATCAATCTTTTCCCTATTGATGAAAAAGGGGGTTCTTTGGTCAGGAAAAAAATGGAATGAAAAATGTCAGACAGCTCCACTGATGGGTATGGTGCTGGAGAACGTCTGGCGGAATGCTCCCCCCACCCTGATCTGTGGCCCCACCCAGCCTCTATGTTTCTAGCAGCCTGATCTTCCCCGTTCAGCCAAACGAGCCTGGAGACGCGGTCATTGGCTGCCTGTGCTAAGGGGTATAAGAGCAGCTGCCAACCCTGATGAAGAGGAAGGGTCATGCTAGGATCCAGCCTGATCTCTAGCCTACCCTTCTCCATCCAAGGAAAAGCAGGAGGGATGGGGGCTGGTAGGGGGAAATCAAGCTCCTCCTAGCCCCAGGTGCTAGGAGTCACGTTTACAGGGTACCCTGAGTGGAGTCAGGGTGTACTGCCCCGTGTTACATGAGAGGGCAGCAACAGGGGGCTGGAAAGAGAAGAATTGTGTCCAAAGGTGCAGGAAAATGGGAAGAAGAAAGGAAGGAAGATGGCTGGGGCAATACAGTGGCACCAATGGGTGACGGAATCAAGGTCTGGAGGGAGAGACTGAAAGTTCACGAAAGGAGAGAATACAATGGGAGTGAAGGAGCAAGGAAGAGCAGAGGGAAGGAGAGGAAATGACAAGATACGACAGAGCAGAAGGAAAGAGTAGAAGGAAAAAGGCCTAAGAACAGCCACACCGGGTCAGACCAAAGGTCCAGCGAGCCCAGTGTCCTGTCTGCCGACAGTGGCCACTGCCAGATGCTTCAAACAAGCGAAAGACTTGAGCTAGAGCAGCAGAGAACGCAAAGCTCGGGAGCATTCAAATACCAAGTGTTGTTATAACGTGAGCACACAGGCACAGCATTTGAGTGTGTAAGTTCCTTGGCTCTGGTGGATTTCATCTGACTCCAGATGCTGCTAGACCATCATTGCCAGGGTCGAATCGTCCCTACAGCTTGGATGCTTCTGAACCACCTTTAAAACAAACACACACATGCTCCCTTTGGCATACACCAAAGAGCAGCAGGACAGCGTTAACTTTCTGTTTAATGCCCAAGAGAGGATCCCCCAGAGTCATTCATTAATGATCTGAACAATGGGATGAATTGCACCCTCAGCAAGTTCGTGGAGGATGCTAAGCCGGGGGGAGAGGTAGATATGCTGGAGGGTAGGGATAGGGTCCAGAGTGACCTAGACAAATCGGAGGATTGGGCCAAAAGAAATCTGATGAGGTTGAACAAGGACAAGTGCAGAGTCCTGCACTTAGGAGAGAAGAATCCCATGCACTGCTACAGGCTGGGGACTGACTGATTAGTGGCAGTTCTGCAGAAAAGGACCTGGGGACTACAGTGGAAGAGAAGCTGGATATGAGTCAACAGCGTGCCCTTGTTGACAAGAAGGCTAACGGCATATTGAGCTGCATTAGTAGGAGCACTGCCAGCAGATTGAGGGAAGTGATTATTCCCCTCTGTTCGGCATTGGTGAGGCCACATCTGGAGTACTGTGTCCAGTTTTGAGCCCCCCACTACAGAAAGGATGTGGACAAATTGGAGAGAGTCCAGTGAAGGGCAACGAAAATGATTAGGGGATTGGAGCACATAATTTATGAAGAGAGGCTGAGAGAACTGGGCTTATTTAGTCTGCAGAAAAGAAGAGTGAGGGGGGATTTGAGAGCAGCCTTCAACTACCCTAAAGGGGGTTCCAAAGAGGATGGAGCTCAGCTGTTCTCAGTGGTGGCAGATGACAGAACAAGGAGTAATGGTCTCAAGTTGCAGTGGGGGAGGTCTAGGTTGGATATTAGGAAACACTATTTCACTAGGAGGGTGGTGAAGCCCTGGAATGGGTTACCTAGGAAGGTGGTGGCATCTCCATCCACAGAGGTTTTTAAGGCCCAGCTCGACAAAGCCCTGGCTGGGATGATTTAGTTGGGGTTGGACTAGATGACCTCCTGAGGTCTCTTCCACCCTAATCTTCTAGGATTCTTTTATGATTCTATGAGTCCCCCTGACAGAAGATACACCCTCCCCTTGCAAAGGCTCCTTCCTCATGCCGGCTGATCAAAAAGAAGGCACAACCCCATGTTACTTTCCAGGGCTTCTTTAACAGCTGCAAAAGCTAAAATGAAAAAGCAGCACCAGACCCTGAGCTCTCCCATCAGCACCAGCAAAGACGGAAAGGGCAGGAAGTCATAGGAAGCAGACAGACAATCTATTTAAATTCAAGAACTTATTGAACAATTTGACAGAAGGGGCAGCAATGTTTCTTTCAAACCAGTTGTGTGGGAGGGTATTCCTGGCTCAAGGGATTTGACAGCAAGTGGTTAAGAAAGGAGTCTATAGACCACACTGAGGTCTGCCGGTCTAAGCTCTCTCCTTGTTTGTGCAGGGTTCTCTGCAGTGCCTGGGGACATGGCAATTTTGTAGGTCTCAATGTCAAGCCGTGGGATGTCAGCTGCTTCTTTTGGAAAGGGATGGGGATTGGGGTGGTGGGTCTGAAAGTATGGCTGGTCTAATGCAATTCTTCACCAATAGCCTTCTGAACCAGCCGATGCCAGAAGCCTGAACACCTGGCCTGTTCAGGGTCAAGCCATAGATCCCTGCTAGTTCATCAATGCCAGCACGTCACACTTGTTTGCAGGCCCACCATAAACTGCATTTGTAAGGTGCATTCAGGCTCCCAACCAGGGACAGCCTAGCAGGCAGGGGCAGCAAGGGGATGCCTGCCAGCGAGGGCTCTGGTGGTCCCAGGCTGGGGAGGGGGGGAAGCATCCGTCTGCAGCTGCCTGCAGAACACAATTCCAAGGGAAAGAATGGCCTGTGATTACAATTTGAAGGGATTCTACATGCTGAAAAGGAACTGATTCGATTGTGCCACAACTTCAGAGTCTGTCAGCAATCAAGGGATGCTCCCCACTCCAATCACCCGAGGCAGAGAGCGAGGGAGAAGGCAAACTATAGCCTGGGTGATGGCAAGTTACAGCAAAGAAGCTCATTCTTCAAGAGTAATTTACTATTAGGATCAGCAGCCACTTGTGAGGAGAGGGAAGGGAGAAAGGCCGTGTCTTTCCAGAATGCTGTAGCAAGAACAAGAAGCCACAAAGACAGACCTCACCCAGGAAAGCGGAGTTCATGCCTTTGAGTTGGGGGGGGGGGTGGGGGGGGAGGAGGAAGCACTTGATTCGTGAGCATCTGGATTTCTGAGGTTCACTTTGTCACTGGCTCCCCCAGCAGTGTCAGGAACGAGGACTTGCAACTGCACCAGCCCAGCCTCCCGGCAGCCTCTGAGCACAGCTGAGCCCCGGCCGGGCCACCTGACTGACTGGCCGAAAAAGTCAGCAAGCTTCCTTTTCAGCCCAGCAGCAGAAACACCTGATCTCTGGCTGCTCGATGCACATGTCTGCAGCTGTGAACTCTCCTCCATCCTGCCTTCTTCCCAGCCTTGCTCCTGTGCTGCCCACTCCTATCCCAGCCCCTCTCCCGCTTTGTTCCTGGCTCAAACTCGGACCATGGTCCCTGACTCCTGGTCCAACCCGGGGCCTAACCGCCCATGTCCTGGTTCACTTGGGCAGTAGGCAGCATACTGAACCTCAGCCCAGCGCTCCTCACTCAGCGCCCTGCTCCCCCAGCCCAGGGTCTGTTCTTTTAACTGCAACCAGGCTGCTGCGCTCTGCGGCTTTGCCACATCACGCTGGCCCCCACCTTCACTAGAAGGGGAGAGAGCACAGCCAGCCACTCAGATCAGATCCATGTCCCAGGAGCCCTTCCCCAGCCTTCTGGGACAGACAGTCAGTGCAGATGATCCAGGTGAAATTCTGGCCTCCCAGGAGTTTTGCCATTGATTTCAGTGGGAGCAGGATTTCACCCTCTGTCTCAGTTTTGCAGCTTAAGCTGAAGGATACTGGCCCCCCTTAACCAGAGACTTCAAGAAGAGCCAGCAATTATTCAAGTGCCGCCTTAGATCCATGGTCTGTGTAATATGGTGATAACTGTGGGCACTTTAACACAGCCACGGCCAGGACAGAACCACCAGGGCAGATTCACGTATCCCCCTCAAGGTACCTCCACTGCACACCCCAGCACTAACAGGGGAGTACAAAGACCTACCATTAAGCACACCCAGGTGGGAGGGCTATGGAACAGGTTAAGCAGAGCTGCCATCCACTAACCAAACACAAACACGTGCAACCTAAACCCATCTGAGCGCCGGCCTGGCTCAGAGCCCCCCAGGTTTTCAGCAGCATTAACAGGGCTTGGAGTGCACCTGGCTGTTTGCACCCAATTTACACAGCTGGAAACTAAACCCTGGAAGAAGATTTGGACTCCTGGGTCAGTAAAGGAGTTTAATTTATTTTAAGGAGAAAAGCACAGTGCCAGAACTTTGAGTGATTTGCTTTGCCACAAGCTACATTCAGCCACTAATCACAAAACTGAGCCACCAGCGTGTTCAGAGCAGAGAGACGAAGCGTGCAAATTATTTTATAATTTATGGAGAAATGCTGCATGAAAGTGACTTTTACAGCATCTGCTCTCCTGCAGCAGCAGTGGCTTTCAGCATTCTGTAGTAGGAGGAGTGGAGAAGACGATGGCTTAGCTGTCTAAGCAATGGGCAGGAAATACTTTCGACTCCCAAGAAACCACCAGGGATGATTCAAATCCACCTTTTCTGGAAAAGGTTTCAGGCAGATTGCTCAGTATGGTTCTTACAAGCGAGACCTTAAAATAACCAACACCTCCAGGCTGTCTGCTCTGAGGGGGCAGGAAAGATCCCCTGGCACTTTCCATACAAGGGTCCTTGATGATGCCCTCCCTCTATAACCTCCTTGTTGTGCAACACTACACATGTGCTGTCACCCAGAAGTGGCTGCATTTCAGGTCTGCGGGGGTTCTTTTGTTTGCAAAGCACTTCAAGGGAATCCTACATGAAAAGGCACCCGATACATAGAAAACATTGCATTGTATGTCTATTTTCTCACACACGCACAGGCAGGAGTGAGGCAACAGCAGTGACAGATCTTCCAAAGAGTCCAGCGAGAGACTGCTGAATTGGAATTCATTTGCAAATTGGATACAATTAACTTAGGCTTGAATAGAGACTGGGAGTGGCTAAGTCATTATGCAAGGTAACCTATTTCCCCTTGTTTTTTCCTACCCTCCCCCACCCCCCAGACGTTCTTGTTAAACCCTGGATTTGTGCTAGAAATGGCCCACCTTGATTATCATACACATTGTAAGGAGAGTGATCCCTTTAGATAAGTTATTACCAGCAGGAGAGTGGGGTGGGGGGAGAAAACCTTTTGAAGTGATAAACACTCATTTTTTCATGGTCTGTGTGTATAAAAACATCCTCACTGCATTTTTCACTTTTATGCATCAGATGAAGTGAGCTGTAGCTCACAAAAGCTTATGCTCAAATAAATTGGTTAGTCTCTAAGGTGCCACAAGTACTCCTTTTCTTTTTACTCTGACAGAGAGAGGCAGAGAAACACTTAAGTTTCCTGCTCTAAGTGGGATCCCATCCAAAGCCCAGTCTCTGCGCTAGGCAGGCAGGTCTGGCTCTCAGTCAGGCAGAACGTTCATTGCTCAGAGATGGAGCGTTCATTCACGCAAGGGAAAGTCAGCAGGATCCCCAACAGAATAACGCAGCTGACATTGTTTAGAGTCCTGAGCAGGAACAGCAGCAGACGGCTTGGCCGACGTCAGCAGGATGGACCTTGCAGCTGGCCGGCTCTGCCCTCGTCAGCCAGCATCAGCGCAGTTAACTAAAAGGACAGGGGACATTTGGAGCACGGGAGGAGGCAGGAAATTCTATCCCTGCTCCAAGAAAGCCTCACTTACAGAATCCAGCGGAAATCCACAAGAATTCATGCGGCACAATCCCCACTGCAGGCTGCCCATTTCACAGCCAGTCCACACACGCACAGGCCAGCTCCCAGCCTTTGTAACAAAGTTATTCAGCCGAATCGGCTTACACGGACATGCACCCTATGGTCCGATTCTCTGACAGCTAACAGGGGTACTGTTCTTGGGAGAAGCCCAGGTATTTAGTCTCACCAGACTGCACCTGGCTGTCCAGCCTTATTCAACAAGGAACACTTCACAGACAACCCCTTAAACACTTCAGCCACCCTACGCTGCATGCCCATGAAGGATGGACAGTGCCAGGAGATCCGAGCTGTAGCTTCATCTATCATTGGGACCATCACTTGAATCGAAGGAGGGGCTTCAGCCCCAGCTCCAGCAGTGAGGTTGTGCTCAGAACGAGGAACTGAAGAGCACAATACCAGCAAGAAACTATCCAACACCTTTACGCCGAGTAGCAATTGTATTTAGTAAGCTAAACAGGATCGCCCACACACTGCAATATAGCGAAGGGGAGAGAGCGCATACAGAACGTCCTTGCATTACTCACATCAACCCTTATGAGGAAACCAGATGTGTCAATCAGCTTCATTGTCATTGTTCTCACCACCAGCAGCAGTTGTGATCCTCATATACCCTACAGCACACAGGCCAGGGTAATATCTTTTGTGTGTCACACTGACGCCGCCTCCCCCACCCTGGATCCTATACATATTTATGATGATTTCAGCCCTTTCCCCTTATTTAACTTCCACCCCCCCATATCTTTGGGGATACTCTGTTACTGACTCACCTATTCACCTCACTCTTACCAGCCTTTACCTCAATTAGTTACCATGGTAATTCTGTGGTGAATCGTGCAAGTTTCCATTATAATTATCCCCTAAACTTATCCTAAGATATCACCTTTGTGCTGCGGTTCCCACTTGCCTCTGTGCTCAAGCGTGTGACTTACTGTCACTCACGTCTTAGCTCTTTATAGCAAGCTACTCACTTTTGTTCCGCTAAGCGCCCACCAGACGGGCTTTGGGCCTGCTATTTGTCACTTACATCACAGCACTGAAACTTTTCTTACCCCCATATCTATATGCGAGCAAGTGTGACCCTAAAAACCCCTTTATGCCAAAGGGCACTCCCACCGTGCTACTGTCAGAATGTTTAGCCAAACAGTGTCTTGTAAGGGGTCGTTTGAAAACTGGCAACCCGCGGGTGATGAATATCACTGCATGATGTGCGTACCGGTTGTGTATCAAGAGCTACAGGTGTGTGCTGCAAATATAGGTGTTCGAGACAGCCGATACAAAAGCCTGCCCTCGCCAAAGGAAAGCGTATTTACCTGTCGGCATGGGTCCAAGCTAGCAGGTGGATGAGAAAACAGCACAGCTTGATTGCAAGCAAAGGACATTTGCATCTAAAGTAAACACAGCGATCAAGCCAATCGTAAAACTGAACGGACGAGAGGCTGAAGAAGGGGCTCTGCACCTGCACTCCAGGGAGCAAGCAGCAGGAGAGAGGAACTTTGTCTGGACTTGCTTTTCAAAGAATACGTTCAAGGTTTGCTGGGCTATCCAAGGGAAGCAAGGGGACTCCTTGGTTATCCAGCACTTAAGGAACAAAAGAGGCCAGCCCTCTTGAGACATGGGTCCCGTAACCATGTGGGTTGAAGACTGTAGGTGAGAAATTGCCCGAGACGAGGATTGTAATCTGTTTAAAATTTAGACAATAGAAACAGTTATTTTATTTGGAACCGTCTTCTGTTACCTCCGCTCAGCGTCAATTAAATCTCTGTTCTTTTATTAATAAACGTTGGCTTGTTTTCTTATAACTTTATCTCAGTGCTGCTATGCTTCAGTGAGGCGTGCATCCTAAGCTGAGCCAACAGGCTGCCGGGGATTCTGTCTCTCTGGAGACAGCGAACTCGGTAATTGCTGAGAGAGTGTCCAGTAGTAGGGGCTGGATATCGCAGAGGAATGCTCCTCCAGGAACTGAGATTCACCATATGTTACGTGCCAGGCAAGGTGAAGACTGGCAGAATCCCCGGGAGTTTACTGGGGAGGTGGACAGAGTAGCATGGCAGGGAGCTGACGCACAATTTAAGCTCCAGCAAAGCTCTCTGGCTGAGGCAGGGGGTAACAATTACTGACTGTTCTGGGTGCCCAGAGGAAGCATCACAGCAAGGCCACAGCAGTGCTGAACTTGCACCCGTCTACTGGCCCCAAGGATTTCTCTGCAGGCGGTGCACCCCACTGGCACAGCAGTTAAGGGGGGACTGGGAATAGAGATCCCTGGGCTCCGTTTTCAGCTCTGCCACTGATTCATGGCAAAACCAGGCAAGCCAGAATTTAGAGCCCTGGTTTTTCCATCAGTAAGGAGGGGGATATTACTTCCCTGCTGCCTTGCAGGGGCATTGGAAGGTTTAATTAAAAGCACCAGATCAGTGCAGTCTGAGTCATGCCGAACCCCTTGGCTGGGCTCCCTCCATCAGGGCAAGGCAGCTAGGAACGTGCTTTTGGGAAGGACACAGTCAAAGTGCCACTCGCTCCCCAATCTAACTTCCAGTGCAAGGGGCAGTTTAAGGGAATGAGGTCCTGAGGACATTGGCTTCAGCCAGAGTTAAAGCTTCCCCGTTAAAAAGGGGTAGCTGCCATCTAGTGGGCTGAGTGTAGTGTGGTGGAGGGTGGGAATCATGAAGCCTGGCTTCTTGTCCTAGCTCTCCCACTGATGCATGCTGTGGCTTTGGACAAGTCTCTTCCTCTCCCCGTGCCTCAGTTTCCCTCCTCCATAAGATAGAGTGACACCTTCCTACCTCTATGACGCACGGCCGAAGTATAAATAGTAACACTTCAGTGGCAGCCCGGAGCCCCCTCCCGATATTCCAGCCTGGATCCTGTTGAGGGGTGGAGGGAAGGCGACAATCTTCCTACCCACCCCCCGTCCCCTGAGACTGAAGGGATCTGATCTTGCATTGCTTTTACAGCTCTGCTCTGTGGCCGTCTCACTGATCTGTGGCCTGTGCAGTCTCAATGAAATAGCAGTTGTGCAGGTTTGTTTTTAAATAAAATCAGACACTTTTACTGTATATCCCCCTTCAGAGAATGGAAGCCGAATTATTTATTCCTCAACCCGACTGAGTTTAAATCCCAAGTTACTGTAAATCTCTGCCAGGCCAGACATAGGGAATAAATTTCTTATTCCCAGAGGTGCCTGCTCCATTACCAGAATATGGGGAGGCTGGTGCCATGCAGACCCTTGACTTCTTGGGGGACAGACTGAACCCTGCAATCCGTGCCACTGCATCATGGACCAACGAACCATCCCAAGAGAAGGAGGGCATGAGAACTCTGTGAAAAGCTGGCTTCTCCCAGCCCCACAAGCCTTTGAAAGAGCAAATGCCAATTTTCAACTATCTAGAGGACCCCAGCATGTCACCACACTGAAAGGAAAGGGTGGAGGAAGGGAAGAAGAGACTTTTTCCTTGTTTCTCACACTCACTAAGAGAGAAGCCTTCAGAATGATCGCACTCTGCTTGGAGAGGTAGTAGTGAGAGTGAGCTCATGGGATACCAATAGATGTAGCCTTCCGGCAATTAAATAATCAAAGAATGATAAAGACCATATATCTGGGACTCCCAGAAAAGGGGTTCATTCTCTTTGATTTTAAGGGCAGAAGAGACCGTTCTGATCATCTAATCTGACCTCCCACATTACTCAGGCAACAAAACTCCACCCACTGATTTGTGCCTTATTTCTAGCCTGAATTTGTCTAACCTCAGCTCCCAGCTGTAGGATCTTGTCATCCCTTTATCTGCTAGATTAGAGAGTTCTCAATGTGTCTGGTCAGTTCCAGGTTCCGTTCCAAACGGAGGAGGTTCTGCTCATTCAAAAGCTATTTTCCCCACAAACTTTCCAAACAGAGCTGTGCCATAGGAACCAGCCCCAAGAATGCACCTCTCACCCCTCCCATTACGTCCAATGGGAGTGCTTGAAATGCAGCCAAGAAAATAGTCTCCAAGCGGGAGTCTGATTTGAACAAAACTCAGCTGTGCCAAGTACCGTTCCTGTGAAAGATATGGGGAAGGAGAAGAGGACAAGCTGCCAAAAAGGACAGCAAAAGTCATTTGCCCCAGATAGGTGATAGGGATCTAGAAAAGCCCCATAACTTTAGAGACACCAATAATGATGGGACAAAGAATTTTCTTGAGCCCTGGACCTATCCAACTGTATAAAGCCACAACCGCTCTTCTGTCTAGCGGACAGCAGGATAATAAGATCTCACTGCTGGAAGCTGAAGCTAGACAAATCCAGACTGGAAATAACAGCGAGGGTAGTTAATCACGGGAACAATTACCAAGGGCTGTGATGGATTCTCCATCAAGGACTATTTTTAAATCGAGATTAAAGATATGCTCTAGTTCGAACAGGAATTATTTTGGGGAAATTCTATGGCCTGTATTATACAGCTGGTCAGACTAGATTACAGTGGTCTGTTCCGGCCTTAGAATCTAGGCAGGTACGGGGAAAGACAAGATATGTAGCGGGAGATTTTCAGAATCATCTAAACAATTTAGGATAAATCCTATTTACTTTAGGGGATTTTGCTGCATAAGTTTCATTAACATGCTTTTAAGAGCTCTCAAAATCTAGTTCACTCTGTAAAGTTTCAAAATACCCAAAGTCACCCCCATGGCCAACAGATCCAGCTTTGAGGCAATTTTTTGTATTGGTTGATATTTGGCAGGTGCTGTCCTATCATATCAAGCTACCATACAGGAGACAAATGGGACCTTCATTACATCCGTGTGGGGAGCTTAGATCACTTGGGCATTAGTTCTACCAATCACTCCACTTCCCAATCATCATGCATATCTGAAAAGTCATTCAATCACTCTGCAAATCTTCCCCTCTCATTATTGGCCTAGGCTATTTCCCCTTCCATATTTGCCTTGAAATATAAGGGAGACTGGCAGGGATATGCAGTTTATTTGTCATAAACAGCAGCTGCTTTTCCCAAAAAGCCATAAAGTCAATAAAACGGTGCTTTTTCAAAACAGAGGGAAAAAATCCATACATAGAAATGTAGCGGAGGGGATCCTGGGAATTACCGACCCAAGAGCCCAGCTGCAGTGGAGTGAAAACCGATGCAGAGTCTAATTAAGGGTCAGACTAGTACAAAACTTGGGTAAGTATAATCTGATCAAGTCAAGCCTGCACAGTTTCAATAAGGGGAAAAATTATGCCTCTAACCTGTTAGAGTTATTTGAAAAAGTTAAAAAAAATAAAGGTGACCCAATTGGAATAATTTAGGTGGATTTTCAGAGAATTTATGACAAAGGTGCCTCATAAGAGATTAAGGAAAACAAATACTCAACAGGTAAAGGGCAAAGTCATGTAAAGGATTAATATTTGCTAAGCAAAAGGAAACAAAGAATGCTCCCTAAATTAGAGAGAGAGGTTAACAGGGGCAGCCTAAATTAGTGATTTGCTTGAAGACATGGACAGTGAGCTGCAGGAGACTATTGTCTTTGCTAAGCAGGATGACCTAAAGAGTTTGAGAATCTTCAGATGGATTTACAGCAGAATGGGGGAAACGGGATGATGGAATTCATTTCAAATAAGTAAGGCTAATAATACACCCTGGCAAAGCAAATAAACTTATCACGATGGATATGGAACTCGTGTGGCCATATCAAGCTCTATTTAGGAGCCATCAGTGTTCCATGAAGATGTATGCTCTGTGGGTCCCATTACTTTAGAAGCAGGTAGGATATTTTTGGTACATTTTCAAAAATAAGGGAGATAATGAACAGTGATAATGTTCTTCCATAGACCTAAAATTTAGCCGTTTCACCTTTGATGATGCTGATAGGGGAAAGGATAGCTGGATATGGAGATACTAATCTCTCATCTTAACTAAGTAACTCAGAATATTCAGCCAGGAGAGAAGAGCCAGATGAATCAATGGAAGAGTTCAAGATAGGAACCCAGGATAGTGAAAACTGATCAGGGACCACAGTTTGACTATAGCTCAGATCTGAACACAAGGATGACTGGAGAAGAGCAGTGCCTGAGGCACTCAGAAGGAATTGAAAAAGACACTACAGAGTTTATGACATCTAACCTGGAAAATTCACTGCTACAGGAACTCAGAGCCAGCTAGTGTGGCTGGGTTTTACACAGCGCTAGATCATTGACCATGAACATCGGTTATAATGCCCGTTAAGGTAAGGAATTCTATTCCTAGCTCTAACACGGGAGGTGGGACGAGTCACTTCACCTCTTCTGTACCAAAATGTTTCCCCCGTTGCACAGCGGAGATAATGCTGACCAGGGTTTGGAGTTCATGCAAGTTACATGTGTTCACGGAGATCACCAGACGGAAGGCTCTCTGGAAGCAGGAAGTAAAGCTACTTGATCGCAGGCTTGAAGGTGTAATCAAATGCCTGCAAAACAGAGGTGGTGTATCAAGAAGGGCTTCCCACCTTCCTCCTGTGCCGCTTTGCAAGCTTTATTTAAGAGAGTTATAGAATAGGAAGCAGTTCCCCATACTGGCCGTTGCCAGAGGCACAATACTGCACGAAGTCTGATTGGGTGCAGGTAGACCATATCCTGTGGCATGGCAACATCATTTGCTCTAGACCCGCCCCAAGCTCTCAAGTCCTGCACACCTCATTGGGCTCCCAGCATGAGCACAGTCTGAGGACAACATAAGCTAGACTGTTTCTTTTAAGAAAAACTATCACACAAACCACACAGCCAACCAGAGCAATCAGACATTTGTTCTAAGGGCACCTATAAGGTGAAGATGGAATGGATGCCTTCATCGGCCCACGCGTTCTGCTGTTAGCACGGTCAGACCTTCAGTAGCATCGTTTCATAACGAGAGCAATACAGTGCAGCACACGCTACTGGAGGGGAGCTCTTTGGTCAGCTCACTAACCATTCATTTCCTGGTGACCTCTAGGCGGTTTGTTGTACAACCTCTCCTGGCACTTCCAATGCCCTATACTTTGCCCTTCTCGCCCAGCGTCACCGGTTCCCCCAGACAATCCGCCTCCAAGGATGTGTGCATTTAACACTGTGGCCAGGCTTCAGCCCGAGGGACACATACCTGGGCTCTGGATATTAGGCACATCATACACACAAACTCCCCGTACTGAGTCAGATTGGGGGAGCTCTGCCGCACACCCCGAGGGACATGCATGCTCCTCCAAGTCATCAAGGTTCAGTGCCCAGGACTGACATGAGCTTGTCTGAACATTAAGAGAAAGTCTGTGAAGCCACCTGAAGATCACTCCATCCCAGCACCCATATAATAGGCATACAGTGTACTAAAACTTTAAAGAAGGATCACTGTTTCCAGCAGTGGTTCCCATAGATGCTTCACACCCAGGAGGACCTAGGAAAACAACATGAACATGCTGATTCAAAGCGTGTATTCTCTTTGCTGGAGGGGAAGGACAAGGTATTTGGGGCACATTAGCATCGGATGTGTGCGTACAGCCTCATTTTTCAGCCTATTTAGAATGCAATCCTGGCTGCCTCTGGACAAATATTTGACATACACTTTTTTCTTGGCCTGACAGCTCATGCAAGCAAATTCAATTTAAGGGAGGTTGGTTCAGTGCTTTTCATTAACAATACTCCAAGAAAAAAAAATGTAATTCCCAAGACTAAGGAAAAAAAACTTTTCATCATGCGAAACAAACACAGAGTGAATCAATCAAATCTGGTTCTCCCATGACATGAGAGGATGCATCATTGAGCAACACTGATCACTCCGAGTTAGTGATTTCTTGCCTCACCTGCAGAGGAGAGATTTGGTGCCCAGGGGCCACTGAAAAGGCTGCAAAACATCCCATGTATACTTTCACCACTTACACAAATGCAATGCTATTCAGAGCAAAACTTCCTTTTGCCAACTTAAGGAGAGCACAGTCAACACTCTTGGATCTCGGATTATCTTCCGATTAATTTAGTGTTGGAAGATGCCAGGCTGACAGCCCTCCAGACTCAAGCCCCCTATTTCTGCAAAGAAGGTTTCAGGGGCTCAGATTTTGAAAAGAAACCTAAGGGCGTTCACCGCCCAATGGAATTAGGTATTTTTAGAGCGCCCTTCATCACAATACATGAAGGTTGGATTGCCAAAGGAAAATCCAGAAGTTAAGTGCCTAACTCTAATTGCAACGCATTGAGAGCTGGGCATCTAACTTCCTTCTGTTTCTTTGCAAAACCCCAGCGCTCATGCATCACCATGCAGGGAGCTCTAGAAATACATAAAGAACAGGAACAGCACACGACGAACGCACATACACACGCCTGGACCAATCAATACACCTCATTCCTTCAAAGTCATCATCTTCCAGGCTGAGAGGAGAGTTTCCATATGTCTCCATGGCCCAATTTAGCCCATGGGGCCAGGGACCATTTCATACCTAGACCACTGACAATTTGGTGGGTGTGGGAAGTGCCATGCTTTGGCATTTGGTAGCTGGATAGTGACAGCTAATATCTGCCCTGAGCCTTTAGTTGCCTTTGTGGTCATAGGCCCATCTGCACTGTAATAGTCATAATGCAAGGCGAGGCTGGGTTACTTTGAGCGGGGAAGTAGAAGATTTTATGTTTTAAGCCCAAGTATTTAAAATAAATCCAAGACGTTGAGAGCCTGGTTTATGTTATAACGGGAGAGGTGCGTTAGTACACAGCATCCTACAGCCCAGGTGGGGCATGGAAAGAGCCAATAACACCTCAGACCTGACTTAATGGAAGGGCAAGAGAACGGCAGCGCTCGATAAAGGCAACACACAAGATGCCGCTGCCAGGAACATGCCAACGGTAGTCTGGTAGAGCGGTGCTCAGATTGGACCATGCTAGGACACGGCAGAATCCTAGCACCTCCCCAGCCAGTCATTCTCTGCCACGGAGAGAGGCACTAGCGCAACTGGACAAAGGGAAGATGCTTTGGACTCCCCTTCCGCGGCGCCTTATCAGGTAGGCGCGAACACGGTACAGCTGCTTGCTTCTGCGCAAGCCTGGCATCTCCTTCTCCTCAGGCACAGCCAGGGAAGCCCCTTCAAATGGGATTTCTCCCCACTGGGTTTTTCCTCCAGTGCAAATCTATTTCAAGAGAAGGAAAGAGAAAGCATTTCCAGCCCGTCTGAGGTTTTATTCGGCGAAAGCTCTGGCTCAGGAATAATTGCTGTTTGCTATAATTGGAGAGATGCAGGAAGGGAGCAGATACAAGCGGAGCCTGGTGCAATTTTGGGAGATTTGTTACGCTTAGCTCACTTCTCTCAATTTCAGCAGCTCAGACACTTATGACCCTGTTGCTCAGCTTATTGTGAAAATAGCTTTTATTTACTGCACTTCCATTAAAGATGAAATCCATGCGCCGGGTTCACAGGGCAGAAAATCACAGTTTACGTCTCAGCTTATCTCCCTTCAGTGGCCCCAGCTCATTTTAACTCTGGCTCAACCCCAGCTGCTGTTCAAGAACCACTTCAGAGTGCGCTTTGGAGTGGCAGAGGCCCAGAACGGGCGTGAGCCCATGGGGATGGGGTGCTTTTAGAGTCAGGTCCCATGGCATGGGCTAGCTCTAAGCAGAGGAAAGGACCATGGTGCGTGTGGGCTCCATGTCCCTCTGGCAGGTGGTATCTCAGTACCGGGTCGGGATGCGTGATCGATACTTCAAGGGGATCCCACAAAGCTTCGCTCCCACATGCGGGGCTGTGCATGCTCACAGAGAGAAGGGCAGAGGACTGGGACATACTCTACGTCCTTCCCTGGAACACATTTTAAATACCTGCAATTTCATGCAACCTGGGCCAGTCTAAAAGACAAGAAGTGTTGCCCTCCAGCTGTATTTAAGGAGAGCTAGAGGGTACGTTCTCTCTGGCAGGGGTGATTCAGCAGTATTCCAAGGGAGAGACCCCCTCGGAGGCAAGATTTTAACAACAGTCCCTCCAGCACTTCCAGGGGCATGTTGGGAAAGGCGTAAACACGCCGGCTTCCAGCCACAGGTTTGTGCCCCAGAGATGATGGTTTGCATGAGGAAGGGGAGTCAGGGAAGGAGGAAATAGACAGAGCACGAAGATAGCCCCATAGGAAAGGCTATTGAACAAGAGGACGACAAAAAGTTCCTGGCTCCCTTTGCAGAAGCTAGGGGAGGGGCTGAGAGTACAGACAGGAATGGGAGAAATCCAAGTTGCAGTGAGAGCTGCTATGCTGCAAAACTCCAGGAAAGAAGCGGGAGCCCCACCGATGGAAACCTAACTCAACCAGACAGTGCAGTGGAGAATATAGGACAGGGAAGAATCCTACCCCGGGCTCCGCGGAGGGATGCGATGCAAGGGAAGGTCTCTGCATCTCCAGTTCCTAGAGGCTCTGGGAGTGGCCACTCTCCAGGAGTCACCCTGCAACGGCTCAGCAGAGCTGCTGGGTCTCAACACAGAGCAGAGGCGCAGTTATACAAAGCGGGCTTGGGCGCCACTCCTCCCTTCTGCACCCACTTGCTTGGCAGCACTTGGGCCCTGCCTCTCCCAGAGCTACGGCAGCCATGCAGGCATCAGAGAGCCTGTCACTCCAGCACGTCAGGCGAGAAGGAAATGAGCAGAGACTCGGTGCAGTTGTCTCTCCATTTGCTGGCTCTTCCCCTTCAGTGAGGTGACACTGCGAGCCGCATTAACCTCGGTGTCAGGGACAGAGACCCTCAGCACAAGCACCAGGCACTCTCCTGGCCCTTCCGAGAGGCCATTTAATGCCAGACACGCTGACTCCAAGGACAGTTGGAGATGGGTTCCCACTGCCAATGTGGAGTTGCTAAGGTTACTTACTCAGCTGCCTAATTACAGAAGCCATCACTCTAGCCAAGATCAGGAAGAGCGGACAGAAAAAAAAAACATTAAAAAAATGCAGACAATTTGTACGGCACTAAGGCAAGAAACTGTCACCTAATGGGGCTGCATGTTGGAGCAATTATAACCCTATAGCAACATCCTGTCTCCTCTTGCCCGGAGGACGGCACACAAAGGGAGACGAGGTTGTTGGACAGGAGAGTGGGGAGCAGCAGCCGTCTCAGTCCTTAGGAAGCAGTGAGTCCTGGTTTATACAGGTTTCAGAGTAACAGCCGTGTTAGTCTGTATTCGCAAAAAGAAAAGGAGTACTTGTGGCACCTTAGAGACTAACCAATTTATTTTAGCATAAGCTTTCGTGAGCTACAGCTCACTTCATCGGATGTAGTTCACGAAAGCTTATGCTCAAATAAATTGGTTAGTCTCTAAGGTGCCACAAGTTCTCCTTTTCTTTTTGCTGGTTTATACAGGCCATTTAAACTCCCCTTCGGGCCCTTAAGAGCCTTGCCTTGGGTTTAGTACCATTCCCTCGCCCCCAGCTCATTTAACGGTCACAGCCCCTTCTAACACAAGAGAATGAACGGGTCCCAACACCACCACCAAACGATCAAGGCAGGCACTTGGATAGCACTTTTCTGTAGCTCCTCAGTATCCAAGCTCCTCTAAATGCTGTATGGTACAAACATTAAGCCTCTCCGTGCCCCGGCGCAGATAGGTAGATCTTATCCTTGTTTTATACCAGTGATAACGGAGACACAAAGATAGAGAGTGAGGTGCCCAAGGTCAAGGAGCAACTCCAGGAATAGAATCCAAGAATGACTCAACCACAGCTCTAACCACTACAGAACACTCCCTAGACTGTGTGGCAGATAAGGAGAGAGACTGGCTGGCTCTAGAACTGGATACTTGCTCAGCATAGAAACACAGGGCTGGAAGGGACCTTCCGAGACCACCTAGCCCAAACCCCCTGCACTGAGGCGGGACCCAGTACATCTAAACCATCCCTGAGAGGTGTGTGTCTAACCAGTCCTTAAAAACCTCCAATGTGGGGGTTCCTACAATCTGAGTTGAGAGCCTGTTCCAGAGCTCACTACCCTTATAGTTAAAAAGTTTTCCCTAATATCTAACCTAAATCTCCCTTGCTTCAAACTCAGCAGATTACTTCTTGTCCTACCTTCAGCGGACATGGAGAATAATGCATCTTCGTCCTCTTTATAACTCAACATATTTGAAGACTTATGCAGACTTATACCCCACCCCCTCACTCTTCTTTTCTCAAA
The DNA here is from genome assembly GCF_015237465.2 of Chelonia mydas. NCBI lineage: Eukaryota > Metazoa > Chordata > Testudines > Cheloniidae > Chelonia > Chelonia mydas. Next base: position 9,763,188 of record NC_057857.1, read on the forward strand.
ACTAAATGTGCCCAGTTTTTCTAACCTTTCCTTATAGGTCAGGTCCTCTAAAACCTTTCATCATTTCTGTGGCTATCCTCCGGACTCTCTTCAATTTATCCACATCTTTTTAAAGTGTGGCATCTGGGGAGCCACTTTGGGATGGTGACTGCATAGTTTTACAGCTCCTTCCCCAACTCCTCTTAAAGTGACCTGCCCAAAACTGGACACAGTCGCCCAGCTGAGGCCTCAACAGTACCAAGTCGAATGGGACAATTACCTCCCCCTGTCTTTCCTATGTATTAACTCCAGTTAATACAAGCCAAAGTGACATAAGCCTTTTTCACAACTGCATCAAAATGCTGACTGGTATCCAGTTTGTGATCCATAATAGCCCCACGATCCTTTTCGGCACCACTCCCACTTAGCCAGTTATTCCCCATTTTGTAGTCGTGCATTTGACTTTTCCCTCCCTACACGCAGTACTTTGCACTTGTCTTAACTCAATTTCATCTTGCTGATTTCAGACCAATTCTCCAGTGTATCAAGGTCATTTTGAATTCTAATCCTAGCCTCCAAAGCGCTAGCAGCCCCTCTCAGCTTGGTGTCACCCACACACCTGGATCTTTCCTAGCTTACAAAGAAACTGGGCACCAAGGTGGAGAATTCAGAGATCCACTGAAGAAACAAGACCAGCTGAGGCTTCTGCCTTAGACTCATAGACTAATCAGAGTTGGAAGGGACCTCAGGAGATCATCTAGTCCAACCCCCTGCTCAAAGCAGGCACAATCCCCAATTTTTTTTTTGCCCCAGATCCCTAAATGGCCCCCTCAAGGATTGAACTCACAACCCTGGGTTTAGCAGGCCAATGCTCAAACCACTGAGCTATCCCTCCCTCCTCCTTACACAACAAAGAGGGAATGCACAGAGAGAAACACCCACTCTGAGTTGGGGTTGGTCTGCACATGATGGTTAGACATTCCTTTTCCTGGAGCAGCTTTTCACACAAAAGGCTTCCTGCTCCAGCTTATGGGACTGAGAAGTAGGGGAAGGGAAAAGAACCCAGCTTTGAAAAGCGTTGGCAGGACCAATGCCAATGCTAGGCCATGAAGTCCACTAGGTCAGGACAATGTACCCACATGAAACAGTGTCCCATTCCACCACACCAATTACACCAGTGCCAGACTTAATATCTGGCAGCGTTATAGGGTAGGACACAGAGCAGCGTAGTATGAGGTCTCGAGACTGGGCCACCAGGGTGGGTTCTCTGTTGGGAAAGGAGGGGTCAGGAAGACGCTCACATTGCCAACGGACGGGACTCTGAGCGGAGAAGTCTAATCTGTTGCTATTCCGAGGTGACAGTAGTGCCAATGCGTAGCTGTATTTTAAAAAGGCAGAGAGCAGCAAGAGAAACAGCAGCATAAACCGCAGAGAGAGAGAACCCCAGAAATCAAGCACTCATCTCAGTGTCTCCGTCGCACTCCCACCATGCTCCCATCCCCTCAGGGACTTGTCAGACTGGCATGGTAAAGCATATGCTCGGAAACAGAGAAAGCACTCTTAAATAAACTTGGAATCTAGACGTTGCAAGGAGACAGAGGTAGGGCTGGGGAAGGCATCTTTTCTCTTAGCAGAAACTGCCCGACAGCTCGTCTGCTGCCGTCGGGAGCTCATGGCCTTGTCACTCACGTCTCCACAACCCCCTCAGAGACAGAAACAGATTTATTTTTAATTCTAGGCTACAAACGCAAAGTTGTCTGGGCATCTAACAAAGTCCAAAGAAAACCAGAACTTAAGAGGGTGTGTGTGGGGGTGGGGGGGGAAGAGATACAATCAGCACAGCCCGATGATAGAGGTCTATAAAATCATGACTGGTGTGGAGAAAGTGTTATTTACTCCTTCTCATAAACTAGGGTCACCAAATGGAATTAATAGGCAGTGGGTTTAAAACAAACAAAAGGAAGTATTTCTTCACACAACACACGGTCAACCTGTGGAACTCTTTGCCAGATGATGTTGCGAAGGCCAAGACTATAAATAGGGTTCAAAAAAGAACTAGATAAGTTCATGGAGGATAGGTCCATCCATGGCTATTAGCCAGGATGGGCAGGGATGGCGTTCCTAGCCTCTGTTTGCCAGAAGCTGGAAATGGGCAACATGGGATGGATCACTTGATGATTACCTGTGCTGTTCATTCCCTCTGTGGCACCTGGAACTGGCCACTGTTGGAAGACAGGACACTGGGCTAGATGGTCCTTTGGTCTGATCTAGTATGGCCATTCTTATGTTCTTATGTAATCCCTTTGGAAATTGGTGAAATAAAAGAAATTCAGAGAAGAGGGACTGCAGCCAGCTAAGGAATTCATCTTTCCCCACAACACCAGAGCAGATGCTGCACAGGGTTTCGGGAGCAAATGAAAAAGACATGGTAAACGTTCACCCCATCTCTGCATCTGAGCATCACAAATCCATTCTACACAACGTGTGTTCCAGCAGTACCATTGTGCGTGGGGCGGTACATACACAGAAACAGCCTCTGCCCTGCTCCAAAGAGCTTCCAGTCTAAAGAGGAAAGCAGATGGGTAGCGGAAAGGCAGGAGAAAGGACACGTCTGGGATTAGAGCTGGGCAAATAATGGGTTTTTCAGTTCAGTGGCCAAGCCAAAATAAAAGATGAACTAGAATAGGTTTGAATCGAAAAAAAACAGACAATTTTCTTTTAAAAAAAATTGTCAAACCAGAAAACTTGAAAAAATGGTTTCAAAATCTATCAAAATGTTCCAGTCGACTCAACATTATTTTGGTTTCGCTTTATTTAGTTTCAGTTTGCATGTTCCAGGTGTTTTCACCTGGGCGGGGGGATTTAAACTGGCTGCATTTGAAATCAAAACACCGTTTTGAATCAGTTTGACGAATAGTTTCTAGGTCCCCCCCTCCCCCCCGCCATCTCCCAAAATGGATTTTTCCACAAAATAATCATTTAGTAGAAAAAGTTTCATTCAGCTTTTGTTGGGATGAGGAGTAGAGACAACGTGATTTGTCCCAGGTAGGGCAAAATGGCTCCAGCAGAGACAGGAATTGAACCCAAAACGCCCATGCCCCAGTCCAATCCCTCAACCACAAGACCATCCTTCCTCTGAGTGATCCTGGGGCCTCACCCCCCACCTGCCTGTCTGGTTGCATTTATGCTTTCCCAGCCACACAGATGGAACAGTGGCGAGCAAAGCCGGCGTGATGCCTGTAAAGGATGCAAACAGCTGAGGAGCAGGAGCGGCTAGATGCTGTGGCATCCTTAGGGCCACTCCTCTGGAAGCCGGGTTGCCGTCTGCTCTTGCTTCTCCCTTCATAACTGAGCCTGTGCTGCTTGGATAATCCATTAGGCAGGTGCCTGCTAAACAGCTGTGAAAAATTTGTTTTCATTCGCAAGCTCTCAAACTCTCCTCCCTTAACTGAAAGCAAACAGCAGCAAGGTTGGAAATGGCAGGAGGTGTAATGAGGCTGGAGGAGATGACCGTTTTGGGGTTAAAGGAGAGGAGCAAAAGCAACCAGGGCTGTGCCAGCCTGTCCTGGCTCACCAGTCACCTCCTGGGTTTATTCCCTCATACCAAGCTTCCTCTGCCTTTGACCTACTAAACAGAGCTAGTGCGACACGCCCAAGAGGAAGCGAGCACTGAAGTGTATCAGGCCCCTCTTCAGAGCTTTTGTTCACCACTCTGCCCTCTTCCCTACCTCAGGGTTATCCGGCCCTCACTAATCTATTCCCTCAAGCATGGTCCACACCAGGGGCTTGCCCATACCAGGAAAATGCATGGCGTTAGAACACGTTAACACACTGTCTACTTAGACCTGCTCTTGCCCTTAGCATGGACAAGCCTGGTGGTGCTTCAACAGTTAGCTGGTCATAGCTAACTCTAGGACAAAGTCATGTTTAACTGTACCTTCCCCATAGTATAGACAAGCCCACAGAGAAGTACTTATGGCCGGCACCCATTGTGTTCACCAAGCCTTTGAACAGAAAAAAATCCCTTCTCTTCCCCAGTTCTGCATAGGTTCTTATACCACGGTCATCCCTGTCGTATCTGAGCACCCTCCAGTCATGCAATTTGACTACACATCTCACAGGTTTGTTCTCTCATCCGCTCTCCAAGGGGAGCGGAGTGTCTAGGGTTTTTTAAACCATACATGTTGCTATGTATTTTTGTTAGCAAAGGTGAGGTCAAAGAAAGGGCAATGTATATGGTATTGCACCGAAATGGAAGATGATGCTTCTCCCCTGAATATAGGGCATGCGCCATCCTCCATTTCCCCCACATAATATCAGAAGACAGAAATTATTCCACAAGGGCAGAGCAGGGATTTGTTGGCAGCCATAAAACAGTGTTGCCTGTTTTAAATCCAACCTTTTCCCATTGCAATGCCCCCATTTAAAACCAGTTAGGGGGACCAATGATTTCTTAGAACGCTTTGGCTTTGTCATTTCCCAACATGAACCAAAACTGGAAGTCACTTTTTTAATCTGGTGTCCCAACCTGTCCTAGGATTCCTATTACAACAGCTCCCAAAGTATGTGGGTACTGTGCTGATACCTAGGAAGAGACTGTCCCTACCCCAAACTGCTTCTAGCAGCCACTTGTGGGGATGGAAAGAAAAGGTCCAGCAGGAGCAAGTGGCCCATTTGCCATATCATGGCAGAAAGGATAGCGTTACCCATTTTATGCCATCACAGGGAGAGGAGTCAAGTTTTATATGAAAGCTTAAGCTAGTACGCTGGACTAATTTATATTTAAGTTTACACCTTCTGTCAAGGCACCTTGCAGCCATAAATTAAGCTTCACATCTTCCCAGCTGGTGTTCTCCATTTCACAGATAGGGAAATGGAGTCATGATCTCAAGCTCATGAACGAAATCAGGAGTAGGATTTTCCAGGTCTGTTCTTTAACCTCTGAGTTTCTCTGGATTTATTTTCAATCCTCTCTCCAGTAAATATGTGGAAAGACCTTCTCCACCATTAGTGACCAATATTTTAAGCTGTGGCTCCCAGGCTAGAATCAGACATTAGACTTTCAAGCCAGAAGGGACCATCATGATCATCTAGTCTGACCTCCTGCACATTGCAGGCCACAGAACCTCACCCACCAACTCCTGTAATAGACCTCTAACCTCTGGCTAAATTATCAAAGTCCTCAAATGTTGATTTAAAGACTTCAAGTTGCAGAGATTCCACCATTTACACTAGTTTAAACCTGCAAGTGACCCGTGTCCCATGCTGCAGAGGAAGGCGAAAACCCCCTAGCATCTCTGCCAATCTGACCTGGGGGAAAATTTCTTCCCAACCCCAAATGTGATGAGTTAGACCCTGAGCATGTGGGCAAGATCAACCAGCCAAGCACCTGGGAAAAAATTCTCTGTAGTAACTCAGAGCCCTCCCAGTCTCGTGTCTCACCTCCAGCCATTGGAGATATTTGCTAATAGCGGTTGTGGATGGGTCATATACCATAGTAGGCAACCTCAACATACCATCCCCTCCATAAATTTAGCAAGCTCAGTCTTGAAACAAATTAGGTTTTTTGCCCACACAAATCCCCTGGAAGGCTTCTCCAGAACTTCACTCCTCCAGTGGTTAGAAACCTTCATCTAAATTCAAGCCTAAACTTGTCGATGGCCAGTTTATTTAGTGCACCCTGGCCACAAGAGGAGCCCTGTGAAAGCACACTTCCTTTGCTAGTACGACCAGAGCAGAGGTCTCCAGTTTTTACACGCCCTCCCAGCATCAGGGAAGAGACAAGGAGTCCCACTACGTAGGAACCTGCCTTTGCTGGATCAATCTAATTTACTTTTTTCCAGAGACAAGCAGCAGGATATTAACATCTCCTTGCGTCTCCCCCTGGATACCTTTAGAGGAGTTGAGAGAGAAGCAGCAATCTGAACCAACAGAGATAAAACAGTCACCCTACGTTAAGTGGTCATTCTTGGCTTTTATGCGACTGCCAGGGTGTATATTATTTCTATCCCAAATACTTTCTCCCTGTTATAAAACTCCCCCATTACAGGCTGGGAGCAGCCCTGCTCCAAACCCCCTCCACACACAGAGTCATCTCACCGCCCTGACCCCTCAATACAACGTCCCCAGAGGAGGCGGGGAGATATGAGAGAAGGTGTTCAAAAATGTGTGGCAGGTTATTCAAAACCAAACCTGAGCCCATGCCTGCCGGAGAATGGATTTATGGGCTGAGACGTTCTAAAAATTTCTTTTGAATGACTCTCTGCACATCATAAACTCAGCAGGGAAGCCTGCCAGAGAGGAACGCCAGCCAAACCCATCCCTCCTGGATCGCTCCCAGCCACACCAGGGATGGTGGGGAGCAGCTGGGAGGGTGGAGAACGCAGTTGAGAGAAGAAACTCAGCAGCTGTCTGCAGAGGGAGCTCACCCCTCACCTTCTTTAGCAGCCCCGAAGGCGGTGAGGTCTAGGTCTGATCCTAGGGAGCAGCCTGTTATTCTACTGGGCTGCTGATAATTGGAAGGTGGAGTATTATGTCAAGTTACGAGCACAAGGGTTTTGGGGAGTGAAGGGGGATTAAGTGGCTCATTGAAAGACATTGTAAAACCCTTCAGCACAAGGGGCAAGACATTTTAAAACTGCCTTTCAAACAAACCCAGGGGGCGAGGGCATCTCTCTCTGCACATGTGAGACTTGGCTGGTCGGACTGTACTGAACGTATGCAGCTCGGCAGAATGCTCTTGGGCAGAAGGCATTTGAGCAAGGCAGCAGGTGGGGTCCTGGATGGAGAGACCTGAAGTGGTCCCACTCCCTCGGCTTGAAGGCACATCCATCCTGCCCAGATCAAAGCTCTCATGCCCCCCACTCCAGGTTTCACTTTCAAGCTAAAATAAAGGATAGTTCAGAGGTTAAGCAGAGAAGAAAGCCACTTTCCGCAATGCAGAACAAACACCCAACAGTGAACCTTGCATGTCTGTCCACGGCAGGATCCTAGCTGCTTTAGAAACACCCCAAGCCACCCGACACCAGCCCACGCAGCCAGAGTCCCAGACCTCCTCTCTGGCTGGCACTCCATGTGATAATGCACTGTCCTGATCGGTCCAGCGTTGCCCCCTTGAAGCCGCAGAAAGCCAGCAATGCAGAGAGGATAGTCATTTGGCCTGTCTGGTGCTTTGCAAGTGAAGAATAGAAAAGAGCAGTAGTGCTGGAACTAATATCATTAGTGTGGAGTAGTCTAATGAAGTAGGTGGTTTTTTTCCAAGTCCCAGCTCCTGGAGTCATGTGATTAAAACAAAGATATATGTTTCTAGTCCTTGTGGTTGTGAGAAAAAAATCTGAAAAATGTGACCCCAGAGAAACTCAAAAAACAAAAACCCAGAATGTATTACTTTTTTAAAATCTCATTTTAAGGAAAGTGACTCATGATTTTTGAATGCCTGGAGTTGGCCACACCACAGGCCCTACTCCTTATCTAATGGTACAATGGCTGCTGAGCTTACTTCCCCAGTGGGTTGATTGGTAATAGATCCCTCAACTCAAAACAGCAAGAGAGGTGTTTAAAGAAACATTAAGACAGCTTTGCTCCCTCACCTCCCTAACCTTAAGGGAGTTCTGGATGCTGAAATTTTACATCAATCGCTACCATGTAAACATAGAGCATCAGTTGGTTTGGGGGCTTCAGTACAGGATCAGAATGAAGGGAAAGCGGGGCTGAAAAGGGAAATGACCTTTCCTCCAGCACCACTCTCTTCAACACAGTCCCGTTACACCATTGCAGGCAAATTGATGCAGGCTGTCTTTGCCAGATCTCACAAGCGAAGCAAGTTTATGGCCTGATTAAAGACTACAGGAAGCTGTGAGCTTTAGTGTTGGTAAATCAGTAGGTGGGTCACTCTATTGTTTGTCAGCATGGAGCCAATGACCCAGCCTGCTGCCAGGAGGCAGTATGCTGCCAAAGGTGAGGGAAGACAAGACTTCCTGATTGCTTGTGGTTGTTCACAGTGCATGGGGAGCTTCAGGAAAGGGGCATTAGCTCCAGTGCTGGGGCCAATTAACAAATTTCAATATATATAAATAGATTCTGCCTCGCTGAAACTTACCCTGTAGTGTCCATGGAGAGAATATTCCACTTCCTGTCAGGCACGGCTTCTGCCCACCCCAGGGGCAGTTGCAGCAATTCCGGAATTTAGAAATTGTAGCAAATACAAAATAACCCCCGCTTGCTCATTACCTTATTCACTACCACAATGGTGCCAAGCTAAAATATACCCCTCAGGAAATGCAGAGCTCATGTTGCAGAAACCTTCACTTAGCACCGTTGCATAGCAGAGATGTTTTGTGCACTGGGACACATTTCCTGGGAACCAGTTAAGGCCGCTTTTGATTTAACAGTTTATGGCAAACATTGAACAAGCTACCCAGGATGAGGAAATGTATCTCACAAACAAACGGTTAAACAAAAACTGGCTCTTGGGTACCACAGCGCGCACACAAAAGTTCAACACGAAATGCATTTCCCAACTACCTATGCACCTGTAATGCTGCTTTTTGCATGCAGTGCCCTTGTTTTATTAAAATATGTTTTAGCACTTAAAGGATCCCAGCTAGGTTCTATATCTGACACTCCAAAGATGGGACTTTGGGCAAGTCCCTATACGTCTCAGTGCCTCGCTTTTCCCATCTGTAAAACGGGGATAATTGCCTCCCGATAAATTGCTTTGAGATTTACGGATGAAAAGTCAAGGAGCAAATGCATTCCTTTCCTTCCATCGGTCACTCAGGTTGGAGATAGTTTTCTGAAAGGCTGGATTTAAAAAAAGGGCAGCAGCACATCTGTTTCTGAATGTTGCAAAAATTGAAGGAGACTCCACAGGAGAATCAGATCCGCAATTGTTTCTGAGAGTTCGCTTTAAAGGGAGGGTGAGCAGCAAAGGACCGGCACCGTTTAGGTTTCAGCAAGACATTTACAGCCTCCCTCATGAGCGCGGCCCCAGCAGCAGCAACCCCTGCCTGTCAGCTGGGCTCCTACCGTGTCTATGGCCCAGGAGTGATTTTTTCCCCCCAAGCACGCGAACGTGAGCGTCGATTTCTTCAGGCTGTGGAGGATGCACACCTCCTCCACGAGCACTATTTCTGCCAAGCTCCAAAGCTGCTGGAGCTGTGCGTGAAAGTTATTCCTACGCACTGCCACAGTCCTGGAAGAATAGTTCCCCCTGCCCATCCTTTCGGAACTCAAATGGAAGCACGTATTTTCCTCCAAAAACTCACGTTCGGGTCCAGAGCCAGCCCACGGCATGGCTGATTGGAGAGGAGAATTCTTTAGGAAGTTACAAGGGAGTGGGGGGTGGGGGGGCGGTGCAGAGGCCATCTGCTGCCCTCACTAACAGCATGCTCCAGTGAGGCAGGCTGTAACACTCAGCAGCTTGGAAAGCGCCTTGGATCCTTCGAGATGAAAGGTGCAGTATTCTCGGAATTTAGGATATCCAGGGGCTTTGTTACAGTACACAGTGCCTAGCCCAGTTTTATTGCTAGAAAACCGAGTTCATCTGAAACCTGGGGCTGTTTGGGTGACAAATGTGCCCCCAGGGCCTTTCCTTGGCTCCACAGGATATTGAAAAGATAAGAGCCCTGATGTGAACAAGTCAGGCTGAGCAACAACTCCTCCTTCTAGGGGCAGCTTTTAGGGGTGGCTCGCAAGGACCTGCCTGTTTAGACAAGGGACCTACCATTCACACGCCTCAGTAGCATTCCATAGGCTTGATCACCAAATATGCCTGCCCCACACCTGGAATGCTCCAGGGATGAATGGAAACTCTACCTGGTTCATGTCTTTCCTCCCAGGCTAAGCCAGAGGGTCCTTATGGGCAGCTGTCCCTCCAGTGCCAAAGCCATCACCACACCCTCTCACAAGGCTCAGCCAGCTTCCCTGCATTATTCCATCCCTACCCCAGGCTGCTGGGAGAGCTTAAGTGCCAGCACTATGCAGATTCCCCCGTTCCTCTCCTTTACACGCAATGTAACCAGCCCCATCTCCCAAAACCAGCCCTGGCCTAGGCTCACCTTTAGCCACATGGAGGCCATGCTGGTAAGGAGAGGGACACACTTGAGTGAACACACCTTCTCTGGAACATCCCCCATTATCAACGGCATCTACCCTCCAGTGGTTGTCTGTCTGCAGACCTGGCTCCTTTGGAATTCCAATGCCATGTAAACCAGCTGACTGTGCCCCGTCTCATCAGGCACAGAACTGACCCTGGTCACTTTCAGGCCTACGATCTAGGAACGAAGCCACCCTGTGAACAGGGTCCAAATGAAGCCACGCCCTGAGAAAGCTCCAGCTGGTACAAACCACCACCCAGGTACACTCCACTCTACTCAACAGGGAGCCAGGGCAAAGTTGAGTTCAAGGTCTCACATTCAAAGCCCTCCGTGGGACAGGTCCAAAATATCACCTCTCCCGCCTTGAGCACAACCTGCCACAGGGTGGGTTGAGGGGGGCATGGATCAACCAACAGGAGAGGCTTGGGAATGCAAGGCAGTGATTGTTCCTAGGAGCTGGGCCCAGACTGGGGAACTCCCTGCCACAAGAGATTTAGAATGAGTATGGGCCTTGGGTGTCCAGAAACAAATGCCCGAGTCACCTCTTCGGCTCCACCCTCTGTGGCCCAGACCCTACAAACCAATCAACCTCTGCCCTGCCGGCTACGAAGGAAGAAAGAAGAGATTGTTCATTGTTTCTATTTTTAAATGCCTAGAAAGGCGCCATGGAAGTACCAGAACCTAGAGAGATTGCTGTTGTCCACAGCGGAGCAGGGGCTGAGGAAAAGAACACACGCAATCAATCACATTAGCTGGAGGAGAACAACGATACTCACCCCCAGTTCAGCCAAGAATTGCCCTCCCTGGGCCCCCCTTGCTGCGTGCCCTCTGCTCCCAGTTTCCCCTGGCAGGGGAACAGACCGTGGGGCGGGTGAGGCCCAAAACCAACACCCAGAGGCAGGGTGCTGACGCCCTGGAAGAATTTCCTGGGCAGGTCACAGGGCTGGAGGGAGAATTTAATGAGTCTCTTTAATTTAGATTAGAGGTCCCCCCTCCTTTCACGCAGCTGCTCTCAGGACGTGTTTAGGATGAGAGTGCAACGCGATGGCAGGAGGTGGGGGTGGATAAACAGGAATGACAGACCTGGTTCTCCCCTCACTCCCTCTGACAGCCACTGTACTGAAAGCTCCACACAAGGGGCTGCTGTGATCCCGGAAAGACCAGGTCAGGGTTTATAGCCCTCTCAGCCACAGGGCTGACCTACAGCAGAAGAGGCAGCTTTCTAACGGAGAACTAAGTGGAGTCAATCGACTGGCATCTGCATTGGGGTCAGCCCCCCTGGGAATTCCTGGTTCAGTGGTAAACGGACCTGTCACGAGGCAGGAGTGCAGAGCAGAGTGAGCACAAGGGGTGAACCCCACATGGATAACGAGGTCACCGGCATGTCAGCAGCTCTCCTCCAGCTCCTCTCTCACCCCAAGGGGCAGGTCAGTAACTGCGATGGGCTCCCAAACTCAGCGAGAGCAGCCAGCCGTTAGGAGCACCACAATATCTGAGGGCAGATCCACTTTGCTCAGGCCTTCTCCAGCTCCCAGCTTTCCTGCCATCCTACACAAGCCTGGTGTTTGCTATTGCAGCAGGCTATTGACTCGGGAGCACTGAACCATGTAGATGACCTTACGGAACAGTTGGTTAGAGGCAAAAAGCCCACGCCGTTGCCAGCAACTACTCTGTCAGTCACTCAATCCCATATTTTAATGTCCCACACGCAGCCCGTGGTAGGCAATAACCCAGGGAACTAGGAAGCGGCAGGGAACAGATCGACAGCCTGGGAAAGAGACATCTGAGCCAGCAGAAGCTGGGGAGGGGGAAGAATTTGCTGGGCACCTGGGATGCTCTGTTCATTTGGGGTGGGAGGGAAGACGACTAAAGGGAGAGCTGGTCAGCACACAGGAGATGCTAAAACAAGGCTTCCGTTTCCTTCCCACGGTGGGTGCTGAGCAGAATCCCAGCCCTCCTCCCCACAGCTGACTCATATGCAATTACTGCAGCAGCCTCCGAGCCCTTCCGTGCTCCAGCCCAGGCTGCGGACCTGGGGACAGGCGAGAAGACAAGAACCGAACAGAGGTCTTACGAGCGACACCAAGCCCGTCAGCAAGGCACAGTTAACTCTTCAGATGCGGCTTGGCAGCACATGGATTGCTTTGCCGTAAATCAGCCTTGCCCACCCTTTACTCGGTAGCCCCAACCGCAATCCGGGCCCCATCGTGCTGGCACTGGATAGACAGTCCCTGCAACACAGACAAGCGATGGGCAGGAAAACAGCCGCAGGGGGGGTGAACTAGGTCACCAGCAAGCCAGTGGAAACAGAACCCAGCCCTCTGGACTGGTCAGTCCAGTGCCCTAACCTCTGAGCTACTGTCCCATTCCTTCCCCTCCTCCTCACCTCTGCAGCTAAACTGTAAGCGCTTTATGGCAGGGATCATGGCTTTTTATGAGCTTTGGAAAGAGACTTCCTGGGCACTGTAAAAATTATGAATACTTAATAATGGAAACAAAGGTCCCTGGAGCGTCAGAGCCAGGCGAGAGAGGTGGATTTACTCCACAGCTTGGACATTGGCTCATGTCCTTGGTACTGAGCATGGCTTAAGACCTCCATGCCTCTTCACACTCTCACGCCTATGAACGAGAACTCGCCCTGCCCCTGCACTCCCAGCCATTCCAGGGTGCCTTCCCCGCTTTCCCCAGCGCCACTCCGCCTGGTGTGCCATCGGGTGCTCTCCTCCACCTCACTGCAGCTCGTTAGTGCGGCTGGCTGTGCAATTTGAGTTTTATTCTGGGGCATCAGAAGGGCAGAGATGATGCACCGGAGGCAGCCGGCCCTGTAGGTTTCCGCCATCCTCCCACCACGGTGCACCACTTCCTGCTCACCTTACAGGAGATATGTGCAAAGCTACACTTATCAGGATCAGAAACAAATCCGGGGGCAGTTCTCCTCTGAAGGCCACATCTCCAGGCAGCCAAGAAACCTGGCCCTTGCCTCCTCTCCTCTCCCTTAACAGGATAACCCCTGTGCATATCCTTGGGAGTAATGCAGCCAACTCGCAATAATCTTCCTAAATTCAGCAGTTACCAGGTGCCTGGGAAATTTCTTTTACTGCTGATGCTGCTAATGGAAAATTTCTTCCCTTTCTCTGCTGCTTGCAAAGCCAAGTCATGGGTTCCCTAGCTCCTACAGGGTTTGCCTTTTAGAGAAAGATAGGGAGGCTGGAAGCATGGGGTTAGGACGACGTAGGCATTGTGGGGAGCAGATGAGAGACAGCTGGAAACATGCTGGTTCCTTTCTTTCCTATATGAGCCTCATTCAGGACAGATGGGGTATCGTCTCCATCCAGGACTCAGCCCCTTTTGTCGCAATTAGCAACAAGCCAACTTGTCCCTCTGTGCCGTGTTCTGCCGCCTCCTTGTTCAGAGCGGGAGGAACATACTGAAGGTAACTGAGAGATTGCACCAGAGTAACCCAACTTCCTCACTTGCCTGGCAGATACAGAGTAGATAACACAGGAGCCAAGCAGTGTCCTCTGGTCCCAGGGGAGGCAAAGAGTTACATACCTGTTGTTCAAAGGTACCCTCAAAAAGATGTATCCAGACATCGGACACCAAGAACAACTGATTTTACATTCTGCATGCTTGGCATCTTCAATAAATTAGCTGTCTCCATGCTGTCTGGACACTAGGAATCCTAATCAAATTAGCAGAGCCCCAGCAGCAACCCGAAAACATTTGATTATTTTACATGGCATCACTTCCTAAGCGGGCTACTGACAAGGTTCCTGTCTGTTTCACTCTGCTGCTGTTCCTACAGAGCAACAGATGCAGAACCAGGGGCTGAAGGCAAAAGGGGAGAGAGAGAGAATAAAGAGGAGGGAAAGGACGATATTGGTTTCCTCTCCCTGTGCATGCAGCAGTAGTCAGAGGAGAGACACTCTCTCATTATTTCCAAATCATCCTAGATGCACTTGGGATACTGCACACAGTGAGAACTAATGTTACTGATCTCAAAAGCTTCCAACGTCAATGCCTTGATAGGACTTCACTTAGTCTGAGCTCTCAGCCTCACCGCTCCCTTCTCCGGGCACCTTGGTCAGGCCTTTGGCTTGACAATGGGCAGGTTTTTCAAACCATCCGAAAATGCTAGGGCTAGATCTGTATGGAAGGTGGTACAAGAACAATCCCTCCCCATCAGCCACCCACCCACCCACAGCAGGGAAATAACTTCTCCACCTGCCTCAGAGAACACTGGTCCCAAGCCAGCGTTCCAATGACCTAGGGATCATTTAACACACGGAGAAAGCCGACGGGTCTGTTTGGGGTTTAGGAGTCAGACAATGATGCGTGTTAACCTCACACCCAGAAGCAGAATCAAGGTCCGTGCCAGTTTGGTCTCATCCACATGGGTCAAGCAGATATAGGGAGCAAGGTCTGTACCTAACACAATGGGGTCCTGGGCTCTGACTACAATTCCTCTGCACTATGGCAATGTATATAAAATAAATAGTCTGAGACATTCAGTAACTGCTTTATGGAATGGGTATTTTGAGGGGGCCCACCCATCTGGGCCTCTTCTGTCTCCCCTCCCACCCTGAAAAACACACACACACTGGGAACTGAAGTTCCCACGCCTACATTGCAAAGAAGTGCATTTTACACTGTGCCGTGGCCCTGGGAAAGGCAGATCTTGGGTGCCAAGGTATCTAGGTCAGGTGATTGACCCCACTTCTGCCCCCTCCCTTTTCAAAAGGGAGCAGGCAGAGGAACAGAAAGTCGGGAAATGAGGGTTAAACCAGCTCACCCCACAACTGCAGGCCTCCTCTAGTAATTCCTACCCACTGTCTGGCAATTCAGCTGGAAAGTACGGTTTGCTTTCTCTATAGTTAATCTTCTGTTGCCACTAGCTGGTCAATATGGGTACTCTTGGAAAGCAGCAATTCTTTAAGGATGCTCTTGTGCTCAGATGCCAGAGGTAGTTTGAACCAAGTTCCCCCCTCCAACAACCCCTATTTAAAAAAGGCATTTATGGATGACTAAGCCCCCTCAGGAAGGATGAACTGCAGACACTGCTTTACGAAAGGGATGCATAAGGGATCCCCCCCAGAAAAGTTATTTCTCAGCATTAGACAGCAGCAGGCATCACTTTGGGGCAGTTGGGGATGGGGCACACTAGCCAGGCAGCAGAGATGTGTGATCGGGACCACTGTGTGGCCAAGGTCTAACAAAATTCATGAGACTATGGTTCTCTCTAGGACTGCTCAGAAGTATTAAGCTTAAATTATTCCCCATCCTTTTACCTCTTCAAGAGAAGCAGGAAACAAATATCAGCTGGGTATAGGGAGATCTGAAGAGGGAGCAAAAGCTAGAGATTCAAGCATATTTCCCGACTCGGTGGTTGGGATGTTAGTACCTTTCTGAGAGCATCTGTGGCTCTTTACACAGTACAGGAGTGAGGCACAGAGAAGTTAAGTGACATTCCCAAGGTCACACAGCAAGTCAGCAGCAGAGCTAGGAATAAAACGCAGGTTTCCCTACCGCCTAGCCCATTTCACAGCTGCGCAAAGCCGCCCATCTCAGTCAGCTGTTTGGTTTAGAACAGTAGGAATGAATTAGACAGAACAGACACTGCTTCTTCCCACAAGGCCCATTCAGATCCACTGACAGGTGTTCAGGCCATGAGCCACCTCCTCCTAAAGGTGGCTTCTTTCAGTAAGCTGCATGGACGACTAGTGGCACCAGTCACACCTGCTTCCCAGCCCTGGCATTGAGAGACCCCGCAGGCCTTCTGTATTGGCTGTACAAAATCTCCTTAAAGAGAGTTGTATCTACTGCACTTAGACCCGCGAGATTGTTCTTAACAGAGGCCATGCCTCCCGAGCCCCCCCTCTCTCTCTGAGCCATTACATTCACATCAGTTGCAAAGAGCTTCGGTGTCAAGGCGATTGACCATGAGTACGGCTCCGTGTTTGTCACGGAGGTTGCGGAAGTCACGGATTCTGTGACTTCCTGAGACCTCCGTGACTTCTGCAGCGGCCAGTGCGGCTGACCTCGGGGCTTCCCTCCCCCCAGCAGCAGGTCCCCAGGGGCTCCCCCACACCACACACAGCTGGTGCCACGGCCTCTCCGCAAGATTCAATCACAGGTATTTTTAGTAAAAGTCACAGGCAGGTCATGGGCCACAATTTTGTGTTTCTTGCCCGTGACCTGTCCATGACTTTTACTAAAAATACCCGTGATTAAATCGTAGCCTTAACCATGAGTCATTAACTTAAACAGGCAACAACCCACGGCCCCTTTCAATATCTTTCCTCTCTCACCCTCCATCTGTTGTGCAGCCTCTACTTTGTGTAACACCATGGAAATGAAAGCCAGGTGGAAGCAGCCAGACGCAAAGTTTGTTCCATTTTCCCTTTCATCTTTGCACAACCATGCCTAGTAAACAGCACACCCCCTAAGGGATTTCGACCTGGTCCAAATGGATACATTTTAATAGAGGTTGTTCCACACAAACAGGCATCCCTCAAGAGGGAAAGCGCCTTGTTCTCTGAATCAGGTGACATCCCCCTTGCTTCTCCCTCCAGGGATTCCTCTGAAACAGTTGTGTTTTCATTGCATTCCCATCAGTGCTTTTGTGTGGCAGGGCTGGGTTCCGATTCTGCAGGAGGCAAGGCTGTTCAGTGAGTCTGGAAGTGGCTACCCTTTACCTGACTGGGCTATTTTGGATACAGCCAGCAGGAGGCAAGGATACACCCAATGGAAGAGTGTTATGCCAACCAATGCCTTTTTCAGAGTACCGCAGCCTTGTTCCAGCCCAACACAAAGGGTCTGTGCAATAGAAAAGGAAGATACTTTCAACTAATTTGAGGTCAAGTTACTTCTCACTACGCAGTGGAACCCAAATATTGGGAACCGTGCCATCTGCGGTCCAAAGTTGGTTCAGAGCACCAGAGTGCAAAATGCAACTCAGGTGACAAGGAAATACTCAGGAGTGCAATTCTGTTCAACATCATGGTTTCGCTAAAGACCTGATCCTGCTTTTCAAAAAAAAAAAAAAAAAAAAAAAAGTCCCACTGACTAAAAACAGCTGCTATAAGCAGATTGTATTGTATTGTTAAAGAAGCAGCAGCAAATGCATAGACATTTCCATTGTTGCCCTCTTTTCACTTTCCAAAAATCCCACTTTTGGGCAGACAGCAAGCTTGGAAAAATTCCAGCTTAAAACAAAAAGATGCTTTTTGTTTCTTTTTAAAGAGATCTGAGACGTCAGTTCAAATATTCTGAAAGGAGAAAAACAAACATTCTCCCTATTAAAAAGATTCTGTATGGGGTTTTTTTGTTTGTTTGTTTTTTAAAGACAGCTCAAGCACCCAGATGGCTGCAGTAGAAAGTCAAAGTGTATCAAAACCAGGAATAAAGAACCTAGGAAAATGCATTAAAAATGACATTAAGAGGATGTTAGGATTGCATAGCTAAGGATCAAGAACAAAAATCGGGATGTGAAAGCAAAGTTGCACACACCACTTTAGCTCATGCCCCTTGCATGTGGGGGTGTTATTAACGATTATCCTAATACATATGCAGAAACACACTTTTTTCTGACACCCATAGATACACAGCATCTTGCAGTGCTACATATGCCAGTCACACAGAACCCACTGAAGTCATTTACAAGAAGTACAGAGGAAATTGTTCTTACGTAAGATACTACAATGTAAGTAACAGATCAATGGTGAAAATTTGCCAGGATATATATAGGCCATCTAGTTTAGCTTGGTCGCTAACTGCTTCATTCTCTGAACTGCACTTAAAGCAAGCTGTGTTGCCTGGTGAATAGATGTTGTACAGTGCATGGCTGCTGAGTAAATCAAGATACACGCCCCAGAGTGAAGAGGCCTCATCAGAGAGCGTCTAAGGTCAACAAAGATGCTGGACCATTAAGCCAGTGAAAACAATAGAAGAATGAAAAGGTACTGCAAGATGTAACTGGTGTATCCAAGGTCGTAGAAAATCACGAGTGATGGTGTGTTATCTATCAATGCATAATGCATATGGACAAGGGGCACAGCTGAACTTGTCATTGACAGCCTTTTGAGTGCTTTGTACCCTGCAAGCCTGGGGTTCTCTTCATGGGGGTTTTTTGGCGCGGGCTGTAAGTTAAGACAGGGAAAAGGTTTATGAAACATGCTGAGCATTGGGGCCAGAGTCACAGAGAAATGCAATGACGTGTATGGGCATGCAAGGAACTAACTCTCATGGGAGTAAGAAAGCCAGGCTAGGCCAGTGTTTTAGCTGGACATCCCCCGGGGCGATCAGAGGAGGACTCAAGTTAGTTAACCTTTTTTCGGGGTCTCTGATCCAACGGCAACACCGCCAACCCCACAGCTGGTTTCAAACCAATACATATAGATAAATCCCTTGCAGAAGAACTCTGCACAGCCTTGGAGCTTATAGAGTATGTATCTCCAGACTCCAACACCCCCTAGTGGGCTAAAACACTCCTCCAGCATGCCATCTGTACACACACTGTCACAACTTTTAAACATTTACACATACTGGGAAAGGTGCAATTAAAATCTCTTAAACACGTCCTCGGAGGTCAGGGTTACGGAGCATAACCACAGGGGAAGAAGCTTCTTTCTGATGCAGATCACCCCATGTCCTTTTAGTAGAGGATCTCCTCCCAGGATTCAGATTCTCCAGCCTTTTTAGCCCACATCTCTGCTTGAGTTTGGTTGGTTTGTTTATTAGCAGGTTTCCCACTGTTACAGTTACAGCTACTACGGAGAAGGTTCCCACAGCCACCAGACTTTAGCAATGTATCTCCCAGCCTTGCTTTGAACAAATCCAGATGGCACTGCATGACGAATGCTAGCAGACGTGGGAGCCTTATCTACACTCCGGCTCCCACCAGTAGAAATTTTTAATCAAAAGACACCTATTGTAGGCAATGCCCCTAGTGAAGTCACGCTCCTTTCTCCACTCATGCAGAATTGCTTCCCTACAAAATAAGTCGGTTGTGGCCTTCGGAGAGTTTGGGGGCATTAAGAAGCAGTCTTGTGACCCAATTAGGCTTCAAGAAGGGGCACTTCAGCTGTGGACATTCACAGGAAAGGAAATAATCATGGAGATAAGAAAAAAGGGACGTGTATCAAGATTCTACAGCGGTGCCTGACAGAAGCCGCCACAAGTTACTGATTCATCCCCACAAAGATGTTACCATTAATAGATGAAGAGACTGTTCCCATAAGTTAGGCTCTTCTTTGTTTTGTTCTCAGTGACCTTTCCTTCAAAGTTCTTGGTACCAGCACTGCCATCAGCTCTGTTTTATGCTGGTTCTAGCTCAAATCCTCTAGGAAGCTACTCAGGGAGACGGTTTGGGACCAGCGCCTCCGACAAGAGGTAAGGACACATCTGGGGCCATCTGAAGATGAAAAACATTCCGCTTCACACAGACAGAACAAACCAGGCACCTGTAAAATCACAGCTCAGAAGAAAACTTGCCCACAGAGGCAAGTCTATGTACGGATTTCTACCATAAACCCAATCAATAAGTCCTTGACGTCCAATGGCAAGCACTACCGCAGCGAGGAGGGGACTAAGCGTTTAAGGCAATTTCCCTCACCACCCAAGAAGATCAGAGCTACTGGCCTCCCCCTTTTCCTACATTTGCACAGAACCTTTCATCCCAGAGGAGCCTGGCAAGCCGCACAGCAAGTACAGCTGCTATTTAGAGTTGTAGGGCAAGCAGCAGAGGAAAAATCTACAGGGATAGTCACCTTGGGACGAGGGACCACACCTGAGAGAGCTTACCACAGAGCTTTACTGGTAACTTCGTTCCTGTCTCCCCACCCTCCACCACACACAAACCTTGACAACTCTGGGGTCACGCCAAGCCAGAGACAGCGGGGTCCATAGCTATTGCTAGTACACAAAGGCCTACCAGACTTCTATTCTAACCACCCCACTATTCACTGTGCCCAAAAAGCAATCCCACTAGCCAGCAAAATCGTTTACAGTGACTGTCCAGGAAAGAGTTAAATAGGAGAGGACCTCTTGCCACTCCTGGAGACAGAAAAAAAAAAAAAAACGGTAGTATCAAAGTATCCACAAAAAGAAAAGGAGTACTTGGGGCACACTTCATTCGATGAAGTGAGCTGTAGCTCACGAAAGCTTATGCTCAAATAAACTGGCTAGTCTCTAAGGTGCCACAAGTCCTCCTTTTCTTTTTGCAGATACAGACTAACATGGCTGCTCCTCTGAAAAGTATCCACAGCAACTCATGAGACAGACCTTGGGAAAGGAGAGGGGGTTCCCTTCTGCAGAAGCAAGGCACTCATGAAGTTTAGAATCGTGGCAAAGCCATCCCATGTGGGGAACGTTCCCATTTATACTCTGCGGCAAGTTCAATATCTGCTGGTTTGGGGAATACCTTGAAGTGTCTAGCACACAAAAGAGATTGTAACAGAAGCCAGCATTGAGAAAGAGTTGGGGTAATTGTGAGTCCTAGTCAAGGCACAGGCTCACTGAAAAGTAGGGAAATTCTTAGGCATACTGTGTCCCTCCACCAAGTCACCCATTGCAATGGGGTTTGCCGCACTAGATCAGACTGCTGCTCTGTCAGGTCTAGTACCCTTCGCATGGCAGGCACCAATATTTAAGGCTACGTGCAGGTGCTTTTGCCTTCCTCTGATGCATTTAGCTAGGGATGTATAGTGGGGCCAGGGAGAATCCACTCCTGATCCTTGCTGTAACTGCATTTTGCCCTGAAACCTCAACTCAGCGAATCAAAGTTTTCTGTTACCTTTTTTTCACTCTCCTGTATGGTAAAGCCAGCCCAGCACATCAGGGGCTGTTCCTTGAGTCTGAGATTTCTTACCTAGAGTACAGGGTTTTTTTAAGTTCTGGATTTGTTGTTGTTGTTGTTTGTGATTGACTTAAGATGCCTAGGAAGGCAAGCAGACGGCAAAGCGAGGTTCTGACAAGCTCAGTTTAAGAGGCATCCAAGTATTTATTACAAGCATTTTCTACCGGAAGAGCCTCCCGGGGGGTTAAAAGACCATGAGATGCAGTTAGTTATTTCACTTCTGTGGCATATCACAATCCCTGAAAAAACAGTCATTTGTAAACAACAGTCTGCGGCTAAACACACAGCTCTGTACCAGGTTAGCATGCATATAGGCTAGAATAGCTTGACATGCTAAATGCATAGAAAACAATCCACTCAAAGTCACAACAGAGAGGAGCACCTTCATCAGCACCACAGACAAAGCCAAGCAGGTACTCAAATTACAGGCGGCTTAGATCCCAGAGAAGGAGAAAGCCAGTGGATAAAGAGGAGATGTTTTGAGATCAACAAAAGCCTTCAGTCTTCTGCTACAGCAGACACCACGCTTTAGCTACAGAATTCGAAACAGTTCACTTTTATGGAGTAGAACAAGTCAGAACGAATATATAAAATAGGATAATAGTGACAAGACGGAGGAACATCCCATGTTAGAGCAGGAGATCAACTAGCTTCATGCAGGAAAGATGTTCTCATAACCCATTTTAATTGTTCTTCGCTACCGGGAAATCCTAGAAAGTATGGAGAAACATGCAGGCATGCTGTAATAGACCGTGACAGCTAAAGCATCACACAAAGCAGGGGTAATCAGAGAGCATTCAGCCAAAATATTTATAAGCAATCAAAGGAAATCTCCTCTTGTGCCCTACGCTCAGTGGTAGCTTCTCCAGGGCCAGCCATTTCACAGGACTGCAGAAGACAGTTAAGTAGGAGTAGTGCCACCCAGCTTTGCAGGCTGAACCAATATGCTCCAAACCGGTCATTTGACAAGCCAGCAGGCGGCCTTGAGACCCTGCTACAGCTCTTTTCCCCCCTTCCAGAAAAATAAAAGTGTGCAAAAAGGCAAACATTAAAAAGCTGTAAAAGATAATGAAGCTATCAATTACAAGTGAGGGAAATCAAACCACGGCAACATGACAGCACTAAAGTGACTCCTGCAGGATCATTGCAAAGAACATTTCTGAAATCAAACTGGTTGGCAACTCGGTGACGAGGCGAGATCGTGCCACATAGAGAACGTCCTATATTTTACATCTGCAAGGGCAGAGGAGTCCTGCCCAAGAGGACGAGGGTAAAAGCCCCTTGGTGCGAGAGCAATCGTAAACCACTGTGCATTGTTGCGACAGGGAATGAAGGGGAGAAAAAGCTAGGAGGAAGTCTTTAAACTAAGGAAAGCAGGTACAGCTACAGGTATGCGAAAAGCCCAGAGGAACACACCTAAAAAGGCACAAGAGCTGTATCAAGTCAAATGCTCTCAACTCCTGAGCAAAAATGAATATAAATATAAATATTTCAGCCACAGTGAAAAGAGATAATGCCAGCTAATCTTCCCCTGAAGCTGCAGCCCACCAGGAGAGAGGACTTTAAGGGAGACGGGAGGGAAGGTGGGGGGGGGGGGAAGACAGACAGGGACCCCCAGAGAATTAGCTTGAGGGGTTGTGTATCATAGCCCCCACCACCACAGCTTCTGCCCCAGTCTTATTAACGCCTCAGTGCTCCACACTTTGTCCCACACTCCCCCTCCAAACACCAGCCCGCCCTAGGGGTTGAGGGCACTGCCCACCAGCCAGCCCTCCCACACGGCCCCAGCGGCTCGCTCCCACCGCCGCTTCTCAGCCCCAACTGCTGCCCCCCCAGAGTCACTCCAGCAGCTCAGCCCTCCTCTGCTTCCTTCGATCCATCATCTCCCCCGCGTCCTCCGAGCTGATCCCAAACAGGAGGGCAATTCCCCGCCAGCCAGCCACACACACACACCCCCAGGGGCAGGGCCGTGCCTCAGCTGCCCCCTCCCCACACCCAGAAATGGCCCCCTGCCCGCAAAGCGGAGCCCCTCGCCTTGCTCAGCCCCGTGTGGGGGCCAGAGGTGGCCCCATCCAACCTCTGCTCCTTCCCCGCGGGGGCCAGAGGCAGATCGGGCGTGTGCCCGGGTACCCACCCCGACCCCCCGCGCCCCAGTGCTCCCCGCCTCCCTCCTCCCGGGGGCCGAAAGCAGCTGGCTTAGCCCAGCTCCCGGTCCCCCACGGAGCAGGGAGAAGTCCGCGAACTCCGCTCCGGGCGCCCTCCTCCCGGGAGGCGGCAGCTCCCCGCCTCGCCCTTCTGACCCGGTGCCCACCCCGCCGGTGCCAGGGCGAAGGCAGCCCCGGACCCCCCCCCCTTGTCCCCTCCCGGCCTCCCATGCCCCGGGCAGCGACCCCCGGCGCCCCACCCCGCCCCGCCGCACCCAGGGTGAAGAAGGGCAGCTCCGTGTTGTCCAGATCGTCCTGCACCGCGATGCGCCCGGGCAGCTCGTTGCGGACGAAGAGCAGGAGCCGGGACTCGGCGGCGGGGCCGGGGCCCGAGGGGCCGGGGGCGGCGGCGCTGGCGGCCGGCGGGGAGCCGCGCCAGCTGATGTCGTTCTCGCGGAGCACGGGCAGGGTGGACACGGTGACCGTCTTCGCCCGGCACGGGCTGTCGGGCTCCCGCGAGGCGGACGAGCCGGGCCCGCTGGCCAGGAGCAGCAGCAGCGGCAGCAGCGGAGGCGGCGGCGGCGGCGGGCACCGGGAGGCGGCGGTGGCGGCGCGGAGCCGGCTGCGGCGCGGGGGAGCTGCCATGCCGGGCCGGGCTGGGGCGCTGGAGCCGGAGCCGGAGTCGGAGCCGGAGCGGGAGGCGCACGGGGAGCCGAGCGGGGCGAGCCGGCCGACTGAGCCTGCCGCTAGCGGCCCCTCCTCCGGCCGCCGCCGCCGCCGCGCCCCGCCCCCTGCCCGCCCCCGCGCCGCCCGGGACCCTCCCGGCCCGGGGCGCCGCTGGCCCCCGCCCCCGTCCGCCCGGCCCCGGGCCCTGCCCAGGGGTCCCGGGGGCTCCCAGAACCTGCCCCCGCCCCAGTGCTGGAGCACCAGGGCCAGCCCCGCACCCCCCCAGCTCCCCCCGACTCCCTCCCCCTCAGCCCTGGAGCACCAGGGCCAGCCCCGCACCCCCCCCCCAGCTCCCCCCGACTCCCAGCCCCGGAGCACCAGGGTCAGCCTCGCACCCCCCCAGCTCCCCCCGACTCCCTCCCCCTCAGCCCTGGAGCACCAGGGTCAGCCTCGCACCCCCCCAGCTCCTCCCGACTCCCCCCCCCCAGCCCCGGAGCACCAGGGCCAGCCCCGCACCCTCCCAGCTCCCCCCCCGCAGGCCTGGAGCACCCAGCCCCACTCTGGAATACCAAGCCCAGCCCCGCACCCCCCCAGCTCCTCCCGACTCCCCCCACCAGCCCTGGAGCACTAAGCCCAGCCCCGCACCTTCCCAGCTCCCCCCGACTTCCCCCCCCGCCCCCAGCCCTGGAGCTCCAGAGCCAGCCTCCCACCCCCCCAGCGCTGGAGCACCAGGGCCAGCCCCGCACCCTCCCAGCTCCCCCCGACTCCCCCTCCCAGCCCTGGAGCACCAGAGCCAGCCTCACACACCCCCAGCTCCCCCCCAGCCCTGGAATACCAAGCCCAGCCCCGCACCCCCCCAGTTCCCCCCCCCCCAGCCTGGAGCACCAGGACCAGGCCTGCACCCTTCCAGCTCCCCCTGACTCCCCTCCCCAGCCCTGGAGCACCAGGGCCAGCCCCTCACCTTCCCAGCTCCCCCTCTCCCAGCCCCGCCCCCACAGACCCTCCCGGCTGTCCCGCAGCCTCCTCCTGGCTACTCATTCCCAGCGCTCCAGCCCCCCCAATCCCAGGAATCCCCACTGCCCTTCCCATCACCTTTCTAGCCTTCTTCCTGGGGGGAACTCTCTTTAGGCCTTCTCCATCCAAGCTCCCCTTCTCTTTCTTCATTTACTACCATAACGCCATGCCCTTCTTCATCCAAACCTTCTCCCCAGCACGCCCTTTCGTGCCCCCCAGTTTCAGCCCACTTTTCTTTTCTCAGAACTACTTCACCTTCCCAGAACTAGCTTCACGGATGGTTCTTTCCCTCCTTTCTAAAGGAAGTAGACTAAGGAAAGTCCAAGTCTTTCGCTTCTGAGTGTTCCTGTCTTCCTAAACCATATAATTCCTGCATCTCCCTTCCTCTGGTCTCTATCCCATCCCTCCACTGCAGTTCACCAGTCCCTTTAATTTTCACTTCAGCCAAAACCTTTCATTCCACACTGCCTTCTTATTTTCTTCCACTAACCCAACCCAGTTTTCCAACCCCTTCTTTTCTCCAGTTCTATCCCCCTAGTGCAGGGGTGGCCAACCTGTGGCTCTTCAGAAGTTAATATGCAGCTCCTTGTCTAGGCACCAACTCTGGGGCTGGAGATACAGGCGCCAACTTTCCAATGTGCCGGGGGAGGGGGGGTGCTCGCTGCTCAACCCCTAGCTCTGCCACAGGCCCTGCCCCCATGCCACCCCTTCCCACCTCCTCCCCTCAGCCTGCCATGCCCTTGCTCCTCCCCTCTGCACCCAGAGCCTCCTGCATGCCACGAAACAGCTGATCAGGAGGTGCGGGGAGGTGCTGATCGGTGGGGCTGCCGGTGGGCGGAAGGCAGTGGGAGCGGGGATGGGGGAGCTGATGGGGGGTGGGGAGCTGATGATGTATTACTGTGGCTGTTTGACAATGTACATTGGTAAATTCTGGCTCCTTCTCAGGCTCAGATTGGCCACCCATGCCCTAGGTCTTTTCTCCAGCTTTCCCTCCATTGCCTGACAATTATTATTCCATTCAATCTCTAACTTCTTTCATCTTCCATGATGTCATCCCCACAGCTTCTTTCCCTCCTACCTACCACCTTAATTCACCCCATCTTCCCTTTAATTGCTTCCTGAATCTATGTTTAAACCTTCCTTCAATTAGTCTGGTTCAATCCTCATTTCCCCCAATCCATTAAACCACTTTCTTTCTCTTTAGCTCATTTACTTTAACCCCACTCTTTTTCACTTTATTGAGCAAAAATCCCTCAACACCTCTTCCAGTAAGTCTTGGGGAGACAGTTCCATGGCTGATGTAATGCCACGGACCGGTACCTACTCTTCTTGTCTGTTGCTCCAGTCCATCCACCAGTTTATTTATCAGACCACTTTCTTACCATCTGCTTTTTCTGCTCTCAGTCATTCTGTCTTTAACCCAGCCTTGTCTCTTACTAATTCAGTTTTGCTTCTATCTTTTGCGTTCTCTCACTGCCTTTAGCAGCCTTCCAGTTCTCCCTCCACCTGCTCGCATGTTAATCTTTCTGATCAGCTCTTTGTTCTCTTACCCTTCCACTCAGTGGCTTTTTCTTTCCCTCTCTTTCAGCTCACTTTCTTTGCCTTCTCTTTCTCTCTGTTATTAAGTTCTTCTTATGTCTATACTGCCTTTTGCATCTAATTTCTTCCTCTGTCTTATTCATGGAGTCCAGGCCTCTCCTCCACATCTCTCCCCTTTCTGGAAATGGTACCTCGTTCCTTGCTGGGTATACCCACAGGCTAGTCATTCCTGTTAGACAATTGGCTCTATGCAATAACACGGAAGAGTGCTTTGTGTGAGATTTTGCTGGTTATTACTATTTTATGGGTAGATGGGCAAGTCCCTAGACAGAAGAAGAGATTGTCTATAATGAGCTTAGTTCAGGCAAACTTGAGACTGAAGGCCTTAGAAGAGACTTTTCAACAGTGCAGAAGTATTCACAATACCATAAACCAGCTTTATAATAAAAATTAGCTAGCACTACAAAAGGGAAATGCGATCACATACCTTGTCTTCATCAATATAGAAAAGAGAGAAGGAAAAACCCAACCACTCACCAGTTGGAAGAAGCACCAGCTACCCACAAAATGGCCCCTTTAGAGCACCAGCTGCTTGGCGCTGCCTAGTTTAAAGGGCCAGCCCAGAAAGGCATGCTGGGAAAAAAGTTTTTATAAGAAAGTCACCTCATTATAAGGTAACGTAGTAAAAACTCTGTAGTTCTAGGGGAAGGTGTTATTTAGAAAGGGGGGGGGGTGTTGAGGTGTATATAACTTAGAAAACAAAAGATTAGAGCAGCTATGGAGACTGAATTTTTCCTCACTTCCAGTAATGATGCCCTAGCTTCTCCTGCAAAAGGATGAGATGAGGAAACTAATACTACTGATAACTGTGCAATACTCACTGAATTCTGATAGTGAAAGGGGGCTGAAATGGCAAGGTCATGCTGGTGAAAGGTGACTAAGTCCAAATTTTTTAAAGAACGGTGAAAGTCCCTTCAACTAGGGCTTATTTCAGTTCAAGCACTCACAATTGTTTCAGGATATTTCCAGCATGTCCCTCTTTCTGTAACTTTTCACTACAAAACCCAAACTTCCTGTGGTGAAGCTTGGTGCCAGACTGCTTCTGAACAGGCTTCACCTATGGGGCAAGAAATTATTTTGGCCGCTAGTGCTAGGAATGAAGCCGTTGTTGGCTCTCCTGGCCCATAAGGTGGTAGCTCTCTCATATCAGTACCATACCACATAGAGACCTACAGCATGATCTGGATTGTCTGTGGAGTGCCCAACACAGGGGTTTTTGGTTAGCTCTTAATTGACTGGGTGCAGTTTAGCTGTAGGTCTGACCAATCAAAAATAAAGTTACAGTTGTACTTAAGTTCTCTCTGTTCTCTTGTTCACAATCGAGCCATGAGAGCTACATGTTCTAGGGATGAGAGCAGCAAACTGGGCAGTAGGAAATTTGGCTTCCGTTACCAGCTTTGCTACTAAATATGTGACCTTGAATAAGGCATGCGACCGTAGTATGCTTCAGATTCTCCACCTGTGAAGTGCAGCTGCTACCTTTGATAAGCATTTCTTTGGATGAAAGGTGCTACTGTATATATGTGCAGGTGGTCAACTGTCTTCTAACTGCTTTCTTTAAAGAGACACTATGGCTCTTTAAGTCCGAAGCCCAAAAAGTGTAAACACAAAATCTCTATGAAACCATTTACATCAATAAAAACATTTCCATGGCTCAATTCTTTGCTCTGCCACAGATTTCCTGTCTGAGCTTGGGCAAATCACTTACCCTCTCTGTGCCTCAGTTTCCCATCTGTAGGAGATGATGGCACTGTCCTGCCTCACAGGGGTATTGTGAGGATAAGTGTGTTAAAGATTTGTAATGTGCTTTCAGATTGACTGATGAAAACTGCTACATAAGAGTTAGGTATTATTGTTTTAAACAAGTGTAAGTGACTTCATGGATTCCTGTTGACCAAAATGAGCACCACTCAAAAGAGAAACAGAGCCTGGGTAGCGTGAAGAAAATGGGATTTAAAAAAAAAACAAAAAAACCTTTCACTTAATAATAATGTCCTAGTGACAGTTATTTATGGAAGTTTGCTTACAATGTGGTTTTTTTACACTGTGTTTGCTTTAAGCCAGGTGCATTTACGTACTGAAAGCTGAAGGTTTCAGAAACTAATTGGCACTCCAGTATAGTGCATGACCCAGATGTGTTTCAACCTAAATTATGTCCCAGTCTTAATTGAAAGGGTTCCATGTAGTCTCCAGGGCCCCCGACCCTTTTCTCTTTGAAATCAGTGGCAGTTTTTACTTTAACAGCATCAAGATCAGGTCTGCCACATAAAGCCACAACAGAAGTGGCCACCTCTGTTCAAGAAAAGCCCAGGAGTGAAACAGTAGAGAATATTGCAAGTAAAGTACAAGTTACAGTAAGTAAGGCTGTAGCAAGCCAATGTGGTCTAGCTCTAGCAGATAACGTGCTAGAACAGAAGACAGGGGTTCTGTTCCTAGCTCTGTGACTTTGAGTAAGTCACTTCACCTCACTTTCCACCCATTATCTTGACTATTAGATAATAAACTCATTAGGTTTGAGTTTTCTCTCAGTGTGTGCATGGAAAAATTGCAATGGAACCCTTTAGGCACTGTTGTCGTACAAATAATTAGATGTTTTGGCCCGCCGAGAGAATATTTATATCTACCCCAAGCACAGGCTGATAGTAAGGTCTGAATCTGGGACTTTCAGCACAAAAAACGCAGACCTTTGCTGCTTGAGAAGGAGGGGTAACTAGCAGAGTAACTCTGTTAGTTGGTAGCAGTAGTAGACTATCTACCGTGTGGACTAGCCACTAGAGGGAGACAGCACACATTTTACAAGCAGGTTGCATGTTGACAGAACTGCATGGGGAAGTTGGATGGGCTGAAATTGGCCTGCGTTAATTTTATACCCTCCCCTGAGTGGATTTTAAATGGAAACCCAGAGATATTTTCTTCGATTTATTTTTAAAAGTAGGCAGGGTAAGTCAGCAGTGTTGCCATTGTCTCCTGTATTACAATATCCTGAATGAGATTCAGCCTGTCCTGTGATTTGTGCCTCTCTGGGTAACTGCATACAGACGTCTTAACTGGGAAATACTTAAAATGTCGATATAATCTAAGTTAAAAAGGAAGAGGAGGGGGAAAAAGCCAGTTTGGTCTAAGTGGCCACAGGTGAAGCATTCTCTTTGACTTACAATCGCGTGAGCTTGTGTTGTGGACAGCCTTGCCTAATGCATCTTTTATCAGCTGGTGCAGAAGATTAGGAGGCTATTGAAAAGATATCAATAGAGGCTTTCTGAAGTGATTTTCAACTGGCCCTATTACCGAAGATATACAGCAGCGATCATTAAAATGTACTATATATGTATTTACAATATATAGAACAAGGTATACTGTCTGTAATGGATATGGCCAATTGTGCTGTTGGTGAGTGGGGGAAAGATAAGTCATATCACACAGCTATGACGTCATCAGAGGCGTCTGTTTCACACTGCAAGGTTCACATCCGCAACAAAAACTTCGCCAAGGGAGAGAGCCGAAGGATTTTTATATGCCAAAGGAAATACTACAGAATTAATTTTGCTCTGAACTGGGGTGTATAAATGCTGGTTTGCAGCCAGATGGTATCCAACTGTGGTATACAACCACACCACTCAAGCTGCACTCTTTGTCAGCTCTCACAAGCTAAACGGGGTCAGCAATTCCGTGAAATGCCACGTGAGAAAAAGCTAGGCTAGGCGGGAAATGACACTGGCAATTCAGTCGGTGGCGTTCTTGCCTCTGGGTTAATACTGATCCACCGTCCCCATGTCGCAGGTCTGCTAGAGCAGTTGCCTTTCATAGAAAAGGCAGATGAAAGCGGATGTTTTTCAAGCTCAGGGAGGTTAGCCCCGATTTCCTGGCCAGTCTTGGGTAATGCATGTATAGCCAGCCTCCTAAAATCCCCTCTATAATTTGAATGGGATACAGCAATCGCCTTCCCATCCTGTGTTAAATGACTTTCTGTACACGGTTAACAGTTGCTAAATTTCAGCCCCGAGGTGGGTGCACTTCAGTAGCAGGGAAAGGGGTTGGTGAACATGCTCTATAAACAAAAGATTGGTTTCAGTGTTAGTCTGTATCCGTAAAAAGAACAGGAGGACTTGTGGCACCTTAGAGACGAACACATTTATTAGAGCATAAGCTTTCGTGAGCTACAGCTCACTTCCAATGAAGTGAGCTGTAGCTCACGAAAGCTTATGCTCTAATAACTTTGTTCGTCTCTTAAGGTGAAACAAAAGATTGGCATTGCAAAGTCTGGGGTCAATGAGACCGCAACCTTGCTGTTCACCTGGGAGGGGAAGTTCTGCGCAGGTCCTTGTCTCATCCCTATCACTATGGTATTTGAGCACCTTCCAATTCTCAACCTCAGCATTGATTTGCTGTGTGCTACAGAAGTCCTGTGTGCTACCCATCTGCTCCCCTGCAGTGCTTTGTGTCTGCAGCAATGTATTATTGTTTACCCAGCACCAACAGTGAGCTAGGAACTTTGTGCTATTCTTATGTAGCACAATCAGTTTGGAAGGGGCCTTGCGAATCAGAAAGCCTGACCTGAGCACAGCTTCTGGAGCTGGGCAGGAGTTTTGCTCTGAGTCACCACTTCTAACAGCCCTGTTGCCAGAGGGGAATGGTGAATGGGCTGGTCTGACCAAGGGTTTTTTGAGTTAGCCTAAGCCTGGCATCTAGAGGCTGTGTGGATGGGTGCGTTAGAATCAAGAGACAGAATGTCAGGGAGGGGCCAAAGACACAAACATCAGGAGATCACTTTTTGTTTTTTTTTTGTTGCTTGTGCCTAAGGTAGGCCCCAGATGGGAGTGAATAACCACACACTGTTAGTACATTTTGCTGGGAGGGGAAACTTGCTTAAACACTGTATTGTCCTTTCCCTCAATTCAAGAGAGATGCACAAACTAGCTAGCCATCAAAGCCTGCCCTCAGAAATTCTTTCCCGAGAGATAACAGCAGGTGTCTGCTGAATGGCTCCTCTCCTTTCAGAGATAAACTCTAAACACATGTAAGACTTCTTAATTAATCAGTAGTTGCATTAGAAGCTTAAACTTCTTTGATGCATGACATGGGGGAGTATTGTCTTTATCACTGCTCAGAAGCTGAGATAGATGGACAGTGCAATTGACAGGAGAAGCTGCAGACAGTACATCCTTCAACAGAGTCTGTGTAGATGGATGCCGAAGTGAAACATGCTCACACGTACCCTCACGCTCCTCCTTACCTCTGTTAGACAGACAATTTTTATTTCACATCCAAATCTTACAGGCTCATCCAGATTCACTCACACAAGGGGACAGTTCCTGATTACATTTTCATGACAAATAATCTCTCGTTGATTCATTGTTTTATTCCATGGCTAATCCAAGAATGTAAAAGTAAAAGCCCCATTCTGGAAGAGCCAAGCTGGCTTTCACTCAGATGGAACCGTGAAGAAGAGTGGGGGAGAGCACATTAGAAAGCTGAGAACCAACAACCTTGGGATAGCTCGTAGCCTGTCTGTCTCATTTATTATGGCGATTTAACCAGCTGTATGTGGAAGGCTTGTGTATGAGAGAACATGAGGAAGAGAAAACAAAGCAGCCTGTCTGTTCATTGGACAGGGTCTCTGTGTGAGGGCACATGGGTGGTTGTTAACATTTGTGTTCTGGGACCCCCACAGGAAGTCGGAGCTCCATTACTGGGTGCTGTACTAACCCAGGGAGCGAAGGACTCACATCCTCAAAGCAAGGTAGGTGCCTAAACATCTTTTAGGATGTGGGCCACAGTCCCTGCAATCTAAACAGTCAAGTCCAAGGGTGCAAAGAGAAACAGCGGCACGGAGAGGTGAAGTGACTTGGCCCAAGGTCATACAGTAGGTCAGTGGCAGCGCTTGGAAGAAAACGTATGTCTCCTGACTCCCAGCCCAGTGCCTTAGCCATTACTCCAGACTTTCTCCCCTTATATGCCAAACCATTCAAGATGCCTCTTGGAATGAAGTGAATTCCTCTGAGAGGAGCCTCGCTTGTCTAAAAGCACTTTCCTGCATAGCACTTTCCGGCAAAAAAACATGAAGGACATAACATCTACCAGACAACTCAGGCCAAACATGCAAGTAACAGGTTGCTAACGAACGAATGATAACAGTGTTTCCCATATAATCTGTATGGAGGGCAATAAATGGGTTGATTGTATCCACCACAGAAGTTAATTAGAGCATCTCTGTTCAATTATAAATCTCTCTTTTCAGGGGTTTACAATTTGGACATAAAAATCTGCTCTGGTCTTAAATATGACACACTGTGTCTCTGCACCGGGAGCACTCTGGTTTTTTAAACTAATTTAAATAAACCATTTTGGGGGACCAGATGGCTCTGGGGGGGTTTAATGAAGATACAGGGCTTTCCACAGCACCGTCACGGGGTCATCTCTAAGTCCAGTTAATAGAAGTGGATTGTTGTTACTGTCTGAGCGCTGATTGGTGGCCATGCATGGGAAGTCATGCATGTCTCAATCTAGTTCCTGATGGACAGGAGTCTTCATTGCAAAACAGATTCAGATTTTCTGCTAATTGGCCTCTTCATTGGCCATGCAGGGATGCCAAGGACCAAATGGGTGATAGGGGCTGAACTTCCCTCTCCCTCCTAGAGGTGATACGTGCAGGTCAGAGATGAGGTATATTGGCAGGGAAGGGCGGGGGAAGCTATCACACCTGATGTCCATGCTGTACCTGCTTTCTGGATGGCCTCCAGAAGGTCTCTCAATCTCTCTGTTGCCAACTGTCAGGGTTTTATTGCAAGTCTTGCAATGTTGGGTGTATTTCATAAAACCCCAGCTCCTGCAGTCATGGGTTTTACATGACTGGATGACATGAAGAACTCAGCTATTTTTTAAACACTTTTCTAATCCTCCTGGGGGTGGAGAAAAGCTGGAGAATGGGACCCTGGAGGGCTCAAAAAGCAGAAGGCAAAGAAAAACAACCCCATACGTGTTTATTTTTAAAACTCATGGTTTTTTAAGCTAATCTGGGGCCTGAGTCATGAGTTTTGAATAGCTGGCATTGGCAATACTGAAATCCGGACCCTTTTGCCAGCACTAAACGCGCTTTAAAAGAATGTGATCATTTAAAAATAATGATGGTGTTAAAAACCATGTTTGCCAGCTGCAGTGGCTGTTTTGGGCTCAGTTAACACCAACATTCAGTCTTTGGCATTTTTGCTCATTGTGCCACTCAGTTCACAGTATTCGTTTGGTGTGTGTGGGGGGGGCGGCACTTGGATCCTATTTCTTCCTAGAACTGGATGGAGCTTTCACATATGCCAAACAACTCTCAGATGAGAGACACAGAGTTTCAGGCCAGAAGCAACCACCAGTCTACCTTGTCCTGACCACCTGTATATCACAGGCCAATAAACCACACTCAGCCACCCACACAAGCCCGACAACCAGAATGAGACCAAATTATTAGAGCCCTCTGGAAACTAAACTGGTGTGTGCTACAGGCAGAGAACAGGAGGGGCCAAGGTACACCAATGCCCGTGGCAGGGAATTGATTAGGTGAGATATGCCCAGATGATCCTAACAAATGACCCATGCCTAATGCTACAGAGAAGGGTGAAAAATCCCAGAGGATAAATTCCTTCCCAACCCTGCCTATGGCAATCAGACCTCAAGCATGTGAGCAAGACCCAGCAGCCAAGTATCTGAGAGAGAATTCTCAGCACCACCTCAGAGCACTGGTCCGCCCAGTCCAGTATCCCATCTCTAGCCATGTCCGTCTCTGACGCGTCAGAGGAAGGAGAAAAAACAAACAGAATACAATGGGGGGAAATATTTCCTTCCTGACCCCTACCGGTGGCTGGCTGAAGCCCTGAAGCATGAGATTTTAGGAATTTAAGACCTACAGGTAAAAGATTCCATATCCTGTTACCAGTGACCTTAGCCATTCAGTCCCCCTTGTTCTGTGTACACAATGAAAACACTGGATTCTGACAAAGGTAGCTATGGAGAATCTGCATAGATTCCAAGGAATACTGCCGATCCCTGCTCCTTCTGTACAAGATTTGACCACGTGGAGGTGTGAGTATGTTTTGCAAAGCATTTTCCCAAGGATGTTCTCCTACTCAGAGCATGTGTCCTAAATACATATTCACTTGATACCCAATAGATTTGTTCTAGTTTAAGTCAGACACCAGCAAGGAGGAATACACATTTAAGCATCAGGTCATAATAGTTTATTATCTGTTGGGCACATATGTTTTAACCCTTAAAAACACTGACATTTTCCATTCTGCCAGCCAAATTACTGCTCATTGGGACTAAGATATATGGGATGAATTACCGGTAACAAAGATAAAGAGCTATGGGATGGATTAATCAAATTGTAAATTTCTTAAATCTCCACTGTAGTCAATGAATCAAATGCAGCTGTGTGTTTCTGGCCCCATTCAGCATATTAACTATAGCGAATATAGCCGGCATTTTCCTAAAGTAGATTCAGATTGTACAGGTGGCCAGCTTGAGACATTTTAGGGCTGGATTTCAGAGGTGTTAACCACCCACAACTCCAACAGACTGATTCTCTTGCACTTACAGGTGCTCTCACCCCTGTTTGCAAACCAAACTGGCCTACCCTCCCCAAACCAGTGGGCACATGTGAAAGTTTCAGCCAATGTGTTTACAATCACCATAGGGTTAAAACCAAGTCCTGAGCCTATTCTTATGGGGCAGAGATAATGATTCACCTTCACTGATGGGGAATCTACTATTTCAAGCCCTGTGGGGCAGCATGGTAACAAGGCTCTCTAAGGTGCAAATGAGTTTTGTTCTCCCCTGGCTCCAATAAAAAGCCATGACTCACTACCATTCACATAGCTAAAAAAAGCAGGCCCCACTACGGGGAGGAAGAGTGACCTGCCTTCCAACACTTGCACCCCCGTCCCTAATATTAACTGTATCTACCCCTTTGCCTCCTTGCATGTGCTGGGCCTCTGACTGGCGTTTTTTCTTCTGAGATGATTAAACCCCCAGTGCTTTTCCTTCTGAAAGTGGAAAAAAATCCCCTGCAAAGACTTCTTCTATCCCTGACCCCCACATGGGACCCTGTCTATAATCTAGTTTTGACTGGGGCAGCAAATACCTTCAGGCAAGCTGTGGGCGTTAAAGACCTGTGCATCGGACAGACTGGATGGTCTTTGATGGAGGTGATTCTTTCTGGTCCGTGATGTCCTGCATATAGGTCTTAACAAAATACTAGACACTATCGGCTCAGAGCTATTCTGATGTATTGGCCAAACATCAATGTGTATTTACCAAGGGGAGCGCATGGCTTTAGAAGTTCAATTTCTTTTCGGCCCTCTTAAAGAGACGTGAAACAAGGAGATTAAATGCCAAAAAGCCACCTACAAAGAACACTGAGGATATAAACCCCCAAAAGCCAGGACATTCGCAGTGAAAGCAGCTGCCCTTTCCTCCACTCCATCACAGTGTTTACAACAGCATAGAGCTGAGATCAGAACATCCACGCCTTTGCTTTGAACCTGGCTCTCTCTCTCTGCCAGGCTGTATGGGGATCTCGCTTAGATGCTGTTTATCAAAATCCTGCCTTGACCAAGATGCTGCAGTTGTATTTTTTTCCCAACCAAAGCAGAAACCCCCGTGGAAAAGCCTGTCCACTTAACACTACAGACAAACAGTTAAAGAGGAGTCGGACGGAGAGAACACCGCACATTGCCAGGGAAGGGTGAAAAATCTAAAGGACCTTTGCTCTGACAGAGGCAATAAGCAGATAGGTTTGTGTGTCCTGCAGCTCTGCCGAACTAAATGCTGATGCCCTCTGTTGGCACCTTTTGGTAATGCAATTGGCAATGCCAGCTGATAACTCTTACAACAATCCAAGACACGACTATTATTATGTATTATTTGTAGCGTGGTAGTGCCCAGGAGCCACGGGTATGGACGAGGACTCCATTGTGCTAGGCACTGTACAAACGCAGAACAAAAAAGACAGCACGCTACTCCTGAGAGCTGACAAGCTAAGTAATAAACGACACACTTGCGTTTGGAAGGGAAATGATCACATCGTTTATAAGCCACCAATATAACAATGCAAACAGTATATATAGGCAATGGTGCCTAGTATTTAGAGCAGGGGACTGGAAGTCAGGAGTCCTGAATTGTTTTCCTAGCTCTGCCAATGATTTGCTTTGTGGCCATGGCGGAGTAAGACCTCTGGGCCTCAGTTTACCTCTGTATCTATTCCCCCTCCTCTCCAGTCCCCAAGGGAAGGGGGGCATTTTGGGGATAGCTTGGTACTGAATGGGGAAATCTAACACATTGTGAGCTGCAGCGGCTAGCAGGAAGGAGTTCAGCTGAAGAGCAGCAATGCAGAAGCAAGGGCCACTGAACAGGTGGCCTTTGCATCCGGTAGATCTGGGTGCTGGGACTCTTTGCCTCTTCCTCGGGGAATAAACCCCCACACAGGGGAGAGCAAACCCCCCAAACGGCCCTGAGAAAAGAGTGAAAACACTGTAGTCACTTTAACCGGATTGGATCTGCTGCTAGGCTCATCCCCAGTGGGATGTCCCCAGCCCACGGACCAACAGGCTGCAAAGCCGCCCCTCTTCGAATTGAGTTCTGTGCCGCCTTGTGTATCGTGGCCAAAGTTGTCAGCCAAGTTCTTGTTGCAGAGCTCTTTACTGCTGGGGGATGATGCAAGAGGCAGGAAGGGCCCAGCTGGATTGGCAGCTCCCAAGGGGATCTTGCAGAGCTGGATTAATCTCCTCTTGTTTTGTAAACTGTGTCTGGAAGCCACTGAGAGATGATGCCTGGGGAGCCCCGCCATGGCTTTTATACAGAGGAAAGCTGCACTTCAAAGGGCTGCAGCAGCGCTGTCTGTCCCCGACAGGGGAATCCCTCGGCACCCTCCTCCCCGGCCTCCGTGCGTCTTTGGATGAAAGAGGCGGTTTGTTTGGAGGGCTGTGTCCCCGTCCATGGCCCTGGCAGACGGAAGCCGCACGCAGCGTCTGTAGATGCTAGGGCCCCTCTTTCCCCTACATGTGACAAGTGCATAGTAACTGCTCTTTCTGCAACAGGGCCCCTAGGTCGGGGTGAGAGCAGCTGCTCCACGGAGGCTGGAGGGCGCATCTCCCAGCGGCTGTGCCTGTAAATCTGACTGGTGTGTTAGGACTTGTTAAAGCTCCCCCTGGAAAGCCCCGGCTTTGCGAGGGTGAAGGAGTCGGTGACTGATACTGCCCTCTAGTGGCTGAGCCACAAAGTCTCTGCAGCACCTACTACTGCTGGGAACCAAGAGTGTTTTCCTGCCTGGTGCAGTGAGAGCTGGAGGCCTGGGGTGCTAGTCCCAGCTCCGGGCGCATGTCCCTGCTGCACGTGGACTCCTTACACCCTTGCCATGGGACTATGCTGGACATTAGCAGCTCTGCCCTGCCCGGGGGGTGAAATCAATGGGAACCAAGGGCATCCCTTGAAGGCTTGGTTCCTGTATTCAATAATGATCCATTCCTATTTCCCGCTCCGGCAGCTCACCCATATCTCTGAAGACCCTTCCTTGCTGTACACCTCTGCGGAGGCAGCTTGTACCACCCCCTGCAGGGTTTGTGGCTTGTTTGGATGCACCAAGCCGCCCGACTCCATAGCCAGCTTTGCACCCCCCTTTGCCTCTGGTTGTGCAATGGGAGTGGAGCTGCCCCCCCGCTGCAGTCTGAGTCCCAGCCAGACTCCGTGGTAACTCCACGTGGCTACATATCTTGCTGTCAGCCCATTCCAGCAGATGACAGAGAAACCCCCTCCCCTGCAGGTGCCCCTCGCTTGTCTAGAAAGGGGCTCTTTGAAGCTGCCACACCAGGGTATGTTTCTCCTGGCAGGGCAGGTGTCTCTGGTCATAGAATAGCCCTGTGGCCTATGTCAGGCGATAGGCACTGTCAGACTGGGCTAGCATCTCCTCCCAGTGGCTGGGCTTGCTGTCCTCTACTGCACAGCAATGAGGGG
Organism: Chelonia mydas; assembly: GCF_015237465.2. NCBI lineage: Eukaryota > Metazoa > Chordata > Testudines > Cheloniidae > Chelonia > Chelonia mydas. Next base: position 9,801,533 of record NC_057857.1, read on the forward strand.
GGAGAAGAAAGCATCCCCTTGCCCTCCCCTCCCCTTCCACCACAGCCCGAGCGGAACAGATGTGAACCAAACAGGGCTCCTTCTACATCCCCTAGCCAAGGCGCCGAGGCTTGGCAGCCATCCTAGGACATGGACAATGGGAGGCTGGCTGTCTGTGAGCCATCCTGCGCTCACTCGACAAGAGTCGTTTTCTGCTGCCTGGCTCTGGGAAGCAGCGCAGGGATTTCTGGGGCTAGGCCTGCCAGCGTGCTGGAGAATAAAGGGAGAGACGGCTCTGCTGTGCTGCCCCGCTGGCCTTCTGCCCATCCCTGAGTGCGAGGTGACACAGCCTCCCCTCTCCACAGTGAACCCCTGGGGCTGGCACAGAAAGGAGGCTGCCTGATTTCCCCTCACACACTCCCCAGGGAGGGCATCCAGGTAGGACCAGCTCCAGATGCACTGGGTAAAGGACCACATACAGCCCCATGCATTCTTCCTCACCTCTTCCCTTCCTCAGGTGGAGAATTTGTTTTCTCATCAGCCAGCCTCCTTCTGCAGCCTGCCCGGCAAGGGGCTAGGTCCCAGAGCGCAAGGGTCTTCCAGCCAGCATCCTCCTGCAGCCTGCACTCTGGCAACGGGCCCCAGGGGACAAGGGTGGCTTATGGCTGGGCAGCTTTTTCCTGCACTGGATTTTCTCCCAGTCATTGGGGTCAGCAGCCCATCAGGACAACACTTAAAACTGTCGGTGCAAGCGGGGTTGTGGAGTTGTGTCACAGTATGGAGGGCAGGGAGAGGCGGCTGGACCTTTTTCCCCCCATGGAGATTTGGGACTTCCTGCTGAAAAAAATCAAAAGCTGAAATATTTAGATGCAGAAATGCCTCATGGGAATTGTAGTTTGGGTTCCCCATGCTCCCGTCTTTCTCTGCTGGCCAGGCTTCCTGGTCAGACTACATCTCCTATGATGCATCACCGTCTCCCCAGTTGGGGGAAAGAAGTGATGCATCATGGGAGTCCCATGGCCACAGTGCATCATCGGAGATGTAGTCCCTCTGGGGAGCCTGGCCCATATTGGAAAAAGGGGACAGGAGCCAATCAACCTACAGCTCAGATGAGACACCGTGAAAGCATTTAATATTTCAGTTTTCAGGCATTCAGGTTTTCCATGAAAACTCAACATTGTCCACTGTAAGCAGAAACCTTTTGGGGAAAAATTATTTAGTTGAACCACAGTTTTGACTGACAAAGTTTGGAGCACGGTTCCCCTCCTCTGCTGAAGGGCTTTGTGAAGGCTCAGTGAAAGCTCCCCCACAATGAACGCTCCCCTTCCAACCTGCCTGGTGCGGGCACCGCGCCACCCCTCATCTCAATCGGCTTTAGTCACCTGATCGGGCGCTGGTGTCTGGCGGAGGTGGTGCAGGGAGGGAATTTGCTAGCAGAGCTCCCTCAATTACACTGGACGGGTGGAACACTTTGGGAGCCGTCTTGCATGGATGGGGCATCACAGGAGCGCATTAGCTGTGCTGGAGCGTGACGCACTTCAAAAGCATGCAGCCGTGCAGAAAAGAGAGATTAGGTTTTTACTCCCTCTAACTGGCCACTGCTGCATCAGCATCCTTGCTCACTCTCTCTCTCTCTCTCTCTCTGACACTGCCGTCTCCTACTTTCACGTCCAGCTGGACAGCAGGACTCATTATACAAAAGGACAGGAGAGAAATAAAGCATAATGTTGCCCCTTCTTCTGACACCCGCTTTGCTTCTCTGCTGATTGGGAGCAGATGTCTGGGGTCTTGCCATTCAGTTTCGCAGTGGAGGAGAAATCAGTGATGTGGTGACTGGCTATGTATTTTATTTACACACATACACCAGTCCTGCAATTAGTCAAGCAGCAGGCAAGGCATCCCTTTTTCCAGGGCTCTCAGCCCCAAACTGGTGCCTGGCTCCCAGGGAATGCAAACAGAGCTCAAGGCAGAGAGCACTCTCTCCTGCAGGTCCCTGTCCTGAAGCTCTGCACACAAGCCTTGCACAGCTCAAATCTAGAAACAAAACATATCTTCCCAAGAGTTAAAACTTGCTTGCGCGCCAAGAAAAAGAACATGGAAGACTGTGTGTAACAGCTCCACCTGGTGAGACCTGCCATAACAATAAATTACATTAGCACCATAGGAATTGCAGAATGGGTCAGACCAATGATCCGGAGAGTATCCAGTCTCCAGCAGTGACCAGTACCATGCAGGGAAAAGTTCAAGAAACCCCATAACAGCCAATTATGGAATAACCTGCCCAGAAGTCCTGTCAGTTAGTGGCTGGTTTATCACCTGGAGCAGGAGGGATTATATCCTCTCTAAACACTTTCTCCTCTTATCAGTGGATATTTGTTATCCCTATACGATATCCATCCTTGTCTGAATCCTGATATGCTCTTGGCCCCAATGGTATCTGTTGGCAGGGAGTGCCACAGGTTAATTTAATCCTCCCCTAGTTTTAATGTAACTGGATATGTATCTGTTGCAAAAAATGCCCGAATTTCGGGGACAAGATCTAGGAAGACACACAGACTATGATCTCCTACTGGAGAAAGTCTCCTCCTTCCTCCCCACTTCCCTGCACCAGCCTCAGTCTGTTATCAGGGCCTACTTGGCCATGCATTGCTAGATGATAAGCTCCCTGGGCTAGGGACCTTGTTTTCTTACTTGGTCAGAAAGCACCACTCTCACCTATGGTGCTATAGAGAGAGGCAGTGTAGTCTATGTGATAATCAGCACACCTGGGTTTTCTTCCTGTCTCTGCTACTGCCCATCTCGGTAACCTTGTCACTTCACCTCCCTAAGCTCATCTTTCCTCTCCCACCCTTTGTTTCTTGTCTACTTAAGCTGTTTTCAGAGTAGCAGCCGTATTAGTCTGTATTCGCAAAAAGAAAAGGAGTACTTGTGGCACCTTAGAGACTAACAAATTTATTTGAGCATAAGCTTTCGTGAGCTACAGGCTGTAAGATCTTTGGGCAGGGAGTTGTCTCTCTCTGTATTCAGAGCTGAGTCCGAGAGGGCTCTGCCCTCTCTTGGCTGGGGCCTCTGTGTTCTACCACAATATACATCATCAATAACAAGAGCAAAGCAGCGCTGTGTGGTTTCCAGATATTGGTCCCAGCTATTTGAATGGGGCTGGATAAGCAGGTGGCTGAAGCCCTCCCAAGCAGTGGAAGATGGAAATGGAAGTGAAGGGGGGAGCAGTTGGGGTGTAGTTTCAGTTTGCAAACTGCTCCACTGGGTCCCGCTGCAGGGTAGGGAGCAGTTTTCACTGCCCACTGTTGATGAGGAGACCCCTGCATGCCAATGGGTAATGGGGTTCACTAGCTGACCTGTTACCCACCCCTCTATCCCCATTGAGGGCACTACATAATAAGGAGAGAGGATAATTTCATCTTGCCGCCCTAAGAAGAGCAAGGCCACATCCCGTGGGGGAGCTGGAGACTGGATGACAACACTCAGATAACTTTCCTTGGATGGCATCCCAGCCTCTTCCCCTCCCACTCGCAAAGGAGTTTTATAACCAGCGTTGCGCCTTTGGATATGATCGGCGGCAAGGCACGACTGAGGTTATGGAATGACAGACTACGTGCAGTCAATGCACTGAAATAGATCTGGAACTCCAGGAGGACCTTCCTGGAGGGGCCGATACAGATCAGTGAATGTGGCGATGTCTGAGGCTTTGTCGGCAAACATTTGTCAGTCAGGGGTGCGGGAAAAACACCTCCCTGACCACCATAAGTATCACCGACAAAAGCGCTGGTGTGGACCACGCTCATGTCAGCAGGCGACACTCTCCTGCCGACACAGCTACTGCTGCTTGTTGTGTGTGTGTGTGTGTGGGGGGGGTGTTAATTACCCTGGCGGGAGAGCTTTCTCCTGCCAGCACAGAGCAGCTACATGGGAGACCTTACAGCTGCGGTGATACAGCCGTGCCACTGTAAGGTCCACAGTGTAGACAAAGCCTACTGCCTGCACGTGCAGGCTGGCAGACTCACAGAATGAAATGGGCTATTCTAATGACACGAAGACATGCAAGTGCAGTGAAGTGCAGACCCTGGAGCACCTGCTCGTTTTTCGAGGACCTCACTGCAGCAATGGAAAGCGCCATCGCCTATGTCCATCTCGTTTTTGACAAGGACATGAGAAGGACAAGAAGAAATGGAAAAAATTGTCTTTTTGTCGAACCACCCGCCTTTCCCTCCCTTATGTTTGGGTTTTCCAGTGGAACAGCTAATTTCCTCGAGCAAAGCAGGCATTTGTGAACATTTCCATTTAGTCAAAAACTCCGTCCAAAAAACCCGGCACAAGTTTGGACAGAACATTTTTGACAGCCCTTGCTGAGACCTGCTAAGCACCTGGTTTTATGAATGAATGGTTGTAGGTCATGGCTATAGGTCAAAGGCTCCTTACCTAACTATTATCAAGCCCTTGAACCATGCTGTTCTCCCCTTGTTATGCTTATAAGAAGCACACAGGATTTTTTTAGGGGAAAAGGCAATAGGCCGCGTTTATTGAAGATACAACAATTAGCATATGCATTCAATTACACCACACACTCACTGTCCCACCAGTAGATGTTATAGTTACCAGTTTAGAGTCCAGATCAATCTAGTGGCCAGCTAGGTGGATCACGGGTTGGGAGAGCTGGGTTCTGTTGGTCACGACACAATGCTCCGGGGAAGTCTTGGCGGGACAAACCCAAAGTTTCATGGCAAGGCCCCCTGTTTCTATAGTGATTTTTTTTTATTGGTACCAATGAATTTTGCACTGTTATGCTGTAATCAATTGTTGTTTGACGAGGGCTTGTTTTTTTTAACTTTTTCATTTTATTTTTTATTTTGTTTTTTTATTAGGTTTTTTAGGGAGTTATTTTATGCTGGTTTTGATTACAGCTATTTTGTTTTTATTGATAGGTGCTTGTTTTATTTTTAGAGTTGTTAATTTGCCCTCCTCTGACATTTCAGTAGGGGCGTATTGCAGCTTCCTGGTGCCCTTGCATTTGTCTTTGGTTTTTTTTTTTATATATATTTGGCTTACCGATGGCCTTTACATTAATTTTTATATATATACATTTTTTATTTATGTACAAAACAGAGTTAATGTACACAGAACATTTTAAACAGAAACATTAAGTTGCAATGCACAAGGAAACAATTATGACATTTTTAAACTTATTTAAAAATGCTAAACCTACAACAAAGTAGTGACCCTCAAAGGTCTGTCACTGCCTTGAAATTAGCACAGAGTCAGATTTTGGCTGATGTATTTTTACCAATGGCCCATTAGGCCATTCCTTTTTGCTATTTAAAAAGGGAGGCTGGTAGGATATGATCAAATCATACACCAATACATTTAATACATGCTACATTATTATTCTTTATTTTTTATTTTAAATTATATAAAATACAAACATACCATTTTACTACTACACCCTCTCCAGTGACATGCATGAGAAGGACAGGGTCCACATTTATCTGAGATATCTCGCACTGTCCTAGAGACAGTCCTGGGTTTAGAAGGTGGGAGAGAGTCACTTCTTTGGGACTGAACCCAAAAGCAATGTCTGTCCCTTGCAGAGGAAAAGGGTCATGAAAGAGCCCACAATAGGCAACAGGAAGGAGGATTTTATTACAATTCAGGCCGCTGTCCCCTAATGCAAACTAGTTGGAGCTTGTTTGACAATAGTAGATCAAAATCCTGGATGGAAGTGATTTCTGGGTATCTTAAGTATCTTAATGGGAAATTCTCCAGCAACTTCCCAGCTGCCTTTATCTGCAATTGGATATTAACATTTCAGAGCAGAGTACTTTTCAGGTAGGTGAGGGTGTGAAATATTACAAAGTCTCGCTGTCTATTTATGCCATTCCCTCTCTCCCATCCCTACTCTCGGCCTGATCGGGGAAACAGTGAGAAACAGATGAGAGCGGAGAAAGAGAGAAAAATATCCAGGAAAGACTGCAAAGGCGAGATAATAGGAGGCTCTCTGCATGCAGTTCTACTTGTGAGGCCTCTATTAACAGATCCTCCAAGATACTCATGGATATCCTGGCTGCAAGTCGCGTTACCCAGAGATTTATTTCTGTGACACGAAAATGGGGGACCTGTCGGTGGGGAGATTATAACTGGAATCTCTTTTTAATGCAGACCTGACCAAATATCCATCTCCCGGAAAGGATTTTGCCGTCCGAGCCCCCCACTCCTTCCCATCAGAACACTTCCAAATATATTGGAGGAGCAGCGGGTTCGCTTTAACCGATAGAATCCAGTGCTTTTTACTGTGCTATTCATCCACATGACAACGCCGAGAAGGGAGCCCATACTTCTTCCTGACTTTTTATTGCTTTTCAGCCCAGTGGGAACCAGAAGACATGAAAAAAGTACTTTAACAGCAAAATGTGTTTAAGCCTCGTTTCAAGGAAAGGGGGGCAGATCTGAAGGCAGCAGGAAAAAAAAATACAAGGCTGATCAGTGAATATAATTCTAGCTTATCATTGTGGGGGAAGGCTAGCAAGGACTCATGTCGGCCTTCAAGGGCTGGGACCATCCTGTCTTGTGCCAAAGGGTCTGCCTGCATCATTATCCGTGGACTTAATGGAGGCTGCAAGACAACTCGGGGAGACCACACCCAAGGCTCTAAATGGGGTCGGAGGTTGCAGGATGCCTGATGCAGACAGAGCTGGGGTTGTGCTCTCCTCTCTCTGGGAGACGGTCTCCAAGATTGTGGGCTATCTCTAGAGGCGAGTATATGTGGGGGGGTTCTCCTTGGGGGCGCAACGTGGGCTAGTGCCCCAGGCTGCAGGCCATTTCTGTGTTTATTTTGAAAGATTCTGATTCACTTAGTGACAGACTCAAGGAGCTCAATCTATTTGGTTTAACAAAGAGAAGGTTAAAGGGTTGACTTGATCACAGACTATAATTATCTACGTGGCGAACAACTATTGAATAATGGGGTCTTCAATCTGGCAGAGGAAGGCATAACATGACCCAATGGCTGGAAGTTGAAGCAAGACAAAGTCAGACCAGAAATGAAGGCACAAACTTTTAACAGTGAGAGTTATTAGCCATTGCAACAATTTAACAAGGGTGGCAGTAGATTCTCCATCAGTAATAATTTTTAAATCAAGATTGGATGTTTTTCTACAATATCTGCTCAAGGGAATTATTTTGGGGCAGTTCTCTGGCCGTTCGACAGCAGTCGGATGTGATGATCACAATGGTCCCTTCTGGCCTTGGAATCAATGCATCTATGAATTTCTAAAGGTGTCAGTGAAGTTCAGGCTTTGGGGCATGTTGGAAAGTTCTCATCACACATGTGTGCCTGTGTCAGAGCTATGTCCCAGCTCAAGAAAGCCAGTGAACCACTGTTCGGGTTCCAATAAATGAACCCAACATGGAACCAAGACCCAAAAAACCACAGTCCCCAAGCTTTAGGAAAGATTGAGCCAGATCTGAACTTTGCAGTTCTGGCTCACCTCCAAACTAAAATCAGAGGAGATTCCCACATCCAGAGGTCATCAACTGTTTGAATTTCAAGAGAGCTCAGCTTCTATTTAGGCACCAAAATGATGAGTGCTGAACTCAAAAATCTGACCAAAATTGTCACAATCGGAACTGCTGGATAGAGTTTGTCAGAAAAACGTTGATGGACCAATTTCTGTTAGAGAATGGCATTCTGTCAAAGTCAAAACACTTTGTGGAATCATGTAGATTTTGCTGAAATTTCATTCTGGGGAAAAAGTTCCAACAATATTGAAATATCCCATTTCAACATTTCCAAAATGCAACATTTCAATGTTTTGTTTTGAAATGACTTTTTGCTTTGAAAGTTTTAAAACAAAACTTATCATTTAAAACAAAACTGTATTGCATATTATGATAGAAATTTTTAAAAAAGCAAAATCAAAACTAAATGTTTCAATTTTGTAGAAACATAATATTTTAACTGATCCCAAATGACTTTAAAAAAAAAATCATGGAGAATTTCAAATGTTTCCAGTTTCTTTCCTAATCAGAATAAACACAGATGACAAAATCTTTCAATCTTTTCCAAAATGCAATTTTTGTCCTCCTCACTGATCTTCTACCGGATGCTGAGCACTGTTGAAAATCCAACCTCACCTGCAGAACTGGACCCTAACCGAGATCAGAAGGTCTTCCTGCAATCAACCTTAGCTACTCCCAGGTCAGAGCAACCGAGCAGCTCCAAACCTGCCATGAAAGAGCGTACTCAGCTCCTTTCTCTTATAGCCTCTCCCGATCAAATAATTCTCTCCCACTGAGCCTAGCCACCGGGCTTACCAACTGACAGCAGACACCTGTGTTAAATCTCTCCTGCTGAGTCAGAATGTGTTAATTCCTTCCCTGCCAGCAGCTGGACAGACCATCTACACCCCATCACAAAGGGCAATAGCGTGTGCCGGAGCGGCGTGTGTTACTGTTCACATATGCGTGTTTGCCTTATGTGCTAGGGCCACATGTGGGTGCATGTATGTGTGTGGCACTTTGCAGGTTAAAAAAAAGATTATGTCCCTGCCCCAAAGATCTTCCAATCTATTTAAAGAGAAACTCGAGCTGATGAGAGAGATGGTAGCAAATACTGGAGAGGCAGGGACAGTAAGAAAAATAGCCAGAAATCATAATTCTGTTTAAAAATAGAATGAGGGCATCATCTGAAAACCCCACTTGCTAATATCTGCACTTCTTGGAGTATGTAGTGGTCTGACCTGCTCTGTGAACTTGGATAAATCTCTTAGGCCAAGATCCTCAAAGGTATTTAGGCACATAACGCCCATTGAAATCAATGGCCTTCACCTCAGTGCTTCAGTCATTCTGTCTCTAAAATGAAGATGCCATGAGTTTTACTTACTCATCTTTGTAAAGCGCTTTGAAATCTTTGGATGAGTGGCACAATGTGCAAAGTATTATTAATTCAGACATCAGGAATGTATTAAAACTGTTTCACGACTGCACAGAGGATGAAATCTCCCGATCTGCAAAGCCTTAGAGGAGATGTAATTTCTTCTGCGTATAAAGAGAGATGCTAGCCCTGTCCTTTAAAATTGCATCCTTCTTCCCCGCCTCCTCTGCTGGATACACCTGCGCTCTAATCACTGTACGAGATTGCTTTCATTATAGTGTGTGGTCATTCTATTCTGGTTACTTGTTTGCTCACAATCAGGGAGGCCAAATACCAATCTGTGATGATGATTTCAGAACTCCTGCTGCTCTCTGAAAGGTAATGGAAACATACTTAGGAAATTAAGCCCTCTGACTCTGCACAGATTCCGCCTTCCTTTGCTCTTAGCTAATTTTCTTCTCTGTTGGGTATCTTAAGCCCAGTCTACATTGGAGAATTTTTCACCCACACTAGTCCAAATGCAGACCTGCTGCCCCAATGTAAAGCAAGACTTGCCCTGGTGCAACTTCATCCTATAAATTATATTGGTGCAAATACACAAGTTATTGGGCTCAGTATGTAAGTAACGGGGTGAAATTAAGTGGCCTGTGTTATACAGGAGATCTGACCAGATGGTCCCTTCTGTCTTACAATCCATGTAATTTCTCCAGTGTAGACATGGCCTTACAGCTGAGCTTACGTTTGTGCAGGGTCCAGGACATTATTTACTGGAACCCTAACAGACAAGTTCTATAGGACTGAATAGGGACGAAACCAAAGGGATTTAATAGAAAATTAGCAGAAGTCTATAGAAATCACTCAAAACCCTGTAGAGCTCTACAGGTAGTGTATAATGTTCTGTTACATTCTCCAAGACAGTTAAAGGAAAATAAAAAGGTTCTGAATCTCTTTGGCCTCCTCTCCTATAGGTCTTTCTCCCACAGGCAGTGTCAAAAACCCAGCTCATCAAAGCCCACAGGGATGACTCTCCGCTTCAAGGTTCACTTCCCAAAGTCAATTTCAATTCAATGTAATGACTTTACTGGCACTACAAGCTCGACAGGTATCGCCAAAGTGTAAGGAAGAGACAGACCTTTCAGATCTCTCTCGGAGGCAGGTGCAACCCACCCAGGATGAGGTCACACACTGTGTTTGGGGACTGCTCTCCTGTGTCCATGTATCATCCCTGTCCATTCCTGATCTGGCTTACGTTGCTATGTAGCGCCATTCCGTCTCTGCTATCTCTCCCAGGTCCCAGTATGGGTTTCCTCATTGCCTGCTTTTTGATGAGATGTCTTTTATGATTTCTGATCATTTGAGGAAACCTTCTTCTTTTCCTGCCTCACATATGGGACATTGAAGTAAAAAGTGATTCTGTCTCTATCTATCCTCTGTCACAGTGGCTGTATGGTCCTTTCTCTTCGGGATTAGTCCTTTCTCTTTGGGTCTTTGTGCCTCCTGATTTCCACATCCTGCTTTTGGTCACTGATTCTGAAGTCAGCCATGAATATGGCTTAGCCGGAAATCTTTTGTGGAGGGCTTCAAATCAGCCTCTATTCCAGCATGCACTGGCTACAAATCCGTATCTGAAACTGACAAGAAATTGACGAGTTTAGTTTCCTTCTATAGGCTGGGTGAAACTGGTAAGCCAACAGCCAACAGAAATTGTTTCAAAATGTTGAAACATCTGTTCATTTGTGACCAATCTAAAGTGTTATTGATAAGGCAGGGTTTCCTCCCCACCCCCCATCCAAGATAATGCTTCTCTTTTCACACATTGCCTGTATTTCTATTAGAAACCAGGAGGGTTAGAAGAACTCACACATGGGCTGCAGCTGGAAGTGAGTTATTGATTTGTTTACTTTTTACAAACTGCCATTAGATACCATTTGACCATCTTTAAAGGACTGCTTTGGGAATCTTGTTTCTCAGGGCTGGGGGTTGTCGTCAACTCTGTTGGCAAACAGGGATTGTTTTCACTTACAGATACTACGCCTGGTGCAAAAGAAGGAGAAAGGGCCGTCTGATTTTCAGAGGGCTTGAGTCTCATGACTCCTATTGGCTGCAGTGGGCACAGTATTGCAGTCAGCACTGTGAAAATCTGGCCACGATCCCACAATATGCAGGAGGCTCTCTGAAGGTTATTTTCTATTTAAAGAAAAAAAATGAAGAACAACAATAAATGGGGTGGTGAATTGTTCATCACTGATATATTCTGGCGATGACACCTGCTCTGAAACCTTCCTCCTAATGTCTTTCCCCGATGCAGATGGTGCCAGTTTATTTGGTTTTCTAATGACTAGCATTCGTTTGTATTAGATGGATTTTCTATGATTTCCTTCTGCCTGACTGCAAAGCCTGGGAGCAATTCAAATTAAGATCAGCTCCCTGTGCCCCATCTGGCGACAGCAGATCCCCCCATTTACATTTGCTGCCTTCTCTGCAGCTCTCCTCCTCTTGCATCCTATCATATTTCTATCTGTCTGAATTCTGCAGGCCCGCGGCATTTCATAGACACCTGCTGGGGTTAATTCCAGTTCAGACCTATTCATTTTAAGCAACTCATTCTGGGATGCAAGGTTGCGGGACGGGGGGGAGAGAAATTTGTATTAGAGAGCTCTGTGCAGCGGGAATTACACAGACGTTGCAGGAGGGACCAGTCAGTGCTCCACCTACCTGGCTAAATCACTACATAGAAAGCATAAGCAAGGTGATGGAGCCAGTGCTTATAGCACCTGGGTAAGGTTCTCCACAGAAATCACATAGAAGGTGACAGGAATGGGAGTGGAGAATGGTTGTGTCTGAAACACGGACCTCAGCCCTTAGCAATGTGCTCCCCTTGGGTACCTCCATCCTGCTGCCAGGCTGGAGTAATCTGGGGGACACTCAATAGCACTCTCATGAATGCAAGAGAGGGGCCCCGGCACCCTTCGACCTGATCGGCGTTGTTTACTTTGGGCTCCTAACTACTTGTTCTGTGCCGGAGCAAGCCCTGCATCTGCCAGGGTTCCCTGGAAGCTGAGTGGGCGACCAAATCAATCTACTCCATCGACGTTCTACGGACACTGCAGCAGGGCATGCCCTCTCTTGTGTCATTTCTCGGCCAGGGCTCGGCATAATGTGAAAGGCAGAGGCCGGTGAGTATGGAAAATGTTAGGAAAGAAATTAGCTGAACGCTTTGGGCCCAGATGTGGTCTAGGCGGTTTGGCTTGGTGGATGTGTGTGGTGAAGGCTTAAAGTGGGCCTGATCTTCGGCTCCTATTCCAGCTTCTTTGTGCTGCCCGACAGGCACATCTGGGTCTTCCTGGCGGGTTGGAGAATACCTGGGGGTGTCGAGCTGGTGTAGCTGGCTCTACACACCTATGCCCCGCTAGGCGAAGGGATGTATTGGGGCAGGCTGGGGTGAAAGGAGACATGACAGGTGGGCTCAGAGTGCGGTGGGTTGCAGAGATCCCTCCTGGGGGAATGGCTCCTGAGGAGCCATGCCGTAGAGGTGGAAGTCAGAGCAGCCTTTTGGCCTCTCCCCTACAACTTTGCCTCTCCCCACACTCAGCCGCACGGTGTATCTAAATGAGCTCACCCGGAGGAGAGGATTTCCCAGGCTGTGTTGGCGGGGATTAGGTTTTAAGCAGACACAGTTCTACCTGACTGATTCCCTCTCCACTTCCTTCTTTCCCCTTCCCAGCGACCACTTCCCAGAGGGGGACAGGGAGGTGCAGAGGGGTTGCCCAAAGTCGCCACATTTCAATATCCTCAATGTCTGGCTGGGGATCCTGATGACCGACCCCTAAACCCCCTCAGATTGGCCAGCTAGGTCTTTCTGTTGATGTCACACACATGCCCCGGTCTCCCAGCAGTGTCCAGTTGGGACCCAGTCATTGATGAATGACCCTAGGCCAATCCATTCTATTGGTGTCTCTCGGGGAAGTTAACAGGGGTGAGAAAAACAACAGACACAGTCTGTGGTGGGGGAGGAGGTTCAGAGAGTCATCTCAGGGTGATAGGAGCAGAGACATGAGGGATGTCCACACTGCAAGTGAAGGTGTGATTGTAATGTCGGTAGGCAGACCTGGGCCAGCTTTAATTGACTAGTGTAGATGTGGCAACACAGGTCAGCATTGGCTACCAACCTGAGCACATACCCAGGCTCCCCATTGGGCTTGTAGTCAGGTGGCTAGTCTAGGCACAAGCCCATGTCACCACATCTTCACTGCCATTGTTACCTGTACTATCCAGTTTAAAGTTAGCATAGGTATGCCTACCTTTGCCGCATTCACACTTTTCGCTTGCAGTGTAGACATGCCCAGAGGGGCTGGGGTTACACTAGAGAAAAATAGGTGATCAGCTAACATGAGTTAGCTAACACACCTTAACTAACACGTGTTAAAATCCTAGTGTAGACAAGCCATGTTGTAGTTTTAACATGTTAGCTAGTAGGGGTCATCTCAAGGGTTTATCACAACCAGCTACTATGTGTTTAAACTGCACCATGCCTTGTCTACACTAGGATTTGAACAGGGGTGTGTTAACACATATTAAAAACACCCTTTTCTCCCTAGTGAAGACAAGGCCAGAGGGGCTGGAGGAGAAATTGGAGGAGTGTCAGACTGTCATGGTGCCCTTTGCAACAGCAGTTGGGGAACTGTTCCACATCCACACCTGGGCGGGGGGCGGGGAGGGGAGGGATGCTCCAGAGCCCTTTGACCAGCCCAGACATTTACACCAGTGCAGAGTGGTTGTAAAAGGCAAATACATCAGAACAGCAGCAGTTTATACCCCGCCTTTGCACTGGTGCAAGTGACACCAAAAGGCCGAGGGCAATGGAGAATCAGGGCCAGTTTGTACAATGGGAACTGAATTAAACACGGCTGCTGGGCCATTCACAGCTGACGAAAGGGCAGCTGGGGCTTCTTGGGAGGGGGAGAAACAACCCAAAGCAAAATACCTTCGTACGAGGGATTAACAGTATTTGCACTACGAGTGGTGCTGGCCCCAATTCCTGCAGCCCCTCTGAGGGGGAACAAAGGAGGAAACAAGGCCCCTGCAAAGAGGCAGATCTGGAACTGCTGAGTGTGAAGAGGAGGTTGAAGGGGGCAGGAGAATATGCAAACGGGGGAAGAGGCAAACGACAACCAGGGATGGGCCCATGCCAAGCAGAGATGTAGGAGCTGATCAAACACAGCCAGGTTAATGAGAGTGTCATTCCCAGGGCTGCAAAGAAGCAGGCAGAGCCGGGGACAGGCGGACAGCGGGTTCTGAATGCGATTCTGTAATTAGCTGGCAAACAGAATATGATATTGAGTGGTAATTGCTCGGAATAATGTCTTGCAGCCAGGATACATGTGCTGTGGGCCGGGCGCTGCCTCCCACCTGCCACAGCGACTTTGCTTCCTTTTGTATCCCTTCACCTGCCATTTGTCATCCCATCGTTCCCAAATTTGAGTGCATCGTCTTACAGCTTGAGTTGCCGGGGAACACCACAAAGTTGGTGGTTGATGCAGGGCATGCCTTACCCCTCAGAGGATTGGCTATTTGGCTGCTCCACCTTACCTCCCCGATCCGCCATCTTTGCTGCCCCTGGCAGGGCCTGATCCTATCACATGGAAGTCAATGGGAGTCTGGCCATTGATTTCACTAGGGGCAGGAGCCGGGGCCTGCAGCCCTGGGTGGAAGGGCTGGAAAAGTCATTTAAAAGGGGAGGCAAAATTGAGTCAACTTAGTTGTATCACAAGGACCTGGTCCAAAGCTCATTGGACTCAATGGGAAGGCTCCCCTTGACTTCAACAGCCTTTGGATCAGACCCCAGAGGGGCACCCATGAGAGGGGATGCACGGGACATGCTCCCCCGCAACTCTTCCCTGCCCCATTGGTAACTCACGGAGGCCTCAGGCCTTCGTGGGAATGTCTCCTCTCTCTCCAGCTCTCCTCACTTGGTTGCACCTATGCTGCATGATGCCAAGGACTACTAGAGGACGTCCTGCTGGGGAATCCCCACCAGCAATGCACCTGACCAGCACGCACAAGGCACCAGAATCCTAGAAAAGGCTCCTGAATTGCACCCATGTTTGGAGGATGAGATCAGATTCCAGGGCATTCTCAAGGAGGGAAGGAAGAGGGCCGGGGGGTTTGATGTCTGCTGGAGCCGGTGACGTGCAGGCACGTGCCACCTTCACCACTAGGGAGAGACACGTCTTCATGCCCTTGTTGGTGGTTGAGACCCTGAGGGTTTGTCTAGATTTAGAAAAGAGGTGGTGGTTAGCTAACAGGTTTTACTTAACCCTGACCTCAGCATGGCCTTTCCCCTAGTATAGACACAGATTACCCTTTAACTTCCATTTAGATCAGGGACCTCAAACTCAAATAACCACAAAAACCACATGAGGACTCGTACATTGGCTCGAGGGCTGCATCGCTGAAACCTCCACCCCTTCCACGGGGCCCCGCCCCTGCCCCGCCTCTTCCCCGCCTCTTCCCTGCCCCTATCCCAACCCCTTCTCCAAATTCCCACCCCGGCCCCACCTCTTCCCCGCCTCCTCCCCTGAGCGCGCCACGTTCCCGCTCCCCTCCCCATACCAGAGTGTGCAAACAGTTGTTTGGCAGCGGCTGGGCGGGAAGTGCTGGGAGGTAGGTGGAGGAGTGGGGATGTGGCACGCTCAGGGGGAGGAGGAGGATGTGGGGCAGGTGGAGGAGGGGAGCTTGGCTGCCGGTGGGTGCAGAGCACCCACTAATTTTTCCACGTGGGAGCTCCAGCCCCGGAGCACCCGCAGCGTCGGCGCCTATGGCGGGTCGCAGGAAATAACTCTGTGAGGCTCATGTTTGAGATCCCTGATTTAGATAGTCAAGCTCAGCCTTAGTGGGGAGCCTAGAGGAAAGGCCAGGGTTAACCTGCAATATGTTAGGTCACCCTGGTCTAACCTGGACCCCCTCCTCCCCTTTTCTAATCTAGGCTAAATTTAGGCAGAGGAGCAGGAAATGTGTGAAGGATTTGTAGGGAGGTGAGTGTCCATTTGTGAGAGGAGTGTGTGTGTTGGAGAAGTGTGGGTGCAAGTGTGCATTTGTGAGACTGTGTGCATGCATTGTGAAAGTATGTGTGTTTGTGTGCGTGTTGTTGTGAGAGGGTACTGAGGTGTGTGTGTGACATGGAGTGCAAGAAGGTGTGTGAGTGTCTGGGTGACTAGGCGATTGTGCACTCGTGAGTGAGTGTGTGTGCGTCTAGGTGATTGTGTGGCAGCGTGCGTGTGTGAGAGAGGCTGAGTGTTGGATAGCATGGATGCGTGCTGTGAAAGGGTCTGTAGGCGGACACTGGGGTGTGTTTGTGAGAGTTGCATGAGCTATTGGGTGATTGGCTAGGTGTGAAAATAGGTGGAGAAAGGCTGTGGGAGTGAGTGTGTGTGGGGTCATTTGTGAAAGCGGAATGTGTGTGTGTGTGTGCGCACAAGTGTGTGTGTTTGCATTTGCAAAGGTGTGGGTGCAGGCTGGGATTGCAGGGGCAGGACCCCCAGCCTCTTTAGATCCATCACCCTGATACCTCAAGAGCTTCTCCAAAGCCAAGCCATTGACACCGGAAGAGGGTGGCAAACCGGGTGAGGCTCATGATTCTTCAAGTACCCTCCATCCCCCCACTCAGTCATCTCTCCCGTGTCTGCAAAAGCCAGGACTGGTGAGCTCCTGGCCTTCAGACAATGCAGGGAAGGGAGATGAAAGATATTGTTTTTCAGGTGGAATAGCTTCCAAAATGGTACATTTGCAGTCAAAGAGCTGTTTGGAATGCATATGCAGCACCGCCTGCAGCCACGGGAAACAAAGCCGTTAAAGTTTAGATCTCCGTGTTTTCATTTTTAACCAAATGACTCAGTCCCCCTCTAGCTCTGAGCAGGAGAGAGAGAGAAACTTAGGCTACGCAAGTTCACAATGCTTTAACCCCACTGGGATCCTGCCGCAGGGAAAGTTCAAGCCGCATGCTCTGGTTAATTGTGCCTAGCAAAGGTATTTAACCAAAGTTG
This sequence comes from Chelonia mydas, assembly GCF_015237465.2. Taxonomy (NCBI): domain Eukaryota; kingdom Metazoa; phylum Chordata; order Testudines; family Cheloniidae; genus Chelonia; species Chelonia mydas. Next base: position 9,818,438 of record NC_057857.1, read on the forward strand.
CTGCTTCAAAGCTGCTCAGGGGTTTTTGAAAGAGCCACAGAGATTTCAGGGGAGTTTGTTGTATCTCTCCCCCCTTCCTCCCCAATGCAATCCAGTACCCTTCTGCCTTCTACCTCTTACAGGTACAGGGCCCACAGCTGAGAGGAGGCCGTGACGGGAGGTGGGTGTGTGCGTGTGTGTGTGCATGAAGGAGAAAGAGTCAGAGCTGCTAATTTCTTCCATGGATAGGTTAAAATCAGCACACGCTCTGTGCGCTGTGTCGCCATCGGTACCCGAGGCAGGAGTTGCTTGTTGCACCCACTTGTTTGGGGGTGTTGGAACCCTGCAGGGTGGTTGACTCTTGGAGCCGGTGTGGGTCATCAACTCCAGCCTGGATATGAAGTAGCTCCCTGAAAGACCTAAGGGCTGGGGAGTGAGAGCCCAAAGGTAGGAACCCTAGGAAACAGCCATGCCTGTGGACAAGTCTTGGGCTGGAACACAGGTTCATTGAATTCCCTTGTTAATAAAGCTCACCGCAGGAAGAGGGGTGAATTGGGGCACTAACCCAGAGTGTGTGTGTGTATGTGTCGCCCCCTAGTGGCTGAACACACTGTGCAGGTGTGTGGGCAGGAGGTTGTATATTCTCTGCTTGAGCAAGGTGAGGATTCAGCCTGTCCTTCCAGATGTGCCCATCATGCAGGGGAGACAATAGGTTTCACCCTCTCCCTTACAGCCCAGGGAGCCACCTAGCATTCTACTAACCGATCCACCCTCTGGGTGGATTTCTAAGGCACCAGCCACTGTGGCATCTAATGGCTGAGATGCCATTAGATAGAATGCCATAGAAAACCGTGCACTCTTGCAGGGAGAATGGACTGTTCCAGCCATGCCCAGGGGCTCAATCCCAAAAAGCGCTGAGCCCTCTGTCTCTGCTCCAGCAAAGAACTTGAGCACATGCTTAACTTTAACCATGGGCTTAGGTGCTTTGCTAAATCAGGCCCTGAGCGCTCAGCGACTTGTTTGATCTAGCCGCAGACGCATGGAGAATTACAGCCATGCCTCCATTTACTTCCCCTGCCAAAGTATGTAAATGTATGCAAATATATATGCGAATGAGATACAGGCCCTGGGGCTGCTGGCAAGTCAGCCAATGAGCCATTGGTGTGCAAAATGTTGGCCACTGCTGCCGCTCTAGGAGAGCAGAGTGCTATGGATGAATTATGTGTCGTAAATTATCCAGGGTGGGGAGAAATGAATCTGTATTGGTTTTGTAAAAAGAGGTTTACTCTTCTCTTAAAACCAGAAACCCAACGCAGCGCTACCCTGACTGTCACAAGGAGGGCTGACTGATCAAAGGGGCATCACTCCAGTCTCGGAAATCCCAGCGTCACCCACTATTTTGCACACGGAGAAGGTTTCTCTTGCCTGAGTTTTGCATGTGTAAACACTGGGATTTAGGTACAAGCCGTATTTGGGCATGTCACAGAGTTTAAGCCCAGAAGGGACCACCAGATCATAGAACATCAGGGTTAGAAGGGACCTCAGGAGGTCATCTAGTCCAACCTCCTGCTCATAGCAGGACTAATCCCCAATTTTTGCCCAAGATCCCTAAATGGCCCCCTCAAGGATTGAACTCACAACCCTGGGTTTAGCAGGCCAATGCTCAAACCACTGAGCTATCCCTCCCACCATCTGTCTCATCTGGTCTGAGCTCCTATATGTCACAGGCCAGAAAACACCACCATTCCCAGAGTTCAGTACGTTGACCCATCAAGAAGTTCTGGGCACCCTAATGGAGTCCGAACCTTGGACCCATGGGGCATATTGTCTTCTGACAGCCTGACTAATGCGTGAAAACGGAGCGCCCATGCAGGAGCAAATCACTACTTCAGCAGCATAAAGAAGCTGACAGCTGGCTTAACTGGACAGCTATTCATGGCTCTGTGCCACCACGACCACCCAGTTGGTATAGGGAGTGTGGGCTAGCAAAAGGGGATGTGGCCAGACTGCTTGTGCGCTCCAGCACTCCTCAGATGGCAGACAGCTCCTTGCGGGGGTTTTACTGGCCAGCATAAATTAGAGCAGCCCCAAGGCTCCTTTAAATTGTGCTGCAGCTGAACCAGTCCCTGACCGGCTCCTGAATTTGGGGAAATAGGGTGTGTCAAACTGACATGTAGCCCACCTGTGCCACGCCCCTTATCTGCATTGCGTGGAGCTTCACCTTACCTGAAGAGTCAGCCACCAAATAAATGTTTTTGCAAAAGAGTCCTGTGGTTAAAAATTTAGCACCATTATCTTTTATTTTAGTTATTTTGCTTAAGTTCAAACTGTATTTCTTTGGGGCGGCTTTTGATTTTTCTCGTTCAGCTTGGAATTGGAGTTGCAGAAGGCTGGGGAAAGATGGAAGTTTGAGCAAAGTGCCCCTGGAAAAAAGCTACCTCTGTAAATTACAGCTGAAGAAACCCAGAGCTGTGGTGGTTTCTGGGCTTGTTAATAATTATTTGAGGTTCAAATGTTTTTGACATCTTCATTACCACTTGCGCTTTGAACATGTAAAGCTCTCTCCAAGTGCTAAGTGTTATTATTGTTTCAGAAAGATTTATGTCTTGGCTAAATTGTAATTTGGGTAATTGCATGCCGTCTACCGAAATCTCCCCTGCAGTTTCATTTGGACACAATAGCCTTCTTCGCTCCCTGGCCTAAACTGTGTTGTGCAGTGTTTCTGTGCATTGTCAAACAATTGTCACCTGCCGCCCAGAGCGTGGGTGCATTCCGGTGGTGGGGGGGGGAAATGATCTCTCTCAATAGTACTCTACTCATGGTGGCAAAGATGAGCATTCGTTTGCAAGAGCGGGGCCACAGATTGTAAAGGGGATGATGGAGGAGGCTAATTTTCAGAGGTGCAGAGCATCCAGCTGATTCCATTCAGGTCACTGAGGGCATGTCTACGTGGCATCTGGCAGCGAGCCTCCCAGTCTGGGTCCACAGACTTGTGCTAGCAGGCCTGGCACTAGTGCTGTGAAAATAGCAGTGTTGGGCTGGAACTTGGGACTTCAAGCTCCCTCCACCCCCTACACTTGCAGATTTCAGAGCCTGAGCCGCACTGTGTTTTTTGAGCGTTAGTGTGAACCCCTCTAACAAGAGGCAGTGGAGCCAGGCTAGGAGGCTTGCTCCCAAACGCAGGGTAGACATGCCATGATGGGAGCTCAGCACTTCAGATTTAGGGGCAAGATTTTCAAAAGTAACTCTGGATTTGGGGTGCCCAGCTTGAAACAGCTTCAAGGGGCCTGACTCTCAGATCGTGCTGAGCACCCATCCTTGGAAATTCAGGCCCCTTTAAGATGTCTCCCGTTGGGCACCCAAAATCGCTGGTCACTTGAAATCCTGCCCTTGGGAGGCTAACTTGTGGCTTCTGTTTCATTCCACTGGTGAGGCCAGTGCCCTGAGAGGGACAGGATAACGAGAACCCTGTGGTATGCTGGGGTGGGTCTCACAACAACCAGAAAGACTCAAGCCAAGGCTGTCATGCTTGAGGTACAAGTTGAAGTGGAAAGTTCCCACTTAGGCACCAGCCCACAGAGGGGCCTGATTTTCAGCAAGGGCTGAGCACCCACAGCCCCCATTGACTTTGACAGGAACGGTGCATGCTCCCCAGCATCTGAGAATCACAGTACGGCTCCCGGGGATGGTTTGGGAAATCTCCTGCCACAGTTCAGGGCAGCTGCACCTGTATTTCCCCTCAGTGGTCCAGGAAGGGGAACAGGGTTCCAGCTCCCCAGCTGTTGCCTTTTTTGGATGGAGAGTCACCTCTGACTCCGCGCTGACTGGGGTATTTCCAGGCTGCACCGTTCCCTGCCTTCACTGTGTTATTCCCAGCAGAGACAGGTGGCTCAAGCACGCCTGCTGGCTTTCTCTTCAGAGATGGTGAACAGGTCTAATAGCTACAGCTATAAGTTACCACAAAGTTCTTTCTATGCAAGCCTCAGAGAAAACATATCAAACCAGTAAAAGAACCTCTGCACATTAATTAGCTTACCAGCGATCACCCTAACCCTAACATGGATTCTGGCAGGGGCAGTCCTTCAGCACCCCACCCAAGGAGACTCCCTGCAATTACAAGTTCATCACAGCTTCTGTTTGGAACAAGCACCCCACTTCTATAGGCCTTCCAACTCTCCCCTAAGGATTGGGGGCTTCTGTGGACTGGGATCCTGTCCATTTGTTGGATCAAGCAAAAGGCCCTGAATCAGTTTAAAACTGGGCTACCGATGCAAAAATTCTTTCTTTGCCTACTGGTCCCTGGAGAATCCAGTCTGACGTAGTATATGCCCCCTCTCTAGAGGATGCTTCAGAGGGCTGGTAACAGAGCCTCCCCTCCTACTACAGAAGGTACAGGCAGTGCCACAATAACACAACACAATGGCATCTTGAATACAGTGGACCCTGTGGTGTGTGTTTACACCACACAAGCCCTGAGCAGGTTAATGTGGGCCAATTAACCTTATATGCTGCACCCTGAGGGAAGAGAGGGATTGATAAGGCCTAATTGCAGATGAAACCCAATGCGGGAGGAGGCCTGCAGCCATTCCCTAAAAGAAAAGGGAGTTGGCTAGGAACAAAGGGAAATGTAGGGGGACAGTTATCCCTGGGGTACTGTCCTAGACTAGGGAATTGGACAAGAGGCCAAGAGGGATGAAATAGCCATGGGAAGTAGAGGAAGCTGCAGTGGCAAACCCAGAGATAGGTAAGAAGGTAGAGAAGTGGGGTAGGAAGGAGCCTCGGGAAATCACAACAGAGCCTGAGACTGAGCTCTGTGTTACTAGTGATAGGGTTCCTGGGCTGGAACCTGGAGCAGTACATGGGCCTGGGTTCCCCTACCTGCCGGCACAGGACCCGGAGTTGGAAAAGAAGCCTGCCTGAAATTGGCATACAGACAGCTTGTCTGGTGGAACTTGGTAACCCCAGAAGGGGGACTCTATAGTGAGCTGGCCAGAGGGCTCAGTCATGAAGAGCGAGCCCCCTGAGTCCCTGCGAGATGGGGCCACCGTGGAAGCAATCAACAGATGGTGGTACCCGATGGGACGAGAGCCTATTCCCAGACCTAGCCACAAGGAGGAGCACCTGAGCCCCTTCACTGACCCCCAAAGGTATTAAACTTAATTCAGTAAAGTTCATTTAGGCGAGTGCAGGAAATTGTCACTGTGTAACATACACAATTTATGAATGCTGGTTGGTATTATGAAGCTGTTACTATGAACCTTGTTGTATTGTGAATGCCCGTGTGTGTGTGTAATCACCATGAGCTGCAGGGCTGTGTCAGGTCTCTCTGCCAGCCCAGGGACAATGGTGCATCTTCAGAATTCAACCACAACCTATTGAAAGCTGCTTGGGAGAAAGGGTGGCTCCTGCCCAGAGACAAACGGTGTTCTCTTACCTGTCTGCAGGGGTCTGGACTGCGTGGAGTGGAAAGCTCCCCAACACAGAACAAAGAAGCCAAGACTTGAAATACACCAAGGGGAGATATAAACAGGTTCAGAGCCATCTTGGGGTGAGATTCACAGGAAGTTCCAGCAGAAGGAAGGAGGGGGTCGGGCGGGATAAGGTGAGAGGAAGCAAGCTCACCTAAGGAGAAGGCTCCACAGTTAGGAACATTTGTGCTGGAGCAGGAGGACTCTGGACAACCCAAAGTGCTGTGACCTCTGCCCAAAGAATGCCCTAGACCAGTGAGGAAACTGAGGCAGGCAAACAGGTATAGGGTTTATTATTTTTGAATAGATCTGTGTATGTCTCATGATTAAGTAAAGAGCAGTGAGGGTTGGACTTCTGTGCAAAGTGTCTGCGTGTGAGCTATATGCTATGCCTACCATGTGGCCCCTTGAAGAGGTAACCAAAAGGCTCACAGATTTGGTGGAGTTCAGGGAAAGGGTGTGATTACGCTATATGGGGAATCTGGGGCTCAGCGTTAGTTCCAGGGACTGGCTAGGGGACCATGTGGTGGCAGATCTCAACACGGGGTGCATCTTGAGTCTGTGCTTAGGGACCCCAAGGTAGATGCCTGGGTTTTGTTCAGACTCCAGGTCTCCTCCCAATAATCCAGCAAGGGTGGGTGGGCCGCCAGCAAGGGGAGCCCAACTAGATCTGTGACTTCAATCCCAGCATTCCAAAGAATCCCCCCAGGAGATGGGCTTTAAAATCATGAGTGTTTAAAAAACAACAACAATTGGATTCCTTTTATTTGCCTTCTGGCTCTTGAGCATTTAGGGTGCCAAGCCAGGAGGACAAGACACATACTTTGTTTATTAATAAAAGCTGAGATTCTCATGTGATCACTTGACTCCCGAAGCTGGGGCTGTAAGAAAAACACTTAATATTGTGATTCTTTCAGTGAAATTATGAGACCTGGCAGGACTGAAATTAGGACAAAGGTGTCTCCAGTTGGCACCACAAAAACAGAGGCATGCCAAGTCACCGGCCGTAAAGTCTGATGGGGACCAGGTCTGGCAGCCATAATTAATTTGGGGAGTGCTGTAGTGTTGAGTCATGTTGAAAACCAGCAGATAGGTGGAAACAGGAGAGAAGCAAGAGTGGTAGGGCCTGGAGAAGACTCTTCCCCTGATGAACGTTTACTGCCTGAGTCTTGTTCCGAGTGAGTTTCTTTTGCAGTTTATGCCTGTAACTGAGAATTCAATTTCTTTTAACGGAAAACCTGATATAGTGAAAAATGTGAAATAAAGCAGAAAATAATAAAAGAGGAGGTGGGGGGGAAACCTATTCAAATAGAGGGGAAAAAATCTTCATTTCCATGGCTGTTATCTTTCCCTTCAGGGCTTGGGATTAGCCATTTCCCATGGTAAATTCAGCATTTTTCAAGGTAGGAAATGTAACCTCTTCCTACTCACAGATGCTTGTTATTTCGTACCTTACTGCCAGCGAGGATCTTAATCAACCAGAAAAACTGAAAATGACAAACAAAGAGGAGACAGCTTTGCTATCTGAGGTTCATTAGCTCCCACAGACCTTTTAAATCTGTATGAAACCAGGAAGAAAAGTACAACAAAGGAGAGGGCTTTCAAGACACCTTGCTGGTAATTTCCACCCCCCACCCCCCACCCCCTGTGCTCCCGGTATCCCTTCCTGTAATGAGTGGCATATCTTGATTGTTTTCCCAAGGTTTGCATTTATCAGAGTAAACACCGAGTGGAGCTCTGCCCCACTGAGGCGAGCATGGGATGGGAGGCCGACGGAGGAATGGCGCATGCTTTGTATAGCGCAAGGTTATCTGAATCCATCTCTCAAGAGCGTTGTCATCTGTGAGGCTTGAAACACAGGGAAAGGGGGAGCGTGTCACACGCTCAGTATAAACACACGCCAGGGAGCTGTCAACGCTGCTCATCTGCAACAGCTTCAGAGGGAGGTGCATGTGGCAGCCAGCTCAGATCTTGACTCTGGAGTACGTCCAAGGCAAGGACAGTGGAGCAGGAGAAGGGTTGACTTCGAAGGCTAATTCCCCTGGCCACAGACACCCTGGCGTTGAGCCAGTGGAACCAAGGAGTGAGAAAAGCTAATTGAAAGGATTAGCCCTTGGTCAAAGACATGCCAGGCCAGGGAGGGCCAGAGCCACGTCTGGTATAAATCCACGTCTCTCCATTGGCACCAGCGCTAGAACCGGCTAGAGTAACTTTGATATCGGGATATGGGGTTCCTTTGAAATCGAAACGGTTTGTGAAATCGAGTCCATTTCACAGGAATTTTGTTTATGAAGAAAACTGGGGGAGGGGGGGAGAGGGAGGGGAAATCCCAACAACGTGGAAACATCCTGTTTTGACATTTTCGGAATGAAATGTTTTGATTTTATTTTTTTTTTAAAAAACAACTTTTGGAAGGTCTACATCAGATGACAGCAGCGGGGAGGGATAATTTGCCATCTGTGCAAAGTGATTTCGCTCTGGTGCTGCTCGTTGCAGTAGAATTGCAGAGCTGGAGAGAGACCTGGTGCTGATGGTGGATGAAACATCTGCAGTAAAAACCCAGGCCACTTTATAGCCTGGGAGTGGTGACACGTGGGAGAGCGTGGACCAGGGGTACCATGTACAGCTCTCAAAGCACATGCTTAAGGATGTAAAGAGGCAGCAGGTGCAAGCAAGGGGTGTCAGGAGTTTGGGAAGAGCTGCTGAGAAGAAGGATCAGGCAGAATTAACTTCCACAGTCTAGTCAGAGGGAGACTAAGGAATGGACCCTCAACATGGGCAATGCCAGCACCTTGCACTTCCTGTTGTACTCCGAGGGTGGAAAAGGGTGCGACCCACCTGACTACAAGGGGTGGCAGAGAGGGGAGGGGAGAAGATGATCTCCAAAAGAGATGCAGGAATTGGAAAATAAAGGGATGGATTAAACTGCTCCCTGGCCTAACAAACTCAAGCTTCAGGCGAAAGCCAAGCATGGGGTCGCCCCAAACAAGGCTGAAAGGGGGGATGGCAGAAAGGAGAAAGGCATGACCAGCACCTCATGGAAGAGCTGGAGAAATCTGTTGGAAAAGGGGAACGTGGTGGTGGAAGCATAGGATAGCTGGCGAAAGTAGGAAGATAGGGGATGCGAGATTCCTCTGGGGGACTGTTCCATGTCCCCAGAGCACCTAGCATGTGGTATAAAAGATATGGGCTATTCTAGGGGCTCTTGTATCCCTATTACTATACACCCCACTTTGCCAGCTAAAAGCACCAGGTAAAGTGGTGGACTCTTTGATTTTTAGGGGCTTTCCAGAGAATCCCAGCTTTGATTTAAAATCAATGCCTCTCCCAGCCCTTTCTGCTGAGCAGAACTAGCATTTGTTGTCTAAATCAGCAAGCTGTCAGATGGCTTTGGGAAACTGCAGCCAAGCAAGCAACAGCAAGGATATGATGAATGCCACTAATGCTCCTGCCCAGCCACTCCAAGGCAAAGCTTACTCAGGACTGTTTACGAAGAACTCCTCGGAGCTGGGGCAAGGGATGGAGTTTGGGGGCAAACTTGAGGTAGGGCGGCCCTATAGCTTGTGATTGGGGCTAGGAGCCTGGGATTCTAAGCCTGCGTCTGGCGTGGACTTGACGTGCGGTGTTGGGCGAATCAATTAACTTCTTGGGCTTTAGTTTCTAAGTGTGTCAATGGGGATAGTACTCGTCTACCTAAATTTGTTCCCCACTGGGAGCAATCGGGAAGATTAATAAATTAATGTGCGTACAGCTCTTGCGTTTAGTGTGTTGTTGGAACTGTACCTTGAAGGAGCTTCGCTACTTAGGAAATCTGGGGGAGAGACGTTGCAGGAGAAGCCCATGCTCTGTTAGGCAGAGACAGGTGGTAACTGTGAGAAGGTCTACACTACAAAATTACTTCAGTATAATTACATCACTCAGGGGTGTAAAAAATCCGTCCCCTGAGAGACGTAGTCAGAGCTGTCCCTTGGGTATGGCGAATTGGGGTGACGCCCCGGGTCCTGTGCTTTGGGGGGCCCCACAGGCAGGGAGGTGTGGCGGGCGGGCAAGCGGGGTGAGGAGGCGAACGGGGAGGCAAGCAGCAGGCGGATAAGGAGGAGCCCCCCTTACCAGAACCTCTCCGACCCCCAGTGCCTCCTGCCCACCGGCGGGCCCTGCCACTCAGCACCTCCCCCCCCCCAGCGCCTACCATGGATCCGATGTTTCACGGCATCAGGAGGCGCTTGGGGGGGTGGGGGAAGGAGCGAGGGCGCAGCGTGCGCGGGGGAGGGGGTGGAACTGGGCGGGCAAGAGGCAGGATGGGGGTGGGAAGAGGTGGGGTGGGAAGAAGCAGGGTGAGGCCTTGGGGGAAGGGGTGGAGCCTGGGCGGAGCCAGGCGGAGCACCACCTCCAGCAGATAGGGGCCGAGTTTCTAATGTCCCGGGCCTCAAACCCCCTTCGGGACGGCCCTGGACGTAGTTACACTGACCTAAGTGTTGGTGTAGACAGCGCTACGTCAGTGGGAGAGCTTCCCCCACCAACATAGCTGCCACCTCTTGCAGGGGTGGATTCGCTACGCCCGTCGGCATAGAGCGTCTTCACTAAACTGCCACAGCGGCGCAGCTACCTTGGTGCCGCTGGGCCGATGCCGTGGTTTAAGTGTCGACCTGCTCAGTGTCACTGGATAAAGAGGATCTGTTTCAAGCCCCTGGGGCCCAGGGTGATTCCCGAGCACCGCACGAGACCAGGAGGGAAAAGAACTTAAGCAAAGTAACCCAAGCGGAAGAACGACGCAGTGAAAAGCTCCGCCAGAGCTGAAACCCTCTGGAAATACGGAAGACAACGGGAAGAGATTTAAACAGCACTTCACTCTGCATCGGCAAACAGTGGCTGCCAGTGAAGAGGAAGCAAGGTCCAGCTGCTCAAAGACTGATTTCAATGGCATTTAGGAGCCTATATACCTTTTGAGGAGCAGGGCTTTAGGGTTGCTAAGCCAATCCAAAGCATGGGGAGGGTGTGCCACCTCCTTCCGCCTGGCACAGGGTGACCGGACTCTTAAAGGGGAACAGCCTCAGCTCTGCCATAATTAGCTGCCTCCCAGCCTGAGAAAGTGGGACTAATGGGGCCAGGGTTTAGTATGGCCAACACCTGCTCCTCATAGAAAGGGCTGAGAGAGCCCTGTGAGAGCCCAGGGCCTCCTGAGGGAGGATCTGCAGATAGGTCCCTGGGAGAAGCTACTAGAGTCCCCTGGAGGAAAGGCAGTGGGAAGCTGCTAGGGAACAGGGCTTCCTGGGAGGAAGCCTGGTGAGGCAGTGATCAGCTATCAGGGCAAGGAAGAAATGGGGCAGGGCCCCAGAGCAGAGAAGAGCAGGGAAGTCCAATGAGAGAGGGACTCCCGGGAAGGCAGCTTGGGAGATGTGCTCTATAGCAGAGCGGGGAAGACGCAAAGGTAGCCCAGAAGGCAGGTTGAAGAGTAGCCCAAGAGGGGCAGAAGAATCTTTGTTTGTTTGGACTTTTAGTTGCACTTTTGTTACCTGGGAGGCAGTTGTTTGTTTAGTGTCTTGGCTGGAGGATCAAACTGCATCCCCCACACAAGCCCACGTGTGCGGAGGGGTGGGGTGGGGTCGAGGGGACCCGTCTCAGAGGAGGAAATTGAGGCAGCGAGTGCCTGTAATCTGGGGGAGGGGGTGACGTGGTAGCCACACCCTGTGAGAGACCCCGAGGGACCCTTCCCCTCCCTGGAAGAAAGACAGGCTAGGTAGAGATCTAGAAACACTTCCACTCTGGGCCCAACAAGAAAAACTGCGGCCATTTTATATAGTCAGTTCTTAACAGCAGTGGGGCGGGGACTAGGAAAGAAAACGATTGAGAACCCCTGCTTTAGAGCAGACAGGGTAAAAGATGTAGTTAGCCATTCCCACTTCGGGGAAGGGACCCAAGAATCAACAAAAGTTACTGTCCGTAATAGCAGAAGGCTCTTAACCCCTCATAACAGAGGACTCAGTAGCCAGCTGTGAACCAGAACTTCCCCAGCTAGCCCCACTTCTTGGGATTCTGCTTTTGGCCCATTTTATGTGTTTTGGCCTTGCTTACACTCATCATGGCCCTGCTTTCGTTACTCTGGCACAAACCCCTGCGTGGCCACTAGCTTGGTTTAGGAGCAGCTTATTTCAGGGTAGCTTAAACCTGTTCTGAATCGCAGTTAGCGTAAGCCACTGGGGAGAGCTGCCATACCGCCGTTTTCATTGGCTCAGCTAAACCAGTTTAAAATCACACCGTTAGTTAAATCCCTGCAATGTTAAGTGTAGACAAGCCCCTGGGGTGCCCAGTGGTTGATCTTCTGCCCCTGTACTTCCAGCAGAGCTCAGCTAATCTTACGCTTCTAGTCATTAGTAGCCCAGCAACCACAAAGAATAGCTTTTACCCAGGTGTATGCATTTGTCCTCAGTTCTCTGGGCAGGATAGAGAGAGAAAATGCTACAGTGGCTGACACAGAGGAAAGCAAACAAAAGGAGAAGATGCTAGCTGTTTAACTCCACTCCCACACTCCTCGTGCACCAGAGAAGGACACCCGGGACCGGAAAAAGCACGGACACTCAAAGGGGGCAAACTCCCAACAAAACCACCCCCTGCAGACTCCTAAAGAGACAGACTACCCTGTGCCAGAGCCTCTCCTGAAAGCAGCCAGGTTAGGAGGTGAGGGTCCTGAAGATTGTTGGGGTAGGGGGAGGTTATGGTGGGAGAGGGTCTATCCGGTTCCTAGCCGCGCAAGCTCCTTTGCCTCGGTTCTGCAGAACTTGGGTGAGCAAGGGCTGTAGTTTGCAAACACGCTGAATCCGGAACCCAATGCAAGTGCGATTGGGCTTGAGGTTCACTGTAAAGTTTCTCCTGGAAATACATAGAACGCTCGCCTAGAAGCAAAGAACTTCCCTTCTATGACTAATTCTACCCCATTTTGTCCAAAAAGGGCTCTTCTTTGCGTATCTGTGCTCCGAAGCACCCTGGCATCTGACCAACGTTACCCCTCCTCCCTTCACTTAGCATCCCCAGTGCTGACTTTCTCGCCGACATCCTTCGCTCCAACTCTTGCACCTGACACTTAGTCACTCATCTCAACCTGCCTAAGCTAGACTGCAAGCTTGGTGGAGTAGAGGCCTCTTCTCCTCCATCTTTGTAAAGCCCCATGGCCTCCTCTGGCACTATAGAAATAAAAGATCATAACAGCCTAAGTATTTTTCTTCTTAATTTCTCACTTTTCCCTGCAGCCGATGTGATGTGCCGCCCCATCTCCAGCTCAGGGATGGACACATAGCTCCTTTGAGTTTAGCAGCAGCTACAAACTTCTGCCCACATCACCTGACATGGACCGGGATCTGTGCAGTTTCAGGTTCTGTGCTTTACCCCTGGATGTTTAGTGGATACATTATTGCCCTAACCTGTTGCAGGGAAAAGAAGATGGACTCTGTCTTTGGTCTTGGGTCACTCACATGGCTACACGATGTAGCATTATTGTGTTATGTGAGAATTTAGATGAGTATGTCTGGTGCAGTGGTAGATCTTCAGTAATCCATGCAAGACTGGGGATTATGAGACTCCTTGCTCCTATGTTCTAAAGTTAGCCTGCAGATTTAGGGCAAAAATTTCAGCTGGATTTGCCAGTGTTTGTTTCCAGATTCCTGTTGGCGCTGCAGTCACCGGCATCAGCAGCAAAAAGGGAACTTGGTGGCCCAGGGGACTAAGAATGGGAGACAGGCCTCTTCCTTACTGGGTTGTGAGTTTGAATCCAGCCCAGGCCACTAGGGTTTACAAATTGTTATCCTGGAATGGCTGCTCACTCTCAGTCCAGTTCTTCCTGGACAAGTCACAGCTGTCTACAGTGCCAACCATATCCTCCCAATTAACTCCTTGCTGGTGGGCTCAGTAAAGATTGTGCTACAGAAAGGGACTATTGTGACACAGCTGTTGTCAAACACTGCTCCTTCCAGCGCACCCTCAGCTTCAATCTCCTGCGCGGTCTGTCTGTCTCTGGCACAAAATTAATTTAAAATTCTGGAAGGGGGAGAGGCGGGAAATTGGGGAAAACATAGCGTCTAAGAGTTCCATTGAAAATCAGTTACACAGCAGGTGGGGGTTATGCCAAGAACAACGTCCTATAAAAACATTAAAATTCCCTGCAATTTTCATCAATCCCTTCTGCAGTTTCTCTTCCTCTCCCCCACCCCCTCAATCAGTGGTGACGTTCAGGAGAAGGATGTCTTTCTCAGATTTTTTTTGTCCTGCTGGCTATGGGCGGGTGGAAAAGGGGAATGAGAGAAAAGCCCATTCCACAAATGTAATTAGGCCTGTATTACGCTGTGAATTACTCATGGTATTTTGTTTAGAGCCATTATTGGCTGGAATGGCCCTGAAATTGAATTGTGCTGCAGACTGGCAGTCCCATTTCATTTTCCTCGCATTCATTTGTGGTCAGGGATTGCATTAGAATCAGAGAAGAGTAAGTATGGGCGGGGGAGGAGAAGGAGGAGGAGGGAATCAGGGCAGGGGGGAGGGATCTCCAGCAGTTATTTCCTCTTGGAGAAGATTTCATGAGGTGGGCAAAGAAACCAAATGAAAACCAAGTGTTTGCCCCACAGAGCCGTGGTGGTTTGATGTGTGTGTTATAGGGTTTTCCTTTCTTTTCAATAGCATTTAGTGGTTGGAGGAAGGTTTTTTTGTGACTCAATTGGAAGGCCAGACCTCACCCCTCAAGTGAGGGGTGAAAGGTGCTGGCTTGACACCCTTCGCTTATGTAAAGGAGAGCAGTGGCACATGTGGTCCTGGAAGCTCCTCTTGCTAGTTCTACGATCCTAGGACTCAACCCTATCTGGGAAGGGCTACCCTGGGAAACAGAGAAATTAGTTCAGCCTCCATGGCTCACTTAACACATAGGCTCTTCGCAGAGACTGTCCCTGTGGTAGAGGAGTTTCATCTGTGTGCAGACACCCACCCACTGGGAACGGGTCTTGGATCAACACAACAGGAATAAGAAAAGGAGGACTTGTGGCACCTTAGAGACTAACAAATTTATTTGAGCATAAGCTTTCATAAGCTACAGCTCACTTCATTGGATGCATGCAGTGGAAAATACAGTGGGGAGATTTTATATACACAGAGAACATGAAACAATGGGTGTTACCATACACACTGTAAAGAGAGTGATCAGGTAAGGTGAGCTATTACCAGCAGGAGAGCTGGGGGCGGGGGGGACCTTTTGTAGTGATAATCAAGGTGAGCCATTTCCAGCAGTTGACAAGAACGTGTGAGGAACAGTGTGTGTGTGTGGGGGGGAGAATAAACATGGGGAAATAGTTTCACTTTGTGTAATGACCTATCCACTCCCAGTTTTTATTCAAGCCTAAATTAATGGTATCCAGTTTGCAAATTAATTCCAATTCAGCAGTCTCTCATTGGAGTCTGTTTCTGAAGTTTTTTTGTTGAAGAATTACAACTTTTAGGTCTGTAATCGAGTGACCAAAGAGATTGAAGTGTTCTCCGACTGGTTTATGAATGTTATAATTCTTGACGTCTGATTTGTGTCCATTTAGTCTTTTACATAGAGACTGTCCAGTATGATCAATGTACATGGCAGAGGGGCATTGCTGGCACATGATGGCATATCTCACATTGGTAGATGTGCAGGTGAACGAGCCTCTGATAGTGTGGCTGATGTGATTA
Source organism: Chelonia mydas (assembly GCF_015237465.2). Classification (NCBI taxonomy): domain Eukaryota; kingdom Metazoa; phylum Chordata; order Testudines; family Cheloniidae; genus Chelonia; species Chelonia mydas. Next base: position 9,833,578 of record NC_057857.1, read on the forward strand.
GGCCCTATGATGGTGTCTGCCATCATGTGCCAGCAATGCCCCTCTGCCATGTACATTGGCCAAACTGGACAGTCTCTACGTAAAAGAATAAATGGACATAAATTAGACGTCAAGAATTATAACATTCAAAAACCAGTCGGAGAACACTTCAATCTCTTTGGTCACTCGATTACAGACCTAAAAGTGGCAATTTTTCAACAAAAATACTTCAAAAACAGACTCCAACGAGAGACTGCTGAATTGGAATTAATTTGCAAACTGGATACAATTAACTTAGGCTTAAATAAAGACTGGGAGTGGATGTGTCATTACACAAAGTAAAACTATTTCCCCATGTTTATTCCTCCCCCCTCCTACTGTTCCTCATACCTTCTTGTCAACTACAAAAGGTTTCCTCCCCACCCCCCTGCTCTCCTGCTGGTAATAGCTCACCTTACCTGATCACTCTCATTACAGTGTGTACGGTAACACCCATTGTTTCGTGTTCTCTGTGTATATAAATCTCCCCACTGTATTTTCCACTGCATGTATCCGATAAAGTGAGCTGTAGCTCACGAAAGCTTATGCTTAAATAAATTTGTTAGTCTCTAAGGTGCCACAAGTCCTCCTTTTTTCTTTTTGCAGATACAGACTAACACGGCTGCTACTCTGAAACAACAGGAATAGGTCACTGAGAATGCTGACTTTGCCCTGCTTTCAGTCAGTACTGATCTGGGTTAGATTTGAACCCAGGATCAGCTCTGTCGTCTACTCCCAATCCATTGGGAGCCCTCAGCTCTCTTTCTGCTTTCCCTCTGGAGATGTGGTGAGAGACTAATGATTGACAGAGCTGCCGCTGGCCTCTCATCTTCTGCAGAGCTGTCTTCCTGATTTCTTTTCGGTTGCGTTGTTTGGAGCATGAAGCCCACCCCCCCCTTCATCGGCCTGCTGAAAGTACCTGGGGAAGAACATGTGGAAGGGTGGATGGCAGGGAGCATTTTGTACACTGGACTGTGGGTATGTTGGGGCGTGAGTTTATTCTGGGCTTGTGGGCAGAATCTAGCGAGTGAGAACACGTACGCAATTTTGTAGGAGTGGTTTGAATGCATGCGGTGTGCAGGGATTAGCATAGAAGCAATCACAATTGCTTCTGAGTGGCGCACATGCAAATGGGGAAACACAGAGAGAGCAAGGGTGATCGAATGCAGTGATACTCGGACTGAGGCTAATGAGCTCGAAGTGGCTCTTGAATGTGTCTCCCGCGGCTGCGGCTCTTTGCAGCACATGATATTAAACCAGTGTGTGATTTTAATTAATAACCAATCAGGAGGCTTTTAGTATGTTATTAACCAACTGTAGTGGATAAAATAATAATATTTGGTCAGTCATTTTTCTGTGAGAATTTTTTTTTATATACACACATTAAATATCTCCCCATCATACTTTTGGGTAATTTTGATCACTAATTTGGCTCCTGAACCACTGAGGTCTGAGTATCACGGATCTAGTGGTTAGGGCAGCAGGAGCTTGGACTTGGGAAGGTCTCAGTTCCCTGCTCTGCAACCGCCATCCCATGTGACTTTGGGCAAGTCACTTAGGACCATGCTTTTAAAGCTATCTTAGCACATCGGCCCCCAACGCCCCTTAAAATCAACCCATGTGCAATGCATCTTTACCTCTGCCTGAAAAACTTTATATTTCTGACTTTTAGCCTTCCCGTGTCTCAGCTGCCCATTGGTAAAATGGGGATAGTTGCGCTGCCCTGACTTGCCCCACAGGGGCATTGTGAGGAGAAATACATTAGCGAGTGTGAGGTGCTCATGTACTCCAGTGACAGAGGTCAGCTGCATACCGCAGACAGGGTGTTGGTCTATGTGCATGCACAGGGTGTTGGGTGAGTGTGTGTAAGGGGAGCTAGCGCACGTGTGTTAATATGGGAACGTGCATATCAAATGGCATGTTCCCATTAGGCAGCAAACTGCTTTACAGCTCAGGTCTCTGCTTCCTAGGGAGGCTGACAATGCCCCCGGCTTGCTCTCAGGATTGCTTTAATGAGCGGAGAGGCAGTGGATTAGGATTCTACATACACCGAAGTGCAAAGGTTGGCTTTGTGATCTTGCACATGGGATCACAGCTCCCTTTGAAAGGGTCCCTGGAAGGGCTGTGGCAGGAACAGACCGGAAAGCAGCTGGCATCTGCAGCAGGAAGATTTTCCGCCCCCCCCTCATCTTTAAACCATGTCTCTCCCCGCCCCCGCATTGGAATAACCCAGGGATTATCTACCGGCAGGAGAGGTGTAATCCATTTCTGCCACTGTCCATATGTCAGGTATGATTTTAATTTCAGATAATGTCAAAACCAGATTAAAGCCCTATCATCTATGTAAAAAACCCAGCCCTCCTCCCCACGGCACTCTCCACTGAACTACTGGGTCGGCAACCCCTCACATCTCTTCCTGCACAGACACATTTGGCTGTCTGCAGCATCTCTGACCTCACACACGGATCTAAACAGGGGCGGGTCTCCCAGGCCTGGCATCTCTCCTCATGGACCCTGAGCTAGGATGACCTCATGGCCCTCAAGTTCCCTTCAGCACAGCTGTATGCAAAGCTGAAGCAGCAGCCCCTCATCATACACACGTCTTTCCCATCCTGTATTTACTGCCTTCATGGCTGGGACTTTATTTGTTAAGACTCAAGGCCCTGGAGATGGGTGATGTGGGAAATGTAGTCACTCTACTCCCGCCTATGGGCATCGGTTAAATGAGATGCCAGTGTAGAGGGATGGGGGTTAAACGATGCTTACACCTCCAAGGAAGGGGTGAATCTTAGTTCTTTGGGGCAGAGGTCGTCTTTTTGTTCTTTGTTTGTACAGTGCCTAGCACTGCAGGGCCGTGGTCCCTGCCTCGGGTGCTGAAGGGCTACGAGAACACACACAATAATACCCAGCTCTGGCACTGCATCTGCAGAGTAATAGCAGAGGAGGGGGATGGAACAGGAAAAAATGCCAAAGATAGTAGATGTGCGAAGGTTTTGAATCCTGAATCTGTGTGCGCCTCTGTGCACATGTGTGTCTAGGCATGTTCAAATGTGAGGCAGGGTGGGATTTTTCTCTCCCTCTTCTGTATCTCTGCTTCCCCTCTTCCTTTTCATTCTGTACTTCCCCCTGTTGCTGGTTGTAGCCTCCCCTCCTCTGTCTCCCTCTTCCTTGATGATCTCCTCTGTTTAGCCTTTGTTGCTAGAAGATCTACAAAGGGTGACTTTCAGGGGGTGAGGGCCTTAGCACATTCCTCTTGTCTCAGAGGCTAGAGCGCCTCCCAAAGGACCACTAGGGCACATCTCCGTAGCTGTCAGGTGCAGGGTGTGCACACAGCCATCACATGGGCTATTCCACCAGGTGGGTCATTCTTTCTCCTTTCTAGCGTCTAATGGCTAAGGGGGCCAGCACATTCATGACCTCTCCTTTCCATCTCACACATCCTTGCTCTCTGCCTTGCCTTGCACATCCCCGGGCCAGTCTTGTGTATAAAATGCAGGACTATGGATCTGGCTTCTAGTCCTGGCTCTGCTAGAGCCTCACTGTATGAAACCAGGGAAGTCGCTTAGACCAACATTGTGAGACACAAAGGCCTACAAATTAGACACCCGAGTCCACACCTAGGCACCTAACAAAAAACAGCCTGAATTTCACTGACATCACCGGGAGCTGCGGGTCCACAGCCCCTCAAAAAATCAGAACATTTTTTAAGATGCCTCAATATGCATTTTGGTTGCTTAACTTGAGGCACCCAAGATTGAAAATGTTGGGCCAAATCCTCAGCTGGTGTAAACTGGGGCCGCTCCATTGACGTTCATTTTGCTACACTGGTTTACATCAGCTGACATTCTGACTAATCTGAATCTGTTTCTTCTTCTGTGAAATGGGACCAATAAACTGTACTTGCCTCACAAGAGTGAAGGGAGACACAACGCTTGGAAAAGTGTTTTGAAATCCTTGCATGGAAGGTACAAAGTACTTTCATTACTTCTAGCTTTCCTGGGTGAACATAGACACATCTGTTTCTGCCTCTGCTCATACAACATTTAGCCCAAACGGCTTCTGACAAACAAGGGAAAAATGGACTTTATTAAAAATAAACAAATCTCTTGTCATCTCTAATCCCAGGTGAAAATAACTCATTCTGTTGCATTATTATTTTGTTTTTATTCCTCAGCTGCTAGAGATGCCAGCTATAGAGAAATGCTCCTCCTGTTTGATTACAATGGGCCTGCCAGTGAGGTGCGTGTGTGTGGGTGAATTGATGTTATCATCCTATGGAATTAATGGGCTGCTGGGTTATTTTCATTGCAGCTGCATTGTAGCAAAGGCAGAGTAAATCCAACCAACCAGCTGGGCTTTCCTTTGGAAAAAATTCAGAAATGCGATTGAAAATGATGATGGTGATATGATAATAATAAAGGAACAGTGTTCAGCAAGTGACATGGCCATCGTAGGGACCCTGTTCAAAACAGATAATACCTGCCATGTCACATGGACATCTTCGGAGGTGGGCCACCATAACCAAGCTGCCCAAGATGAGTGGCCATGTGGACCGGGCTGTGGACTGAGAGAGCTGGGTTCTCTCCCCACCTCTGATCCCTTGGACAAGTCACCTCTCTCTGTGCCTCTTTTTTCCCCATCTATAAAATGTGAATAATAATGCTTACCCTTCTTTGGAAAGTGCTTTGACAGCAGTGGATGAAAAGTGCTCAGTGTTATTACCTGACACTTTCTAGCTTTTGGCATTGGGGGTTTGCATGGAATATGCCCTGTGTCTGATTGACTCCTGCTTTGGGTTTTACAATAACTGACCAACAACTTGTTGTAAAACCAAAATCATCCCTAGTTTTTGTGCAGTTTCTAGGCATCTTTACAATATTTGAAACGTGGTTAAAATAGCAAAGCTGCCTGGATGTATTTTCACACTGCAAAATACAGTGCCCACGGAGCTGCCTTGCTTATGTGGGGCAAACCCAAGGGATTCAGCTCAAAACCTGCCACAACAAATATGTAGGGCACTGAGCCCTACAGCCGTGCCTCCTCCCCACCTCCAACTCTGCTTCTGATGACCTGTCCGAGGGAACAAGTGATCCCAGCTGGTCTCAGTTGTCATGACAAAGCACAGGGGGCTGCAGCCATTCAGGGCTCTAGAGATCATGGACCAGATTCTCAGGTGGCCCCATCAGGAAATCTCCTCCAATTTACACCAGTTAAGGATATGGGCTTATAAGCAAGAACTGAATATAAGGGCCTGCTTCGCTTTTCACCTCCACCTTGTGCAGTCATTTAAACAAGTGGAAAGAGGGAGCAAACCTCTATCACATCGGAATGGCAGCAGTTGGAGCTCACTTTGCATAGCTGTCATTGAGCCTGATTCTCCTCTGTTACCCCTGTGTAAATGTGGAGTAATTCCTTTGAAGACCATGGAATTAAACTGGTGTGAATGAAAGGAGAAGTGGGCCCCAAAAACATGACAATAGTGAATGTTGCCCAAATTATGGCTAGAAAAATAAGAAAATCTATTACATCTTGGTTATGTCCCATAACTATTCTTTATATATGTACCTTCTGAGCCACATTGGTTCCCTGGGTGGACAAAGAAGAATTGCAACTGTACTATGGCTTGGAAGACCGAGGGCTAAACTACATGGCCTCATGAATCACCCTCAGAATTGCCTTTATTGTTGGTGATGTATGAAGTGGTTCAAAGAGAACACGGCTTGATTTTCACATATGGGGTTGAGCTTTTGTGAGTGCTGGCAGCTAAAAGGGGTGGGTGGAAATATATGCTTTGATTTGCAATCCAGGCACATTTGCTATGAAAGATCACGGATGAAAAGTGAATCTGGAAACACCCAGATGCCATTTCAAACGGTGTCACTTTTTTCTGAACAGAACGGCACTTTAGTAATGTCAATAGAGTGGGACTGGATGGCTCAGGGGTTGGCAATGGGGAGACAGAGCTGGCCACCGATATGAACCCAGCCCAGGCTGGTAGTGATGAAAATGTGCCACTGTGAAATGAGTTAGTGGGTCTCAGTTCCTAGTGGACAGGTATTCACATCCCCAAATCACCAAAGACTGAATGGACGACGGAGAGTGAGCTATTATTGAGACTGTCCTTCCAGCTTATTGCAATTTATTATGATATCTAGGGATGAAGCCACATGATCTGAGAAAGCCCTAAATGGCACAAAACATAGCAGTGCATCATCTTGACAACACAGGCCATGAACATATCACTCAGCTGCTCTGCACTGGCTCCCAAATGAACACAGAGTCTGGTTCCTATATTTGTAGCCCTCCATCTAACCGGTACTCCTGAGGGCATTCTGCACCAAAAAATTAAAAATTCTGCGCACAATACTTAAAAATTCTGCAAGTTTTATTTATCAATAAATAAATGCAGAGGCTTCAGAATGGCAGTGGGGAGCACAGGCCACTGGCTGCATGAAGGTGGGAGATCGCCCTGAAGCCCCTCCAGCCCTCCCCTCTGGGACACGGGCTTAGCGGTGAGGCTGCAACTGACCCTGACACAGCACAAGGCCTGGTCCTGCCCCAGAAACACCCCAGTGCCCTGCCCATCTGCACCAGGTGCACCAGGTGTGGGGGAGGCGGGCTGGACCAGGCAGGATCCAAGTGTGGAGGGGCTCAGTATGGGGGGACCCAGGTGTGGGATGAGATGGTTCTGTATGGGACTATCTGCATGCAGGAAGCTCAGTGGGGAGGTCTAGGTGTGGGAGGAATTGGATGCACAGAGGCTCGTTGTGGGGGTTCTATGGGCATTGGCAATGGGACTCTGCAGAGGCTTCCAGGTGAAGACGGTTGGGGCTCAGCAGAGGGCTCTGGGTGCTGGGGGAGTGGGGCTCGGTGGGGTGGGATTCTGGGTGCAGTTGGGGATAAGTGCATTGGGTTCTGGATGTGGGGGCTCAGGGTGGTGCAGAGGGTGGGGGTCTGAGTGCAGGGAGCTCAGTGGAGGGGTCAGGGTGCAGGGGGTCTACAGGTGCAGGGGTTGAGGTTCAGTGGCGTGGGGTTCAGGTATGGAGGGGAGGGATAGGGGAGTTCTGGATGTACTGGGTGAGGCTTGGCAGAGGCATCTGGGTATGGGAGGTCTGGATGCATGGGGGTTGCGTGGATGGGGGAGCAGCTCCCTGTACAGGGACCCCTCCCCCCACAGCTGAGGAGCAATGGGGGGAGGAAGCAGGGGAGGATGCTGAGCTTCCTGCATCTGGGGTAGGTTTCTGGGGGTGGTTCTGACACAGCCCCAGCCACTCCTTGCAGGGGAAGAAGAAGTCCCGTCCTCTTCTGCCTCTAGCCCAACTGGGGCTAGCAGCTGATCCTGGCTCAGGGTAGGAGCCACTGGTTGGGGCGTCCCCAGCCCCGCAGTGATTTACCTCTCTGCCAGCTGCTCCAGGGGCCTGAAACAATGTACCTGCACTGGTAGGGAGTGGTGCATGACGACTCCTGCAGCTTCCCTGTCAGAAAGTCATTTTTCTGCAGGGAAGCAAAGAAAACTGTGGGGGATATGAATTCTGCGCCCGCGCAGAGGCACAGCGTTCCCCCAGGAGTAAACCGGTTTTGATTATCTGGAAGATTGCCTTTCCCTGTGCTACCATGACCTCTCATGACAGCTACATGCTACCAGAACAATGAAGCAGTCAACCAATAGGGAGGGCTGGAAATGTGGGAGATGTAGCAACTGTACTTAGATAATGGAACTCCTTTCTTGAAGAGATAAGGAGGACCATTGGTCTCGTTGCATCAGATCTATATGTAAATCCCATCTCTGTCTTAGCTTCCTAGCAATGAATTATTCTCTCTCACTCATACTCTCACACACACTAAAACAAACAAACTGTTTTTCCTATGGGTAGGGAAGGAAGGAAAAAGAGTGTGGAGTTGTCTCTGGGGAATCTTGAGTAGGAATAGGGAGGTTATATTATCTCTGAATTTGGCACGATTGAGACCACAGCTGGAATACTGTGTCCAGTTCTGGTGTCCACAAATCTAGAAGGATGTTGAAATTGGATAGGGGACATAGAAGAGTCCAAAGAATGATTAAAGGATTGGAAACCAGGCTTTATAATGATAAATTCAAGGAGCTCAATCTGTTTAGCTTTACAGAGAGAAGGTAAAGGGGTGACTTGATCACAGTCTGTAAGTACCTACATGGGGAACAGAAATTTGATAATAGAGGCCTTTTCAACCTAGCAGACAAAGGCATAACAAGATCCAATGGCTGGAAGGTGAAGCTAGACAAATGCAGGCTAGATATTAAATTAGCCAATGGAACAACTTACCAAGGGTCACAATGGATTCTCCATCAATGGAAGTTTTTCAACCAGGGTTGGAAGTTTTTCTAAAAGATATGGTCTAGTTCAAACACGAATTAATTAGGGGAAGTCCTACAACCCACATCATATAGGAGGTCAGACTAGCTGTTGATAATGGTCCCTTTGGGCATTAAAATCTATGAATTGTTACTTCCAACTTTAAATACCAGGGAGGTATTCCGATACCACAGTGATGTGCACCAGCTAAGTATCTAGGTATTATCGATAGGGAAAACCGTCAGTGTGGCTGCCTTTAGTGCAGTATCTGATATGTAGCTAAAGAGGTGTTTTCATTCTCTGGTAGCAAGGGGCTAAATCTGAAGGTTGGACAAGAAGTAATGGGCTTAATCTGCAGTAAGGGAGATTTAGGTTACATAGTAGGAAAAGCTTTCTAACTGTAATGGTAGTTCTGCTCTGAAATAGGCTTCCAAGGGTGATTGAGGGATCCCCATCATTGAGGTTTTTAAGAACAGGTCGGACAAACACCTGCCTGGGATGATCTAGGTTTACTTGGTCCCACCTCAGCGCAGCAGGCTAGACTTGGCCTTTTGAGGCCCCTTCCAGCCCTTCATTTCTATTATTCCATAAGATGCAACATTTGGCTGTGGATCCCGATTTCAAACACCCTCAAAGGCCAGGTCTGTTCTGATCCGAGTTTTGGTTTGGCCCAGTATAAAGTTCCTGTAGGAAAACTTGGATGAAGATGTTAGATACACCACCATGAAGGGTTGTTGAGGCCTACTGCCAGGTTTCTGGCACCTTCTTCTGAAGCAGCTGGCACTAGCCACTGTCGAAAACAGCATACTAGGCTAAATGGACCTGCTCCAGTCTGGCAACGCCTATGTTCCCATCTCTGTCCTCTAGGGGTGGGCTATTCAAAAATGCTCAACGCTGGCCGAACTCTGTGACCATTGAAGTCAATGGCAAAACTGCCAATTGACTTAGAGTATGTCTACGCTGGAGACTGTAATCTCCAGTTCCAGTGTAGATATATCCCCAGTTGGCAGCAGAGTTAGGCCAATGAAGAGCAATGGGCTTCAATGGGAGCTGAAATGGGCCAATGGTGGGAACTTCTGAGAACCCCACTCTTGAGCTCTAAAGCTAGCAGATAGCAGGAACACTTTTCTATCTATATATTTAATAATTAAGCTTTTTGTTTTGTTTTTACATTCAAAAGCTATGCCCAAGGAAAATGACATGCCAGGCCAGAGCCTGAAAGCCTTCTCCACCCGTTCTCATTAACGCAAATGGCTCTGAGAACGGTGATGGACCGAGGAGTGTTTGAAAATGTTCCTATTGATTGAAAATGAATAATTATCACCCTCTCCTCGTTCCAGGGCTTTGTGGTGAGCGGAAGCACTAAGCGGGATTAATAACTACTTTTCATTACTTTTAATGCAAACTATTGATTTTAAAGTGTTGTAGGGTATGACAGTTTATTACAATAAGACAATAAAACAGACTATATGAAATAATTGAGAAGAATCTCTTCCTTTTTCCTGCGCGATGCTAGGACATTATGTTCTGTGGATGCGGAGACATTTATGGCAAACTCTATCCAGCAATGGCAGCTTAAGCACTCTATAAAACAGCACTTTGGAGCTGGAGTATTATAAATAATAGGCAATAAAACTGGTAAATGGGGCTTTAATTTGATTCCATTATGTCACGGAATGACAGCAGGGAGGGGGCAGAGCAGCGAGGGGATTGGATGCTGCATTCAGTTTGTCAGCGTGATGTGAACAGGAGGGCAGGGGCAGTGTCATGGGTATCGCCACACCCATGTGACCAGCAAAAGCGAGCATGGATTCTGGACCTGATCCTGGGAGATGAGATGCTAAGAGCTGCGACTCATGGGCGGGGGCCATAGGTCAGGACTCTTCGCTGCCCTGTGTCTGATATTTTAGACAATATTTGTGCTGTAGCCTCGGATTCACCTGCAGGTGGCATGAACCCACCGGCTGCTGTGTGCCACCTTATATGAACCTGCCCTCCCGGCAATGACTGTTTCTGCTGTTCAGTCTGCATCTGGCATGCATCCAATGGCTTCCATGCACACTCAGCTAGAATGCACAAAACTTCTTTCCAAGGCACCTTGCTTAACACGCACTTGTATATGCCACCAGCATCGTCTCATCCAGCGTACAGTGATCCTCATCCTGGCTGGCCTCTCCTTATCTGCCTGCAGAGCTATCCCAACCACAGTCCAGGCTGACTCCTCTCCAGCCACCTCTGCCTGCTCTGCAGCTGCCACATTATTAGTAGTAGTAACACTGCGATCGCACTTAGAGGATCCAATTAAGGATCAGGCCCCCTTGTGTTAGGTGCCGTACGTACACACGAGACCGTCCCCCTACCAAAGAGCTTCTGTAACCCCCACAGCTCCAGGGTGTGGTGTTGTGTCCCATCTAGTGGCACCTAGATCACTTAGAGAGAGAGGTGAAATGAGTCTGCTCTACCGCCTTAGCTAAGAGCCAGTTGGCTTTCAGTTCACGTGGTAGAGGCTTATGCTTTAAGCCCCAGAGGCCCCAGGTTCGAGACCGGGGTCCGTTGGCATTACACTTCCACTCCTCATTGGGTTCCACTTGCCATCGCAACCAGACCCTCAGTAGCCTGTCACTTATCCTGCACTGGCCATATATGTGCTGCTAGTTAATTACACCCTCATCTGGAGCCCGCAAGGAATTCCCCTGCGTCACTGCTGCTTCTCTCATTGCCGAACACATGCCACCTTCCGCAGTGTCGTCCTTCCTCAGCGAGAGCCTGCCACCATTTCCGCCTCTTCCAGGGCTTGGCACAAGCTAGCGGAGGCTCATGAGAGGGAGCAGAGCAGGCCGGGGAGCCAGTGCGTGTCCCAGTGTGGCGTTAGCAGCGCATGGCAGTAGCAGAAGGGGCCGAGTAGCAGCCTGGCGGAAGATCTCTGCATGCGTTTTACTACACACAGCAGAAGCACAATTGATTGAGAACAGATTTCTGAAAAAGACCCAGGGCAGGCAGGACTAACATGGCTTGAATCTAATGTGGCGGAAGAGCCGTTTTGATAATGGGCTCAGCAAACAAATGCGCACTTAATTCCCGAATGCTCCAGAAAATCAGCACAGCGGCTCCTCGCTGGGCTTTCTTCATCTGTCTTTTGTGAGCGGTATGTCTATGAACTGCCAATGGGTGTCACTGCCTGGCAGCCAGCGAGCATCGATATGCGTGGCCTGTTCCTCTTCGGAAAGCAGAGAGAGCACCAGCATGGAGGATGCAGTCGTTCTGGGGGACTGGATGGCTCAGGAGGCTGGTAATGCGATACAAAATCTATCGCCTCAAGGCTACCGGCTCAAATCCAGCCACTGAGAGAAAGCTATTACCATCTGAGGCCTAGTCAATATCTAGTGATATGTGAAATGAACTGGGGGTCTCAGCCCAGTAGGCTATGTTCTAAAACCACTGGCACTAATTGGGCCTCTGGTTGTTAAGGCCAAGGATTGAATAGGACACGGAGCTAAGAAAGCCTCAGCGTTGTCTAACTGCTGACACATACACCTTCTTCGGGTCCCTTCAGTGTGCACATTAAATCAGCTCCCTCGTTACACTCACACCCTCTCCCCAAAAGGCAGGTTGTCCCACTGAGTCCAGGTGTGAGGGAGGGAAAAGAACCTGATCCACCAAAGCACTTAAGCACATGCAGAACTGCACATATAGGAGCAGTCCCATTGACTCCAGTTCCGGGGTTCACGTTGCTGGATTGTGGCCTAAATTAACCTCAGGGGTGCGTTTATCTAACTTACTTCATCTTTGGATGGCACCCAGCCCTTCCTGGGCAGGGGCAAGGCACTGGGAAGTAGTTAGTGTGGGAGTGAGTATATTAAAGATCGGCCTGAGCTGTAGGATCTGGGTTCTCTGAAGCTGTTGGACACCCGGCATTTTGGTTTGGCTCACGATGGACAGAGCCCTAGACTATGTGTATAGGGTCCAATTGCTAGATCATTTGGACAGCTTTGCCCTTCTTGGCACTCAATCTGGCACAATCCCTGAGCGCTAAATCAGCTTTAGATTGGAAGCTCATTGGTAGGGGACCATATGTCCCCTTTTGGCCGGGACAGTCCCTTTTTTAAGCCCCGTCCCAGCCGTCCTGAATTTTTTGGCAAAACTGGGGATTTGTCCCATTTGCTTTTGCCCAGCTGATCATCAGTTGGCAAGAGCAAACGGGACAAATGCCCAGTTTTACCAAAAAAAAAAAGGTGGGGTGCGACCCCTAGCGGGGCACGGAGGAGCGTTCTGGTGGAGGGGGGAGAGCGGCAGCCTTGAGCGGAAGGGAGGGAGGACTGGGGACAGCCGCTTGGGCCAGGCCAGCCCCACATGAGCAGGCGGGCAGCAGGGGGCTTCAGGCCAGCTCCACGCGGTGTCCCGTTTTCCCTTTGGGAAAATATGGTCTCTCTACTCATTGGGGGAGGACCTTCCTTTTGTTCTGTGTTTGTACAGCACCTTGCACGATGGACTTCTAGTCCGTGACTGGGGTTCCTGAGTGCTACAGCAATACAAACAAGTAATAACAGCATTTAATACAATAGATGGGCTGGGAGGGTGAGTCAGCCCTCTGGACGTGGGACCTTCTGCTGAGCCAGGTCTGGGCCAGCCGCGGTAGAAGCAGAGGGTCTGGGAGAAGGGGAAGCTGCTTGGCTTATTGCCATGGACGCCATCATGGGTCTCTGCCCAAAGCAAAACAGGGGCTGGTGGGTATTGCACGGTCGAAGCACAGCGGCTGGTGGTTCATGTAATGGGATAATACTGTCAGCTGCACTGCACCAGTCCAATCAATGCACATTCAAAAGGCATTTTGCAGGAGTTGCGCCAAAGGTCAGGACTTAAAAAAGGCTACGGAGGTGAGGCCTGCCCTGAGACCTGGCAGTATAGCAAATTTTTATTATTAATTTGATGGTGGTAACATCTAGGAACCTCAGGCATAGAGGAGGACCCCATTGTGCTGCATGTTGTATGGATATATAGGTACCTCCACCCCTTCTCCCTCTTTCCAGCCCTATCGTTGGACACCAGTGGGCTACTTTAAGACAGTGTGCCAGCTCCTTCTGCCCTAGCTGGCTGGCATGTCGGCCCCAGTGTTATTTAAACATTATTGCTCTTCTGCTGTTGGGGTTTCCTCAGGATATTTTTGCATTTCCTTCTTTCTTTCATTTTCAACCCTAAGTCAAATCTTTCGTGGCTCTTCTAAAGACAATATTATTGATATCACTGCAGCTTTTCCAGCCTCTTGCCTAAGGGCATAATCAGGCAGGGCTGTGTTTTTTAGAGAGGGGATTACACGCACAATACAGCTGCCGAGCCCCATCAGAGCTATTCCAGTCTATTTGGATCTGCGCTCTAGACAACGTAAACATCCGAAAGAGAACTAAAGGACTAACTTTGCTGCAAGCGCTATGCAGACAGAAGGTTGTTTTTTGTTTGTTTGTTTGTGCTTGGCCTGGTCTTCTTCTGTGATCTTATGAAGTGTTTTCGCACTGCGACAGGATGTGTGTGCCATGGACACTCTGCCCGGGGCATGACAGCAGCGCTGGCGTTGCCCGTATAAAGCCGGAGCACAGAAGGCATCAAAACGGTCGGTCAGAGAGGGACCACTGAACAGCACGGCAAAGGCCATGCCGTTTGGTGCATTGAGAACTGATCCATGGGTATTTCTTGCAATGCCAAAGGGGCCTAGTGCCAAAGAGCAGCTGCGTGATGGGCGAGGGGGCAAGGGCAGCTGCTCAGAGTCCCGTAGGGGAAGCGGCCACCACAAGGAAAGAGATCTCAACTGATAAGGAAGGGAGACCGCAGCTGGGAGACCCAGGAGAAGGAGACGGGCCAAGACAGGAGAGGAACAGACTGCAGTTAGCCAGTTGCCCTGGGCACTGAAGCCAGCACAGACCAAGGGGCCAAATTCATCCCTGGTGCAACCCCGACAGTGTCATTCCTGGGAAATGGAATGACACTCTAGGGGAAGAGGCTAGCACAGGGGAGAGACCCCAGCTGGAAGACGGGCTTGGGAGAAGGGACGGGGAGGAATCCGCTCCAGGCTTGGAGAAGAGCCATGCCCAAGGAACCCAAGTGGGCAGAAGTCCGGGGGAAAGGGCAAGCAGAGGGGATGGTGAGACCCCAGGAGGGTGATGCACCCTGTGCAATCTGTGCCCTGCTTGTACCCGCCCTTTGCCTAGGCCCTGCATAGTGGCAGCTCCTCCATGGCGGGAGGAGGGCGAGCGGGAGGGAGGGGGAAATGTACTTTGCTCCTGTTAATCTATGGTTAGCACCAGAGGCTTCCTAGGAGGGCGGGGAGATGGAAGCGGAAGGAAAATGTGCCAGACAGCTCTGCCCTGCCCCGGGATTTGAGATGGGGAGGAAGCTTTACACCAGGAGAGAAAACAGCAGTGTAAACAACCCAGGCACTTGAGGGTTCTTGCTGCCGAAAGCCCCGGGTGAGAGGCACACGCAGTCTGTGAAGAATGTGGTTATAGCAGGCTGCCTGGATCGCAGCATTTCCCGGCTCCCCCACCTCAGCCAGGGTTGGGCAGGGAGACCCTGCTGCACTTAGAAACACCCAGGGCGGTGGCTGTTATAATGCCTGGCCTCGAAGGAGCTCAAAAGCCTTTCCCCCAGTGCTTAATGTGTGCCAGGGCTGAGCCCTGGTACCTCCGGGCTTGCCACGTCAGTTATGAAAGTAAAAGACATTTCTTGAGCCCTGTCACCTCTTTCACTACAAAATAAGCAATGTTTTCCACCCTGGCAGGAATTAAGTCTGTTAACACCGCTGTTTGTGTGCATAGGAGCAACAACCCCCTGTGTACAGATGAGGAAAATAAGGCAAAGTGGCTTACCCAGTGCCTGGCAGCTAGTCAGCGTCTGAGCTGGGGATAGAACCCAGGGCTCCTGTCTTGTAACCCATGCTGGCGCTATTCCCTTCCCCTGGGAAAGAAGACACAAAAGGAAGGGCTTCCTGGCCTCTCCCCACGGATTTGGAGTTGTCATTGCTGAGTGGGAGGGTCTTTCTGTCCATCTCACCCATGTGTCTAAGATCTCTGAGAGAGTGTCAAGAAGGAGGTGTGGGTTACTGCTCATACCTGCTTCTACTGGTTGAGGGTGGAGGTCCTTTCCCAACTTGGACAGGGCTTGGATTGGAGAAAAGAAGTGACTGGTGATGCTCTCCCAAACTTCATCTACAACTCAAACTCTGCCTGCAGCCCCCTCCTGACTCCAAGGTGCGAGGACACTCTCTGTATGTCATGCAGCTCTGAGTAATATTATTTTCTCTATTCTTCTGTGTGGCTTGACCAGCAGTGAAATAGATAAGTGCTGACATTTAAACAACCATCATTATGCTTCAGAGTTAACATTGATTGAGACAAACAGGAGCAGTTCACACCTCTTGGACCTATCGATTCAGCCTCTCAGGAGACTCAGGTGCCGGTTACACTTGATTTATGTTTGTAAAGTCATCGGTGCAACTAGAGAGACACTTCAAGCTTTTTCAAATGAAAGCTCTGCTCCAGACTTCCTGTGTGACCTGGGGCAGGTCACTTAGACCCAGATCCTGAAAGCTATGAGGTGCCTAACTGCCCCTGAAGTCAATGAGAGTTAGGTGCTTAGACACCTTTGAGGATCTGGGCCATAGTGTCTGTGCCTCAGTACCCCATCTGTACAATGGGGATAATAGCACTGCTGGCTAGCTCACAGGGACATTGTGAGCATAAATACATAAAGACTGTGAGCTGTTCTGATACTACAGTGTTGAGGGCCAGACAAGTACCTCAGCTCGATTTAGTTTTAGATTTTTGGGGGGTGACTAATCCCATCTAACCAAATGCCTACGGAACTGTTTCCGTAAATAAAGTACAATTCCCCCTCCCCAAACCACCCATGCACACCCTTTGTTTCCATTCAACGGGGAGGTTTCTTTGGTAACTAAAATGCAGGAAATCTGGAATTAGGGACTGAAGGAAATACACCGACCCTCCACTACTACTGTGCGGCAAATGCAATCCGGAGGGAAACAAACTCTAATTTCAGAGCGACTGAGGGTGAATTGATCCAAGATTGCGGGGAGCGTGCAATCGACTTGGCCCAGCTCATGGGATGAGAATGACCCCCACAAACAGCACGGGAAACCAGGCAGCTGAAAGAATAGCCTGAGGGTGGCGAGGGGGAAGGAAGGGCAAGGGAGAGCCCAGAGAATCTCTCTGCTTGAGAAATCAGACCAGGGGGATGAAAGGAGTGGAGGTGGGTCTCTTTCTGCATGCATCACATAGGGGAACAGGCAGCAAAATGGAGGGTTGAGGGCTGGGAGGGGAGCAAGGGGATATTTCTGCATACCGAGCGAGCGTGTGAGAGCAGGTGGCAGAGGCCAGGCAATGGGGAGGGTGCGGCCAGAGGATGGTGTATGTGCTGAGAGGAGAGACACCAGCTCTCCTCCTCCTGTGCACAGGTCCTCGGGGAATCTGTTAGCAGAGCTGTCGGAAGGAGGGAGCAGGGGCATAAATAACAAGCCCAATAATGGACTTTATTCCTGCTGTTGTTTCCTCTCCCAATCAACCCAGCTTCCCTGGGAGGAATGAGCTGGCTGGAGCACAGAGCGAATGCCGTTTACACCCCAATCACAGCAGGTGTAACGAGGGAGGGAGGAATAGCCTCTTCCCCCAGCCTTGTGTCTAGATGCCCGAATAGCCTGGTGCCATAGTGGGCTGGCTCTGGTCTTGAGAGCACGGTTTGAGACAGGAATGGACTAATTCCTTAGAGAGGAAGGATGGGTGTGTTCACTGGGCACTTGGGAGGCTTAGGGCCACTTTACAGCTCTGCCCTAGGCCTCTGGGCTGACCCTGGGCAAGTCCCATCACCTCCTCGAGCCTCGGTTTCCCACCTTTAAAATGGGAAATTAATACCCCTTTTGTCTGCCTTGTCTAGTTAGAGGGTAAGCCCTCTGGAGCAGGGACTGTCTTTGGCTATGTGTCTGTATAAAGCCTAGAACCGACGGGCCTCTATATGCTACACAAACAACAACAATGATAGATGCACCCATGAAAATGTTCTGCTCTTGGGGTGGCCCAGCCCTAGTGACGTGAGATATTGCACAGTTATAGCGCCTTCCATCGGCGGATCTCACACTCCGCCTCACAACAGCACTGAGAGGTGGGCAAATATTATGATCCCCATTTACAGATGGGAAAGCTGAGACACAGTGACGAGGAGTGACTTGCCCAGGGTCACACAGGCAGTCTGTGGCAGCACTGGGGATGGAACCCGGAACTCCCACCCCTACGCCTTGAACACCAGAGCAGCCTGTTGCCCTTGCAAAGACCTGCTCTGCTCACTTGTAGCGTGCGCCGCTGTGTCCGCGTTAGGGAGATATTACAATTCACTTTTCTGCTCCTGCACCGTTCAGTGGGAAGCCCTGGCCAGCGCTGTGAGTCATAGAATCATAGAATATCAGGGTTGGAAGGGACCTCAGGAGGTCATCCAGTCCAACCCCCTGCTCAAAGCAGGACCAATCCCCAATCCCTGCCCCAGATCCCTAAACGGCCCCCTCAAGGATTGAACTCACAACCCTGGGTTCAGCAGGCCAATGCTCAAACCACTGAGCTATCCCTCCCCCCGGCTCTTGCCGGTGAGTCACGCACATTGTGCTCTCTCTCACAGAGACATACGCAGACAGGTTTGCACCATCTTTCCTTGGTGTTTCCCTTAATCTCCAGTCCGAGCTGAATGTCCACGCTGCACTCGCTGTGCATGGAGAACAGTATGTGCCCGATTATTGAAGTGGGCTGTGCTGTGCTTGGTGGCTTCTGAAGTCTTCCATTTAAAATGCCCCTCTCCATCCACAAAGAGGCGGGGAAATTGCCCAGCACAGGTCGTGCTTCCAGGTTTATTGGTTTTATTTAAAACGCTTTGCTGCCTGGGGCGGCCCCAGGAGATGTGCATCTCATTTCCCCAGCCATATGGTTGCACGCCAGCCAGCCCAGTCCAAAGATAGCGCTGAGCACCACCTGAACCGAGGGTCCATGGAGCAGACTACTTTCACTCCAGGGAGAAGCAGAGGCCAGAGCAATTGGGGCGGGGGTGGATCCGCATGGTTCAGACCCAGCAGAAGGGCAGGCGGTGGCAGCAAGGTGGGGAAGGGTTCCTGGGACTCAGCTCCTGGCTGCTAGGTGGTTATGATCAACCTGATGGGTCTGTCAATGTTCTTTCAGTGACGGGGACCTGAGAGTTGGGAGCGCGGCTCAGCTGAGTGTATGATTGGATTATCAACTGATTAGAGCTGTTAAGGATCCACTCTTGAATAATCAACAGGGTTTTCAGCTGCTGGGTGCCAGGAGTGATTAGGGGGACAACATGATGGGCAGCCCAGCTGATGTGATGCACTACGTGAGCTGATGGGCACGTTGTCAAGGGGTAGAGATGGGCAGCAGTGGGTGACCATGGTACATGCCTTCCCCCTCATCTTTTATGCTCCACAGCTAATACCTGACTAGGAAACTGGCCTTTGCTGTCCTACCTGCCAAAAACATGACAGCAATTAGGTTGCTGTTGTGTTTAAATCAGTGCCTGTCATGCTGACAACTATTGTCTCATTATTTGCTTGTATTCCTCCATCTCTCTGTACCCGTCTGTTGTCTCTTGTCTTATCCTTACACCCTGAGCTCTCTGGGGCAGAGGCCGTTGGGTTATGTTTGTACAGCGCCTAGCACAATGTGGTGCGAACTACAGGAATACAAATAAATAATAATAACTTTAAACCTTCAGGGTCCCCTCTTTACACAGCATCAGCTTAGGATTGTGGGTCCCCTCTCAGTGATGTTGGGTTAGGGGTACCCTCAAATTACCCCGTGGAGATGCCATGAAGCAGCATCATGGTGTGGTGACATCAGGTCTCCGTGTCATGATACTGAATGATGTCACAGCATCACTGACACCACTGCATTGTTTCCTTGTACTCCCCCATCTGTCTCCAGCTGCTGTCTCAGCTTATACTTGGACTGGAAGCTCTTTGGGGCAGGGACTGTCCTTTGGTTCTGTGTTTGTACAGCGCCTAGCACAATGGAGTCCTGGTCCATGCCTGAAGCTCCTAGGTGCTTCCATACGACACCTTGTAAATAATAATGAGCATCGTCATCATCCCACACTGATGCAGCACCTTGCCCCTCCATTGCTGTAAGCAGGGCAAGGGATCGTTCCCACCCGAGCCCTTTCTTTTTCCCGAGCCACCACTGCCCTTGCTATAAATGCTGACCAGACATGCACCTCCCAGAGAGCTCGGCAAGCCAGAAGGGGATTTCCCATTGACAAGGGTGCAGAGCTCTGTGCATGTAACAAGGGCAGTGTGTGGCTCAAAGCCTGCTCCTGGGAACAGCTGTCTGGCATGAGTACTGCCCAGATCCACTGTCTGGGGCTTTAGACCTCACTGACCAAAGTGGGGCAGGTAAAGGGGAGGTAACCAGAGCATTGGAGTCTGTAGCTCTCTGGTTATCTCCTTGAAGAGGGGAAGTGCAGGGCTAGGATGAGGAGGAGAGAGAATCCGACAGCATTTCCCCCGTGAGTGCAGGCACCATGGGCAGATTGGAAAAGGTCGGCATTTGAGACCCACCTCTCGCAAATGGGAGCCTGCAGGCAGGCTGGGGTGGGAGCTGGAAGTCTTTTAGGTTCCAGTGAAATCCAGCAGCAAAGCCCCGGCAGGGGTCAGGAGGGAGGCACTTTATTGGATTGCTGGTGTGATGAAGGGAGGGGCAAGAGAGCAGGAAACACCCAGGGAAGGAGCTGAATTTGCAAAACAATTTTTTAAACAATCAGTGCAATTTGGACACATTTTAAAGGCAACATATATGTTGTTCCCACCCTCATACCTCCTTCTCTGTAGCAATCACCCAAAACACTGCAGTGCTTGGGTACGCAACTAGAGAATACTACAGAGTAAGGGGTCCTGCTGTACTCCCCTTCCTAATACCTGAAGAGGCTGTTTTTGTGGCAGTGCCTTCTGTATGGGAGCTTGGAGTATAGGCAGACAGACAGACTACACTGCAGGCTGCCATCATTGTTATATTTACAGCGAACACACAGAGAGACAGTAGATAAAAAAGTAAATATTCCTGCTGGAAGGTTGCAGTGTAATGGTACTTTGTTTCTTAGTATTCAGAACAATAACACACAAGAACAAAATCAGAGAGCACAAAGCAGGCTGCTCCCTAAAACAGAGAGGCACAGCTCAACCCATCTTACTCTAGACTTGAATTCTGCAGACTGACTGCTGCTAACTAGGCTCATTTCACACACTACCCTCCAGAGCCCCCAAGCCTGCAGGCAGGATCGGGAAAACCCCCTGACATTTAAAGTGACAACCTACAATTTTAACACAGATTTCAATACACCACAATCATGTGGAGTGAATATTTCCTGTGGCTACAGCTATCTGGCCATGGAGCAGGAAGAGCTCCTTGGGGAATTGTCCAGTGGTTTCATTACCAAGTACTGGAGATTTTCCTCTGGAGATCATTCTTCTGTTTGCCTCATTGAGAACAGGCCAGTCAGCCCCAGAGCATCCCTCCCTTCCCCACCTCCACAGGCAGGTCCTGGCAGCTCGTGGCTAGGACTGGGTTTGGAACTTGTGTCTCAGCACTGGCATGGAAGAGAGATAACACAGCCAGGATGGATAGAGAAGGGTGGGAATATTTCCTCTCAATCCCCACCCAGCCACCACCACCTGCACATCTCGCATCCCTTTATGATTGGTTTGGCCTGTCCCTCAGTCACTGCTGCTTTAGCTATGCTGGATAAGCTGCTCTTCAGCTAGCTTGCTGTGAAAGGCGTAACCCTGCTCCCTGAGGCATTCTGTGGTGGTTTTATAACCCGGGGGGGGGGCGTGGTGGTGGAGGGGGTGCTGGTTCCTCTGTGATTCTCTCTGGTCTGAGGTTTCCAGTCCAAATTCTCCTTTCAATCCCAGCTGTGATCTCCACTGAAGTCAATGGTATTGTCCTGGTTTGACTGGGCGGAGAATTCGGCATGCTGAGATTACAAGGCATGCCCCGATATGCTAGGATAGTGAGGCTGTGATAAGCTCTGAGGAAAGGAGTCTCTCTCTCTCTCTGTGTCTCTCTCTGAGGAGCTTAGCACCATCTCCTCCAGCGTTCTCCTTTCAGAGACCTGTAGGGGGCAAAGCTGGATTGCACAACAGAGTCCATCCTCCTGCAAGGAAATCAGAGCATTACACAGCCCACTTCCTGCTTAACTATACTGCAGTATGCCAGCAGGTGGCTAAGTGCCCACCTCCCACAGACTACAGCCTGGTCCCCGCACTCAGATGGGCTGGGAAGGCAAGCCCCTGCTGTGCCGCTCTCTTTCTATCCTCCCTCCATTAATGCTGTCCTGCCACGCAGGAGAGCAGCATTTCTCAAGAGCCATGTTCCCCGATCCCCACAGAGTGGGGTAAGGCGGGGCAGGGGCGGGAGGCTGAACTAGACAATGGATCTCACTCTTCCCATTACTGAGCCTGTTTCAGACATGCACAGAGAAGTAAAGGGGATGGGGAAGGGATGTAACCACTAATATGGCAACTTCTGGAGAAGGCCCATGCTGGAAATTCATCTATAGCCGATGTCCGCCTGCACTCTTGCTGCCCATCAAGAAGCACAAAGGGCCCTCGCTTCTTGTTTCTGAAGCAAGCCCCATTCTCATTGCAGGTCAAGGAGAGCTGGGACAGATGCCCAAAGTCCAAGGACATTAGGCTCTGGGTCTGGGCCCATCTGCTGTGCTGACCCCACTGGTCGGTCAGTGGAGTGATGCTGATGTACAACACCAGCTGAGGCTGTGGCTTGGTAACTTTGGATCTGGATCCAGAGTTTGGCTCTAGGGTTTACTATCAGGAAGTTGATTTGGGTCCCTCTAAGACAAGTCTAGGGCTCATTGATAGAACAGTAATGAGAAAAACCCAGCGCTGAAAGGACAGAGCTCCGTTCACACCCTATGAGGAAGCAGTCCCCTGCCAGGCAGCATCAGAGTGCAGCATAGGCTGCCTCTTGACTGGCTATCTCCAGTGAAGCCTAGCATCTCCAATTGACAGACACTCTGGGGTGTCCCTTGGAAGTACTGAGAAGGCTTGCCACCCAGACCAGCTGGAGCCCAGAGGCAGCCTCGCTTCCAAGGAACAACCCAGTGAAACAAAGAAAGCAACCCCTGCCATTCTCTTCAAGATCCCTGCAGCAAGGTGACCCCAGCACCCCATGGGGTGCTCATCCTCCAATCAGAGCAGCCATCCCGTTCCGTCTGTCCGAGGGCTTTTGGAGGCAGTGAAGACTCTGGGGGCGATGATTGGGAAGATGGATGCCCTGTCTGTTAGACTATAATTAAATTAAGTCCCTGAGAGTAAAATGGAGGCGGTAAATGATCACAACAGGTTTCCTTCCCCCCTTGCACCCGCCTCTCTAAATGCTGAATTATTTTACAGTTGATAGTTCCCTAGATTCGCCGACCTTTAAAAGCTGAACACCACATGCCTGTTGAATTTTAATCAATTTATTTTTTTCGACTGGAAATGTCAGACTTCGGTGTGGAATTAGTCGGCGCTGGCTGATGTGACAAAGACTCAAAGTTCAGCATCTGAAGTCGCGGAGGAGCAGAGAACTGCGTGCATTAGAAGAGATAATTTGCAGGATGAGGAAACGAGAAAGAGAGAGTGAGAGAGCATATATTTTTCATTAGCTTTGGTTTAGAGGGTTCTGGGACCTGCATTTATTTCATCCAGCGACCTCTAGCCTCATTAAATCTAGTCTGGGGTTGGTAATGACTGGAAGTAAGAAGCTGTGAAGGCCACCGAAGGGCAGGAGATAAGTGAGTTTGTTGCTGAAGCATGGAGTGAACTGCGCCAGGGCAGGGGTGCAGGGAGAAAGGTAACCTTTGGCTTGACTGGGCCACTGCCCTGGGAATGTGCGAGCGATGCCTCCCAGCTGCCAGCCTCCAGAGCGCAGGAGGCCTGTTCATTAGTGGATAATATAGCATGAGCTTCACCCTGCTCCCTTCAGTGTGCAACCCGAGGGGGCACTGCGGACAGTGCAACCCCTCGGCACCCAAATGGAAAGAGCCCGGCTCCCCCCCTCGTCTGCACCCGCGAGGAGAGAACTACGATTCTCACAATGAGGTCAGCATGGCTGACCCTGCAGCTGCCCAGTCAGGAAGGAACACATTGAATACAGAGGTCTGAATGGAGCAAAGACCATCAGTAATGGAGCGAGGAAGCTTACTTTATTTAGGGTCCAATCCTGCACATAAAAGTAGCCCCACGGACATGCTCCTGGTCCTGTTGGGGTCACTGGGACCAGGTAAGAACCCAAGCAGGATTCAGGCCCAAATATTTTATCGGTCTTTATGCCTGTGATTTTGGTAAGCATGGAATTGGCCCTGGCTGGGGCAAGCGCTGGGCATGTTCGCCCTGCATACAGCTCTGCAGACTGACTCCGTTCTGATCAGCAGCTGTCTCGGTCCTGGGCATGTCAGTGGGGTCCTGCACCCCCCTCCCACTCCCCCTGCCACCTTGTGATGCCGATCACGAGTGATTCCAATCCGGGGTTGCCCCTACTTGTTCTGCCAGTGGACTTCAGTGCTCTCCTGAAGTACCCTCTACTATTCCAATCCTGGACAGCAGCAGCTCGACAAATGTACGCCAGCCCTATTAAAATTAAATCCCTTCTTTGGAAGGGAGACTGCTCATTGGACTGAACTGGAGAGGCAAATGTGTGCTCAGAGGACAAGGACTGAATATCTTTAATCTTCCTGTCTCCTGTTTCCAAAACTGCTCCTGTCCTGTGTTCTTGGTGCCGGCACATTAAAATCAATAATGAACCTTCCAAAGCAACCTGTGATAAAATATGGGCTGTCCTCTCCCATGGACCTCCAAATTCCTCCATACGCCTGAATGCAGCAGAGTATCATGCTCCCCTGTGAAGAATCATATACCTTGAAACATAGGATCATACGAACATTAGAATGGCCATACTGGGTCAGACCAATGGTCCATCACAGCTCTTTGACCTCCTGGTGTCCTCTTGAGCCAAGGCTGGACTTCAGACACAGGTCTAGTGAAGAGTAGTGTGGCCCTCTGTTAACCTAGGGTCCAACCTCTGCAATGCGCTCATCCCACTAACCCAGGCCTCGTGAATGGATCTGAATCAGTAGGTCAGGCCGATGTTGTTGTTATTGTTAATTTGTATTACTCTAGCATCTATCAGCCTCAGTCGCAGAGCAGGGCCTCTCTGTGCTAGGTTCTATACAAACACAGTCCCTGCCCCACTTGGACCCACCTTTCCACATGCCCACAAAGCCCAGTGCAGACCCATCCTGATGCACGTGCTCTGACAGCCCCATGACTCTGGCTCTGTCACGGCCTGATAGCACATTACAGATGGCTGTGTTTAAATGAGGTCCTGCTCTCCTTTTATAGCCCTCTCAGTCATTCCAATGGGCTCCTTCACCAACCTTTTGCACTTCTCTGTTTGTTTCAGGTTATGAAAATGTCAAGCTCATTTGGAAGTTCTGCACCCTCCCTGCATTGCAGGAGTCATTGCTGGCCCATTCCCTGCTAGTGGAAGCTGACATTTATATCACAAGCCGGGCTGGAAATGATAATGGTTAAGCAGGACTTCGCTAATCATCGGCTACCTTCACCTTTGAAAATGAGTCTGGTTGGCCGGGACTCATTTTCCTCCTTATTTCCAATCATCTCCTCTCCCTCTCCCCTACCCTTTCACTGTCACGATTTATTCATCGATCGAGGTTGCAGCATCAAGGTGGCATTGAATGAAAATACAGTTTAACAAAAAATCACTGTAACTTCAGAGACCAGAATAGACTTGTGTGAGTTTACTCCTGGCTCCCTCCCCCTCCTTTCCAGAGCTCCCAGCAGATGAGT
Organism: Chelonia mydas; assembly: GCF_015237465.2. Taxonomy (NCBI): domain Eukaryota; kingdom Metazoa; phylum Chordata; order Testudines; family Cheloniidae; genus Chelonia; species Chelonia mydas. The sequence goes on from NC_057857.1 coordinate 9,858,847, forward strand.
TGCTAAAACCCATTTACAGAGCTGGCATGAAGCAGGAACTCAATATTCAATCAGCCGGGCTTTGCTAGAGGCCTGGGGACCTACCAGCCTGGAGGAGGAAAAAAATACAGAGAAAGGTTGCCACCCAGGACAATCTAGGAATATATTGCGGCATCCCCTCCTGGGTGGAAATGCAACCCAGTGCAGATGGATACAAAAGGGACATAACCCTTGTGCTGGCCCTCTGCACAGAGGTGAACTTCACCCCAGTGTGTTAATTAAATAATAATTATTATAGGCCGTGTGGTATCCTTAAAAGCCCCCATCATGCACCAGGGCCCCATTGTGCTGGGTGCTGTAAACATCAAGGAGGGAGACAAGTTATTTAAGCTGAAGGACCATGTTGGTAGAAGAACCAATGGGGCTAAACGGGCCATGAATAATCTGAGGCTGGAGATTTCTTCCATCAGCGGAGAGGGGGAGGGCCAAACAACCTAACTTGCTTTAAGACGGCGCTTGATGAGTTTACAAATGGGGTTGTGTGATGGGGTTGCCTGTGACTGCAAGGGACTGGATTCAATGACCCAAGGAGATCCTTTCTGGGCCCATGTTCCTGTGCTGTACAAACTCTGAACAAAAAGGTGGCCCCTGCCCCAAAGAGTTTACAATCTGCAGCCTTTTATATCTCCTCTGTCCCGCCAAAGGCCACCAAACCATACCAGAGAGGCTCCGTGGTGTATCCTACCTTAGCATTGCAAGTGCGGAATCTCCCCTGATGTTAATGAGGAATTCACAGAGAGAGTGCAGAAATCTCCTGTGAACAGGGCAGTCTGGGGTGGGAATTCCCCTCTGTCCTGCTCCCAGCACAGCTGAGAAGACTTGGGGAACAGCCTCTTGGGATGGGATCTCAGCGCTTCCGCTTCCCGCCTCAGCGGAGACCAGACGGTGCCAAAGTGAAGATTACTGAATATTGGAGTAATTGGTAAGGTTTGGCCCTTGTGGAAACGCTCGGTTCTGGTGCAAAGTTGGCTCTTGTTGTTTTCCAAACTGGTCTACACAGCCCTAATCGAAATACCCAGGAGAGGAGAAGGACCCTGCCTCCTGTGTTTCCTCCCAGAAGACACTCTGGGCCTGATTCCCCAGTGCCTTGCACTTCACATGGCCCAGGCCTCAGAAACAAAGGGGATATGAGTGAGTTGAGAATGCTGGTAGCGTTTCTCACTCCCTGTGCAGAGGTGTAAATGCCGACGCAAAGCACAGGTCGGTGGAGAACCTGGCTCCCCACCTCTCTCTTCCTCTCCCAGCCCTGAGAGAGAGCGGCAGTGAGCAGGTCGACCCACCTAAGTTCTCACACCATGCCCAGCACCTTACACTCCGAGGACCTAATCCTGCTAGGTGCTGGGCCCACCCACAGACGTACAGGGCAGCCTATCCTCCCATTTGCACCCAGTGCCATGCAGGAATTGTTCAGCACTTCTCAGGATCGATCCCTGAGTGCCTAGGGGCAATTCACACTTGAGAACACTGGGAGGAACAGAGCGACGAGAGGAGGAAGACAAGATGGCTGGAATAAAGAAAACATTTAAATTCTACCAGCCGCTCACCTGCTTACGTCCAAACACTGCACGTCCAGAGAAGAGAACTGGCATTCTCCACTCCCCAGGGGCAGGCTTTTTGCACCCCATCCTGCACAAGCCTGACATTTAAGGTGCAGAGCAAGGCTGGAAATAATGGCTTTCCACCAAGCCCCTCACTAATCACAGGCTACAGTCATATTTGAAAATGAGTTCAGCCCAGGACTATTGATTCCCTTCCTTGCTTTGCTCTGTGTGTGTGTCTGTGTGTGAGAGGGAGTGAATTCTGGGCTGGGAACGTAACCTTAAAGTGGTGGAACACCTCTCCGCCAGCTCCTCCTGGCTTCTGCGTACCTCCTGCTTCACAGCCTCAAGTCGGGATTTGATTGAAGAGCATCACTCCAGCAAACTGGAAATGCAGAGAGAGAAGGCATGGAAAGAGCCCATCGTGGTGACAAGGCCTTGGAAGCTGAAGAGTGAGGATCGAGAGATGCTGTAGATGTTACCAGCTGTTGCTTGTAGCATGGAGGTCCCATGGGATCATCCCTGTGGAATTCTTCAGGCCTACCAATGTGTTCCCTTGCTTTGGCATTGCCCTGCCCCCTCTCTTTTGCTCTGCCCCTCATCATTTGTCCACTCTGGTCACCTCAACCCCATCCCTACCACTCCACCAATGATACCAGCCTTGACTGCCTACTTCTCTGATCCTCCCCCAGCTGTCTTAGTACCATCTTCCTCCCTGTCCTTTGTACAGGGAATACTGGCCCTGAACTGATCCCAAAGGCTACCGGATGGGGCATACAGGCCCTACACTGACAAGGAAGTAGTTAATAAGTGCCTGAGGACCCAACTGGCCCCATCCCGCTACACCCGCAACATTATGTCAGGTCTGGGGAGGGGAGTTAAAAGGAGAAGGCCGTGCTCAATTTGTGGGCTGACCAGGAAGGAGAGCGGAGCTCTGCGTCTCCTTCAGCGAGGGAAGTCTCATTTCAGTCAAGGGTCTGAGACAGATTGCTGCTTGGGGATGGGACGACCATGCCCAAGGAGCCTGACCAGGGAGGCTGCTTGAAAAGGAGCCCTGAGGAGAAGACAGGGTCCTGCCACAGGCTCATTGGGCAATCCGGTTTTGGAGTTGTTAACATTCCTTTATTTTGGGACTTTAATACCCCAGAAGGGGTAACATTCCTGGGTGCCTTAGCCAGCGGGGTAAAGCACCATGGCACCTGGCCCTGGGAGGGGCAGCTACTGACCATTGAAGACCCTGTAACAGCATGAGGAGTGCACCACTGGGCGGCAAAGGGGCACCAGAGAGGCAGGCCCAGTTTCAGGTGACAATCGTTACCTCCTTCAAATCCCTTCCTGAGACCCCCCCGTCTCCCTCTCTCTGCTGCAATACCTACCATGAACCAGCAATCTGTTCATGGCTAGGTGGAAGGGCAGATGGGGAAAGAAGATGGTGAGTAATTACAAAAATCAAATCAAATCAAATCTTGCAAATCTATATGTATAAAAAGTCTCTGTTTTACAGTCTCCCTTTCTCCCCACGCTTTGTCTGTTGCTTGTTTTCTTAGTTTGGAAACTTTAGAGCAGGGACAACCCTTTGCTGCATGTGTTATCACCACAATGGGGCTTCTGCAGTGTTCCAGTGGGTCCTGCACACCATCCGCCTCACTCCATTCTTGTCTCCTGTCATGCTTCAGGAGCCATTGGGCTTCCCTGAGACATAATACCTTCCTGGAGCTCCCCCAGGACGGTGCAGGTCGGCTGCACAATCTCGTCCACCGTACCTAAAATGACATTCCACCCCGCCTATGTTTAAAGTAAGTTATTAAGGTTGCAAAGTCGAGCATTCCAAAACGAGGAAATGCCAGAATTAAGGTTGCCGGTGCAACCTTAACTCTGCCCCCTTGCCCTTGTGCATTATGACAGTCTGTAATTACATGGTCACATGCTATTTTTTCCCACAGGACCCCTGTCTCATTCAGTGCAGCGGCCAGGTGAGGCTCAGGGAATGGTGAAGGAGGCTGCTCCCTGTAGAGCTCCTGCCTCATTCAATGCACAGGAGGAACTGTCTCCCTCATTACTCCGATCAGTGTCTCCCCCACACGGCTGTTGGCCGCACATCTCTCTAAGTGGCCCGCAGAGGGAGGAAGTAGAACCCTCTCTAGTCACAGCAGATAAAGAGAAGGAGGTGTGACCTCTCTAGCAGCCCCTCCACCACGCGAGAATTTTTGCAGCATATCAACAAAGTATCCCGAGGCCAAATGGAAACTTGGCAGCAGACCGCTGTGCGTGCTGGGGAAAGAAATGCAGTCAGTGAGGTTTTTATTAATTAAAACATTCCAAGGAATGACACGATCATTAGTGCCACGTAGAATTCAGTTCAGAACTTCTGCATAGGTTTCTTATGCATCCTCCTGCACTCCAGTCAGCCACAGAACTGGGCACCTCTGGGTTATAGCGATCGGGGGCAGTGCCACACACAGGAAGCGTAGGGTGCTGCAGAGAACATGAGGTACTGCTCATAGCTCAGTCCCTCCAGCCCCATTTGTGGGGAGGGATAGCTCAGTGGTTTGAGCCTTGGCCTGCTCAACCCAGGCTTGTGAGTTCAATCCTTGAGGGGGCCATTTAGGGATCAGGGGCAAAAATCGGGGATTGGTCCTGCTTTGAGCAGAGGGTGGGACTAGATGACCTCCTGAGGTCCCTTCCGACCGTGATATTCTAGGATTCTATAACAATCATTGTTGCCCTTCTTTGAATGCCATCCGATGGCCGGATTTTCAGATAGGCTCAGCACTCATGGGTGGCACCAGGATTGTCGGCAAGTCAGAAAAAGAATGTTGCTTCGGGTGTAGTGAAGCTAGGGTGACCAGATGTCCCGATTTTATAGGGACAGTCCTGATATTTGGGGCTTTTTCTTATATAGGTGCCTATTACCGCCAACACTCTGTTCCGCTTTTTCATACTTGCTATCTGGTCACCCTAAATGAAGCATTACTTTCTGACAAAACCGAAACAGCTTATTCAGATTTCAACCATTTTTAAATGTGTTTGATTTAAAAAAAAATAAACTTAAAGGAAATTTTGAAACAAAGTCATCTGGAGCCAACAGATCAAAATGTTTTGGAATTTTGTTGTTGTTGCTGTTTTTTGACTGACACAATTTGGCAAAACCGACACACGATCACAAAGTGCTTCAGGGGATCTACATTTTTTTGCTGAAAAAAGTTCCAGCCAAAATCTTTCACCCAGCTGTAGAGCGTGGAGCTCTTTTGAAAATCTGGTCCTTTGGGTCACAATGGGAGCTGCTCGGTGCCTGGGTGCTGCTGGGAAAATCTGGTCACTTCTTCAGGTGCCCTTTGAAAATCTGGCCCCGACTGGGGTCCTGAGCACCTGGAAACTTGGCTCTGCACTCTTTGATATTTGGCCGTGTCTACACTTGGAGCGGCGGATGTGGTCCCAACTCGTAGAGACGTACCCGCGCTAGCGCTTGTCGAGGTAGCATGCTAAAAATAGCAACAGAGACGGCACTGGCAGCAGCAGCGAGTGGCGGCATGGGGTAGCTGCCCCAGGTATCAACCCACCCGGACCCAGTGGGCACTTCCTCAGGGCGGCTACCCTGTGCTGCTGCTTGCCGTTGCCCATGCTACTATGGCTACGCTGCTATTTTTTAGCATGCAAGTTTGATCAGAGCTAGCACCAGTATGTCTGTGCGAGCTGGGGCTCACACCCGCAGCTCATCGTGTAGCAGTAGTCCATGTGTCCGTATGTTCCTGATAATGAGGTGGCCAGAAATAAACACGTTATGTGTCATTTCGATGGACTTAGGAAAACTATCACCCAGCTGCCTAATGGGAAGCCTCTGGGTATGCATCCCAAAATTGCATTAACCATTTTTGAATCTGTTTCACACTGCAAACTCCTGTTTATTTGCTGTCTGTTCTAACCTCTAGGTCTCTGTATCACTGTTTCCCAGCTCCCTCCCTCCCATGCAGCATACCTGTGCCATCCATTTCCCCCGGGATTCATTACTTTCCAATTTCCCAATATATATATGCAATTTTCTGCTTCTATTTCTAAGGTCTCCAGGGGCCTCATTCAAAGCTTAGTGAAGCTAAGGGAACTCCTTCCATAGACTTAACTGGCTTCAGATCAGGCTCTGAGTTCCTTTGAGTTATTTCTCTGCTTTCATTAATGCTTACACAAGCTCCCATTTTTGCATCACTCGCAAATTAAAGGCAGGAACAGTGGCAGACGGGGCAGCAGGTGCTAATGCTGTTTTGAAAAGCTACGTGCTGCCCCTTCCACAGCACTGAGAGTCAAGCCCAACCTAGCCCTTAGTAGAGAGAGAATGGGCCAGTTACTATTACCCCATATATAGCGGCTTGCTCCTTCTCCTTAATTCCTTTGACTGACGTCCATTCAGCTGGCTGTTCCCCCCTATTGTTTTCCCCCAGTAAGCTGCGTGTTCACCTTAGGTTACTTCCCCACCACCCCTTTGGCATTGTGTTGGTGCTATACAAGTGAAAAACCGTGCCAAGTTTCAGCCAGGATCTCTCATCCACTTCTTGCAAAGCCGTCCTGGCCACTTCTTGTACACGTCATTCTTCTTTTCCAGGAGACTGGCAGTCTGGTGCTTTCCAGTTACAGTGTGGTTTAGGGGCCCCCAGCTGTCCTCTGCACAGGTGGATTCCTAACACTTTCCCCCAACACCCTTCACAGCTTTCGTGCTTCCCCTGCAATCTGCTCTCCTGATAGCGCCTCCCTTTGTGTTGCTGCTTTCTGTGGCTCCACTGCTTAACTGTGGCAAATTCGAGGAGCCAGATCTCGACCTTGTTTATGCTGGTGGCGGCATGAGACGATATTGGAGTAATAAGTGAGAGGAGACACTGGCTAATGGTGCCAAGGGGGTTACAATCAGCTGGCTTTCCCCAGCATTTGTCAAGATCTCTGGCTCCCTCATTATCAAATCCTTTATCCCTCTCCCTCTGAGAGCACCACTGAGCTCCTTGGTGCGGTGGAGGTCGGAAGTGTGGAGGAAACCGACTAACAGCTGTACAGACTGTGTCAGTCTTAAGAGAGCAGCTTGGGAAGCTGCACAAGTTAGAGAACAAAGGATTAGAGGACAAAGGATCTGTGAAGGCATGTGCTGCCCCTTTAAGGGACAGGCTAGCTAGAGCCTACAAACAAGACAGCCTGGGAATAATCAAGGGAACCCGCCTGTCCTGGGCCTGAGCTATTTAAACAGGAACAGGAAGCTGAGCAGGAGAGAGGGGAGTAGGTTATGCAGGTGGTTATGGGTGGTTACTGCTCTTGCAGGGTCCAAGGGACTAGCTTGACTGGACCCAGAGACTCTGTTTTGCAGACATGAAGTTTGGGAGCTCTGAAGCAGGGTCCTGAGGGCAGGGCTTTATGAGCTATTGTTACAGCTGCCCCTTCCCTAAGACCTTATTAAAGGAGACGTGCTTATATTGTTAGTTGGTTTTAGCCTCTCCCCAGCTAGGATCCTTTTCATGATCAAATGTGACAGAGGCACAAAAGAACCCAAGAGCCTGGGTGGTCCATTACATTCAGTAGAAAGGATCCCAGTGACTTCACCCGGAGGCCTCACGTGAGTCAACTCCCATCTTTAAGAGGTGGAGGTGGAAGGGAGTAGGAAGAGCCTTGAACCATCATAGATCCTAAATTCAGAAGGGACCATTGTGATCATCTAGTCTGACCGGCTGCCTAACTTCCCCAGAGTAATTCCTGGAGCAGAGCTTTTAAGGAAAAACATGTAATCTGGATTTTAAAATTGCCAGTGATGGAGACTCTGCTGCAACCCTTGATAAATTGTTCTAATAGTGAATTGCCCTCTCTATTAAAAATGTCTGCTTTATTTCCACTCTGAATCTATCTTTAGTTTCCAAAAAGTGGTTCTTATTATGTCTTTGCTGCTGGCTTGAAGAGCCCATTATCCAATTTGTGTTCCCCATCTAAGTATTTATAGACTGTGATCAATTCACTCCTTACCCTTCTCTTTGTTACGATGACTAGAGTGAGCTCCTGGAGTTTTCCCCCCTATAACGCATGTTTTTTTTTTTTTTATCCTTTCAGTGTTCTTGGGGCTCTTCTGTGGACCCTCTCCAATTTATCAACATCCTTCTTGAACTGTGGACACCAGAACTCAACAGAGTATTCCAGCAGCAGTCACACCAGTGCCAAATACAGAGGTGATATAACCTCACTACTACTGCTTCAGAGTCCCCTGTTTATACTGCCAAGAACGGCATTAGCCCTTTTGGCCACAGTGTTGCATTGGAAGCTTGTGTTTCAGCTGATTAACCACCACGATCCCTGGATCACTGCTTCCCATCCTAGAAGGAAGATCTACATTCTTTGTTTACATTTGGCTGTACCCTTTGATAAATTATCTGAGGGGGGGGCAGTGTGAGGACATGTGACAGCCATGAAAGGGTTAATCAGCTTTCAGAAGTTGCTAGGAAACATTATCTTGCTTCTGGGGTCACTCACCTCCATTCCTCCTGCCCTCCGTTCTCCCCTCCCCACATGTGGGTGCCTGGCCTGCTCACCCTCCTATGGCAGCGTCTCGGGGCATTTGGGCGGATGAGCTGCCCCAAGGGAAGGAGCAGCCCAGGTGAACAGGTAGCCCCTTGTTAAACCAGAGGCCAGAGAGCTTTCTCCCCCCTCCCCCTGTGCTAAGGAGGGTTGGGGGCAGCCACACAGTAAAACAGACTCCCTTTGCATCAAGCGTGGCTGTCCCTGTTGTTGACACTGTATAAGGGGACTCATTGATGAGTTTGCAGCTTGGGTGACTACCCCTGGGTTGTTCTTCCCTGCATTCCTGCTATGGGGGCCTTGTCATGGGTGGAGCTGGACCCATCGCCCCTTAAAAGAGCCAGGACTCTAGCTGGGGACCCCAAGCTTCTGTGATGCGATAACAGTATAACAAAAGCTGGGCTGGGCCAGCCATGCTCCAGCGGGGGACACCTTCTTCATTCTCCTTCTGGATTCCTTGAGCACGCACCTCTCCATCAGCAATGAGCTTCGCTGGTCCTGTCATTATCCTGGCTCTAATGATGAGATAACAGCTTGCTGCTTAGCGTTTGCCAGCAGGGCTCTCTTACGCACAGCTGGCGTGGAGTTTTATCCAAGCAAAGGAAAGAGCAAGAGCGTTGTCCACTGACTTCGAGAGCAGCAGGGGGCTCAGTGGGGCTGCTTTGGTGGTTTTTTTGGGTCCCGTGTATGGTTCAGCTCGGAAAAGGAAGCACTGCCGATTGACATTGCTCAGATAAGGCCTGTGTCTGGAACCATGTAGGTATGTTCCCTCCATGCTCCTGCCCAAGTTTCTGAAACAAGCCAACGAATCCTTATATTAGGGGGACAAGGTGGCAGAGGTACGGTCTTTTATTGGACCACCTCCTGGCCTGATCTGCTGCTGCTTTCGTAGATCTCAAAAGTGCTCCGCAAGCTTTTAATGGATTTTTCCTGACCTCACTCCTGTGAGGCAGGGCAGAGATGTTAGCCCTCTTTTACTGATGAGGAACTGAGGTGCACAGGGTGTGTCCACAACAGCAAGCCTCCCAGCCTGGAGCTAGTAGGGCTCAGGCTATTGTGCTAAACATAGCTGCCTAGGCAGCACTTTGAAGTTGCAGGTGAGGCTCTGACACTCATCGCTCTCCCTAAGCTTCAGGGACTAAACCACAAGGTTTACACAGCTATTGTTAGCCCAGATGCATTGACCCAGGCTGGAAGGCTCACTGCCACAGGCCAGATAGACATACTTAGAGAGGCTAAGTGACTTTCCCAGGGTTACAGAGGACTTCCACAGTGGAGCAGGGACTTGAACCTGGGTCTTCCACATTCTGAACCAGTGCCATGACCACTGGACCATCCATCCCCTCAGAACTAAGGTTTGCGAGGCAGGTGGTCAATTTGATGGGGCATTGGTTTGAGGAGTCAGACGATCTAGATTCTGTACCTGGCTCTGCCACTGACCTTAATGAAATCCTTTCCCTTCTTTCTGTGCCTCTGTTTCCCTTCCCACCCTTTGCCTCTCTCATCCATTTTGATTGTAAACTCTTTGGGCTGGGGCTATCTCCTACAACTGTTTGTACAGAGCCTACCAACATGGGAGTGCGCCAGTACGCGACTGTCACACAAACAATAATAACTAGAGCTGGGTGAAAATGGTCTTCCTGTCCTGTGAAAATGTTCAAGATATCAAAAAAATCCCCAGTCAAGATGAAAAGTGGAAATCTCAGAAATGTTGGTAAACCAAAAAATCTGAAAAATATTCAGGTCAACGAAAATGTGTTTTAGTTTCAACCGTTTTCTATTTTCCATGGTGTTTTTTTGTTTTGTTTTGTGTTTTTTTTACTGTAATTAGCTCACATTTCAAAACAAAACTTTGTTTGGAAACAGAAAAATTGACTCTTTTGGCCTTGAAAATGCCCAAATGAAATGCCTCAATGGCTGTCAAACTTCTTTCCAAAAATTTTTTGAGTAGAAACATTCAACAAAACCAACCGTTTTCCTTCTTTCAACAAGAAAACATTTTTGCACAAAACAAGTTTCTTCTAAAAATTCCCAACCAGTTCTAATGATAACAGGGGCAGCCACAAAAGCATCTCCCTGATACATGCTGGGGGAGGACTTTGGGATTTGTAATTCATATGGTGTCCAGACAGACCGGCCATTTCCAAGAAAACTGCCAGGTCTTTGCATTAATAACGTGAGTCTCAGTGCATTAGCTCAAGGCACTGAGCAATGGGACATGACACACTGTCCTTAGCTCTGGAAAAAATTGTCTAACCCGAGGCTTCATCCAGCTGAGACGTCTCGCTCCCACCCAGCGAAGGGCTATTTAGGGCCACCATCCATTAGAAATTCAAACTAACTTCCCTGCCTGCTCACGTCTTGTTTGTTTGTTGTTTTAATCTTCCTGCCCTCATCTCTGGCGTGAGGCAAAGGGGCTGATTGACAGCATAACTGTTTCAAATCAATATGAGGAGGACTTGGAGATTAAAGCAATTTAAACAAGGTGTTTATGTGGTTTGGAGCTAAAACTGCACTTGAAGCAAACAAGCCAAGGAGATGAAGGAAGTAGGTCAGCGGTGAGACACAGAGAAACTGGCGCGAGCGGAGGTGAGATTACAGCAATAGGCTGGGATGGCTTTTTTCATCAAAGAGAGATCACTTCTTTCCATACAGGGGCCCTAATCTCAAAATTGCTTTAGCCTCCAACTGATTGTTCCATCGATTTAAACACGCCGGTCCTGGCCCTTCTCACTTTCCTGATGGTCTCTAATCTCTGGCACATCTCTCTCTCTCTCTCTGATCTAAAGTTGTAGTCACTTGGCTTGAGTGGCAACACCTCACGCTGGCCGCATCCTCCTTGCCTCCTGATAGCCCGGGGGAGTGCCAGGGTGGGAGGCTGGCACAGTGCATGCTGTACAACCCCAAATTTCCCACTGCCATTTTGACAGGTTTCAGAGTAACAGCCGTGTTAGTCTGTATTCGCAAAAAGAAAAGGAGTACTTGTGGCACCTTAGAGACTGACCAATTTATTTGAGCATGAGCTTTCGTGAGCTACAGCTCACTTCATCGGATGCATACTGTGGAAATTGCAGAATATCATTATTATATACACAGACACCATGAAACAATACCTCCTCCCACCCCACTCTCCTGCTGGTAATAGCTTATCTAAAGTGATCATCAAGATGGGCCATTTTGTTCTATCTTGTGGCCCCTTCCCTTCTATTAGATACGTTGCCTTTCCCCCGTCTCCAAGGTAGTTGGACAAAATAGGTTTAATTGTCTATCAGGGATACCTGACCCAGTTCAGACAGAACAAGAACTGACCTGACCCCTTCCCCATCCTTTAAATCAAAGATTTTTGGGGTTCAGAAAGAATCTGAGTTCATTCTTCCCCTTTCCATTTTTATAACTAACGGTGGTAGCGCCGGAGAGCCCTAGGCCTGGACAGAGCTGCATTGTGCCCAGGGCTACGGTTGTTGTCTTGTCCCATGATAATCATATGAGGGCACGAACTCCGAGGATGAATTCTCTGTACAAAGAGTTTACAATCTAAGCAATGTCCGTGTGCCTGGTTTCCACGCTTAGCTGTTATTTATTCGTACTACAGTGACACCTGGAACTCCCAGGTGACGTCATGGCCCCATTGTGCTAGCTACACACACATAGGAAGAAGCAGTACCTGCCCTAAAGCGCTTGTAATCCAAATAGAAGACAATGGGGGGAAAGGGGTAGGCCCAGCTACTCAGAAGTATTAAGGCTTCTAACTTGGATTGATTGAGGAACCGAGTCAAAGTGACCGACCCAAGGTCACACAGCTGGTGAGTGGTCGAACCAGGAACAGAAACATGGCTTCCCAGTGCCCCACCCACCAGCTACCTCTCACCACCTCTAGAAATGCTAAAGGATCACAAAAGGGTCTCTTCTCATCTTATTTCCAGGTGTGATCAGAAGTAGGAATAGCCAGATCTCTTTCGAAAAGTCTGTTCTTGCCAGCTTTCCAGTTTGCTTTCTGGCAGACGTCCGGCTGGGCTTTTCACCAACTGTGAGGGCTGGGGGCAGGTTGGGCAGATTGGCATGAACCCCTTTGCCCAAGTGTTTGGTCAGCAGGAACGGTCAACATTTTTGCCTAGGTTTAGACCTGTGTCACTGAAGCACTACTACGTTTATAGGTCAAGCTGCATGCTGACAATGTTTCCAGAACTAGCCCAAGCCCCCGAGCCCAAGTCCAAGTTCAGATCAAACTTCCCTGGAGTTTTTGGGCTTTCAGACCCAGGTGTTCTGGTTTGGCTCATTAAAGAGACAGGGCATATATTTCTGGATCTGGACTCCCACCAAGCATGGGAGGCATTGGTCGATCCCAGCAGCCAGGCTGGCCAGCAGTGTTCTGGCTCGGGGAGATCCCTAATCAGAGCAGCACATACTCCCGAGGCTGGTAAGAGAGAGACTCCGGCAGTGCTCGGCACTGGTGAGCAGCAGGCCCGAGAGATGGGGCTTTGCTTTTCAGGAAGGTTTGTGCAAAATATTGTCATTCAGTTTGCAGCCCCAATTTCAGCAGGAGTTGAAATAAGCCCCCCAAATCCAGCTAAATCCACTGAGCATTGCATGTTTTCCCAGGGTTATTAATCAGCTCAGGTCTGCCTGAACTTCACACACAAGCTTGGGCCGAGACCCTTGGTTGGTGTCAGTCAGAATAGCTCGGCTGAAGTCAATGGAGTTATGCTGACTTACCCCAGCTGCAGATTTGGCCCTGTCGCCAAATCAGATGAGTTTCACGCTGCTTCTGATTTTGCACAGTCATAGCCAGGCTGGTAAATGCCATGGCAGACAATTGTTAGAGCTCCCGGTAGGGCAACATTTCTTATGTCAAGGGTGTTATCCTTCATCAGGCCTTTTAATTAAGTGTGCTGTCAGATCTCCCTCTCTCGGTGCCCCTGCTGTGATAGTGACCCTACAATAGCTTGGGTAATGGTGTTCCGGTGCCGGAGGAGCATCCCGAGGGCTCACAGACGGGCCCGTGCATGCACACATTGCCATTGACCCCCATCAGTCATGACTTGTTAAGTGCACACTGCGGGCCAGGTTTCCAGCTGGGGAAAATCACTGTAGACCATTGATTTCCATGAAGCCATCCTTATTTTTACCAGCTGAGGATCTGGCCCTTTGTGCTCAGCTCTGTGCAAGATGCAGAATGAAGAGCATCCCTGCTCCACAGAGCTGGAAGTAAAGAGAGAGGCTGGATGCTTTGGGAAGATCAGAACAGAGGAAAGGTTAGTTCTGATTATATATAATTACCATCATCAGCTGGTGTCAATCAGCCTAGCGCCATTGACTTTAACAGAGAGATGCTGTTGAGGATCTGGCTCCTTGCATTCATTTCTTGGAGCCACCACAGAAGAAAGGAAGAGCTGATTCTCCTCTCCCTTAATCTAGCTTTACACCAGAGCCCGTGACTTTGTTAGTTATTACTGCATCAGTGAGGAGAAATCAAGGCCAACTTCCATAGCAGAGACTTGAAAGCAGAGTGGGTGGCAAATTGCTATTTACACCTTTGCATCTCTGGAAGCATGCAGTGAAATTCTGCGCAGCCGATGTTACCATAAGAGCATTAAGCAGAAACACCTGCTGAATTACGTGTGGAATCCTGTGTATTCGGAAAGCCATGGAGATGTAACCTTGATTCATTCCACTTCTAACAATTGATTATTTTCTACATTATCAATGTCCAGTTGGATTTCCAATGAAAACCATCAGCACAGTGTGTCAACCAGCTGTCATTAACCCCTGCAACTAAACACAACTCCCCCAAACAAAAAAATATTCCAATTTCCTAAATCAGGCAGTGCTAGGCTTGGAGCTCAGGACTGGTTCTGAGTCCTCTAAACCAGTGCTTTTCAACCTGTGGATCCTCAGACTATGTCTAAGAGGTCAGCGAAAGGTTGTCATTACCCTAGAATAGGGGTTTTCAACCTGAGGTCCGCGGACCCACTCTGGGTCCATAGACTATGTCTAAGATTTCCAAAAGGGTCTGCTCCTCCATTCAAAATTTTTTAGGGTCTGCAGATGAAAAAAGGTTGAAAACCTCTGCTCTAAACTACACTGCCTTTCTGTGCACTGGCTGTATCTCATCCCTCTTTATTGCTTCAACACAAGGGCTTTACAGCGCCTAAGTCCTATAGAAACAAGTTCATTCTTAATTAGCTTCTAGGGGAGTTTGCTATAAATTTCAGTGTAGGAGGTTGGGTGAGGCTTTGGATTAGGATTCAGGAGATCTAGGTTCTATCCCCAACTCTGCCCCTGGCTTATTTGCAGATCTTAGACAACTCACGTCACTGCTCCGTGACTTAGTTTCCCCATCTTTAAAAGAGGGATAATTAGATTTACCTGCTTGGAAAGCTGAAGCTGAAAAGGGCTGTGGAAGAGCTAGCTGTTTCTAGTAATACGAATCTTCAGTAGAGAGGCTCTGCTCTTAAATCTTTGCTGAGAGGCAGGGAGAGATCACTAGGTGATAGGTGCATGTGAAGACCATGTGGCTATGTACTACAGAAGTTTGGCTCTCACATCTGATGGGCCCCTTTCCAGGAGGACAAGCCATGTGGCTGGGGGGAGAGAGACAGGATCAGCCTGGGTTGTGCAGAGGAGCGGAGGTGGTTCTGCTGTTTTACGGGAAGCGGCTTTATTTAGCAGATGCAGCGGGAACGCTCACTGTACACCACCGGCTGGCATGTACACACGTCAGCGTCCTTGAACGGATGAAGCCTATGCAGGTGTTGGCAAAGGCCCACAGAGAGCGAGATAAGTGTTAGTGCTGCTCATTACTGAGAGAGTCTCTCCCAGCAGTACACAGTCCAGGACGCTCTTCCCTTGGTGCTGCGTGGACGTGGTTTGGCCGATGATGGCGGTGTTCGTATGCATGCAGCTCCGGGATTAGTTACACCAGGTCAGAGCGAGAGGGGCATGTGAGAAATGCAAAGCCATGGCTGGGCAGCACAGAGCCTTGCTCATCCACAGCGGCAGGCCCGGGCCGCTCAGAGGAAGCACAATCCAAATCCAGAGCTCTTGAACTGCTGTGCACACCCTCTGGTTTCCCTCTGTGTACCCCCACCCCCGCCCCCACTTAGTGTCCGGGCAAGAACAGGAGGTGCTGATTGTCCAGAAGAGAGGGCAACTTTGCTGTACTTGCCAGCCAATCAGCTTTCCAGCCTTTGAAGCCCCATCAGTCACAAACAGCTAATGTTCGGGATGAACCCGGGACCAGTAAAGGCCATTGCCCCATCACTGGAGTTCCCTGGGCCGCTGGCTCTGTGATTGGAAGGGGAACCTACCTGAAAAGGGTGGATAAAGGCACCATGTTTGTTGCTTTTGCTTCCCCTCCTCCCTAGGCTCATGCATGATACATTTGGGTCCGTTCCTTTCCCTCCACCCCTGCCCTCGAGTAAGATCGGAGCTCCTGCATATACATTATCTGCCAGCTGACAGCTTCAGCAGTGACAGATTAGCCAAGCTGGAGGTGGGCAACTTGGATCCTGGAATGCTGGCTGACAGTAGAATCCGCTTGCTGGCCAGTAGGAATGCAAAAGGCACACAGGTGTATTTTCCTGCCTAACTTTCAGAAGACCCAGGAACAAAAGGGAAGCAAGGAACAAGGCTAGAGCAGTGGTTCCCAAATCAATGGTCCTGGACCTCTTGCTGCAGTACTTGGCTGGCTGTCCATCCTCCACGGGCTTCTCCCATTGCTCCCTCTTGCTTCTCGCCTGGCCGGGGTGTTGGGTTCCAGTGTGCTCTCATGAGCCAGCACATATTTAACTGTGTCTCCACTGAAATGCAGCCAGGGGAAGTGGTCAGCCAGTTAACCGTTCCCAGCAATGTAGGAAAGGAAATAAAGAATACTGATTTATAATAGGCCTGTCCCCAAAGTGTGCCAGGCTCTCCCACTGAAACTGTAGATGGATTGGGCAGCACCCATATTACAGAGATACACCAGGATAAAGTGTAGTCATTGTGCCTGATTCTCATCTGGTGTAAATGGAAGTCGTCCATTAACACTGACTGAGCTATGGCAATTTATACCAGCTGAGGCTCCGACCCCTGATCTGTGGGCCAATAGCATATAAAATGCTTCCTGTTTCACCATGGGAAAAGAGCTGCATAGACAGGCAGAGTTGTAGGAAAGAGATCTTTATCAAGCATGCTCAGGCTCTTGAGTACGACCAACAGCTTGTGGCCTAGCTTGCATTCATGACCCCCTGGTGCCACCTCAAACTATGTCCATCCAAAAACCTGCACAGCCACCCAATTCCACAACCCCCATTGAATATCAACAGAAATCTCCCTAGATTTGCTGTGCACTGCCAGACTAAATGGTGAAAGGCTAACCTGCCTGCATGCTGCCGAAGCTGGGTGGAGTTGAGTCTGAAGAGGCAGGCTAATAATACAATACAGATGAAAGCTATGGTGAGCTGCTGATGGTGGAAGGTGCAGATTGTTGCATCGTCTTGAGGTCTGCCTAACTACTTAAAGGGCTACTACCCCTTTCCTATATACTACATCGATGCAGAAGAACCACGAACAGAGGGAGATGGAGACATGTTGCCCAAATCAGAACATCGCTTCAGTTCATCCCACTCACATGCAACATGGCTGCCACGCCCATGACACCCTTCATGGATTACCTCATCTAAACACTAGGCTCTATTCATTTATTCAGCCCCTAGATGGCATAATATAGAACATAAATGGCCATATCATCCCCTACACAAGGAAAGACCTTGTAAGAGAAAGGAAGCTCCTTGAGTTTTAATCCCATTGTTGGCGGGGGGTGCAGGGTTTGCAGTCTAAGTCCCTCAACTGATGGACCTCCCAATATCTGGAGGCCAGAGCCATCTGGGTGAAGGCCCTCTGCAGCTGCAGCTCTTCCTAGCACCCATAGAAGCTCCGTGCGAGTGATCCCCACAAGCAGCTATCCCAACTACGCTGTAATGGGGCCCAGTCCGCACTGTTGAGACTGTGGGTTTCCATGGGGATAATGTCATGATGAGCAGCCATCACCATTCCTCCCGATCCACATGGCCCAGTTCCTGCTTTCTAACTACAGTGGGGCTTCCACATGAGGAGGTGCATTAGTGGGAGTGGTGGAGTGATAAGTGATGTTGAGTGAGCAATCCCTCTCTTCTGCATCCTCCAGGCCAGATGTGAGCAATAGGAATCAGCCCAGCTCATGGAAACAGAGGGGCTGAGGAGTTTCAGAACACAGCTGAGAGTAAAGCCTGGGTTAGCAAGCATGTTCTGAAATCCCACAGCAAATAGGCCATTTGGCAAATCATAGAACCACTGGGCTGGAAGAGACCTCAAGAGGTCACCTAGTCCATCCCCCTGAACTGAAACAGGATTAAGTAAACCTAGATCATCCCTGAGAAGTGTTTGTTTAACCTGTTCTTAGAAACCTCTGAGGATGGAGATTCCACAACCTCTCTAGGTACCCTGTTCCAGTGTTGTGTAGTAAACATTATGAGGCCATAGGATTTGCCTCACTGAGTCACTAAGTGCCTTCCATGGCTTTCTCAAACTGGATCTCCACTTTATGGCAGTGGCTACTACTGGATAGTTCTGAGGAAGGGAAGAACCTGTTATGGGTAGACTTAGGTGGGAATAGTTTTCCTGTCCTGCTAAAATTTTCAAGATTTTGAAAAAATTTCCCCTCCTAAATCAGGCAGAAATTCACAATCTCAAAAGTTTTGTGAACTGAAAATATATATATTTTTTTGTCCAGGTTAACTGAAATGTTTCAGTTCATATCAATCATTTTTTTTAAAAAAAGTTCTTTTACTCTAATTTGCAACACGAAAAATTGTTTGGAACCAGAAAACTACCATGTCAGAAATGTCAAAACAAAATGTTTGAACAATTTCTAAACTTTTTTCCCCATACATTTTGAGTGTTGAGAAATTCATCAAAGCCGACAGCTTCCAGCCAAAAAATCCAGTGTTGATGATCTTGGCATTTTTCAACAAAAAAACCTTTTCATCCCAAAATTTCCAACTGCCTATTGTTATAGTGCCCTTACCTGGCTGTGTGATGTGCCCTGTAGGCGGTGAGGGATATTCTCTTCTTGACAGCTGCTGTGATCAGTTTACACTCTGAAGCTTAAGATTTCATTGCTAGCCCCTCCTCCCATATTCACAAGCATAAAGATATGTACTTAATGGATTTAAAATTATAGAGCTCCTTTTTAACTGCAACTCCAGTACAGCACACTGTGACCTCCTGCCGTAGTGAATTACACAAGCTGACTACACAACACACTAGGTGGCATTTCTTTTAACCTGTATTAAATTTACCTAACCATTAATCTAATGGAGTAACACCCTGGTTCTCTTCTTATGGGACAGGGAACGAAGAGAGATGGATCATTTTTCGCTACAGCTTTCATAATTCTAAATACCCCTGCCATCATCTCTTCTTCCCAGGCTAAATAATTCTACCACAGCCCTTGCCACTTCTTGTCATATATAAACCTTGTCCAGACCGCTAACCATTTCTGTTGCCCTTCACTGGACCTTTTCAATCCCAGTTACATCTTGTCATCTTCCTTAATATTAAGTGACCAGGCCTAGATGCAGTGCTTCACAGGACATACAAAAAATTAGATTTCTATGATCAAACACAAAACCTTAGGGACCGGATCCTCAGTTGATGTAAATCAGCATAGCTCAGGGTTTCTTCACATTAATGAAATGGTACCATAGTAACAAGGATGTCCAGACTGCATCATCATGTTACTGTATCCTATTACAATATTATTATTTATTATTTGTGTTATTGTATCACTTCTGAGTCCCAGTCATGGACCATTTGTATTATTGTAGCATTTCTAAGTCCCTAGCCCATTATGCTAGGCACCGTACAAATCCAGAACACAAAGACGGCCCCTGTCCCAAACAGCTTACAATTTACTGTGTAATAACTGATCATGTGCATTTAGAGAGTTGGTTCTCTACAGCACATGGGATGTTGCTTAGCCTGGCGAGGAAGACTTTGGATGCCTCTTTGCCATCCCTACTCCTGGATGCTCTAAAATGGAGCAACCAGTAAAGGTTATTTCATTTGGATGAATATGATGCTAGACTAGGCTTCCAGAGAGTGAGGCATATTCATCACCCTGGCGTAACTCCACGGACTCATGCCAAAGGAGAACTCGCAGTGTGTCTTGGGCCGCAGAAGCAGAATGACTGTGGCCCTAGGTGAAACAGTCAGCAACTTCTCTCCATTTACCAACCGTGTTTGACGTTTCTGCTTATGCACCAGGCTTCATCAGTTTTCTGGGACGCCACAATCATGGCTCAACACAAGCCTCCCTGCCACCTCTGATGCCTTGACGTTTACGACCTTTGTCTGCTGCAGTGTGCTGACCTAGCAGATGCCTGTGTTCAGCGCAGGAAGAGCTATGGGAAACCATCTGTGAATCGGAGAAAACTAGGACATTTCTAATACTCCTACTAATAAACGGTGATTTTATAGCGTCGTTGGTGTGAGGATTTCCAAGTGCTTTAGAAAGGTGGGTGAGCATAATTGTCCTTCACTCACTGATGGAGAAACAGGGAAGCAACGAAAGGAAATGTCTTGTTCGAGGTCACACTGCAAGGGAGGGATAGAGCCAGGACTGGAGCCCAGGGACTCCTAAGCCGCCCAGCCTCACGCTCCATCTACTAGTGTCTAGTAACTAGACCATGCCAGATGAAGCTGCGAATGAACCCGGGCTGCTGATTGGCGACTCCCTCTCAACATACCGCTCATCTCTGTAATACTCTGGATCCAGGAGATGAGGCGGCTTGCTCATAGACTCTACACAGGAATCCCGCAGTCTGATTGCAAGGCTCCCAGGCACAGAAAGCACCAAGAGCTCACAGGAGGTCCAGGTTAAGCTAATGAAATCCTCTCTGGGGTTTCAGTTTTAACTGGCTATCTTTTGACCAAACAAACCAACTAAATCTCTGGCCCCATCCATCCCCTTCCTGCAGCTGAACAGCTTATAAGTGCCAGCCAAGTCACATAAGCCGGATAGTTCACATCTCCAGACAGTTTTGTCCTGGCTTGTGCTCAGCAAATCCTGTCCTTTCTTCCCATGAGCCTAGCCCAGCCCAGGCCCTTTGAAAGGGTCTGCCTCCAACTAGGCTCAGCTGTACCTGTTTGCTACCTAACAGGACAGTTTCCATCTTGGATTTAACAACCCTCTTCCCCCCACCCCCCAACCACCCCAAACAATCCATCTCATCCATGTTCCTGGCTAGAGGCACCACTGAGATAGGATGAGTCAGGGCTGCAGGGCCCTCTGTGGGGACCAGTGCAAACAGCCAGTACAGCCCCTCACAGATACACAGAACCAGCTAAAATACCACAGGGGCGGCAGCCTGGATACACGCAGACCATGCAGGCTCCAGAGAGAAGCTCTGTCAAGAGGTCTGCTGTCCCCAAGCAGGTCTGAACAAGAAGAGCGTATGCATGAGCCCGAGCATGTGCTATAGGTCATTCTTCTCTAGCCCTATTTCCACCTGTCTTTTAGCGCGGGCAACTGCTTCACTTTGTCTCTACTTGTTTGTTTGTTTTTTTTTCCTTTCCTCTCTTTCTCTCCTTCCTCCCTCCCAACCTGAGAAGCAGAACTTTTGCTCTGGCTGTTTGGTGAAGACTGCTGCATGGATGGACTCATGTGGAGTTTAGAAACACCTCTGGGGTGATGGAATTCTAATTATGTTTAGGTGACTCCAAAAATCACAGCCTCTGGGGGCTTTGGTTCAAAGCCCAGCATTTACTATGGCTAGGCCAGCTGCTTGGGTTCTGGGGGAGGTTTGGGGTACCAGTTATGAATGTTCAATGCAAATGACTGTAGGGTCAGGAGAAATGCCAGAGAAACAGCAGATGGCCTTAAAATGAATGCGCCATAGCCAGTGCTTCCCCAAAAACATGCTGTCTGCCACCTTAACTTCGTGGGAAGGCTGTGATCTCAGCCATCCCAGTGACCTAACATTGCACAGGGTAAAGACACTTGGGACAGGGAAACTCCCTAGTCACTTTAGGGGATGCATGGATCTGAAAGAGGCAGAGATGCACATGCAGGGAGACATTAGGAAACAGACACACTAACAGAGGATTATCATACAATACAGGATGGTACTATTATTTCAACAGCAAAGGAAAACAGGGCTGAGAATCAAACAACCATTCAATTTATGACTCTGTCTTTGCACATGCGTGAGGGCTCTAGGGATCTAATACTGTATAAAGACCATTTGAGTGCAGCGCTATGGTCAAATATGGCCCTGCAGATAATCCACAGCCACTCGCCCCTGTCCTATTTCTTGCTCAGGGCCAGATTTAAGCCCTGGCAATGGGCCTCTTCCATGCACATGCATTGCACATAAGCCAGCCAGACCTGAGCACTGAGATTTCAGGATGTTGAGCTTGGTATAAACAACCGGTGAGACAGATCTCCCGCTCCAGCAACAGGACTGGAAAGAAGAAGAAACTCATGGCCTGTTCCTTCACCATTGAAGGTGCCATAAATAGTAAATCAACTTTCCCATAGATATAAAGGTTGCGGCTCACAGAGCTTAATGATGCTTATGATAGGCCAGAGCCTCGTATCTGTTGTTTGTCCCTAGCAGCTCTGGAAATGCCTCAGGTGTTTTAATTTCACTGCTGCTGAAGGCAGCCATTTCTGTTCATCTGCCAAGAGAGAAAAATACAAGCAAATATTATGGCCGTGAGCATGTGCTGTGAGTTCGAAAGGGTACGTGAGTGTGTGGAATGAAGGGAAACTGGGCATTCTATTGCACCGCCCCTGGGATTTCACAGCTCTTTACAACAGATCAAGACTCACATTTTGCCCCAAAGGATCCAATGAAACCTAGGGTCCCCTCTCCATCCTGCCCCCACTGACAGCAATAGGAATATTCCCCCCATTACAGATGCGGTAATGCGGCACAGAGGTGTTGATTTTGGGGTACTTCCTCTCTTTCGGATGGCCCAGCCTGAGACACCTTCGGCCTGATTTGCAGAAAGGCTGAGCATCTGTAACATCAGCTGAAGTCAGTGGGAGCTGTGGGCACTCAGCACCTCTGGAGATCGGGCCCAGGGTGTCTCAAATGGGGGCATGCGCAAAGGAAAACTGGAAATCTGGGTGCATGTGACGTGCCCATAGTTGCACAGTGAGTCAGTGACAGGACTGGAAAATGAACCCGGAAATCCTGACTCCTAGTGCCACCTTCTGTTTTAGTCGTTAAACCATATTGCCTCCTACAGACTGGAATGGAACCCAGGAGTCTGATTCCCACTCCCCTTTTCCAGCTACTGGACAGAGGCTCCTTCATTAACGGAATGAGTGTTGGCCTTCAGGCCCATGTCACTCTCACTGCTGCAGAGTTTGGGCTCCTGGATTTATAAGGCTCCCAGCAACCTCCTTACATATTCTGGGCTATGGGTGGGTCCATATGCTGGTTCCAAGGCCTTCTCTTTTCTCTTTAAATCCAGTCTGTCACTCCCAATGCCCCTGAGTGAGAGGGATTGTAGACCGCTCCTCCAGACACCTCATGATGGAGCCAGAGCAGCGTGAGGATGGGTGCTCTGAGCTGGACGAGGCTACCTGCCAGGGGAGGGCTGTGGGCATCCGTGCTGCTCACTGTAATTTCTCTAATGGCTTTCTTCGACTTGATAGATATTGAAGGAAGGAGCTTGTTGCTGGGGCAATTTCCATGGAGAGATAATAAGAGATCATTTTCAAGTGAGCGAAACTTTAATGACACATTCTGGTAATGAGGCAGCGAGGAGAGTAATGACCGGAGACCTCGGCATGTGAACACAAGAGGGAGGAGGGCTTCCTAGCTCACTGCCTCCGAGTGAGACAGGGCCTGATGCTGCTCCAATTGATGTCTATGGGGAGTTTTGCCATTGAGGACAATTGGAGTTGAATCACAGCCTCGGAACTGACAGCAGGGCTGGGTGGCTCCGTACAATGGTCCCTGTGAATTCGTTTTAGGAGGAGAAAGAGACCGGTGGTGCCCACACTCCGAACCTGTCTTCCCCTTCTTTCTACGAGGCCAAAAACAAGAGCCCTGAGCCCCAGTTATTCCATTGCACAATATCGCTAGTCCACACCATAACCAATGGGAATTATTGGTCTGCTGTGTGTATGTGGGTGTGGAACTGGCCTGAGTTCACAAACATCAGACAGCTGTGGGAGGGTGGAGACTGCTTCTGTTTTAAACCCTGTTTCCAGTGAGGGAGGTCTCTGGGACTGGATGTAGCACTACCGGTCCAGGGGCCTCTGGTCACAAGTCATTGCTGGCCAGAGTTCACCAGCCATTGGGAATAAGGAAAAGGAGAATGAGAGAAGTCTTTTCAGCTTTCACCCTCCAGGAGAAAACACATACGGCTCTCTGGCAACCTGTGAAGTTTGTATATGTAACCCATTGGTGGGGGGGTGAGTGTTACATGTCCCCCACTGTCTCCAATCCACCAGGAGAGATGTGAGTAGAGCTGGTGGGGAAGTTCTCGATAAATTGTTTTTTCATTGGAAAATGCCAATTGGTCCAAACCAAGACTTTGCAAAACCAGGGTCAGGGACCATGAATTTCCTGACAAGAAAACAGGCTGAGAAAATTTTGAAACTGCAGCAACGTTTCTTTTTGACATTTTTGAAATGAAAAATCCTGTTTTTCCTGTTTGAAATGACTTTGTGTTTAAAAACAGTAAGCTAATTTAGATTGAAAAAAAGAGAAAAAATGTCAAATCCAAATGAAACACTTTGCAAATAATGAAAAAAAAAAAACATTTCAGTTGACCTGAAACAATATTTTTCCCCCTGGTTTTTCATCACAATTTGGGTTGGGAAAAAATTCTGAACTCTCAAAAATATTCACAAGATGGGAAAACCATTTCCTGTTACAGCCACACACTAGAAAGCCCTGGCTCTTTAGTTCAAGCTGGAGCAGCTTGTGCTTTTAGCTTTGGAGGTCCTTGGTGTTTGACAAGATGACTGCTGGCACATGTACAAGGCTGCTGGGGGTGTGTGTGTGAAGTGGTAGAAGCAGGAGTGAGGGGAGTTACTGGGACTTGCAGGAGGAGAGCCAGACCTAGGCTTGGACGGGCGGTCCCAGGTGCCACAGTGGCCACTCCAGGTCCTGCTTTTGTCGCCCCCACCCCCCATGTATGTGTGAGTTTATGTGCGGGTGGAGTCCCCCAATGGCCTCTGGTTCCGCCACCCGAATTAGCCATGGTACCACCTTCAAGTTAGGTCTGAGAAAACCACTTTAGGGGCGGTAAAGGGATAACGGGACTCTTTCCCAAGAGCAGAATGGAGCCTTTCTTGAGCTTCACAAATGCTTGTTTCCCTCCTTTAAACTCCAGCCTTCGGGCCTGCTGCTTCGTTTCCCTGAACTTTGCCACTAGGGCAAAGTGAGTGTGAAACACCAACATTCTGATGTGGTAGCTTTTTATGCCCACTTTGCACTTCCATAAATGACTGCAAAAGGTGTGAGGCAATGGAGAATCCAATCCTCCCTGGGTCCACTCCAGAGGTCCCTCGAGGAACGCTGTCCTCCCCAGATTCCCAGCCCAGGTTTGCAGACTCAGGAGGTTCTGAGAGGCCTTTGGGTTTATCTGAGCCAGCGATCGGCTTGAGCTGTGAAATTTGGATCAGGATCGTAACCCCCTCAACCTTCAGATCTCTTTGTGCCCAGGACTTTGGTTCTGGTCCATTCCTAATCTAGACTGGACCTATGGAGATTTGTCCCAGGATTAAACAGAAAACAAGGACTGGGATATCCCGACATGGGACACCCAGACTTCTTGAGTTGCCTTCTGCATGGCCTGTAGCTTTTGGTGCTTGTCTTATGATGGCCACTCTCTGGCCGTTTCTTTTGGCTGGCCTAGAACAAGTTGTTTTGGGCTGTTGTTGTTTCTCTCCCCTCACAAGAAGGAAGGCGACGGGGCCACTTCCCTCCAGCTTCATTACCAATTGTTTCATTAATCACAGTTTTCTCTTCAAAACCAGAGACAATCTGTCCAATTAACATTAAGGGCTCCGGCAGTTGCTTGCGACGGCAAGTCCTTTTGCAAGCGGTGCTTTGACAACCGTCCCTAATAAGTCTAACATTTAAAAGCCACGCGCAAACAAAACAGCTTGACTGCATCTTGTTACTGCCCGAGCGCTTCCCTACTTTAACAAGTGGTAGAATCGTCCCGCTTTCTGTATCCCCCTTCACACTGGACCTGAGGACAGCCTGCCTGCCAAAACACTTGTTTACCTTCCCACAAACCCCCCTTCTTCTCTGCCCACCACACCCCAGAACTACCCTCCATCTACCTACCTCTTCTGCTGGAATATACATCCCTACTGGCATCCCTGTTTTATGACACTTGAATGGGCCTATGCCCTGGATTGTCTCCTGCTGTTCTGGCCACTTTACATCTCTCAGATGTCCAACTGAGGAGAGGCTGAGGGAACTGGGATTGTTTAGTCTGCGGAAGAGAAGAATGAGGGGGGATTTCAACTACCTGAAAGGGGGTTCCAAAGAGGATGGATCTAGACTGTTCTCAGTGGTAGCAGATGACAGAACAAGGAGTAATGGTCTCAGGTTACAGTGGGGGAGGTTTAGATTGGATGTTAGGAAAAACATTTTCACTAGGAGGCTGGTGAAGCACTGGAATGGGTTACCAAGGGAGGTGGTGGAATCTCCATCCTTAGAGGTTTTCAAGGTCAGGCTTGACAAAGCCCTGGCTGGGATGATTTAGTTGGGGCTTGGTCCTGCTTTGAGTCGGGGGTTGGACTAGATGACCTCCTGAGGTCCCTTCCAACCCTGATATTCTATGATTCTAACTGACATTCCCCCCGATCCCTCGGTTAAAACCTGACCAGCAAACACTAAGGGTATGTCTACACTGCGATCAGGAGAAGTGCATGCAACATGTATAGGAATACCGAGTTAGCTGTGATCAAACTATCTTGCTGAAAATAGCAGCATAGCCAGGGCAGCGCAAACAGAGGCACAGACTAGCCACTTGAGTACAATCCCACCCAAGACCCTGGCTATGTACTCCAGTGGCTAGCCAAGTGCAGTCCTGCCCGGGATCCTGGGTATGTACTCGAGTGGCTAGCCCATGGCCCCATGGCTACACACTGCTATTTTTAGCCAGCTAGTTCAATCAACACTAGCTTGGGTATGCTAACACCTGCTTCCATCGCACCTCCCAACTGCAGTGTAGACATACCTTTAAGGTTCGAACTGTTTCTACCCAGGGGTTTGGAATCATGTTAGCAATTTTTGTAAAATTTGTAAAAAAAATGTTAAAATTGTAAAAAAATGAATTTTTGTAAAGCACCTTTCCCCCCTCGTCTATTCCTCAGTCTCTTCTGTGCATGAGTAACTTATTGAACTGGTCCTTGCATTTTCCTGATGCTTTATGTTTGCCTCATTTTCAGGCATTTCATGAAAATGGGATGAGCACTCGTTGGGGAGCGAATGGCAGATTCAGAGGCACTGCTGGGAAAATAGCCGTTGGGTTGGTAGGAGCCGGACTTGGATGTAAAGGGACTGTTCACACCTTACCTGGCATGGGCCCACCATGCGGACGGCTTGGTGTCACAGCTTTTATTATTGCTGCCAACCATGCTGGGATCTGGGAGGTGACTCAGGTGAAATCAGAATGGGGAACAGCACTGCTGTTCAGGGTGAGATGCTTCCGGGAGGAGAAGAGGAGTGGAGAGGGCTTTAGTTACCCTGCCGGGCCCCTTCTCAGGTTTGGATCAGCAGCACTCAAGTTGTAATTACTTGTAAATGCTCAGCACTGTGGGGAGAAGGGTGTTTAAGGAAAATTTGAAAGAGTTTTTGTCTCCTGTTGTGAGTATTATATTAGCTGCTGCCAGGCATCCAAGAGTCGGTAATGGAATGAGCTGGGAAGGTGGAGGGCTGTGTAATAGGGGTTGGTGGTGGCCTGACATCTCTTTAAAAGGAAGCCATGTGCCTGGCTGCATACTGAGTGGAATGGATGGACTGCCTGACCCTGTAGACCTGTGCTCTCTCTCTCTCTTCCAGCCCCCATATGCTTGCACAGACATGCACATTTCCCCCCCATGTGCATGCATTCATCTCCACGTTGGACTCTCCGATAATCCTCATCATCACCAGCATCATACTTTGCATGTCCACAGCGCCCCCGATCCTTGAATCTCAGGATTCTTTGCAAACTGTAACGCATTAACCCTTACAATACCCTATGCAGTGCAGTTGATACAAATTAAGGTCCTCATTTTGCAGCTAGGGAAACTGAGGCACAGAGTGAGGTGGTGACTTGCTCAAAGACATGCAGAGGCGTTGTGGTAAGGCTGAGAAAAAGGCAAAGGAATCCCGACACTCAGACCCTCATTCAACCACGACAAAGAACTAAGCCTCCTGAGCTTTAGCAACAACAACTTCCCTCCACATCCTTGGTCAGAAGTGTCTCAGTACAGGGCAAGTATTTGTTCCTGGGATTGGGACGAAATGCACACCTGGGAACCATTCATCCCCTTCCCTGGTTGTATGCCGCCCCCTGCTGCGGCAGTTGATGAGCTCTCGCTAGGGACTACGTTCTTGCAGAAGACAGCTGGGCAAGGGCCAGAAGTCCTCTCTCTGACGTGCGCGGGGTGTAGGGCTCAGAAGCCTGCTCTGCCTTCCCACTTCCTCCGGGATCGCCGTGTTGACAGGCTGAGGGTAAAGCTCGGAATGCCAGCATTTGTTCCTTCAGAAAAAGGTCAATGCTCTAGCGAGACTGGGCTGTGACACCAGGACCTTTTCAAAGCACAGACAGATGGAAAGGGCGGTGCTGAGAAAGGACAGGACAGGACAGGACAGGAGGGCAGCAGGCAGCTTTTCAGAGAGTCAGTTTTAGCAGCAGAACTTATACAGGCCTCCCCCTCTGCAAACACACAAGCGGTTATGGTCAGATCCGCAGCTGCTGCAAATTGGTATAGATCAGTGTACGCCAGGCAAAGTTCTAGCTCACCTTCACCCTCATCTACCGTCTCTGTTTTCCTTGGCCAAATTATTGTCCCATTCCTCCCCAGACATCTGTAAATACACACAGCAGATTCCTTTTTGTCATCTGCTTGTTCTCTTAGGGCCTGATTTTCCACTTTCTGGCACCTGGTGCAGTAATTTACCTCCGAGCAACATGGGTATAGATGCTACCAAATCAGAATTCTCTACTAAGGCCACCTGGCCGTCACATTTCCCACCCAGCCGGCATAGATGCAAAGGATGACACAGGGTAAGGCAGAGGGGAAATGAGGTTGTTAGCCCTTCATGTGCTCTCCAGTCCCCTCCCAAAGGGACATTAAACAGTGATCTGCAGAACATTGGTGGTCCATACGGGACTTGCAGCTGGCCCATGGCGTCATCTCCAGCATGACGATGCTTCACCACTTAGTCTGCAAGAAGCGATGCAGCTGCTGAGTTCTAATGTCATCCAGGAACCAAATTCTCTGCTGGTGTCACCCCAATGAAGTGAAGGTTGTTATGCCGGTGTGATAGTCTCCATTTCGACTGACAACAGGGGTTGAACTAGGGACCTCCAGAACTCAGTGCTTAAGTCGCTAAGCTAGAATGAAAGAGCCATCCTTTGTGGATCGGGCACGGGGGCAGTTGTGTAAAACCCTGACCTTTCAGTTACATAAACAGAGAATTATTTGGTCCCAGGATTCTCACAGCCACATTTTCAAAGAGATTTCGGATGCCCTCATTTTTGGGGTGCCCGTGCTGCGATTCCAGAGGCTTTTTCTGACTGACCAACCTCAAAAACACAAGCTCTGCCCTGCGTGTAACTACAATCAGATTTGTGCATGACACCAGGATCAGTAGCGAACTCACCGGGAGGCAGAAGCAAACCAGAAAGAGACCTGAAGATATTAGGAAAGTTGGTGACCAAAGTCAAAGCGGAGCGATTGGGACCCAGCAAAAGTGTAAAACCCTACCCCCAGAGAGAAGGGATAAATAGCAGAGAAACAGAATGGGAGGACGGAGTCACCCACAGAACTACAGTGAGGTTAGTTTTATCTTCTTATTGCCCTCACCTTACTTTGTTTTTTTTTTTTTTGCCAAACCCTCTGGTTGTCCTATAGAGAAGGTCTGGGATTGGGCTGAGAGAAGATGGTCTCCAGTTTAAGAAGTGCATCTGTGACAGGGTGTGGGGCAAAGGGTTGCTGATTCAGCTGTCTGTCAGGTCAGCTCCCATGTAGGGGACTAAATTGGAGCTGGCTGGAGATAACCTGACCCTAATTGGGGAAGCAGAGACAACTGCTGCCTAATTAGACTGGGGCTGTATAAAAGCCTTAGGGGAAGGAAGCCAAAGTGGGAGCAAGAAGAAAGGGAAAAGAGAGGGTGTGGAAGTAGTGTGCACCTCCCTTCTGCAGATAGTAAAGGGCCAACTGTACATGGTGAAATGGTGGTGAGAACAAGTGTATGAATAAACTGCACTGGTGGTTACTAAGCTGAGGATTTCAGGGTGACTTTGTGGACCTAGCAGAGGCAGAAGCTGAGGGGGCCCTGCTGTGCTCTGTTAGAGGGTCCCAATGTGGTGGGCTGGTGTCATGGCAAACAATCCCTGAGGCGTTAACACTGAGACTGGAGAAGCACAGGAAACTGTAGTATAGGGAGTAATTCTGCCAGGGGTGCTGGAACAGTTTGCATAATTGGGGTGCTGAGAGCCATTGAACCAAATGGTACACCCATGATGGAAACAATTTCAAGCAGCACCCCTAGTTCTGACACCTGTGAATTCTGCACCCACTAGGGAGGTGTGTCGAGGAAGATAACTAGACTCTTAGTTGGTGTGATGGATTTGGTGTTGCCTTTGATTATCTATGAATACTGTATTTCTAGTACTGTACTGTATGTGTCTAATAATATGTTAATTCCATAGAGCTTTGGTCAGCAGGAAACCAGGTGCCCACTTCTCAGCAAAGACTGAGACCTGATAAAAGACAATACAAGGGCAATTAGCACTTACACATCCAGCCTTGTTCTCCCCTGGGCCAGTGGAATGAGTTTGAGCTGGCTCCTGGGAAACAATTGGCCTGCAGCAGGGTATGTATAAAAGGACATGGTCTGACTGAGGGGGAGGCTGGTGCTGTGAGTTAAAGAGAATAAACTGAGGCCAGCGCTGGCGGGGGCTGAAGAAGTAGGACATACCAGGGTCCCCAGGTGGAGGGATGGGAAGAATCTTGGTAAGAGGCAGGAACGCACCCAGAGTTTTCTGGAGGGGGACCCAGAGCTCTCCTTCCCCTGCCCTCAGGGCCAAGATCTCTACCACAGTGTCTCCCTGCACCCAGCTCCGCACCTACTTCCCTCCTGCTGCCCCACATGCAGCTCTGAGTTCTGCCCCCTGCCCTGTCATCTCCCTGCCCCTCCCCATTGTCCCACTCTGAGCTCTGCTCCCTGTACCCAGCCCTAAGATAACCCTAACCCACACCCAGCCCAGAGCTCTTACCCAGAGAGGCAGTCAGGCTGAAGAGCACCATCCTTACCAGAGGCCAGGCAGTTCGGGTAGCCCCAGACTCCATCCTCCTCCTGCATCTCCACTGTCCCAGGAAGCACCAAAAGCCCAGCTCCAGTTGCTGGTGCCTCTTGCTATGCTTCTCCCTGAGGGCTCTGGGCACCTAAGGGCAACAGGTTAAAACATAGCCCCAAATCCTGCCATCTGGGGCCAATCCTGCTTCTACATGGCTGGACTTCTGTACCCACAGGCAAAACCATTGAAATCAGAGGCACTGAATGTGGATGGATGCCTTGGGGATGGCAGGGTTGGGGTGTTAATGGGCCAAGCTGTAACGTAGCAAGGTACTTCATTATGTACCTAGCTTTAAGCATGTGCGTAATCCCATTGAGAGCAAAATGGGGCCATTCATGTTCTCAGAGTGAACCAAACTGGGGCCCAAATACAGAACCCGGAGCAATAACTTTGTATGCTGAGCTGCCTCGGAGGTGAGGAAAGTGGCTAAAAGAAGAACCCATCCCCTCTGGAGAACGCAGTTGGGTAAAATTGTCTAACTAGCCAAATGAGATGAAGTGTGGAGCAGATTTAATTTGTGTACTCCATTCTTGTTAAGAACAATATCTAATTAAGGCAGCTGGCGACAACTTAATGGGAAGAAAAGGGGGAAAAAATCAAGAGGGCTTTATTTAATTTTTTTTCTACTCCAGCTCTCTAGATTTGAATGAATCCATCACAGGGGACAGAACCTTGTGTCTATCTCAGTCTCTAGCACAGCAGTGTAAGTTCTAGCTGTATTATCTGGGACCTATCACTTAAAATTAAACTCTTCATTCTTGTGAAGACAACTGCTTGAAGGGGAAATTAACCTTTACTATGGGACAAGGGTGATTCTTGTTTATGCCAAGAGCCGGTGAAGATTGCTGGGGCCTGGAGAAAACTGGAAGAGGGCTTGTAATTGGAGACTGGAGGGGTCCCACAGTCTGGGGTCACACCCCATCCATTCTCAGAAGTCTGATTTTTATTATGTGATTGCCAATATCAAAAAAGGGATTTCAGAGGTTTGCTTAGGTTATAAACTCTTTGTGAAAGGGACTGTCTGTTCATGATATGTATGTACAGTGCCTAGCACAATGGGGCCCTGATCCCTGCCTGGGGACCCTCCATGCCATTGCAATACAAATAATAAAGTACTCAGGACTGCAAGACTGTATTACAGTGACACCAGCGTTACAAAACCTTGTGGGCCAGATCCTCAGCTGATGTGACGCATCATCGCACCACTGAAGTCAATGGAGCCAGCCTGATCTACACGAGCTGGCGGCCTGGCCAGTTGTGTGTAAAGGAAAGTGGAGTTGGTTTATCTATGATAGTGGGGTGTCTTTGTTTCCTGTGTAATGTGCCTTTCCTTTTCTCTGAACCCAGCCAGCCTTTAGAGAGGATGGCCATTTTGTTCCCAGAAATTCTGCAGCCTCTTCCAGAGGAGACGCACACACTGTGCTCTCATCTAGAGACTTCACTTTTGTTCTTTCTTCTTACCCTACAGCAAAGTTGATTTTTTTTTTTTTTAGCACTAAGTCTGCATGTTGGGATGTTGAGGGACTGACACCATAGACCATGATCTCCCCTCATTTATACCTTCAAACACTAATCCCACTGGCTTCCAGAAAGGTTGAATAAGTGTAAGAAGGGCAGAAGCGTGCCTCATATTCCCATTTGAATGGGTTGCCATAAGACCATGCTGAATTGCTTTTGATCTATACTTTCCTACCGTGATCAATCCTCTGCGATAGGACATGTGCAATTAGCCAGCACGACCACTATTAATATCCTTCGGTATATTAAGAGAATGGATTGGAGTTACTTTGTGTTATTGCCTTTCTCTGTCTGACCCCTGTTTAGATGAATGACATGAAGGGGGAGGAAACAAAGAAGGAACTCTTAAGAGTAACTGAATGTATATTAGGGTTTATGAAGAGATCATTACAACCGCTTTATGTTTTACCTGGAGGAGTATCTGCTATTTGAACATGTCAGTGTGCTAGTTTCCTTGCTGTGATCTTAGTTCTCAGATGCTTTCTCTGTATTAACTTGAAACCACGCTTGCCCCAAAGTCATTGAACAGAGTCTGACTAATGATCTGAGCGCAAAAATAAAGGTGCGATTAGGGAATGAGACGAACACTTGGCATTCAGAAACCTCAAATTGGGCACCTTTAAAAAGGTGGCTTGATGTGTCAGAGGCGCTGAGCACCCAGTGAGTACAGCACCTCTGATTGATATTGCAGTGGCAGCTAGAGAGCCAGGGCAGAGTGTGGCAGGCGCTGTGCAAACACAGCAAGAGACGGGGTCCTGGCCCCGAAAGAGCGTCCCGTCTAAATAGACAAGACCAACCAAGCGTGGGAGAGGAAATGGAAACACAGAAGGGTGAAATGATGTGCCCATGGTAACACAGCAGGACCATGGAGATCCAAGACTAGGAATCCCACTCCAGCACTCTATCCATGGCCTTCAGAGAGCTACATGGATTTAAGTGGGTGACTACACTTCCTTACACCGGTTTTAATGCTGCCGTGACTCCATTTGTATCAGTAGAGTCACACAAGCATATCACTGCCGTGAGACAGTGGAGAGTCATGCCCTGAGAGGATACCTTTGGACCCAGGGCCAGATTCTTAGTGAGTGTAACTGGCGTAGCTCCATTGACCTCAGGATATGGAGGTGGAAGAAGGAGAGAGCCACAAAACCTAAAAAATGCTGCTGATTTTTAGAATCCTCCCCTTGTAGGGAATACAGCATAGGGACGGGACCCTTCACACCCAATTATCAGGCTGGATTTCTCACTGAGATACTCCCTTCCAAAGGATGTTGTGAAGGGCAAGATTATAACAAGGTTCAAAGAAGAACTAGATAAGTTCATGGAGGATAGGTCCATCAATGGCTATTAGCCAAGATGAGCAGTAATGGTGTCCCTAGCCTCTGTTTGCCAGAAGCTGGGAATGGGAAACACGGGTTGGATCACTTGATGATTATCTGTTCTGTTCATTCCCTCTGGGGCACCTGGCATTGGCCACTGTCAGAAGACAGGACACTGGGCTAGATGGACCTTTGGTCTGACCCAGTCTGGCCATTCTTATGTTATGTTCTCCCCTCTCATACACACCAGCACCACAGAAAAGCACCTTCTGCCTCAGCACCCTCCAGCCTGGCTCTCTTTCCTCACTCACCTTCCCTGTCCTTTTGTCTTCCCATTTTCCCCTCTCTGCTCCCTTCTCTCTTTCACTCTGACCTTTCTCTGTCTCTCCCATTCTCCTCTCTTTGCTCCCTTTCTTTCCCCCTTCCCTCTCTTTCATCCTTTTCCTTCTCTCCTCTTGTTCTTTCCCTCCCTGTCTCCCCTCTTGCTCTTCCCCAAGTTCTCTTTCTCACAGACGCAACATCACTTGCACACTATGCCCTTCCTGTGCTGTGATAGTGCCTGCAAAGCACAGGCCTGATGCCCTGTTGCCCATCCGTCGCTCCTCTATCCCCCTTGGAACCATGATCTATTGCAGGCGAACGGTCACCTCATCCAGGAAGAATGATGTTACAATTACACTCTCCTTCAGCGGCTCTTTTCTCCTCTTCTCCTTGCTGCTGGATATGGTGGACTAGAAAAATCTATTATTACTCTCCAAATCATATCCAATATTTATCAGGGTAATTCTCCTGTTATCACCACCAATTGCAGGCCTTAGCCATGGTAGTAAATCTAGTTAGTGTGTCAGCTCTGGGAAGGTGGCTCATCTGTCTTCCAGGTCTGGCTCAGCATAAGCCAGATTGCTCCCAGGAGAGCCCGGCTTGTGGGAAGGGCAGCCGAGAAGGAGGAGTTGGTCAGAGAAGGTGGCGGGTGGCTCAGCAGTTGGTTGGTAGGATTGGGTGGGTTCTACTCATCCCATCCCCTTGTATTGGGCTCAAGCCACAAAAAAGTGGATCTGGATTTGAAACACCCCGGCTTCTGGAGTGTTTGGATTCTTCCCTTCTGGATGCAAGGGGCCAGATCTTTTGAGCACCCTCAACTTCCCATGGAAGCCAAGAGGGAGGCAGCACCTTGCCAAGACGGAGTTCTAGAAGAATGTGTTGTAGCTCCGTGTCTCTAGGAGCCCTGTGGGCCAGGTGGTCAGCTGGGGCTGTTCAGTGGGTTATACCGCTTTACACCACTGGAGAATCTGCAAGCTGCAGCTTTAGTGTAGAAGGCCCCAAGTTCACTCCCCCCTGATAACATATGTTGGGGGTTCCTATGCCAGCCTAAGTGGTAAAGAAGGTTTAAATGGAGATGGGAGGAGGGGAGTTGCTTCTCTGACATTCTCCATGTCCTCGGTTACAGGCCCCAGGCTCTCCAGTGGGATGAAGGCAAACACAGATCTGGAAAAAAAAAAAAAGAGACTTCCTGCATTCTGCCGGGATGGCCGAGAAGTGCAAGAGCCACCCCTTCGTACTGCTAACCCTTTCGCTGGCGGTCTCCATAGCAACTTCCATGTGTAGCATCCCATTGGCACGTCAGTGCTCCAAAGCCTGGCCCAGGTGCATGGGGCAGCAACACTCAAAGGATCATTATTTATATAACAGTAATGCCCAGAGGCCACACTTCAGGTCAGACCCCTGTGTGCTAGGCTCTGTACACATAATGAAACAGTCCTGTCCTGAAAAGCCTACAACCTCAACAGGCGAGGCTGATAGAGAGTTTATTATCATCCCCATTTGACAGATGAGGAACTGAGGCCCAGAGAGATGAAGTGACTCACCTAAGGTCGTCCAGGGAGCCTGTGGGAGGGCCGGGAGCTGAATGCACATCTGCTGAATCCCAGTTCAGTTCCTTAGCCACAAACCATTCCTCTTCTCCAGGGGTTAGATAGTGGCAGGTTCTGAAGGGCATTGTTCCTGGGTGAGATGTTGTAAAGGTCTTCACTTGGGGTCTGTTTGGGGAGTGTGGCCTAGTGGTCACGGCTGCAACTCCTGACTGCCAAGGGGGTTGTGGAGAGGGGAGCCCGGGATCACCCAATTCACCAGGATTCCGACCCAGAGCCCTTTGGGTTACCAGTAGTCTTGCAACCAAGGCTGCTTAAGGCTGTCCTCCCTGGGCCTCATCTTGGTCCAAGGGATACTTCCTTCTCTGGTTGTCTCTGGGGTGGGTCCTCCCCTCCCTCAAGGAGGGCCCCTTTGGGCAGCTGTGTTGGAGCCTTTAGGCTCTGCACTGCACTGCACTGCACTGCACTGCACTGTTGGGACTGTGGGCTGCAGGTCTGCTCACCTCCAGCTCTGCCACCCAAATTAGCCAATTCCCTGCTTTTTAATTCCTCCAGCAGATGGAGCATTTGCTACGGGTGTCGTTGGGCGGGGCTGGTTGAGCCCAAAATAATCCCTTAACCCCTTGTTGCCCAGTGTGGGGTTTGTACACCCCATCAGAGATGTATAAATGGGAGTTAGTGTAAATTCATGACAAACTTAACATCGCTGATAGTGATGCTAAGGATTCTCCCCTCCCACTCACACCGTCGATGGAAAAAAGATGACCTTTTTTGGCACCGAAATGCCTCCAGATTGCACCTATTTTTAAAACGCTTTTTTGGGTCAAGCCTGGACAGCTTGGAGATTTCCACCCTCTCTCCAGCACATGTAGCTCATTGCTGCGAGGGTAAAGAAAGAGCAGCGCGTTTCCTCTGCCAGCACCAATCAATCTGGCACCTGTCATCATCATGAAACCAGCTATAAAATATTTAATGTCTTCATGATGAATTGGCAGATTGTTTGAAAAAGACAACAAGGAAACAAAGAAAAGGAAACAGACACTTGCAATCTGCAGTGCTGCTCTCTGCCAGACTGAGCATCTGAAGCCAACGAAAGGGAACTTGTTTTGCCACCTATGGTACCTGACAGGGTTGCCCTTTAATAAGAACCTGCCCTTCGCCTCGGGAAGTTTGAATTCAGCCTTAGCTACCCCACTGTCATCTTCCTCTACTTCTAATTCCAGGTTCCTCACAATAGATTTTAATTGGGTTGTACCTTGAAAAGAGTCTTTCTCCTCTGCTGTCCGCAGTGGAAAAGTTCTTATCTTCTGTAGGGGGTCTTAAACTCCCAGCTCCTGAGTCACGTACGTCTTCCCAGCCACGGGTGCTGATGCCCCAAGCTAGGTAGTCTACCTCAGTGATGAGTTGATGGCTGCCATTTTGTACAACACATAAGGGATTGATGGGGGGATCTCCAGGGCTAAGACCCTGAGCTGCTACAGCTTGAGCTGAAGCTACCTAGATGGGGCTGTAATAGACTCACATCCTCGGCAGGTCAGGCACAGAGCGGGACCCACAATGCAGGATCACCAATGGGCTGCAATGAGATTCTGTGTTATGTCCTAGCAGGTCTCTGCTGCCCGCCTCCCTTGGGACATAACACCTGGACATGTGCTTGTAACCTGCTTTGTAACTTGGGTAACTCTAAAGTCTGAGACTGCAGTTTGGAGCATTCCCAACTTCATTGTGGGTCGGAGCACACACATCTGTGCAGGGAGCGGCTAGCTGCAGCAAAGGAAGAAGCTGAGTCTCTGGGTTAAACACAGGAATGACAGTCGGGAGACATGGATTCTATTGCCAGCTCTACCTCACGTTTCCTGGGTGTCCTTGGGTGAGCTGCTTAACAGCACCATCCCCTATCTGGTGAGGATATTTACCTCCCTCACGGGGCTACATGGTGGGTTTTGGAACGGTCCTTCTCACAAGATACCTGGTGTTTCATAAAGCCCCAGCTCCTAGAGTCCTGTGATCACGGGAGAAGCTGAGGTTTCATTAAAAACTATGTCTATGTTCACAAGAGACTTTGACACCGGAGGTGGGAAACCCAAATTCAATTATGTCTCCACTTCAGACAAAACGGGGAATTGGGCCTGGGTCTCCAGCATGAGTGGCCTAACTCCTGGGCTAAGGATTACAAGGGGGCCTGCTGCTACTGTTGACAGCTCCAGGAGCAGGTTCATGGCTGTGACTCCCAAGTCAACTGAGGGACCTACCCTCTTTTCGGGGATGGGGCTTAGACCACTTCCCTCTCCTCGGCATTCCCTACTGGCTCCCTTAGGCAGCTTCCCGCTCAGCATGTGGTCTTCTGTGAATCCCACTCTAAGGCCCCTCAGTCTCCTCATGCATTGCACAGGACACCTGACTCAGGGCTGGGAATTCCACTCTCTGGCCGGGCGGCCCCTAAGAGGTAGGCATGGCGACACTCCATGTTGCAGCAGCTAAGTCTCTTTGTGAATCCAGCCCTATGTTTTTAGCCTTCCCTAGTTGTGGAGAAAAGCTTGAAAACATGAACACGAAAGGCTCAGAAGGCAAAGTAAAAAGAACCCAACGTTTATGATTTTTTAAAACTCATTCTTTTTGAGACGGGGGCGGGGACTGACTTTTGATTTTTAAAGACTTGGTGAGCCTGTTTTGTGTAGTTGGCCTAGAAGAACCTGGCTGAAAGCTTGGCTGGCACAAATGGGTGACTAGCAGACTGTATAGACTGTCCCCATGTCTTCATTCTGGTGCTAGGAACAAGCTAGGTGGGGAACAAGCCCCCTGTCTAAGGCTTTGTCTACATTTCTGTAGCTGCCACCAGTACAAACTCCGAGTGTAGATGGGCTAAACAGTTATAGTTTGCAATTGACACTGGTGCGGCTTAATCTTGTTTCAAGGACTGGTCAGTGTAAATTGCAGATTTGCCCATCTGCATGAGAGGTCTGCATGGAGGCAGCTACTGTCATGGCTGAAATAGGGGCAAATTGCCAGTCTAGACGAGGCCTAAACTTAGATTCACAGATTCATAGATAGTAAGGTCAGAAGGGACCATTATGATCATCTAGTCCGACCTCCTGCACAACGCAGGCCACAGAATCTCACCCACCCACTCCTGCGAAAAACCTCTCACCTGTGTCTGAGCTACTGAAGTCCTCAAATTGTGGTTTAAAGACTTCAAGGAGCAGAGAATCCTCCAGCAAGTGACCCGTGCCCCATGCTACAGAGGAAGGCGAAAAACCTGCAGGGCCTCTTCCAATCTGCCCTGGAGGAAAATTCCTTCCCGACCCCAAATATGGCGATCAGCTAAACCCTGAGCATATGGGCAAGATTCACCAGCCAGATACTACAGAAAATTCTTTCCTGGGTAACTCAGATCCCACCCCATCTAACATCCCATCACAGGCCATTAGGCCTATTTACCATGAATATTTAAAGATCAATTAATTACCAAAATCATGTTATCCCATCATACCATCTCCTCCATAAACTTATCGAGTTTAATCTTAAAGCCAGATAGATCTTTTGCCCCCACTGCTTCCCTTGGAAGGCTATTGCAGAACTTCACTCCTCTGATGGTTAGAAACCCCTTCATCTAATTTCAAGTCTAAACTTCCCAATGACCAGTTTATATCCATTTGTTCTTGTGTCCACATTGGTACTGAGCTGAAATAATTCCTCTCCCTCTCCGGTATTTATCCCTCTGATATATTTATAGAGAGCAATCAACTTGAAAAAGTCTTTCAGCCCCACAGCGCTAGAATGAGGTTTCAATTATTGTTTATTACTTGGTGTCTGCAAACCGGTCACGCCAAGCTGCAGCATTCTTATCAACAACGTTCAAGGCATGAAGACCTCCAGGAAGTTGAATCATTTTGCAGTCCTCAACAATGTGCGTCATGCATTGTGGCTGCCCATGTTGACGTAGTGGACTGTCTCTAAAATCTCACCGAAATTCTGCGACAGCACAAATTCCGTGCCAGTACGAAACCAGTTGAGAAGGCTCCATTGCCTTTGTGGTAAATCAAGCCCAGGTGGACATTGAGTGGGGTCCAAGAAAAGAGAATTATTTGTCACTTTCTCTGCAGACCATGAAGCTTTCCACACATCCTCTACCGTAAATCCCTCACCCGGTAAACTTCTCCCCAGCAGGCGTCATGAGGGCAGACGACCATGTGGTGGATTAAACGAGTCTTTAATTAACAGTAGATGTGGCATATCACGCAATTTCGTCACGAGCTTTGCTACGCTTTCCTCTCTGCAAACACTGGGTGGAGCAATATTGCAGAGAATCAGTAACCATGGTAAGAGGAGCAGATTTAAGTGTGCCTGAAATAATTTGGATGGTGGAATTAAGTTGTATGTCGGTCATCATCATGGCTTTGCAATTAGGCAAAATGAATTCCCACAGCCTGGCTTATAAGAAAACTCTCCAAACCAAACAAGAAGAAACATTTCTATAAGCCACCGAAGCAGGTTCCACTGCTCTGCACCTGGCAGTTTTGGTACAAGGATGAGACAAAACCCAAGGCGGGTTTCTTAGTTCCGGAGCCACCCAGCCCATCTTCCTATTAGCTCTGGGTTCCTGTTTCGTACATAAGATTTTTCCAGGAAAAAAACACCACATTGATCCCGGATCTAATCTCTCGTCAACAGTATGCATCCGATGAAGTGAGCTGTAGCTCACGAAAGCTCATGCTCAAATAAATTGGTTAGTCTCTAAGGTGCCACAAGTACTCCTTTTCTTTTTGCGAATACAGACTAACACGGCTGTTACTCTGAAGCCTGTTTACTGCTAATGAAAGCAGGGTTTCTCTCTGTCTGTGAGTCGAGCCAGCGGAACGGACCTTCCCCCTCGGAGACCACCAGATGTTCAGTGGCCCGGGCAGTCCCGCTGCCTTTGCCCCACCACAAGCGAGCTCACAAAGCGGTCTCCTCTCTCTGTGTGATTGATCAGCACATTTTCCAGATACATAAGCAGGTAATTAGAAAGCCAGCAGCTTATATATAGATATTGGATTGTGCTATCTTAAGCTTCAGGGAAGATTGCTCCCCCACCTCTTATTGAAATGAGATGATACGCAGCCGAAGGCAGGTGAGTGGATAGAGAGTGGGACAGGGGAAGGAGGTGGAGTAGGGCTGGGGGGAGGATGGATTGAGGCCCCCAGTTCAGGAGAATACCTAAGTAAATGCTTAAATTCCATTGGGATTTAAAGTTAAGCACATCCTTAGGTACTTTCCCAAATAAGGCTTGAAAAAATAAGTTCCTGATCCTATGTGGCTGGTATGTAGGAAGGTCTGGCAGATGGCCTGGGTTATGATAGGTGTCCTCAGAGCAAACAATGCTACCACAGTGGAGACCAGGACCCCCCTTGTATTCTTGCTACATGCACATGAGTTGCTGTCTCAGCAGAGAGGACGAGGGTTAAATGGATCATGCCTTCCCTTCTCACTCTCCACCCCAGGCCAGACTGATTGCGGGAGTCATCGAGTTTAAGACCAGAAGGGACCTCCCAATCATCCTGTGTATCACACGCCTCTCAGCACCACCTAGCCACCTCCACACCAGGCTGACAACCAGAATTAGACCAAATGATTACAGCCCTCGGGAGACTCAATTATGAGAATAGTTGGGTGCCAAAGACTGAGAAGAGGCGGGGCTGAGGTGCACCAGTGCCTGGAAGGGTGGTCTGGGAAACCGGGAGCTTCCTCTGGCTCAAAGTGCCCTATGAAAAAAATATATGAGAGGTAAATAAAAAGAAAAAATTATTAAGGGTCTGACTCTGCATTACCCTGGTCACTGTGTTGTCACCGAGACCAGTGCACAGGGAGTGTAAAACCGTATCATTCTGATCTACTAGCATGGTATGCCCACTTTGCGCTGCTATAAATTAGGGCTGGTTGAAAAATTTCCATCAAAACTGCTTGTGGACAGAAAATTGGGTTTTTGAAGAACCAGACTGAGTTGGGGGAGTGGGGCAGGGGAGTGCCTGCTTTCTGCAGGGCATTTTATTTTTTCATCAATGAAACCAAATACCTGAAAAACAAACTGTGATGCACCCTGGGAGATCTAGTCCACCCAGGGTGGCTGGCCTATAGAGGAGAATGGGGAGCACAAGGCTCCTGAATGACAACTCCCATGAGGCACCATGGCAGCGTTTCTGATTTGGAACGCTATGGTTTTCAGTCAAAGTATATAGGTACTCAATATGTCGCCAAAAAGTCAAAATTTCTGTGGAAAAGGCAGGCAAAAATGATTTTTTTATTGACATTTTCCATGGGAGGGGGCCATTTTTCTGGCCCGTTCTAGTGTAAATGACTGCATGGCGGTTATAATGTAATGGAAACTCAGCCCCCAAATTTCTGGTTGCAAAGAGTGCCTTGCCAGCCGAGTCCAAAGCAGCACGCTGCAGACATGCAGCCTGAAACAAACAGCTCGTTTATTCCCTGCATTCATCTCTATGGTGCAGTGTTGCCAAGCCTTGTGATTTTATCATGAGTCATTGTAATTTGTTGTTATCCTTAAAGTTTTAGCTCCTGGAGTCATGTGAACAGAGGAGTTGAATCTCAGCTTTCATTTGAAAGGAAAAGTGAAGCTAGCCCCCATGGTTGTGGAGAAAAGCCTGGAAATGTGACCCCATTGTACTCAGAAGGCAAACGAAAAGAACCTGCATTTAGTTGTCATGTTTTTAAGTCGGTTTCTTGATTGTTGAACACTTTGGGGTTGGCAATCCCGATGAGTGGGTTTTAATACTGCAGATTGTCTGGGAGGACAATTTAAACAGTGCTGTCAAGAAAGGCTTCCCAGGCAGGGGAAAGGGAAGACATGACCCATTTAAAGATCTCCAAACACAAAAAAACCTCACATCAGGGGAACTGAGTAACAGTGAAATGAACAGTTTCAGAGTAGCAGCCGTGTTAGTCTGTATTCGCAAAAAGAAAAGGAGTACTTGTGGCACCTTAGAGAGTAACCAATTTATTTGAGCATAGGCTTTCATGAGCTACAGCTCACTTCATGGGATGCATTCAGTGGAAAATACAGTGGGGAGATTTATATACACAGAGAACATGAAACAATGGGTGTTACCGTACGCACTGTAACAAGAGAGTGATCATTTAATGTGAGCTATTACCAGCAGGAGAGCGGGGGCGGGGGGACGACCTTTTGTAGTGATAATCAAGGTGGGCCATTTCCAGCGGTTGACAAGAACGTCTGAGGAACAGTGGGGGGTGGAGGGGGGGAATAAACATGGGGAAATAGTTTTACTTCTTCAACAAAAAAACTTCAAAAACAGACTCCAACGAGAGACTGCTGAATTGGAATTAATTTGCAAACTGGATACAATTAATTTAGGCTTGAATAGAGACTGGGAGTGGATGGGTCATTACACAAAGTAAAACTATTTCCCCATGTTTATTCCCCCTCCCACCCCCCCACTGTTCCTCAGATGTTCTTGTCAACTGCTGGAAATGGCCCACCTTGATTATCACTACAAAAGGTTCCCCCCCCCACCCCGCTCTCCTGCTGGTAATAGCTCACCTTAAGTGATCACT
This sequence comes from Chelonia mydas, assembly GCF_015237465.2. Taxonomy (NCBI): domain Eukaryota; kingdom Metazoa; phylum Chordata; order Testudines; family Cheloniidae; genus Chelonia; species Chelonia mydas. The sequence continues at coordinate 9,901,810 of NC_057857.1, forward strand.
CTCATTACAGTGTGTATGGTAACACCCATTGTTTCATGTTCTCTATGTATATAAATCTCCCCACTGTATTTTCCACTGAATGCATCCCATGAAGTGAGCTGTAGCTCACGAAAGCTTATGCTCCAATAAATTTGTTCGTCTCTAAGGTGCCACAAGTCCTCCTGTTCTTTTAGTGAAATGAAGTTGCTAGCTCAGGAAATCTGTGGTAGAGGAAGGAATTGAACCCTGCATCCTTGTCTAGTGCCCAAACCACAAGGCTATCCTTAGAGAGCCCTGCAACTAGCTCTTCACGTAGCAAATTAATGTGTCCCATGTCAGATTATGGGTTTTGGAAGGTCTGTCCTAACGAGGCAACGATGCTAGCTAGCCAGTAGATGGCACTGTCCATCCCAAGTTGGGCAGCATACTTAGCCCCGCTGAGCTTGGTCCTCTAGGAAGCAGCCCAGGAGGAAGCAGGTTGCAGGGCAGTTGCTGGTGGCTGGGCTAATTCGTCAGTGGCTTGGAGCAGGGGCTGGTGCCGTTGTCTCCCCTGCACAGCACGGGTACGCTCCGCAGGGCGTGGGTGGCGCTGGTGAGGCAGGCCGGCGTGCCCTGTCTTGTGGAATGGGCATTGCCTGGTCGGCGTTTCGACAGTGCGGACCTCGGGACCGGCACTGTGTGGCGTGCGCAGTGCCCAGCACGACAAGGTGGGGTCCCTGTGCAACAGCAGCTGCAGATGTGCTGCCGTCGGGTCCTCCGGCCTCGTTCTGCCGCGGTGCGTCCTGCCCGCCGTTAATCCTGCACAGGCCCGAGCGCTGCCAGAGTAAGGCCCTTCTCCTCTCCCGGAGCCAGTGACGTCACGCCAGCTTGGAGGACAGTGCTGCCCGGCCAGGCGATAACGTTTTATACTTGGCTGCCCCACGGGTGTTAAAGGCACCCGAGTCAGAAGCTGGCCACGGTGCCTGGGTGCAGACGAGCATCCGGGGTGCAAGGCTACGGTGAGGGGGACCCCCAAGGGGCAGTGGGGGCTGGGGCCTGCAGTACACTCCGTGTCGTGGCTGTAGAGTACCGCAGGGGTGTGATTTACTTGAAAAGGCGCTGGAACTAGGGGTGCGGGGGGGTGCCACAGCACCCCCTGGCTTGGAGCGGTTTCCATTGTATACAAGGTTTACAGTTTGGTTCGATGGCTCTCAGCACCCCCACTGTAAAACTTGTTCCAGCACCCGTGTTTGCTTGTCTACAAGGGAGCGTCTCTGAGATTGCTCGGTTCTTTCTAACAGCGAGACGCCTTTAAGTGTTTGCGCCTCGAGGCTCCTGTGACTAGCATGGTCTGAGAACCTGAGCCATGAGGACGGAACAGGAGTGGGGAAGGCACAGTGGGGCTTGGGGGCTTTGGGGCCGAGATCTGCAGCAGTAACATCAGCGATTCCTGGATGTTTAGTCGGGGGTGGGGGGGAGGGAATCCTTATGATTATCTATTCTGACCGCCTGCACTGCACAGGCCAGAGAGATCCACCCAGTTCAAACCCTTCCCTAGCCATCTGGGGAATGCAAAGGGACTGTATTGGTAGCCTCACTTTACAGGTGGGGAAACTGAGGCACAGAGCAGTTACAATAACTTGCCCAAGCTCACATGGTAGCTCAGTGGCAGAGCTGGGAGCACAGCCTGGGCCTCCTGGCTCCCAGCCCTGTGCTCTAACCCCTAGGCAAATCTTCCTCTCATTGCTGCAGGATGGCAGAGTCACACGGCCAGGCCTGTGGCACCGTTAACTCAGAGATGTGGTCTGATGGCCCGGGAAGTGGAGGAGTCCTTAGGAGAGGAAACCATGTAACCAGCCCTGCCCAGAGGCCAAAGACAACAGAGCAGGCCTTTTGTGGAGTGGCCTTCCTTAGAGACAGAGCCCGCCCATGAGCTAAGGTTACTCCCATGTCCCTTAAGGATCAGCTTTTCCCCTACCCAGAAGCCACCACCTGTTCCTGCCTCAGGCTAAAGTCCTGGTTAAACAGGCCACGTAAACTGTGGCAGAACAAAATCCCTTTTGATGGATGTTGGCCCTGTCCGTTGGCTTGGTCCCCGTCCTTCCCTCAAATCCTGGAGGGGGGGTTGGAGGTGCCTCGGGACACAGGCACTGCCCGATGGAGGAAAAGTGGGCTTGGCAGAACATGAGTTTTATTTTTTGATCATTCCAATGAATATCGATGCTCATTTTTAAGCATTTAAGATCGATTTTTAAATTTTCACAGTTGCACAAACCGGTGGGGTTTAAGTGTTATATTTTTCTGTTTTTATCCATTGAAATATTCAAAATTGTGGGAAATTAGCGGAGAGGGTCAGACAATGCAGGGATCAGATGGTAAGTAGTTAATGACGGCTGAGATTCAAAAATGTAAAGCATTGTAACCATCAAAACCCAAATTGTCAACATCCCATGTCAAAATATACAAAGTAAAGCTCCCATGTCAAAATATACAAAGTAAAGCTCCAATAAGATCCCAAGCAGCATGTCTCTGACTTTGCCTCACTATACATTTTGATTGCTATTGATGGAAATATGTTTTTCCTGGGTTTGGGTGTATACAGTGAAATCGACGTTTACCAACATTTACTTCGAGAAATCTGACCCTTCCAAGCCTAAGTAAAACACCCAGAGCAGAGCTTTAGGCCGGGTGAGCAGCGGGCGATCGAGTTTGGCGAGTGATTGTGGGGACCGGGGGAGTGCGAAGTATTAGGAGGAGACACTCCTGTGTCCCCAAGTAGAGCTTTGCCAGGCAAGAGGCCAGGCTGCCAGATGGTTCCTGCGCAGATGCTGAGTAGAGAACTCGCCTGGCAGCCTGCCCATGCTCCTCTGGATGGGGCTGGTTGGATCTTGCTGGCTTGCAGGGCAGGAGCGTGAGTTTTGTCACTGCTTGCAGGGGAAATGCAGAGATCCAGTCCCACTGCCTCCCTCCCAGGGACGGTTCTGCCGCTCAGCCTCAGTGCCTCGTGGCCAGCTCCAGGAGAGCTTTGGGCTGCAGCAGGAGAGTGGAATTTATAGGGCAGGGTGCTGGGAGAGACAATTGATAAGCAAGGGCCAATTGATAAGCTCACCTGTGCATGTTCCCGTCTGCTACATGCCGGGCCGGGGAGATGGCTGCATGGAGTTGTAGCTGGGCTGGCAGAGGGTCTGCATGTCCAACAGGGCTGGTAGCTAGTGCCCCTTGCACCTGGGGATCCTTCACATTCCTCCTGCCCTGTGGGGTGAGTGCCATTGTCGGACACTGGGTTCCTGTAACAATAGCTCACTCCCTTCTGCAGCAAGGGTGGGTTAGTAGGCTCCAGGATCATATGCCCTCCCCACTGCAATCCCGCTCCTGTTCCCCCGGGCTCACGTATGGCCCAATCCTGCAGTCGCTGTATGCCCAGAGTTTTGTACTTGGAGGAACTGTTGAATCCTCGGGCCCTGGCAGGTATAATGGGAAAAGTGAGTGAGACCGGGAGGGCCAGTGGGGATTGGTAGTCAGGGCCGTGTCTCAGGGGATGCTGTGCAGGGGGCTGTGAGACGGGGAGAAGGTTTGCTCCCGATTTTGCAGAATAACTGCACCACCGCAGCTCCTCGGAGTCAGCGCGAGAATGGTGGGGTCAGGGCTTGGGCAGGGGTCGTGTCAGTGCCCCGTGATGCCCTCCGGCCAAGAGGGCTCCAGCGTTAGCACCCTAAGTTGGGGTTAGGCCCCTGTTAGCGTAGTGGATGGGTTGATGGAGGCGCTAAGGTGTGGTGGCTCCAGGGGCAAGTCTGCTGTGCCTAGCGCATTGAGACATTTGCTTCTTTGCTGCCCCCCCCCCCCCCCCCAGACGCCCTGCAGAGCCTCAGCAGGCCAGGGGGAGGATTAATAGAGGGCAGGCTCGGAAAGGAGAGGAAAGGGGAATGCAGAGAGCTGGATAATGGCACCCAGGACTGTCTGAGCATTGTCTGCCATGAGCCATCCTGTGAGAGGACATTCATTCCTCTCCTCCCTGCTCCCAGCACTGCCCTGGGCAGCCCCTCTCTCTAATCCTGCTGGATCAGTGCTGGGAGTGCAAGTGGCTGCTGCCATCACTCATCTGGGCACTTTTGCAGCGGTCACCCTGGGTGCTGTCAAGGTCCCCGCGATGGCACTTGTTAGCCTTGTTAATGACCACTTGCTCCCAGGGACCATTATTAACACAGGAAACTGGCTTAACTCCATGGCTCGACTCTCGCTGACATGAGTGGAGGAGCTGCCAGTGCTGCATCAGGGCTTATTAAGATGAGAGAACGGCTGGTTGGGAAATTTCCATCGCAACAAACTTTCCAACCCAAAACGAGGGCAAAACTTGGAGGACATTTTTGAGCCCCTCCCTGACCGTTTTCTGCCCGTCGATTTCTTTCCTGGGGAATTCTGTTTTTGGGGTCACCTTTTTGCTGGGCAGGAGGAAAGGTATGGGTGGCTTTGCAGGAGGACTGTGCTCTCTGCACATCTGTTCGTAGATCTGGATGTTGAGCCTGGGTGGAGTTTGGCTGCTGTGAGCAGGTGGCTAAGAAAAGGAACCTTAGTGTAAAAAAGAAATCCTGGTGCAGCCTGGATTAGCCCTGAAATCCCACTCCATGCAAAGCCTCAAGGTCCCTGAATGTTTTTAAAGGACCAATCACCTTCAGTAAGAGAGACCCCACTTGTGTTGCCTATGAAGAGCTCACTCTGCCGTGTCTACCAAATGTACCTTTAGAAACTCACGTCCTTGTGGTCTGTAGGCAGCCCCTTGACCAAGCAAGCTACCCAGGCCAAAGCAGGACAGTGCTAAGCTCATCTCATCTGGAGGCTTCCATTTCACATCTCATCTCACATCTGCAGGATCTGCCGTGAGCCATCCGGTGTCTCCAACGTCCACTTCAGGTTGTGGGGTTGATTCAGTTCATTGTAGGGAAAAGAGCCCGTTGGGCTCTTTAAATCCCATGTTTGTTTCAGGGCCATTTCTGGAATTCCCTGCTGGTGTCACTCTCCCCCAGCTCCAGTTCAGTTGGGTGTGAGAGCGATCTCTGCTGATGGTGAGCGTGTCCTGTCTCTTCCACCCCCTCTGCCTTGTGCAGCTCTGCTCAGATTTTTATATTGTCACCCACGCAGCAGCTTAAAGACGTGCAATGCCAACTGTAAAAGGATAAACTCCGAGTCAAGGTAGAGCAGAGGCGGGAATGCGTTGCAGTGATGAATTCATGATGTGAGGCAATGACGGAGTGACAACATGAGCGAATTGTCAGCCGGTGTCTGTACGGGTGGGTTTGTGGGTCACAGACCAGGCTCTAGTGCAAACTCCAGGTGAGATTTTCAGCTGGTTTGGGAATAGCATGAATGGTCTGCTGGTTCCCAGGGCTACTGGGCCTTGGACTAAAAGCAAGCGAGACCAGTTGGCAGACTCGAGTGGAGTGGAGTGGAATTTCCCACCAGGGCAGATAGCCTGATCTGGCTCCTGACCTTTCTTCAAACCGGAGCCTTTGGGATTCAGCAAAATTTGGCAGGATGGGCATCAGAGCTACGTTTCCCCATGACTTGTCCGGTCCTGGCTTCAGCAGGGGCAGGGAGCAGAGGCCAAATCACACAGTGGAAATGCCCTTCTCTAGATCCAGCCCCCGGGGCTACGGGTCAAGACAGCTGGGCAGGATGTTAAAGTTGGAAGGTGTCTGGCCGACTTCACACAATAAAGAGGCTTCGCTAACCCTTTGCTGCAATCCCTAAACTGAAGCCTCTGCGGTTTTGCTGACGGCTGCTAGAAGTTCCCCAGAGCTGCACTCCTGGGCTGTCTCGGGGACACTCAGCATCTGTGTAGTTAGCAGCTGCCTCCTTTTAAGGCAGGGTCACCTAGGCTTTGCCGAAAGAAACAAGGCCGTGCTGGCCAGTCGCCCAGAACGTGGGACGTGCACCCAAGCTTGCAGTCCCCCTCATCCAGCCATAGAGATGACAAGCCCCCAGCACACGAGGCAGCCAGACCTCTCTGGTCCAGATGGAGCATCGTCAGCTGGGACCTGACATCTCTGGGACCCAGAGGGTAGGACTCTCTGGGCTGCATTTGGCCGCCTCGGGGAGAGGGGGATGACTGCCAGGTGGGAGCAGGGAAGCGCCATGCTACAGTCAAACTCCAGGAGACTAGGGACTGGGGGCAGCAGAGACCTGGAAGATTCTTACAGTGGCTGATTCCTTCTTCGCGTCTTCACTCCTCTGAGCCTAAAGCTTGCTGTGGTGTGCACGCTACGGCCACACGATGGCATTGCAGGGCCACGGAAGGGCCCGGGGCGTCTCCGTAGCCCATTTGTCTGGCAGGATCAAACTTCTTAACCCTTGGCAGGGGGCAAAGTTGCTTCAACCCCCCTGGGCCAGCTGAGTTCCAGGGGGAAAGCGTGGGGGGTGGGTGGGGGGCACAGAGGTGAAGGTGGCCTTGCAGTGAGGACAGAGCCAGGGGTCCGTTCACGCTGCCTGCCCTGCTCTGCATCAATGCCTGCTGCGCAGGGCATATTTTCCCAGAGACGTGTGTGGGTGCATTGGCGCGGCCGTGCCCGGATGTGCCCGGCTTCTTTTCATGGGTGGAAGGGGTGTGTGCATCAAAGCTAGCGGTGGAGGGATATTTTCACTGACGGTGTGTGTGTGTGTGTGTGTGCTTGTGTCCATGCCACATGTGCCTAGTTGTGCCAGGCGTCTTTTCGCGGGCTCAGCGGGTGTGTGTATTAGCATCAGGTGTGGGGAGATGATTTTCATGGAAGGTGTGTGCGGGGGCGGATGCAGCAATGCCAGGGGTCCCTGGCAGGTTCTCCCAGGGGTTGGTAGTTGGGGACAGGTCCATTTTCTCTCCTCCGGGAGAGGAAACAGCTTTGGAATTGCAAGAGAAAGTTCACTGAATTATGTCTAAGCTCAGGTATAAACCAGCTCGGGTATGTCAGTCCCACCTCTGATTGCAGCGTAATCGGGCCCGTAGAGAGGTGGAGGGAGAGAATTGTTGCCTTTTTTAGGTGTCCTTCTCCCCAGCTGCGTTCCGCCTTGCGGCATGCAGCACTGTGTGTTGGTTATTAAATGCAGTTGATTGATTTTTCTCTTTCTTCTTTTGTGCTTGTTTATTTTAATATAAATAGATTTTTTTTTAAACCAAAGTGATGCTGGTATGTCTCCTCCTCCCCCCAGCCCCAGCGGTGGATGGTTCTGATGGTTATTGTAATGGTTTTAATTTGTTTTCCACTTGTCCTGCTGTGCTGAAATGGGAGGGACAATCTTTCGAGAAGTTAGTTTTTCTATCTGGTTGGAGCGAGAGACGGCTGGGGTGGGGGAGGTGGAGGATAGAGGAGTGGAGTCAGACTGGATGTGTTGTCATTTACTAGCCTGTTCTTGCAAGGGTGCAATAGGTGGTTTAAAAAAAAATCCCAGTGTACCTCACCTGCTCAGTTACTGCTAGAAGACCATAAAGATTTATTTCGCTATTTCTCCAGCATGACAATGGAGAGCAGCACACAACCTCAGGCACTGGGGATTTTTGATAGGCTGGCCATGAATCAAAATAGCACCTCACCCCCGGGGATCTCAAAGTAAATTTCCAGCCATTAGTTGAGCTAGGCAGAATATCATTGTTATGGCCATTTCGCTGATGGGAAACCGAGGCACAGAGTGGGACGGTGATTCGCCCAGGGTTAGATCAGGTGAGTAGCAGAGGGAGGAATAGAAACCAGGAGCTCTGATTTCCATTCCAGGAGAGGAAGCCTGGTCCAGGGGTTAGGGCATGAGCCTGGGACTTGAGAGATCCAGGTCCAGTTCTCTGCTTTGTCACGGACTTCATGTGTGACCTTGGGCAAGTCACTTTGTGCCTCAGTGCCCCCTCGGTGAGATGGGGATAACAGCCCGGCCTTCTCTGGTAGTGGTGTTCTGAGGATAGGTGCAGGCAGTCTTATGACATACTCAGGAAATGGGGATGATGTAGGTACATACTTTAAATCAGTTGCCCAACTTTAACCCCGAGGCAGCGTTGCCACCGAGTGGCAGCTGCAGCCAGGGAAGAAAGAGAATACTCCAAAAAGAAGGGCTGCCGATGAGGCGGTTGTGTGCTGTGGGACAGCACAGAGACTTGCCACGAGCTGCGACGGGCCCTGTGCGGGGCGACGGCTGCATTCCAGCCCAGGGAGCCTTCCACAAAGAGCTCTGTGGTCCTGAGACAGACTCGTCTAGAACCACCAATCTGAGGGTCTCCGCTGATCCGAGCTGCTGGGCTGGCCCATGAAGAGCGGCTGGCGTCCAGACAGGACCCCACGCCATGAAGGCTCGATCCTATTGGCCCTTGTAGACACTTTGCCTTGCACCTGGATCTGAACTGGGAGCCATGGTGCTGCGCGGAGAGGAGGGGTAACGGGCTCTGTAGGGACTGTGCCATTAGCTAGGCTGGCAGTCATGTTCTGCACTCGCCGGGATGCCTGAGTGCTCTGCAGAGATAGCTCTGCTGTATTGCGGCGACCCAGTGGCGAAAAGCTAAACGCTTGGGGGACTGGTGGGGGCCCATGCTTTAGAGAGAAGGCTGTTCTCTCTGGCTCCATCCTCCCCGTTCCAGTCGGGTACACGGCTGATCAGGGGTGTGCACAGGAATTCACATTTGACTGCTTTTGGAGGGGCATGTGAAACACATGCATATTATACACATTAAACCCTATCGACACATGCACCTACATCATATGCATAGAAATAAACAGCAGGACACTCACCGCATCAACGAAAATCCACGTGCCGTGGAGCCATCTGAATACATGTATCCGCAAGTACTTGGCTGTGGTGGGGTCACAGAGCGCCTCTGGCCTTGCTGGGGAGAGAGACAGAGAGAGAGCTGGTCCCGGGGAAGTTCTGTGCCCCCTCTGTGGCCCTGGGGACAGGGGAGCTCTCTCTCTCTCCCTGCTGTGGCCCTGGGGCTGGAGGAGTTGTCAGTTCTGGCCACCGCCCCAGAGCTGGAGGAGCTCTGTGCCCCCTCCGATTATTTGGGGGCCCGTGCCCTTGCTTGCCCTGCGTTGTGCCTGCCCCTGGGGCTGATGGTCCTTGCGTCCTCACCCTTGGCTGAAATTGAGTGACATGTTCTAAGTGCCAGATTCTGGCTGGTTTGTCTCCTTCCTGTCCGGGGCAGCAGACCTCTGAGATTCAGCTGTGGAGACGTATCCAACTCCCATCAGGACTGCAAGCTCATCGAGGCAGGGACCATGCCTTCCTGTGTGTGTGCGTGCAGCACCTGACACAACAGAGCCCCCAGTCTGAATGGGACCGCTGGGCTCTATTGCAAGGCAAACCGGGAATAATTAGGAAGCTCCCCAGTGGCAGCTGAAAGCATCTTTCGGTGGCTGCGGTGCGAACAGCGTGTCACGCATCCGATGAAGTGAGCTGTAGCTCACGGAAGCTTATGCTCTAATAAATTTGTTAGTCTCTAAGGTGCCACAAGTACTCCTGTTCTTTTAACAGCGTGTCAGAGACCCTTGTTTCCGTTCAGACCCATGACGAGCAAATGTGCGTCCCAAGGGAAACCTAGACAGCTTGAGCCTAACGGGTCAAGAGAAGGCCCAATCCAAACGCCACTGAAGTCAGCGCAGAGACTCCCATCGATTTCAGTGGGCCAAAGGTCCTCAATCCATATACAGGGAATTTAATATTTTTTTTTTAAAAGGGACAGTCTTTTTGGTTTTGGTTGTGGTGGTTTCTGGGGTGAGGGCAGGAGGTGCCTTCTGCTTGAAGATAATTGCTTTTGCTAAATTATGTCTCCCTCTCTTTTATATATATATATAGGCTGCTGTACAGTTTACATTTCCTGCTGCGGCAACAAATACTTTAATTAAAAGGGAAGAAACAAACAAAGAAACAAAAATGAAAAAACCCTCTATGAAAATAAACCCGGGCCCAGCACCTACTGGTGGAGCGCTGGAGAAAGAGACAGACTTTTCCCCAGACAGGCGGTAGTTTGCTTGATTTTTTTTTTTCTTTTTAAAACTGTCTTGCTCCGTGCTAGGAAGCAGCCTGTGCCGGACACGTTGCATCTTGAGAGCTATGCAGCTCGATTGCATTTCTCTGAAGCAAGGAAAGACGACTTCTTGACCTGTCTGACCTCCACGTTCTGTGGAGCCATTCATGTGTTGAAGTCACCACGTGAGGGACTGGGGTCTGAGTTTGCGGTCGTACTGTATTGCTAGGGAGCTCAGTAAGGCTTTGAGCCGCAGAGACACCGATTCGCTGTCCCCTTTCTACAGAGTCCGGGGAATGGCATATTCTGATCTGAGCACGTCATTGCTGGGAAGCTATCCCCGAACCGGAATGGCAACAAAACCGGTCAGAGTGGGGCGGATGGGAGGGGGTGAAGGCATTGGCTTGAGGGAAGATGAAAGCAGCTAGCCCCCGATCCTGCAAGGAGTTCCCTGTGGCACAGCCCCCTGTGTCTGTGCAGCACCCCTTAGGGGGTAGTGATACTCCACGCAGGTGCGAGGCGGGGGGAGCATCCTGAAAGCAGCTCCTTGCAGGGTCAAGGCGGTGATGGGACCATAATGGCCTGCAGAGATTGGATGGGTTTCAACAAGCAGGAGGGAGAGGAATCATTTAGGGTGCTGCAAGGTGCCACAGTTAGCCGTGCTTAGATTGTAAGTCCCTTGGGGCAGGCACTGTCTTTGTTCTGGGTTTGTACAGCACCTAGCACCATGGAGCCCTGGTCCATGACTCAGGCTCCTAGGTTTACCGTAATTATTATTATTATTACTTGTAAAGGGGGAATATGTAGGGTGCATAAGGAAGGGCGGACAAGGCAACAAACAGTTTTAATGTCACTGCCCCTGCCCCCCCGCCACATGGCAGACCATCTTCAACCAGCCATGGCCACGTTGCCATGAGCACCCAGTGGGCACCCCCCATCCCTTTCCCCAGTTCCCAGGCCAGTTGCTGTGAGAAGAACCCATCCAGCAGAGCAGGGCAGAGGAGCTGACCCAGGGGAAGGGGTTGAAAACCCCAGCAGCTCTCTTCCCCAGAGAGTGACCTGGACCCCAAAACCACAGCCCTGTGCACGGGGCTGGGGAGGGGGCCCCCTTTAGGCCAGCATAGGTGGGAAACTAGATGCCTCCCCCCAGGGAATCCATCCCCTCTTTCTGTCCCTGCAGGGAGGAAGGAGAGAGGCCAGTCTCCAGTGGGGCCCAAGGGCGGTAGGGCAGAGCTCAGATGGGCTCACGAAGGGTGTGTCCACACGGCAGCCGGGAGCAAGCCTAGGGAGACAGACTCGCACGAGCAGAGCTCGAGCTAGCGTGCTAAAGGAGCAGTATGGACGCCGTGGCATTGATGGAGGAAGGGTGGCCACTCCCGCGTACCTGGCATACCGGCCGTTCCGGTACTTCAGGAACGGTGGGAGGCTGCCTCTGCCGGCGTGACCCCCCCCCTCCCCTTGGTGTGACCTCGCACGCTCAGTGCGTGCCATGCAGGATGCCATTTTGAAGAGCTCCCTGCCCTGTCCCCCCACCAGTGTGACCTCGCACGCACGGTATGTGCAAGATCACGCCGGCAGAGGGGAACACTATTCAGTATGGTGTCCCCGGTCTGACACAGGGCAAAGTCACATCCGGTTTGTCTTCGTACTGGACAGGCTCCTGGCACATAAGCTGTGGATCGTAGTGGCACCTGGCACCCAGCAGGGAGGCTTCCGCAGGGTCAGAGCCCCCCAAGACACTTCTGGGCTGGGGAGAGTCAGGGCACTGTTGCTAGGCAGGGTCTGCGTATCCAGACTCTGGAGGTAGAGGCTGCTCGGAGAGGTAGCTACGGGGGCGTGAGAGGGCGAAGGGCAAGAGGAATCCCCTTACTCAGCGTTATGCCTCCTGACTGTAGTGACAGACAGATACGTTTCGTCGGCTCTTCACTCCGCTTCGCCCTGCAGAACGCACGCAGCCGCAGGCGAGTGAGGCAGAGATGAGTCCACCCCGTGCTGCGTCGACAGGCTTGGGCACTAAGGCTTTCTCAGTTATACCCCTGCAAACCCCGTGCAGGTGATGGCACTGCACAGGTGTCATCAAGGCCTTAATTTGAGGGCAGTGACACACAGTCTGGTCTCCAGCCCCTGGTGATGATCCAGGAGAAGGGAAGATCCCAGTTTGGTTGGTTGATTTCTCCCCCCACCCCATTATTTCTTTTAAAATGAGCAACTTTGATCTGTGGCTGACCAATAAAGAAACACAGATGCTCAGTCAATTCTGAGCAGCCCTGAACCAGAGCCGAGCTGCAGGGGCACAATTCAGATCAGTTTGCGGGGGGCTGTTTGCCCATCGCCCTCAAGTGATGCATCTCAGACTCCTGGCAAGGAGGCACTTAACCTTCCTTCTTTGAAACGATTACCTCTCGCTGACGCCTTGCGAAGCAAACGCCCCCCTGCACCTGGATCAGACGGAAGCCTGTCTGGCAGGAGCAATGCAATAGCTTGAGACAGTCAGATCTCACCTACTCCTGCAGTGCGAACCCCAGGCTCCCTGGGGAGGGGGAGCACCAATGCCCTTGCTTTTAAGGTAACCACCAAAAAAAGTGGCTAATCCCCCCAGCAGGGTCTGGGAAAGCAGGAGATGCCAGCGCAGCTGAAAGGTCTCTTCATTGGCCAACGGGCAGCTTTGGAAGAGCTGGTTTTGCCCCAGATAATCAGCCTCACGAGGCCCCCTTCCAGCCGCTGAGGGGGGGATGAATATAAGGCACCGTCAGTTACAGGCTGCCGGTTTCTCCTGCTGTGCTTGAGTTTGTCTCACCTGCTCAATGGGGCTAATTAGGCGATCGCTCTCAGATGGAGGAAGCGGAGCTCTTCCTTCCTGCGCCGTCCCTTAAAGAGCGGGAGTGCATTATTGTGGCTTTACCGGCCTGAGCTCCCACGTGTCTGCTCCAGCTGCATCGCTGTCCCTGTATAATTAAGGCTGTCAGTCAAGCTCAGAGGCCTAAACGCTGCAAACTCTGCGGCTTGCTCACAGAACTGCCTTGCTTTGCCGGCAAAGGTGCCATGCTCTCTGCTCTTTGGAGGGAAGTATTATTATTATTGGTATTATTATTGGTGGAGCAAGCTTTGGGGCCATGGGGAGAAAAATTCACCTCTTGGCAGCGTTTAGGTAACTCCTGTTGGTGACGTCCCCTTTCACTGTGTCGTTTTAGGGTAACTGGTAAAAACAACATCTCCTACCAACCCACCCGCCCCTTGCCCGGCATGCATGGAGCAGCCCAAAGCAAAAGGGAGGTGGGTGAGTCTTTCGGCGCGGCCTTTCTTCCATTTGCTTGGGGAGTCTCAGCAGGGGATGAAGCAGAGTGAGGCGTGTCCCAGAGACTCGATTGCTAGACATTACCCGGAATGCCGGGTTAATGTAGCCAGGACAAACGCAGGCAGCTGTCGCACGAGCGCTTGAGAAGGATCCCTGCCTACCGTTCTGTGCGAAGTCTAATGTCGTGGTTCACCAGTCCTTTTGCTTGATGAATTGATGGGTCACCTCTGTTAGTTTCCTTTGCAGGCCGGGAACGCAGAAACTGCCGATATGAATATTGAGGGGCTCATGTGCTCCAAATCGCAGGGCAGATTCACCTTTGTCTTTCTCAAGAAGCTGTGGAAGGTGCTGAGGCTTCTCCTGAGTGTGGGTAAGAGAGCTTGATCTCACGCTGAATCCTGCCATCCTGTCGCCTGCCCCACTTGTTATTTGCATATGGTCACCAGGATCAAAGCCCCACTGTGCCGGGCACTATATAGTGAGAGACAGCCCATGACCTGAAGAGCTTGCACTTCAAGTAGACAGGACCCAACAAGTGAGTGTGGCAAAGGGGTAGAAGGGACGAGGGAGGTTGGAGTTGAGTGACCAGAGAGCAAATGTGAAAAATCGGGACTGGGTGGGGGGTAATAGGAGACTATATAAGAAAAAGACCCCAAAATCAGGACTGTCCCTATAAAATAGGGACATCTGGTCACCCTAGGTTGGAGCGTGGTAATGGTAACAGGAAATGTGGTTACATAGATCAGCTACGTGCAGAGCTAAATAGCTTCAGAAAGTTTGATGTCCGTGAGATTTGTGGAACCACCTCTACTCCTGGCGAAGCAGAGCAGGCCTGAGGCTTCTCTGGCTCACAGCAGCGTGATGGGAATGAATATGTGGAGAATCAGACCCAAAGATGTCGGACGGAATGGAGAAGCGTGCACCAGCCCTTTGCCACGGTCCAGGCCAAGGGCTGGAGTCTGCAGTCCGTAGCTACACTGGGGAACCTTTACTCCCATGAATCCTTTCACTTAGGGGGACACTTGCGTGGGTTAGTGCTCCCGGGGCGAGTCAGGTCTCCGCCACGTGGCCCTAAAGAGCTGCTAGTCAAGGTTGTGTTTGTGCGGCTCTGCCACAGCCAGCCGTTCTTTTCCAAACCAAGCACCCGATCTTGCGAAGACTTCCTAGCATTTACTACTGCGAGCAATGATGCTTTCCTCAGTGGAACTACTCCCAGCAGTAAGCACTGAACCGGTAATAACCCTTTGCATTACAATCATCGGGTGCCTAGTAACACTGCAGGTCATGGGCAGGACTATGTTTATACTTGGATCTAGGTTATTTGTAGAAAATTGCGTCACTTGAGCTGTATTTGCCTGTGTGGTGGGGAAGAAAAGATGATTTTTTTTTAAAATGTGAAAATCTCCTGTATTATTTCCCACACTTAGCGCAAAACAATCCAGGGGAATGTCACTGTAGTCTCCTCCCAAAACGTTACCTTTGTGCTGTGAAAGAATGTGGATAATTTCAGTCCAAGTTGTAACTTTTTCAAAAATTGTAAGTACCTGAAAACAGCAGCTTAGGCCGTGAAGTAGCCATGGTCTCGGTTCAGTCGACCCCGGTACTCATGAGGAGCTTCCTGCAGGTTTAGAGTTAGAACGTGTGTGTGTGGGGGTGGAGAGTAGGGTGACCAGACGGCAAGGGTGAAAAATCAGCACGGGGTAGGGGATGGTAGGCACCTATGGAAGACAAAGCCCCAAATACTGTGACTGTCCATATAAAATCGGGACATCTGGTCACCCCAGTGGATGGGGGGGTGGTCCAATGAAATCCACCAGGAAGACCAGTGCTTGTGAACCCCTTCCACAAAGTAAGCGTGTCCTATTTTCACTAGAAAGGCTGGTTTTTTGTCTTGGGGAAAATCATTGCAGCTTTCGGGCTAAAAATGCATCCGTCAGACCTTCAGTTTGAAAGAAGTCCTCCGGGTAGTTTAATGACCATTGTGTTATTTGACATGGGACATTATGAGAAAAGTCAAATTAAAATCTTTTGTTTTCCAATCAAAATTGGGCTTAACTAATAGGTGTTTTTTAAAAAATCTGAAAATCCATATTCCACTTGACTCATTTGGAGATGATTTACAGCCAGCTTTGTAAAGATTCCTGGAGGAATTTTGCTCAGCAGAAGGCTGGCTGGGTTGTCAAAGATCTAGATGTTTTTACACATAAGATCCGTGAAGGTCATGGGTGAAATCCTGGCCTCGCTGAAATCAATGGCAAAACTCCCATTGACTTATGCCCAAATAAATTTGTTAGTCTCTAAGGTGCCACAAGTACTCCTTTTTTTTTTTGTTTGTTTGCTGATACAAATTAACATGACTACCACTCTGAAAAGGATTTCATGTGGAAGTCATGGTTGTGACACACATGCAGCTTTATAGACCAGTTTTCCCAAAACGGCCTGCAGGTTTTTGTGCCCATCTTTATTTACACACACCTGCCCACGCCAGAGCCTGACTGTCAGGACCACTGAGCCCATTTGCCTACTGTGCTCATAACTGTGGTAGCTGAGGGCCTCCGCGATGTCCTGCTATCTTCTCAATGAACGTAGAATCATAGAATATCAAGGTTGGAAGGGACCTCAGGAGGTCATCTAGTCCCACCCCCTGCTCAAAGCAGGACCAGTCCCCAATTTTTGCCCCAGGTCCCTAAATGGCCCCCTCAAGGATTGAACTCACAAGCCTTGGTTTAGCAGGCCAACGCTCAAACCACTGAGCTATCCCTCCACTCTTTCAGAAATCAGCTGTTCTTCCGGAAATCAGGCCCTGGGTGTCTAAAGCTGGGCACCAAACACTCCAAATTAGCCTCGTCAGCCTGGGAACACCTACATTGGGCCATCTGCTCCTGCTGAGCTGATGTAACAACAGCCCCCGGCGACATCCTCCAGAGATGGCCTTAGTGACTTTGCTACCCACGCTCACAAATGCAACTAACTCTTGGCCACCACGATCGAACAGCATGGCCTGTGGCCATGAAATGTGTTTGCTAGGCCTTTTCCCTGGCATCTAGCCCTGTGCTGCTCAGTTCTCCTAGGCCCGGCTTGATGTGGGCAGGGGTGTTCTGCTGGGGAGGACACGTCGCTTGGTAACTTCAGACTCTATGGCAGTGCTGAGCTAACATGAGAACCGCGGGCTCCAACAGAAGGCGAGAAGCGGCCAGGTCCACTGCAGGTTGATTTCCTATTCTGGGTATGCAGCAAACAGCAGGGGAGCTAGCAGGGTCTGTTACAAACACAAAGGCCGGCTGGCTCGGTGCGGCTTTCCCCATTAGATCTCCCCCGTTCTGGAGCTTACTCTGGAGGCAGAGGTGGAGTATTTGGGGCTGGCAGGCACCTGGGAGATGCTGCCAGTCAGTGTCTCGCAATCCCACCTTCCTCAGGTCCCTTTGGGAGCACAGTTAGGCCTGAGCCGGGGCCTTTGGGCTCCTGCACCGCCTGTTTCTCATTGAGTGCTCCTACAAAGTGCTTCAGATCCCTGCAGAGACCGCTACCCCTTCAGGGAGCAATGCACCTAGAGGGTATTCTCAGTGAGGCAGGGCAGCCTTCTCACAAGGTGCCATTTATTAGCCAGCTGGAATACAGCATCGGAGCATGCTCAGGTCAACAAGCATGGGCAAGCCAAGCCTATGACAGCATGTGCGATGTCCCAGTGTTCCACGCTCTCCCAGCATCCATCTCGGCTCTCTCGCTGGCTCAGCGTCTCTGTCTTTCCAGCAGCAGCCTTTAAAACACCTCGCTCCTCTGTGTCCCGCCGCAGCCACGCTGTGTGAACTCTCTCTGGCTGCCAGGCGTTCAAAGGGAATTTTCGGTGGCTGAAGCTGCCACTGGCTCTGCAGGACCTTCCGTGCATATGGGTGGATTCCAGCCGGACGTATCTGGTTCCAACCCAGACAGGCCTCTTGCCTTTGTGATATCCAGCTATGCCTCGCGTCCCCTTTATACTCAGTAGGTAAACTGAGTCACACGTATTGTCCATAAAAATGTTACAGGCCATTTCCCCTGCTCCGCCCAGGGCTGGAAAGAGGGTGATGTGAAGTTGTGTCTGTGCCCCTTGCCTTCCGATGGGGCTGAGAACGGCTGAGTTGAGGGGGCCATTACAGCAGTGTCTGTCCCCCTTGATTGGATCCCTCCTGTGGCTGCTCTGCTTCACCTCTTCTGCTCCCCCATCCTTCCTACTTAGAGGGTGTGCTCCCCCCTTCCCTGCTGATGGATGGGAGATAACGGGGAAGCTTGATTTGCTTTCCCCTCCCCAGCGGGTGTGTGAACAAGTGCGGGTGCTTGCACTGATACCTTGAATGGGGGAGATGGTATGAGATGAGGGGAATTCCCCCCCCCGCCATCCCTGTCCCTACACCCAACTCTTCAGGGTTGTAACCTCCATATCTCCTTATTTCTGGCCCTGCTTCAGTGCAGTATCAGACACCCCCACACCTGGGCTGGTGTCCTGCCCTTGGAGGGGGTGGATTGGCTGCTTTCCCCTCAATCTGCAGCTTCGTGCATCTCGGAAGCCCAGAGGTATGGGGGCTCAGGGAAGGCAGAGTTATCATTCTGTGTTCATACAGCACCTAGCGCAGTGGAGTCCCCCATCTTGGCTGAGTCCTAGGCACAATTGCAATAAACATATTCAATGTCTGGGTTTTACTGCCCATGTGGAGTGGAGAGCCAAGAAGAAAGGCAACGCAAAGGAGACAAGATCTCTAGCGTTCTTTTGGTGTTAAAGGGCCTTTCCTACCCATCTATAGACAGGGGCCAATCCTGTCTGTCTTTCTTCCCCCAAACTCCTACTGATTTCAGTGGTGCACAAGGAATGTAGGGCTGGGCTCGTGGTTTTCCCTGGCAGGGACACTGGTTTCCAAGGAGGTGGACCATTATTATTTATTATTTGCATTACCATAGCAACTAGGGGCCCCAGGCATGGACCCAAGCCCCACTGTGCTAGGTGCTGTACAAAGAAAGAACAAAAAATGATTTTTTTCTCTGTTCTGCAGTCCTGTGTTTTTAACCCACATTTTGGGGGGCAGGATTGGGATTCTGGCTGTTTGTGTTCTTTCCAGGTCCCGCTGGTGGATGTGCTGGGGCGGGGTGGGGGGCATGCTCAGGGTTGCGGATGTAACTCAGGGCTGCTATCTGTAGTGCCCTGTGGTTAGAGTGGGGAGGGGGTCGAGACTCAACGCTCCGGGGTTCTATTCCTGGCCCTGAAAGGGAGTCTGTGGCTTAAAGCAGTGGGCTGGGAGTCAGGGCTCATGGGTCTTCTTCTTTCTAGTTCTGCTGTTAACTTAGTGAAGGGCCTTGACAAGTCACTTAACCTCTCTGCGCTGCTATGTTGCCATTTTACAGAGCAGGGAATAATACCTACCCTACGGGGGTGCTGCGGGTTGTAATGTTTGCAACGCGCAGCAAGGGCCCGGGGTGGAAATTGCTGTAGAAATACTAGGGATTATTAAGAGAAAGTCCCATTCAATCCTGGCCAGTGAGGGACTAGTTCTGATCTAGCCACTCGGGGGCTCCCCTGTTCTGGAACAGTATCTGCAGGTCTTCAGCCCTATGTGGTTGAAACTCACATCAGTCGGATGTGCGTTTCGGGGGCTGGGCGGCAGGTGATCCCAGCTGTGGTGCTGCTAGGGGGGAGGGATAGCTCAGGGGTTTGAACGTTGGCCTGCTAAACCCAGGGTTGTAAGTTCAATCCTTGAGGGGGCCATTTAGGGATCTAGAGCAAAAAGAAAATAAGGGGAAAAAATTTGGATGATTTAGTTGGGGTTGGTCCTTATTTGAGAAGGGAGTTGGACTAGATGACCTCCTGAGATCCCTGCCAACCCTGATATTCTATGAGGCCGTTGCTTCCCTTTTTCAACGTGTCCGTCTTGTGTCCATTTCCTTCAACAGTGCTCAGTGTGCAAGTTTTCCAGTACTGCAGGAGGATGTCACCTGATGTTCCCTTTGAGTAAGTCACCCTGCTTCCCCAGGCCCGATCTGCATGACGTTAGGCTCCTAGCAGGGGCTCAGTTGCCAGAAACCCACGTCCCCTGTAAAGCTCAGACCTTTCTGTCCTGGGACAATGGAGACTGCTCGCTCCCAGTGTGGGGCGTGGGGAACCATGGGGAGTTTGGGAGAGCTGTGTTCTGCCTGGTGAGGAGATGATCTGAATTGTGTGGCAGGGAGGATGGGGTGGAAGGAGAGGAAAGGAAGAGAAAAGCAGCAGGGGGGAAAAAATCACGGAAGGCCTCAATTCTAAACCTAAAATCTTCCCACAGTGTGGGATCCCTGGCAGGTTGTGGAGAGGGAGCCGGAGGGGTGTGCTAATGGACAGTTCCGGAGCAGACTCATGGAGGGCTTGAGAGGGGGTGGAGGCAGTCAGAAGGCTGTGAATAAATGAGCCATGTGTCTTTCACAGGAAGGACATCAACATTTGCAGGAAGCGCTTTGCATGGCGAAATCCCATTCTTGGCAGGTTTGTTAGTTGCTTTTGATTTGCCCTGGGGATGTTGGCGAGGGAGGGTTTGACGCTCTGACCAGTGTATGTGGAGGGGCAGGGCAGTCCCGGTGTGTGGGGAATCCAGCAGACTGGAAGGGAGATGTCCACTGTGAGTGTTGGTACGGCTGTGAAGTCAGTGAACAAGCTGAGGTGAGACACGCTGAGGAACCACAAGAGGAAAAGCAGACCTCACTTCCGCCCCAGGGCAGAGCAACTGAAAGATGATGCAGCATTTCCAAGACATTGGCAGGCCAAGGCAAGGGGAACACGTTGGGGAAGTTGAGTGTGGGAGCTCAGAGGGGATTTCGCCATCGCAGGCCGGGCTGAGACATGGGGTGGAACCAGCTAGGGCTAACAGGGAGGGACGTGGTTCCTTTTCTAGAAGCGCTTGGGGAGAGCACAGAAGCATCCGAGTGCCCTCGGTCAGTGGCTCTCAGCCTTTCCAGACAACTGTACCCCTTTCAGGAGTCTGATTTGTCTTGCGTACCCCCAAGTTGCACCTCATTTAAAAATGACTTGCTGACAAAATCAGACATAAAAAATACAGAAGTATCACAGCTCACTATTGCTGAAAAATTGCTGATTTTCTGATTTTTACCATATAATTATGAAATAAATCAACTGGACTATAAAAACGGCACTTACATCTCAGCGTGCAGTATACAGCGCAGTATAAACAAGTCAGCGTCTGTATGACATTTTAGTTTGCACTGACCTCGCTAGTGCTTTTTATGTAGCCTGTTGTAAAACTAGGTGCATATCTAGATGAGCTGACGTACCCCCTGGAAGACCTCTACATACCCCCAAGGGTACACCCAACCCTGGTTGAGAACCACTGCCCTAAATGAGCCTGGACGCTCAGCCCATGTGCCGAGGCTGTGACTGGCATTTTCTCCCCTGGACCCTGCTGCGGTACTAACACCCAGGCTCTCTCTTGCTAGGTTTGAGCCTGATTGGAAGCCTTTCCTGACCAGCAGGGAGTTATTCTGGCAGGACAACACCCCTGCCAGGAGACAACTAAACTACCTTCTCCAGTTCCATATGCTTCCCTTTGGACTGAAGAGCTCGGGTATCGGTCTCCCCCTCCCCAAGCACACCCTTTGCTCGCGGTTAACTCGCGGGACTGTGGGGGCCCACTGGGCATCAGAAAAGCCCCTCCATTACGCAGCCACACGGAGATATGGAAGGTGCGGGTGGTGCTAGGATAGAAATATGCCAGGGCTCATCAGAGCTGGACCGCAGGATTTCCTGGGTAGGTGGTCAGGCTGGTGGAGTGTCGGCTTTGCTCCCTGGATACGACTGTGTGAGGATGAACGTGGGGAATGGCGGAGATGAAGGAAGGAGGAAACTCTTTAATTCCATTCTCCAGCAGGGCCAGTAGGCCCATGAATAGAATTGATGAGTGCTGTACTGTTAAAGCTTCCATTGCAGTCCACGGTCATAGTCCCATCGACCCCCTCAATGGGCTGGTATCGGGGCCCTTAGTTCTGAACCGTCCCAGCGTGTGTCCTGATTATTTGTATGCTGGGACACTTGATGGAAAACCTAGGCAAAATATGATCCCTGCCCTAAAGAGTTTGCCAACTACCTGGTGCAGTGACATGGGGAGTGAAAGCCCTGGGCAGCAGGGGGAATAGGGAGAAGGAAGGGCAAAGGCTACAGCAATAGTTTCCTTGGGGCAAGGGGCTGCGTGTTTGTCCGGGCTCCCCTTGTGCAATGTGTTGTCCATGTCTGTGCCACTGTATAATTAATAGAGAGGTCTGACATTTATCTGCTCCAGGGCTTGTCTGTACAGAGACACCGTGCACGGCAAGCTGGGGTGTCAATCTAAGCCCGCTGGGTGCTCAGTGGCTGTATGGACCCTCCTGCCGCGCATTCGAGTTCCCTGGTGCGCTTTGGGTACTGCAGTTTGAAACAGCAGCAGATCAGAGCGCGATGTGGACATTGGAGTGCATGGCAGTGCAGGGTCCACGCGGCCACGTAGCGCGTGGCAGGCTACTGCGCTATAGATTTACACCCCAGCTTGCAGCGCCCTGAGTCTCTGGGTAGACATACCCAGGATGTGGAGACTATTTGGCAAACAGGAGGAGGAGCGGATGAAACCAGGGGTCGTGTCTTCGGGAAGGGATCACTTGGCCCAGGCAAATGATTAAGAAAATAAGAACAGCCAAACTGGGTCAGACCAAAGGTCCATCTAGCCCAGTATCCTGTCTTCCGAGAGTGGCCGATGCCAGGTGCCCCAGAGGGAATGAACAGAACAGGGAATCATCAAGTGACCCATCCCCTGTCACCCATTCCCAGCTTCTGCCAAAGGGAGGATAGGGACACCATTCCTGTCCATCCTGGCTAATAGCCATTGATGGACCTATCCTCCGTGAATTTATCTAGTTCTTTTTTGAACCCTGTTATAGTCTTGGCCTTCACGACATCCTCTGGCAAGGAGTTCCACAGGTTGATTGTGCGTTGTGTGAAAAAATACTTCCTTTTGTTTGTTTTAAACCTGCCTGTTCATTTCATTTGGTGACCCCTAGTTCTTTTGATCTTGTGTTTATTGTGTTCTTGTGTCATTGTTTAACCTCTTTCTCCTTTCCGTCCAGTTCTCCATGCGTTCCACACATTACAGCTCCTCCCGCAGCAGGAGATGCCAAAGTCCATTGAGCGGTAGGGGGCTGGGCTGGTGGCTGTGTGTCGGTGGGACAATGGTGGGTGTTAGTGGTGGGGAAACCTCAAAAAAGGGTTTAGCAGCTTGGTTTGGCACCTTTGTATCTGAGGCTCATTAAAGTTCTCCCATTCTTACCTCCCCTCCAATCCATCCCCTCTGCTGACACCCTGCTCCCTCTCCTCGCCTCCCAAAAGGCCCCTTCTACTCTCCCTGCAGGCCCCTCTAGCTTGCCGTTCTGGGCCGCCTTGGTGCCCAGGGCATCAGAAAGGTCACTAGCCGCTGCCCTGTAATTTCTATTACACCCTGCTCTCTCTCCTCCTCCCCCATCACCATCTACCTCCTCCCAGGGCGGGGCCGCTCAGGGCACACAGAGGTACGTGCATATGTCTGTGGTGCTCGTCCACTACTGGCTGTGAAGCATGGTCCGTCTGCTGGGCATCTGTTAGCCACTGGATTGCTTCCCTCTTCCACCAGTGCCTTCTGGCCCTTCCAGTACAGACTGTGTTACCATGGCTGCCTCCCCCTCCACCAGCTTAGCCAAGGCCACACGCAAGTTTCTTAGTATGCTGGGGAGACTCCATGCCTTGCTCCTCTCACTGGGGCATGGCCCACATCCAGCCGAGCGGAGTGCAGCATCCCTGTGTTGCAGGGCTAACCAGGCAATAGATGGGCTTTGTGGGTTGGACTGGCAGCGCTCCGTACCTTGCCAAGCCCGCTCCTGGTATCTGAGCACAGCAGGAGCAGCTGAATTCTCCTGGGGCCGGGCTGAGTTCCAGGTTTCCTCTGCGCTGCAGTCGCATGGCGTTGTTCTGGGGAGACCCATCAGTAGTCCAGACAAGCCCTGGGTGATATTGCTCTAGAGGGGGAGGAACTGGGCCGAACAGGGCCTCACATGCATTCCATTGGCTCCTCTGTCCAGTCTTCGGTGCCGAAGGTGCGTCGTGGTCGGCAACAGTAACTCCATTCGTGGCCGAGGCTTCGGGGCAGTGATTGACTCACACAACATTGTCATCAGGTACCGGATGCTCCCTGGGACCAACACACAGAGGGGAACCGATGGCTTGATGTACACGTGCTTAGCTCTTTTTGTATAGCCAGCTTGACCCCTGCGTTCAGGGAGCCTCATGACCTTGGCCAAACACACAAGTAGACGCCATGGTTGTCAGAATTCACAGCCTCCAAAATTGCAGGCCTTTTCTGTGGGTGCTCTGTGGGTACAGCTGCACTGTAATAAAAATCCTGTCTGTACTGCAATTTTTAGCCCCACAGCCCGAGTCCCGCAAGCCTGAGTCAGCTGACCTGGGCCAGCCACCCCTATGCTGTGGGTCTTTTATTGCAGTGTAGATGAATCCTTTGACCTCTTCTATTTGCTCATTCAGTAGAAAGGAGAATGGTCTTGTAGTCAAGGTCTTGCTTTGGGACTCAGGAGATCTGAGTTGAATTTCTGGCAATGCCATCGATTTCCTGAGTGAAAGTCACTTAATTTCTCTGTGCATCCATTCCCCATCTGCAAAACGGGGCTAAAATCATACTGCCTTCTGCCACCCTTTGTCTGCCTTTATGTAGCTTTTTGGATCATGGACCATTTCTTACTATGTGTGCATGCATTGCCTCGCACACTGGAGCTGTGATATCAATTGAGGCCGCGAGGTGTTGTAAATAACAAAGTAGTAAAGTAAAATAAACCCCCACACGTGAACAAGTCTGGCCCTGGGTTCCATCCGGCAGTGGTACACGACCTGTTCCGTGACAACCTGTATATCTGGCATGCTCTCAGCACTCTGCCTTTCACCCCTCAGGTTAAACAATGCTCCAGTGAAAGAGCACAAGGAAGACGTGGGTGAGAAAACCAGCATCCGGCTCTTCTTCCCCGAGTCTGCGCTGCCTAACCCTCTGGATAACAATGACAATGAAACGCTGATGGTGCTCGTTGCATTCAAGAGCCTGGATTTTATCTGGGTGAAGGAAATGCTGCTGAAGACAAGGACTAAGGTGAGGCTTCTCAAAGGGCTATCGGGAGGTGCTCGGCCAGGTGGCATGAGATAAGAGTGAGTGAAGAGGTTTCGGGGCTCTCTTGTGCTCTTCCATATCACGAGGTGCACATAAGCAGCCTGCCACGAGCAGTGGGGTGACCCCAAGCTTCTGGTCCAATCTGGCTCTCAACTCATCCGTCATTAAATGGGAAGACTGTCTACATGGGAACTAATCCTAGAAGGCTGATGGCATTGGGAGCAGGAGAAGGGACCAGACTTTGCCATCCTTACTCAGCGGAGAGTCCGGTTGATTCTAATCCTGTAGCCAACTGTTACTCAGTGCGAACATGGGCAGCAGAGTCTGGACAGCACCAGGGTAGATGCAGGCTGGGATTTCGACAGTCAGGCACCCAATTCTCATTGAAATTCAGTGGCAATTGGATGCCTCACTTTCATTTGCACCTTTGAAAATCTTCCCCTTAGTTACTAACCACTTGCCTGTTACTTGTTGGTACTGACCTGTCTTGTCAGGTTACTTATGTCTGCTACCTCCACGCGATCTCTCTGTGCTAATTCCTGTAACCATTGTTATGTATTCATTTCTTATTTGTACTAACCACCTGCCCTCCTATGCTCTGCTGCTTCCTAATGAGTCAACAGGCTGGGATATTGCAGCTGGATCCAAATCTCTCTCTCTCTCCCCTACAGACTGTACAGGGGTTTTGGCGCCAGCCTCCCAGTGAATGGAAGTGGAATGCCTCTCACCTGCGGATTCTGCACCCTTACGTCACCTACGAAGCAACATACAAATTGCTTCAGCTGGAGAAGAGGGGCAAGGTATGGGCCTGACTGCCTGGCAGGGAGAAAGCTCCAGGATGCTACTTGCCTCCTTTAACTCTGTGCCTTCTTGCTTCACCGCAGTACAGTACTGCCCAAAGCAGAATCGCAGAAGGAGATGGAGGGGTGGAGGGGAAAGTCCTCTTTGACCATCCAGTCCATCTGCCTGCCAGAGCCGGGTGCATGCCTTTAGCAGGATTTCTGTTGCCGTGGCTGACCTTGCTCTAAATGGGCGACGGGGGTTTCTACCCCATCCACTGGGTCTGTGTCTGGATGTTACTGACATTCAGCCTAAATTTCCCTTTCTTAATTTCATCCCACCATTCCTTGCCATGCCAGGCTGAACAATGTCTCCCCAGCTTGATCAATGCTTAGCCAAGCTGTGTGTATTTGGTTCTTCTCTTTCTCCATCAGATGGACCCATACTGATAATGGGCTTCTAAGGAAGAGAGGAATTTAGGTTTGCATCCCTTAAAGCAGTGAGGTATGCAGGAAAGCTCAAGTCTAATCCTGGCTCTCTTGTCAACTCCTTCTGTAGCATTAGCTTCCCCACTCATTGGGGGCACCGAGGATTATCTAGTTAATAAGTATAATCATTCTTTGTCTTTTGTCCTGATCCTCAAAGCGCTTTGCAGCCATTAATTAATTCAGCCACCACCACGAATTAGGGACGCATTGTAATTGGCATTTTCTGAGGGGGAAGCTGAGGCAGGGTGTCTAAATGACTTGCCCAAGGTCAGGCAGTGATTCATAGCCAGGGCTGGGATTGGGACTGGGACCCAAGTCTCCAGATCTCCAAACCCACGTGCTACAACGTATCCTCGCTGAAAGTGCTACTGTCCATGCGGAAAGTGCGAAGTGTGTTCTTAGAGACCGGAGACCGGATGGTGTTGTCGGTAGCTACCGGTGAGGTGCTCTGCTCTGGTTCGATGATGATAACAGTCGGCTGCGTGCGTGTTCCCTCTGTGTGCTGCCCCAGCTCTCCGCAGATAGCTGACACAGCAGACCCCGAGAGAACCCCCAAAGACCACAGACTCTAGTAAGGCACCTGGCCAGGTTTATTGTCCAACGAAGCGCAGTAATAGTTTCATGTAGACTCTACAGGACATACTACGAATATGTGCCCCCGGCAATGGACACAGCTCACTCCACTGCCCCCTAGGCTGGACAAAGATATGCGCTCCGGGACCTATTTTTATACAGTTGCCGGACAGATTACTCATCCCTCCTGACGTACTGAGGTACAGCCCCTTGACTCATTAGGGTGCTGTCTCCCCCTTTGATCATGCTGGTTCAAACAAACAGCTCTGTCCATCATGCTGTCCTTTTGACCCTGTCTTTGGGATGCACCTGCCTGTTCCCTGTTATCTCTGGGAAGTGTCCTTGTATCAGGATGTCCAGGTGCCATCTTGGCACACGTTCGTTCCTCTTATTACTACTTATATCATTAGCGCGTGCTTTCTAGGAGCCCTTTTCTTGCCATGTTCTGCAGTTAGGGCCTGCCTCTGGCTCACAGCCCAGCTTTGCTTAGCAATGCCTGGAAGTACTTTGGTTCAGGCTTTAGGCCTCAGACCAGGCCTCTGATACAAGGGTTTATATTTCAGGGCCTCTTACTACAGATGTTACGTTGGCTCCGGAGCTGAGCTTTGTAGCTGTTCTGCTTGGTCTCATTTATTTTTTTTTTAATGCAGGTGTTCGTTTGTGAAGGCTGGTGTCGCCTTTAAATGACTGACGCTGGAGTTTTGTAGCTTTTAGGCTGGAATTTAATGCACGGGCTCGAATTTAGAACGACCCTAACACGCCAACCAGAGAGAGTACATACCCAGACAAGGCATACCCAGAAGTTCGATAGGGACAGATTGCATGCTTGCTCAGTCGTATATGCAGGCCTGCAGTGCCTGCTGGATTCCTTCCAGAAGCTCATAGATCTCCACTGTGGTTAACATTTGACTTTTCCAAAGGCACCGTTCTCACTACAGGCCGCTCTGCTCTGCCCAGCGTCACTTTAAAAAGTTGCACCTTGTGGTTTTGTCACAGAAACGGCAAGACCTGTAAACTCCGCCCTTCTGCCTGTCTTGGTATTTTTCTGCCAAGTGGGGAATGGAGGGGGCAGTTGGTCCCAGAGGTAGCCAGGTTGCTTGGGGCTGGTGTGGTAAAAGTTGAGACCAAAATGCATAATGCAATTTGAAAATGTGTCATATCCTTTTATCCAGAAATATTCCACCACCGGAATCATCGCTTTGAACTTAGCCCTCCATATCTGCCACGAGGTTAACATCATAGGATTTGGGTACCCTGACAAGCATGACAATACCACGCCAGTACACTACTACGACACGGAGCATCTGAGCCAGGGCGTGGTAAGATTATCCTCGTTCTGTTAACCTGTTCCTTGTGATGCCACCCGCTGGGAGAGGCTGGGACTGGAGTAGCTGGCAGCCCCCCGCGCTTGGTGCTTCTTCATCATTCCCCACTGCGACTCCTCTTGGGAGAGGCTGGGACTGGAGTAGCTGGCAGCCCCCCGCGCTTGGTGCTTCTTCATCATTCCCCACTGCGACTCCTCTTGGGAGAGGCTGGGACTGGAGTAGCTGGCAGCCCCCCGCGCTTGGTGCTTCTTCATCATTCCCCACAGCGACTCCTCTTGGGAGAGGCTGGGACTGGAGTAGCTGCTGGGAGCTTTTTGAGAGGACTTCAGGTACAGACTCTGTCCACTGCAGTACAGCATTTGGAATGGCAATATGGGCCCAATCCAGTGTCCATTGAAATCAACGGGGGTCTTGCTATTGATTCTGAGAGCTGGTCTTCCCTCCTGTTGCCTTCACTGTCTTGTTTGTCAGTTCCTCCCTGGTGCCCATCGTCATGCTCAGGCACCGGGGCCTGCAAAGCCACCTTCCTGATCTCATGCAAATCCCCGCTTAAGTCTCACTTTTTCCATGCCACCTGCAAGAAATTAGCCAGCTGAGCCATTCATTTGTTTAAAATACAGAAACCCAATCACCCTTATCCCGCCATGCTGCATAATTGCATTACTGTAGTGCTGTTAACCCTTGCCATTCCTGACCCTTTTCCTTTCCTCCTGTCTTTTTACCCCCTTTAATCAAAGTTATATCATTAATAGCAGTGGCACCTGGAGCCTGTAACTGAGAAGGGGCCAGTCTTGTGTGGGCACTGTACACACACTACAAGAGACAGTCCCTGCCCAAAGAGCTTACAGACAGGATGGAAAGACTAAGGATGAGAGTGGAAATAGAGAGACAAAGTGACTTGCCCAAGGCTATGCAGTGAGTCACTGGCAGTGCTGGGAATAGAACCCAGGTCACCTGGTCCCCAGTTTAATGCTTGAAGCATGGCACCATACTGCTGTTAGCTTGTAAATTTCATGGGGTAGGGATCTTTGGTCAGATCCCCTGCTGGTCTCAATTGGAGTCGCTCCATTGACACTGATTTACACCAGCTGTGGGTCCGGCCTGCTTTCTGTCTGTGCTGGGCAACATTCAGCACACACTTCTGGGTGCTGTAAGAAATGATCCATAACAACAGCACTTCTCTCTGCAGTTTGTGATGCACAACATCAGCGCGGAGCAGGCGTGGCTGCTGAAAATGATGGAGCGGGGGATGATTTCCGACTTGTTGCGCCCTTCCTCCTGGTCCTGGGGCCCCTGAGTGGGGGTGACGCTGCGTGATGTTCCAGGAGCCGTTGCTCCATGCACCAGTGTTGGGCCACGGTTGGCTTTTACTCTTGTTGTTGTTCTGATCTGTATCGGACAGGGCAGGCGTTATCCTGTTCTGTACCTGGTGGGCAGTAAGCCATGGTCCTCCGGCGTTTGACTGCATGGCCTTTGCTCTGATGGCCTGCGACCTTTGCCTCTAATCACTGATCCATGGCTTCCTTGGTGGAGGAGGAAGAGTGCCATATGGTGCTTCCCACACCTTTTGGAAACAGCCCTCCCTGCTTTGCCTGCTAGTCACTTGTATTAACCCTTGACTTGAGAGGTTAAGGCCCCGCATTAGGGCATTGAGGGGTGGTCTTAAGCCAGGTCCCTTACAGTTCTCAGCCCCTTTCTCCGGAGCCTCAAGTGAAAGGAGCTGGTCCCGTTGGCTTGGAGAAGGACTCTGCCGAACCCTCAGAGGATCCGGTATCTCAGGTGATCTTTGAAACGCTGGGGAAAGTTATTGGCAGTGGGACCGTGCTGATGAGTGTTTCTGTTTGGAAATAAAGACAGAACTGGTTCTAAGTGGGCCTGGGAGTGTCTCTGATTGGCACCAGGGTTATAGGGAGGGGTTGTCTGGAGGGGACTAATGTGGATGACGGTACGCAGTGTCACTACAAACTCTTTGCTGCTCCTGGATCTACAGTTACTGCCCCCCTTCTCTGCACACTCTTGATGGCTTTGCTTGCCCCTCCCAACCTGCCATGACTGCATAGCCACCCCCTGCCCCATTGCTCCCCTGCCGGAGCTGGGAAGTTGCTGGCCCGTTATGCCAGAATTCCTCCTTCCGTCAAATCTCACCTGTAAAACTCCTGTGCACGACTGGCTCAGACACCAAAATCCCCCCACTTACTGCTTCCTTCCACCCTCTCCTCCAGGCCTCCTTCCCCACTGCACACTTTCCCCTGCCTCCTTCCAGTGCTCCCTCACTGCCACGTTCACCTTTCCGCAGCCCCACTCATTGCTGGGCTCATCTTTCCCCATGCCCAGTACAGCTTCCACACCCTGCTCGCTCACCTTTCTCCAGCCCTCACTAGAAAGCCTTGCCTAGGTGGGGAAGGTTTCTTGGTGTAACCTGTCCTATGGGGTGAGTTTAAACTGATACAGTGATCCCAGTATGTCCCGGGGTGGACACTTTGATTTGGGTACAGCTATGTAGCCGGTAGACAAGGCCTTAGCCTCCTCCGTCCCCTCCCTGCAGCTAGTGTGCAGCGCTGTCTGTGCGGCTGTCTACGCTCCATTTCTCCTTGGTGACTTCCCTGGCTTTGACTCTGCTCCATCTCTGCCCCAGCGTGTCTCTGCATCTCACTTTGTACAGCGTTAACTTTCTTCCTTTCGGTCCTACTTCTCCCCTGCAAGCCAAGCCGCTGTGTACAGACGTGTACCCTGTATCCATCGAACTGAAACGTGTCACCGCGGTGAGTCTGTACGATTCAGAACGGAACCAAAATGGGGGAAGGTGCCCTGTGTCGGGGGTGAGGGGGAAGAGCCTGAGAGGTTGGCTGCTAAGCTGAGTTTGGGGATGAAGTCGCTGGTAGGCAGAAGGAGAGGGCGAAGAATGGCTAAGCCGGGGATTCGGACTCCCACAATAACACGGATGCACGCCGGCAGAGCTGAGTCAAGCTGCCAGCCTTGGAGGAGGGGAGGTGGGGATCTGTTAGCAAATGACGGGATGTGTTTTATTTTTATTGGTTTAAGCATTGGCTCCAGGTTTGGCTCGCTGCGAGGGCCCCACAGAAACAAAAGCTAGGGTGCAGAGCGCCTTTATTCTAGAGGAGATCTCAGTGCGTCCTCTTCCCTGGGCAACAACTCCTCCCACCGTGCTCCTGTGCTCCCCCCAATGAAGCAGCGCGCCCGCAGTGGCTCTGTCTACCATGACTTACAACTCCCTGCTTGTACCTGGCTTATTGCACAATGGAAACTGGGTAAACGACAGAAGGGCTTTATTGAATAGGCAGCACTAGGGAGGTAACCTCCCTATGAAACATAGCCAGGGATGATCCAGGCTTTCCTGCCATAGCTGGGCACAGTCAGGGAGAGGGTAGAATCCAGGAAACCTTGTGATTGTCATTGTTGGAGGCCAAGAATAGGGCAAATGCATCCGACGTGGGAAGATTCATCGAATCATAGAGTATCAGGGTTGGAAGGGACCTCAGGAGGTCATCTAGTCCAACCCCCTGCTCAAAGCAGGACCAATCCCCAACTAAATCATTCTCCTTTAACTTAGTGCTACTGCGTTCATTTCAGAAGGTCACCGGTCAAATTCCTTGTAAGGATTCCTCGCCAGAGGCCAGATTCAAAGCCTGCTGAAGTCAATGAGAATATTTCCGCTGACTTCCGTGGGCTCGGGATCAGACCTTAGGGAAGAAATTCTCCCCTGCAACGTGGTCACCAGTGGCAGAGGCATAGAGAAGGCACGAGCAACCTCCCCTCTGTCCCTGCGCTAGCCCGAGTGCCGGTGTGGGGCTGAATCTGGCCCATGAGCTCTGGAGGAGGTGGCCTCTGTGTAGCTGAGCCTGTTCATTCCTCCCCCCTACACCTTCCCCGCAAAAGATTGCCAAGCAGGGCACAGCTGTGGCCCTGCCAAAGACCAAGAAGACTGGAGCCGAGCTCGCCTTTGCCTGCCGGACGCCCACAGTGGTTTTCTCCCCCGTTGCTTTCCTGCCCACAGTGATTTCCCTGGAGAAAGGAGTGTCGTACTTAGCACCGTGTACAGAGGTATTTATAATTCACTCTGCCTGGGCAGACTTCTTGTCTCCATCTCCGCATCCTCTGTCGAACCACCCACCTCTGCAGCTGAGCACTGCAGGAACAGACACAGCACGGTCCGCTGCTCTGGGGCCTTGCCGGGACACCCAGCCCCCCCAGCACTACCATGATAGACGAGACCCATACAGGGGAGACCCGCCTTCCTCCCGAGGCCACTGTGACCCAGGTGGTGTCTTCCCTCCCACTCCGCCCTCGCCATGGAGAAGAACTTCAGAGAGGGGTCAGCCAGACATTCCTGCCAGTCGGAGCAGCTGCAGAAGCAGCCAAGGCAGAGACCTGTGGCCATTCAGACCATGTTCTCGGGTTTGAACTGGACTTGCTCTGGCCCGTGCTGACTGGCTCTTTGCTCCAATCCTCTCCCTCCCGCACCGTCTGTTCCCCTCAGCTTCATTCCACACCTGCCCTCTTTCTCCCTTCTCCTCTCGTTTCCCTTCCCTGCCACGTCCCTTCGCTCTTCTGATCCCCTCCCAATTAAAACCACCCACGCACCAAAGCCACGTCCTTGTTCCCTCTGCTTGTGCTTTCACCCCCTTCCTCCACCCCGTGTGTGTCCTGGCTGTTTCGATTGTGAACTCTTTAGGGCTGGCCCGGTCTGCTACTCAGCAGAGCGCCTAACGCAACAGGGTCCCATGCTCGGTTGGGCCTTAGGCACTCCTGTCATAAACATGATTAATAATAATAAGGACCAGTATGTGAGCCATCCCCTGGCATTCTGGGGTAATGCAATTGAAGAGCAGTGTGATGGTTCAGTCTGAAGGAGCACCCTGAAACAAACGACTAAATCTCAAAGGGACATGTTGGTGCACCACTTCAGTCACAAGGAGCGCTGCCTCATTTGGTCTCCAGGTGGCAGGATCGTTCATTCTCTTCTCACACCCTAAGGACAGGTGAGGTGATAAATGTTCTCAAGGAGGAAAAGGCCTTACCAGTGCAGCCACTGATAGACAATGCAGGATCTGGAAGAGTGTGGGCTAGTGGTTAGCGCATGCAATTCTCAGCGAGGGCTCCTGGGTTCTATTCCTAGCTCTGCCACCGATGTTCTGAGTGATGGTGAATAAGTCATATAATCTCTGAGCCTTGATCTCAACTACAAAGTTTTGCCAGCAAAGCTGTGTCAGCCAAGAGTCTGGGAAAAAATCACATACACCCAACTGTGATAGCTATACCGGCAAACGTCCTGGTGACAACGTAATGAGACATCCTGCCGGCATAATTTATGTCGTTCGGGGAAGTAGTTTAACTATGCTGGCAAAAGAATTCCTTTTGCTGGGATAAGCTGCGTCTTGTCTTGGGGTCTCTGACAGTCTAGCTAAGCCAGTACAGCAGTTGTACAGCATTTGTAGTGTAGACAAGCCCTCTGCAAAAGTGGGGATAATAACACTTCTCTGTTTCACAGGGGCCTTGTGCCCATTTGGGCCCATCTACATGGGGGCCTCCAGGAAATTAACCTAAACTGTGAATTTGAAGTGGATTAGTTAAACCGCATTAAACCCCTGTGTGAACAACCTCATTCAGAATTAATGTGGCCTTAATTTGGTTTAGTTTAATTTTTTTAATGGGGTTGAATGCGGTTTAACTAATTCACTTCAAATTCACACCTTTAGTTAATTTGGATTAATGTTTCTGGGTGTCCCGGGGTAGAAAAACCTTTAGTTAGTATTTGCAAAGTGCTTTGAAATCTGTTGGTGAAGTCCTCGGACAGGGTATATTTATATCAGGATAGGAAGAAATGGTCTGAATGCAGCACTGCCAGGCTTGATTTTCGACTCTTCCCAAGAACCAGCATCCGAGAAGGCACAGTGTCTTAATGCTGGCATGGCCAGAGCCGCTCTATCCTGGTACAAATCACGTCTGTAGGGCTGTCCAGGATTGGGGGAATGGAAGAAGGAGGAAGACATCTAACAGCCTGGGGCGGGCAGCATGAGATGAAGAGCTCTCAACTTGGCCAACAGCTGTAGATACATCTGAACAAACAGCAGTGTTTAACAAAGTATGGGCCCAATGCTTTGTGCCCTAAGTGCCATCCCAGCCAGGTGAAAGCTCCTTTGTGCAAATCCACACCAGCAGTCTCCTTCCGACTGGGTCACTTCCCAGCCCCACCCAGCGTGTTTTGCTCCCTGCACATGCCTGGTACCATCCTGCTCGTTTCCGGCAGACCTCTGCTCTGCTTGAGATGGGAGCATTGTGTAATGCCGGTATAACCTCCCCCGCTCCTCTAGTCTGTATGGTACGACGGGCAGGCAGAGGTTGTGGGGGTAAACCCAGTGCCAACACTGGATGCACCTAGTGCATTCAGATGTATTAGTGTGTGGGATGGATGTCTTTTCTCTCCCAGGAAAGATGAGTTCCAAAGGGGTGGGTTTCCTTTTTATTCCATCTTAAGCTGAGGCATTAAATGATTGCTCTGATGGGACCCAGGCACCTCTGGGCTTCTTGCCCAGGAGGTCATGCTTTCCTGTAACTTCCTCTTCTTTACAAGCAACTGAACGGAAGAGTGTTGTTCTCAGAGCACGCCTCAGAGCTGCCTTGTTTTCAGTTTCACTTCCCTCTCCTCCCTCTGCCGTTGGGAGGAGCACTGATGGTGGGGTGAGAGTCTTGCTAGAGTCTTTTATTTTCACTTATGGTTCTCTCCACCGGATGGTCACCTCCTGAAGATGTTCGGGAGAGCAGCTCTCTCCTTTCCAACCTGCTTTGTGCTGTCTTTGGCCACACTTTTCCTGTCGCAGTTAATGGCCAGCAGCCTCAACCCCTGTGTGGAGGTACGTGATCTCTAAATAGCCAAAATCCTTTTGTTTCTCAAGAGCAGCTTTCCCCAGCCTGTGTTATTGGTGTCTCTGATGTGCTGAGTGTTCATCTTCCTGTGGGGTGCGTTGTCTTTTCCAGCAGTATTACGCAGCTTTGCAGAAAGCATTCGCCACCATGGAAATCCTGGACTAAACCAACTCTCAGCACCAGAAAAAGTAGCTTTGACCTATTTGAGCTTTGTTTCCATAGGCTTGGTATTGCTGAGGTGCAGTTATTAACCAATGGATCCCATTCTCCTACAGCAATAGACTCAGGCCATGCCTACGCTACAAAATTAAGTCGACCTAACTTTCGTCAGCATACAGCTGCGGCAGTAATTACATTGCTTGTGTGTGTTTGTTCTTTGTTCCCTGTGTCGGCGGTGCGAGCCTTCACCAGGAGCACTGGTATCGATTGGAGCGTCAGCGTGGGGCATTGTGGGATGAGTGCTGAAAGCCAGTAACCGTCGACATAAGCACTGCGGTGTCGACACTGACGCTGTGTCGACCTAACTGCATCAACCTTGATTCTACGCTGCTCATGGAGGTGGAGTTATTAAGTCGGCGTAGCAGTGCAGGTGTGTCGGCGGGAGTGAAATTTAAGTGTGAACACTTCCATAGTTAGGTTGACGGAAGCTGTCTTGGGTCGACCTAACTCTGTAGTGTAGACCAGACCTCAGACCTTGTAGTATTACTACTGTAAGCTCTGATATTTGAGGTTATTACTGTAATACGTTGCAGAGTTGGTTTTGCAGCCACTGGTCAGCAACTTGTTGCTGAGTTGGTTGTTTCCAGGCGTTACTTTTATAAATAAATGAGTGCTATAAGAAATAAAGTTAAATGTTAACTTGAAGAATTAAGTTTAATGCTGATTTTGGATTATTACTGGCTGAGAGTATATCTGTTCCCTGGTGTGTTACCAGCGTCACAAAGAATCTGGTCTTTAAAAGCTCTGGTCCAGATTCACCACTGATATAAGTAGGCACATCCCAGTGGGCTTGCGCCTCATTACACTTGTAATTATATTGGTTATTGGTTTAGGAAGCAGAGATGCTATTACTAGAATAGGTGCAGATGCTTGGACTTCCTGTTGCTCAGTGCGGCCCAGAGGATCTGTCTGTTACAGAGATATTTAGTCTGCACTCGATAGTTTTCTAATGGTTTAACTTTCCGGCACTTTGTGGAATCTAGATGTTGATCTGTGGATTGGCTCTGTGAATATTTGCAGGAGATCACCAACGTAACTTACAGATGCATGGAGTTGAACCTCTCTGGAGTTCCCGCTGAAATCCCACCTTCCACCCAGAACTTGGATCTGAGTTTCAACCCACTGGAGTCACTGACCTCAAATTATTTCTCAGCAGTCCCTGCACTGAGGTTTCTGGACCTCACTAGGTATGGAACCTTTCACACTGGTGTTGTCCTACTGGATGCAGACAGGGCTTTTGCGTCACACTGATTAATCCTGTTTCAGACTCGCCAGTCCACTGACACGGGGACAGGCACTGTTATTTTTGCCCTCTTTGCTCTTGTGTCTGTGTGTCTCAACGGGTGATTCTGTCTAAAAAAGGGTTCTAATCCTGCACCATAATTTAAGATCGTGCCCAGTGCTGTCACAGGGGTACTGTTCTAAGGTGCAGTTCCTGCACTTCATGTCACTCGTGTTCATTCCTTGGGGCATTTGGTTTTACTACTTCTGTTAGACTGTCAGAGACAACTCCACGAAGGGATGATGGGCTGAAGTCCCTTCCTTCTTGTGCATCCGCAGCAGAGTTGTTTCCTGAGTCCCAATCAGCGACCCCTTGTTTTGACAGCACATGGGCAGTGAAGCGGTTGCACGGGTGTCACTGAGGACATAACCTGGAAACGATTGGAGGGGAGGGGGTCACAGAAGTAAGTGAAGCCCTTATTTGTCTTTCACAACCTGCATTATGGGTGAAAATGCACAAGATAGATAGTACCCCGTGCAAGTGTCACGTGGCAGTGAAGAAATGGGCATCTTTTTAGTGGCAAATAGGGCACGTTTGACCTGGAGATCACCTAGAGACAGTAAATGTGGAGACCCAGTGACACCACTCCTACAGAGCTGACCTGCACTTTAAAGATTCAATGGGAATGGTGAATTATATTAATAATAATGATTACTATTGTTTACATAGAGGCATTGGTACCCGTGGCACTTTACAGACATGTCAGAAGAAAAGCTCCCTACCCCACAGACCTGGCATGGTAATTAAGACCAGGTTCTTACTGGCACATCTCCTCTGATGATGGAATTCTCTCCAGCTCCGATGGCCCATTTCAGACTCTACACCCACTAGAGCCTCACATGAGATCTGAGCTGTAGTTTTAAGTGGTGCCTTTGGCCTTGCATCAGGGATATCTGCTTTGGGATGAATTCCGTTCTCAGCATAAGAGAAATCCCACACCGGGTCTGAGCAATTGCTGAATGCTGCTGGGCTTGTCAAGGATATTCCCTTCTAAGTTCAGATAGCTGTTTACTGTGCCTGTCCATGGGTGCTGGAACTAGGGGTGCTGCACCCCCTGGCTTGAAGTGGTTTCCATTATATACAGGGTTTACAGTTTGGTTCATAAGCTTTCGTGAGCTCATGAAAGCTTATGCTCAAATAAATTGGTTAGCCTCTAAGGTGCCACAAGTACTCCTTTTCTTTTTGCGAATACAGACTAACACGGCTGTTACTCTGAAACCAGTTTGGTTCAATGGCTCTCAGCACCCTCACTACAAAAATTGTTCCAGCACCTCTCTGTCTGTCTCCCTCCAGCCCAATGAGCTGTTTCAGGGCTGATCTACGCTGATGACTAGCATGGGCATTGCTAGTTCTCTCAGGGGAGTGGAAAATCCACTCTTCTGCGAAACATAAATGCCAACTGACCCCTGGGGTAGACAGCGCTAGGTTAACAGAAAAGTTCTTCCATCAGCCTAGGCCTTGTCTACTCTTGAACTCTCCAGCAGCCCAGACGTGTCAATGCAGCGTTTCAAGTGTAGACGCTATCTGTGCCAATGGGAGGGGTTCTCCTGTCAGCGTAATTAATCCACTTCCCCAAGAGGCAGTAGCTGTGTCCACGGAAGAATTCTTCCATCGACCTACCGCTGTCTGAGGTCAGCTGAACTACGGCGCTCAGGGGGTGGACTTTTCACACCCCTGAGTGCTGTAGCTGGGTCAGTCTAGTCTATAATGTAGACCAGTCCATAGCTACTGCCACCCGGTAAGGCGCATTAACCACAGCGAGAGGAGAACCCCTCCCGTCGCGACAGTGAGTGTCTACTCTGAAGCGCAGTAGCATTTTAAGTGTAGACTGAGCCACAGCATTAAGGTTTGGAGGTTCAGGGTGGAACCCTGTATCCCTACACGCTAATCCCTCACTAACTCTCCTTGCTTAGAGGAGCAGTCGGCCTTTCCTTCCCCTCCGGATGCTAGGAGCTGAAGCTGTGTTCTATGTTGTTCTAGGGACGGTTTCCTTTAGACTAGCAATCAGAGCTCAGACTTCATCTAGGACTAAAATAGGTGTACCTGACTCCTTATAAGCCTCCGCTGCTGGAACTAAAGTTCCGATTGAGCAAAGTATTTGAGCACATGCTTAAGTACACCCCCTAGCCAGCAAAGCACGTAAGCCTGTGCTTATCTTTGCTGAATAGGGACGGACTGCTCAATCCAGACCTAAATCCTTTAGGCCAAGTGGTAGAGGTTCATGTGTGTGGTGCTGAAGCTCCTGGGCTTAAATGTGGCTGTTGAACCAAGTGGGATTGGTTAGAGTGTATGGGTCATATAGGAGATTTGGTGATGGAGGCAGTGTTCCCTAGTGGATGGAGCATTAGACTAGGACTCAGGAGACCTGGGTTCTGTTCCCAGCTTTGCCACTGGCCTTCTGGGAGACCAAAGGCAAGACACGTCACCGCTTTGTGCTTCCGTTTCCCCATCTGTAAAATGGGGATAATGATACTGTCCTCCTTTGCAAAGTGCTTTGAGATCTATGGATGAAAAGCACTATAGGAGAGCAAGATAGTATTATTATTATAAAATGGGTATTCAACATGGGGTTTCAACCCCACTAGACCTTAGACATTCAGGATGAGGTTCCCTAGGGGAGGTTAGCTTTTAACCCATACTAGGAGTATGTGGGTTATTTTCTACATTTCATTCCTGAATCACGTAAGAGGTTTACGACTCTGCTATTGTTTCGGGCTGTGGCATTTTTAGTATGTTAGTTCAAGCGATAGAGGCTCATGCTTTTAGCACTGAAGGTTCTGGGTTCAAATCCTGAAGACTGCCCCTAGCAGATTCAGTCACATACAACATTCCGCACCCTGATATAGATTTAGGGTCTTCCCATGGATTGTTGGTAACTCCGCGGAACTCTTCTGAGTTTAAGGTTTCCTTTCGTTCCAGAAATGAAGGCTGAGATTGTCAAAGCTCCCTGAGGAAATTGTGTCCAGTTCCCATGAACATTAACTGGAATGAGGTACCCAGATCTCCTAGGTGCCTTGTAAATGCTCAGCCTCTGTTTTAAGGCCTTTTGGTGGTGAAGAAACCCTGGAATGTCAATGGGTGCTTTTGATTAGGACTGTCAGGTGGTAAAGGAAGCCTGCACCCTGCCTCACTGTAGACGGCTCTGTAAATCCCCTGCTTTCAAATTTAATTCCAGATTTAGGCAGGGCAGAAGAGATGTGAGAGATGTGTTCTATGTGTCAGCATTCATTTCCTTTCCGCTAAGCTGATTTCTTTTTGCCTGGTTGGGCAGGTCTGCATCTTTGGGCGATAATACTGTGCTCACACATAGATCTGGTGTGATAATATTGCCCCAGGTTTGATAATGGTGTGTCTGCAAAGCTGCCTAGCTTGGTAATGCTCCATACCCATGTGCACCTGGCATAATGACACTGTGTCTGCACCCAGTGCAGTAACGCGGTACCCATATGCATGTGCGTGTGTGTGACAGAAGTGATAATGCTTCATGTATATTGTTCTCTTTTCTTGCGTAACAGGTGTCGCATCCAGACAATTGAAGACTATGCTTTTGAGGATCTTCATAACTTGCTCACCTTGATTCTGACTGCAAATCCCCTCTGGCATCTGGGTCCAAAAGCCTTCTATAGTTTGACATCCCTGCAAAAGCTGGTAGCTGTGGAAGACAACATATCCTCGCTAGCTGACCTGCCCATTGGACACTTACATACTCTGCAGGAACTGAATGTGGCCAAGAACAATGTCGACTCTTTGAAGCTCCCCAAATATTTCTCCAACTTGACTTTTCTCCGATTCCTGAGCCTTCAATCGAATAAGGTCTCATCTATCTCCACAGGAGACCTGGATGTTTTGCAAGGAGAGAAGGGGCTCAACCTAACATTAGTGCTTTCTATCAATGATATAAAATACATTCAGCTGGGCTCCTTTGAGGGGATTCATCTTCATGAGCTGTCTCTGAGGGCTTGTTTTGAGAACACCAGTGTTATGAAGGTTGGCATCCAAGGCCTTGCTGGCTTACAGGTCAACAGACTAGTTCTTGGAGAGTTCAGGAACATTCGGAGAGTGGGGGACTTTAGTAATGGGCTCCTGGATGGACTGTGTCAGGTGCAGCTTCAGGAGTTTGTGTTCATTTGCTTCGAGAGGTTTTATAATTGCACAGACACTCTCTTTGACTGCCTGGTCAACACCTCCATTATTCGGATGGTGGATATCTACCTCAACCAGGTGTCAGCGGTCCCTACTGCCTCCAGACTACACCAGCTGGAATGCAAGACCTGCAAGTTTAGTGAGGTGCCTGCCCTGAAGCTGTCCTCCTTCAAAGAGCTGAGAGTGCTTCGGATCACCAAAAGCAAATACCTCACTGGCTTCCTGCAGACATTTGTGGATCTGCCTAACCTGGAGGTCCTGGATCTGAGTGAGAACCGGCTCAGCTTCATTCAATGCTGTGCCTTTTACCTGTCTGGGACCCCAAAGTTGAAGCACTTGAACCTGAGCTTCAACTCCAAAATCAGCGTGTCCGGAAGCTGGAATGTCAATGAGCTGGTGTCTCTGGACTTTCAGCACTCGAAGCTGAATGGTCCTGGCTCCTTTCCTGTCTTCCTCTCCCTTGGGAAACTCATCTACCTTGATATTTCCTACACCAACACTCATGTTGAGTCCCAGTGTGCGTTCTGTGGCTTAGAGTCCCTGCAAGTGCTCAAGATGGCCGGCAACTCCTTTAAGGGCAACAACCTGGGCGACAGCTTCATGAAACTGACCCAGCTGCTCACCCTGGATGTTTCCAGCTGTAATTTGATACAGGTGTCTCTGAGCGCATTTTCTACCCTTGGTAAATTGCAAAAGCTAAACATCAGCCACAACAAGCTGCTGACCTTTGACCACCTGGCCTACAAGCCTCTCCAGGCCCTCACTGTCCTGGACTTTAGCAGCAACCAGCTGACTGTCTTGACAGAAAAGGCTCTGGAGAGCCTGCCGAGCAGCTTGGTCCACCTGGACCTCTCTTGCAACCTGTTTGACTGCTCCTGCAGCCACCTGAGTTTCGTGAAGTGGGCCAAGGAGCACGGGGAGCTGCTGTGGAGCACCGAGCTGATGGTCTGCAACAGCCCCGAGCACCTGAAGAATGTGAGTGTGCTGAACTTTGACCTCTCCTCCTGCCAACTCAGTCCCGTTCTGATGGCCATCTATGTGGGCCCGGCCCTCGCTGGAGCTCTGTTCTTGTTCCTCCTTTACAAATACTACTTCAACCTGTACTACGGGCTGGTACTGCTCAGCGGATGCCGGCGGTATGCGGACAGGGATGACACCTACGACGCCTTTGTCATCCACTCCAGCAAGGACATTGAGTGGGTGAGACAGGAGCTGGTCGAGACCTTGGAGGGGGGAGTGCCCCCCTTCCACCTCTGCCTCCACTACCGGGACTTCACGCCGGGGGTGCCCGTTGCCTCCAGCATCATCCACGAAGGGTTCCTGAGCAGCAGGAAAGTCATCGCGGTCATCTCCGACCACTTCATGGAGAGCAAGTGGTGCAGCTTTGAGCTTGAGATCGCCCAGTCCTGGCAGTTCGTGGAGGGCAGAGCTGGCATCATCCTGATTGTCCTGGAGGAAGTGAACAAGGCGCTGCTGAGGCGCAAGCTGGGGCTGTCCCGCTACCTGCAGAGGAACACCTACCTGGAGTGGAAGGACAGGGAAATAAGCAGGCACCTCTTCTGGAGGCAGCTGAGGACGGCCTTGCTAGCTGGCAAAACAGAACCAGGAAGCGGGGGAAACTAATGGGAACAAACTGTGATGGTGCTTCCCCGTTCCTTGCTCTCTCTGCCTGGCCCTGGCTGAAAGCCGGGGTTCATGAGCTGGGTCTCCAGGAGTTGTTTCCTTTGGAGCTGGAGGAATTTAATTCTTCTGAAGTGCAAGAGTGGGGACCCAGTGAAACTGTAGGCCAGGGTGGGCAAACTTTTTG
This sequence comes from Chelonia mydas, assembly GCF_015237465.2. Lineage (NCBI taxonomy): Eukaryota > Metazoa > Chordata > Testudines > Cheloniidae > Chelonia > Chelonia mydas. The sequence goes on from NC_057857.1 coordinate 9,943,715, forward strand.
GCCCAAGGACCACATCTGGGTATGGAAATTGTATGGTGGGCCATGAACGCTCACGAAATTTGGGGTTGGAGTGTGGCTGGGGATGAGGGCTCCGGCTGGGGGTGTGGGTTCTGGGGTGGGGCCAGAAATGAGGAGTTCAGGGTGCGGGAGGGGGCTCCGGGCTGGGGCAGGGGTGCGGGTGAGTGGGTGAGCTCTGGGGTGCAGGAGGGTGAGACCGAGGGTTTGGAGGGTGGGAGGGGGATCAGGGCTGACGAAGGGGTTGGGGCATGGGAGGGGATCAGGGGTGCAGTCTCTGGGTGGCGCTTACCTCAAGCAGCTCCTGGAAACAGCGGCATGTCCCCCCTCTGCCCCATCCACAGGCGCCACCCCTGCAACACCCATTGGCCCCATTTGCTGGCCAACGGGAGCGGCACTTGGGGCAGGGGCAGCGTGCGGAGTTCCCTGGCTGCCCCTTATGCATAGGAGCCAGAGGGGGGATGTGCTGCTTCTTCCAGGAGCCGCGCTGAGCAGGTCAAGCTCCCGATCCCACTCCCCGGCAGGAGCTCAAAGGCCAGATTAAAACATCTTAAAGGCCAGATGCGGCCCCTGGGCCGTAGTTTGCCCACTCCTGCTCTAGGCCCTTTGTTCAGCAGCCTCCTCTAAGGGAGAGCTTGCGAACTAAGGTGTCAGGTGCAGCTGGGATGCTTCCACATGGACAGGCTGGCCTGACGGCCATCGGTGGCCACAGCCATTCCAAGCTGGTCTGGCCTTGGGATGAGAGGCAACAGCCCGGCGGTAGTGCTTTCATAAGGGGACGCTTTTGCCTGGGATTCAGTCCACTCACAGTGTTATGGGCAGGGGCAAGTAAGCTCTTTTGAAGAATTGGCCCTGACCCTCCAAGAGCGGCCGCTGCAGAGCATTGGTGGTAGCTCTCCGGTCCACAGCCACCTGGCCCCAGCAGAAGGTAGGGCCGCAGGGGGCCTGCCCTTACTTCCACCGCTGGCATAACGGGCCCTACCCCAGTGGAAGATCAGAAATAACAGCGCTCTGCTCTGCCTGGCCTTGATACACCCTCTCCTCCCCATTCTGCTGGGGCAGGGGAGGTGTGACTGGGACAGGAAGTGAGGTCTCTGCCATCGATGTCACGGCTCAGCCCACGTCTGAATTTGGGAGCCGGTGGGATGAAGTGGCCTGTTGACACAGCGACATATGGAATCACTGTCCAGCGTTCCGCTGTTAGGTTATATGGGGTGGATCCTTGATCGGGAAGTTTTGCCTTTCGTTCAATGGCAGCGGCTTTGGCCTTTAGTATAATGCTGTAGCAGAGCTTAGGCCTGTAAGAAATGAGAGGAAGGGGAGAGGTGCATGGCTGAATGCAATGGAGAACTGTATATGTCCTACTGTTGGGAGAAATAGGGGCCAGCAAAGCCTACAGCCCCCCCGATTGACTAGGAATGATGGTGGCTGTTAGGGGGCTTATTCCTTCACCTACTTCCTTCCCTGGTCCTTCTCGCATGAACAAAGAGCAACAATACCCGAAGTCCAAAGGTGCAAACAATTCGATATTTATTGGGGTGAACTTCCAGCAAGCATGATTCCAGTTTCCTTCCTTAGTATCCTCCTTCCCAGCTCTGACACCACAGAGCCTTACACCTGTGTCCCTGTTCCCATTCCTGCCCTTAGCCAAACATGATTCCAATTTCCCCACTCCCACTCCCCCTTTTAGCAAAACATGATTCCAATTTCCTTACCCCTATTCCCTGTTCCCATTTCCCCTCTTTAGCAAAACATGATTCCAATTTCTCCACCCCCATTCCCTGTTCCCATCTCTCCCTTTAGCAAAACATGGTTCCAATTTCTGCACCCCCATTCCCTGTTCCCATCTCCTCTCTTCTCATTAGTTCCATAGGGCTTGTGGGGACCACCTTAGCTGCCATTCCATTTCCAGGTACCACGGTAGCTATTACACAGGTGCTGGCCTCCTAGTTGAGCATTTTGTATTCCCATACACATCTTCCCCCCCGAGGTCAGCCTTTTGAAGCCATCCCCCACCCACATCATGAGATTTTTCTGTTCATTAAAACACAACAATGCTAGCAACAAGACAGACACCACAAACAAACAACACAAAACATAGATCCATGGTATTCTGAGTTATTCTTCCGCTGGCGCCAGCTTGCTTGTAGAGTGTCTGAAAAACAAAAGAAACAATTTCCACCCCCCTGGTGGGGACAGATTATTGCTTAATAATAATACCACTTTCTTTTACAAATTTCCTTGCTAATTGCAGGAAAAACAGAAGAATTACCTCCAGGCTGTCCTTATTTTGTTCTATAGTCAGGCTGTTCTATAGTCAGGCTAGTGAATTACCCCACTCACTGGTCATTTATGAAATTCATGAGGTGGTGTACCTCAGTTTCCCCTCTTGTACAACAGACCATGTTTGCAATAATTTCTCTGCTGTACCAAGCATTAAGTTTATTCTCAGGTAATAGCTGAGAGACAGCTTCAGATTTTAGCACTGTGCACACACACACACATACACACCCCTTAAGGTTACGCTCTTGGGGCATGAGTTACCCAATGGAATCTTGCTCTTTATACAGCTGGATGGAAGGTTTTGGGTGTGAATCTGAGAGTCAGTCCAGTTTGACTATGGTGTAACCCTGCTGAAATCTGTGACGTTATCCCAGCGTAAACCAGGCAGGGTCCCGTGAGGAATCAGATTTATCATTTAGTCAAAATGATGGCCTGATTCTCATCTCACTCAGGTGCAAATCAGGAATATTTCCACTGAAGCCAGGTGTGAGTGAGATCAGACTCACGCCTTATATTTGCAGAAGCCTGCTCCCAGGGAGGACCCAGTCTCAGTGGGTGGCTTGTGCTGGCATAAGCCCAATTCCCTTTACCTCCCAATGTGCTGTATCACTACTCACCAGTGACACAGTTACCTCTCTAGTGTCTTTGTGTTTCAAGAGAGGAACTGTGTGCAAAATACTCTAATAAAACTGGACTCATGCTGCATTTGCATCGTGCAGTGAGTTTCTCTCCATTTTGCATTTGCTAAGTACTGTTGCAGTCATTTCCAGAGTGCTCTGTCTCTTACTTCAGGCATTACAGACAGTCCGGGAGCGCAGCGGCTTGTCAAACAAACCTGTCTCCTCGCTTTAGGGTGGAGGCAAACCTGTCTCCTCGCTTTAGGGTGGGAAACCAGAGGAGGGGTTCTGCACAGAGGAGAGATTTCAAGGTGCAGTAAACAAGGGCATTTCTCAAGTTTCCTCAGTTCAAGGCTAAAGAAGAGCGCAGAGGACGAAGTAAATATAAGTCTGGTTTTCAGCAGGTACAATTTAAATTAGAAAATGAAAGGGGACAAATCAAATGGCGTGGGAGTTACTGCTCCTGAATTGAATGGCACTGAAGCTGCAGGTCTCTCTCTCTCTCTCTCTGTGTCTCTTCTACAAACAATTCACGGTGTAAATGTATTGCAGGTACAAATCGCAGTGTCCTATGATTCTTGATTATCATTGTAATGACGGGTTTCTGAAAGCCTGCAAGTGGTCCAGGGAATGATAATAAGGGTGCATGACAGACGTGTTGTTTCGACGGTGAGGGTTTGTTGGATATCAAGCCAAGTTTGGCAGAATAGTTACTGGGGCTGTGCTTGTCAGAAGCGCCTAGATCCACACTTTAAAGGCAGGCCCGTTAACTGCCATGCCCCTCCACTCCAGACACGTGGCATCGCCCATACAGACTCAGCTATGGACCTGTGGCCCCAGGCTACCCCAGTTAGATTGTCCTGCTGGCTGTGAGTGCGTGGGAAAGCCATCATTGCTTCTGGAAGGGGTAAGCCAACAGAAAAGGCCAGAGGCCGGAGACAGGCTGTGGCTCTCTGAGCATTCGAGACAGCGTCACACGCAAGTTTGAGGGTTTGTTTGATTGTTTTGTTTTGTTTTTGCAAGTTGGAAAATTGTCTATCCCCTCTCAGTAAGTGTGACTGCTGTCCATGGTATCACACGGCTTCAGCAGTGCTGCGCTTCCAAGAACATGGCAAGTTCATTTCCCTTGCTGAAGAGAGTGGAGGAGACAGTAGACCCCTGCGTATGGTAGCTGCTTCCTCAGTGGCTGGAGTGAATTTCAATTCTGGGGGATCACAGGGTTTTTTTATGGGCAATACCAGTGCTGTTACGTCAGGGAGCCTGTGTGGCTAGCAACATGAGCTTCCCTGGATAGACTCCTGACAGCAAGCAAAGGTTTACCAGCTTATCCATTGCAAATGCACTAAGCAACCTGCAGCATGTGGGCCAGAGAATAGCATACAGAGTAGAGCTGGTCAGGAATCAGGTAGAGCAGGGACTGAACGTGGGTCTCCTACATCCCGGGTGAGTCTCCTAACCACTGGGCTATTGGCTATGCTGGGGAGTCTCTCTTTTTTCTCCCTGTACCCTTTTCCAGGCGAGCAGCCAGAAGGGCCTGGGGTCCTTGCTGAAGCCATGACAAGGACAAGTAAATTTTGCTTTCCTTCTCACAGAGCAGCTCCAGCTTTGCCTACACTCCTGGTGCATCTCATGAGAATGGAGGAGAAGACAGTCCCGCTAGCACTGCAGTGCCCGTCCCAACACCCGGAAAGTATTTTGTGCTTGTGGCATTTGGGCAGGAAAGGCTGACCATCCCTGTTCTAGATGGTGCAAGTAATTGGTGATGAGCTGGTTACAGAGCTGACCATGGACGCTTGAAGGCAACAGGAGCTTTGCCATTTACTTCAGCGGGTGCAGGGTCAGGGGCTGAGTTCCCATAGCGTTCCCCATTGAACCTAGGTTCTTAGGTCTCATCTCCATTGGGGATTTGTATCTGGATCAGTGCAAACACCTACTGTGGACTGGCAAAGCCATTGTTTGCATGGTAGGTGTCTGTCTGTCTGTCTGTGTCTCTCTCTCTCTCACACACACACATGGAAATTTGGGTTGTCTCCCAGAGGATTGTATTGCCCATGTATCCAAAGGAAGTGGCAAAAATAGTTTGGCAGGCCTGACCCCCAAAATGCTAAGGCCAGCTCGGGCTGTGCCAATCAACAATGCACAGTCAACCCATGGAACTCTTTGCCAAGGATGTTGTGAAGGCCAAGACTATAACAGGATTCAAAAAAGAACTAGATAAATTCATGGAGAATAGGTCCATCAATGGCTATTAGCCAAGATGGGCAGGAATGGTGTACCTAGCCTCTGTTTGCCAGAAGCTGGGAATGGGCGACAGGGGATGGATGACTTGATGATTCCCTGTTCTGTTCATTCCCTCTGGGGCACCTGACATTGATCACTGTCAGAAGACAGGATACTGGGCTAGATGGACCTTTGGTCTGTCCCAGTATGGCCATTCTTATGTTCTAATCATCACTGGGAAGGTGATTTCTCTAGTAAGATCTCTGATTTGAGCCAGGCCCTTGCAATCATGAAATATTTGTGATCTCCAGGCTGTAGAGAAGAAGTTACACAATAAGAATCCCATTGCCTTGAGACCAGTCTTGGCTCTGGCTGGCTGCAGGAGTGGCGCAGGGCGAATGGTCCTTCATGCAGATTTATCCTTTGAATCCCCAGTGCCTTAGCAAAGCCCACCTGTCAGGCTGTCCTGCTGTGGCTCCAGAGCATGAGGACGACCCTCTGGGCAGACTGTTCAGAAGCAGGAAACAAACTTCAAATTGGTTGTGAATTCTGTACTTAGATTTTACCACCCAATTATCAAGTGTAAACTCAGGCACTGGAACAGCCTGAACAAAGGCGTCAGAGACAGTCCCTTGGGTATTCCGATCTGTCTCGCCACCTGCGTAAGCTTATCGTTGTGATCGATGGTCCCTTACACCAGGAACTGCAGCAATATTCAGGTTACTCCCCGTCCCAAAGGCCCAGTCACTTACCCAAGGTCAATTGCAGCTTAGATCTCACACCAGAAACAATGCTTGTAGCCTATCCTGTAATAAATGATATACAGATGTATTAATAGGAAAAGGAAATGAGAGTTATTTACAAGGTTCAAGCGGGTAAACATACACACACAAATGAGTTCCAATCTTAAGTTTCAAAAAGTAACAGAAGCTTCTATAATGAGCAAGCTGTATATGTCCCTGAGGCCTAGCCCAATCTAAACACTAGAGATCAGTGTGGGATTTAAGTGGGAGCCGGTGTAACTGTAACGATTCTGCGGCTGCCTGAATGCTGAGAATAGAACCCACCCCCTCCCCTCCTCACCAGGCATAAAATCACCCCTAGGCAGAGGGCAGATATGCTACTGAACCCAATATATAGATGAAGCTGCATCTAAGCCCATATGTTCTTCATTTCTGTTTTGTTACGTGTAATCGGCGTGGGTGAAATGCTGTGTAAAACATTAGCAGGGCTGCTGCCTTCATCTGAACCCTGGGTTTTTGTGTGGGTTCCTGCAGTAGTGCGCACCCTCCAGGCAAGGGCCCCTGTTGAGAGGTCTCCTCCTAGGGTACGGCAACACTGCAATCCGCGGTGCGATTGCCGCATGGATGGACATACCTCCACCAGCATTATTAAAAAGAGCCATGTAGCTGCAGCAGTGCAGGCTAGCAAAGCAAGTATGTACCTAAGGTCTCCATCCAGCTTGCATAGCCCATGCTGAAGCCCGTCCCGCCGTGTCTACACGGGTGTTTTTAGCCATCCTAGCATGGGCAAAGATAGTGTGGCTCCATCTGCCCAAACTGCAGTCACGCCTCAATTTGCAGTGTAGACATAGACTGGGACTGCAGTGGCTTCTCATCAAACCCTACAGTGAATGTGAAGGGAAAGGCTGGGGAAGGAGGGGAGAGCGCCCCTGTGACTCATGCTGAGAGAGGCTGAGTTTGCGGGAGCTAAGAGCTTTTCACGTAGGGCTCCTACCCCATTCCCTACGCTGATTCCTGCAGGTAGTGGCTGGCATTGGAATATCTGTCTCAGCAGGCCATGCCCTCTATAAATTCCAGTCCCAAACAGTATAAAATAATATGGTGGTTTACATGTTTCTCTCCATCAGTATCAGCAGTTACAGCAGAATGGATTAGCCGGGGCTATTTTTCATTACCTGCATTAATCAGCCTGCTCCTATGCACGTGGTGAATGGAAAGAGAGAGACCGAGTCACCCTTTAAATCTATTTAAATGCAAATGAAACTCTTGTCCTGAAGCCCGCTTACGTGCGCAGTCCATGCTGTGTTCATTGCAAAAAATCCTCACACGTGTTCCGAACCGCCCCGACTCCTGTTACGTCTGATCTCGGAGACTGCAATCAGAATGATTTCATCTGTCTCTCTTTCGGATCACTCTCACTCATTAGAGAAGCAGAAGCAGCACCCACAGCTTCACATTTGTGCCTCCATTCTCAGCAGATTCTGCCTTCAGGACCTTGCTGATGTTGCCCTGAACCCAAGCTGGGTGTCCATTCGATCCCTGAGGCTTGGTGGGAGCCGTCCGGTTACGAGACCATTTCTGCCGACAGGGAAGATGCTGGGGATGGCATTGTTCAGGATCTCTGCCAGGCCTCGCTTTGCCAGGCTGGTGGCTGGAATCAAATGACAAGCAATGTCCTCTAGAGAGTCCAGGTGCTGAAGGGCAAAGCCATCCCTCCCCAGCGGGGCCTGTCGCTGTTAAATCCCTCTTGTGCATTGCCCGGGGTGTGCACCCCATGCCACCTGAGGCATGTTCAGGTTTTGGTTTCTCACAGCAGTATCCACAGGCATGTTTAGAAAGACAGAACTCAATGATACGTACAGAACTCAGTCGAAGTACAGTTATTTATTCCCCTTTCCGTAAGGTGCACCTCGTCCAAACTCTAAGTACAGCTGTATAATTATACAAAGATATAAAACCCGCTGGGGATGGACAGCTGCTCCTTCAAGCCAAACCCCACCTCAGCCTAAACAGCTCCAAGAACAGAATATGTCCCTGCATCCTTCTAGCCCTCCGCTGACCTTCTGCTCCCCAAGCCAGTGTTCCCGGTGGTATGATCCAGGCTCCACCATCAAACCAAATTCACAAAGAGTTCGGGGAAAAGAAAGAGACCCTAGGAAAGCTTTCCAGAGGCTGGCAGCGCCAGGCCTAGTCTGCACAGCACATAGGACATAACCACCTTTAGCACTGCCTGGCACCGGTGGCATTACACTGGGCGTGGCCCAGAGGGCAGAAGACCAAACTCCCCCTCTTCTCTTAGCGTTGGTCTCCCCAGGTCAGGGCTTAGGCGCCTTTGCATGGGAGCTCGGGGAAACTTTGCTCCACTGCGGCCGTACTGCACCAGTTGCGGGTAGGCCCCGATTCAGCAAGGCAATCAAGCACGTGCCTAAGTTTAAGCACATGTTTTTCCCCAAGTGACTCCAATGGGACTGCTGACGTGCTTAAACATAGGCAGATGCTTAAGTGCTTTTCTGAATCAAGCCCACACATGGAGGGCATCAGGCCTACTCCATTTACCCTATGTTATCACCATGCAAAAGGGGTGAAATTCAGGATAAGGGCCTAGGTGCCACTTCTGATCTCCAATTAGAGATTACGTGGCACACAGAGCTTGTGCAGGGCCTCTGCCCAAGGGTACACTTCAGCTGGGATGAATTCCTGCTACAGGAGTAGCTACACGCTAGCTTCTGCTCCTATCCCCTTTTTGCTCGATGTGCCAAAGGAGGCAAGTCCTGGGAAGCTCCAGAAACTCCTGAGGTGGGTGTTGAAGGGGCTCTGGAAACCAGGACACAAAGCGGCGTGCTTGTGTCTTTCCATCAGCAACATCTGGGATGTGGACCCAGAAGGAGAATTTTGTTTTCTTTTCTTTTTTCCCCTTCTGCTAATGTTGCTCTGAAGCTATTAATTTCAGACCAGGGGCCAGCACTCCAACTGGTGCAAATGAGAGTAGTCACATTAATTTCCGTGTAACTCTGCTCATTTACACCAATGGAGGGGCTGGCCCCATAACCACATCCACTGGGCCTTCAGATAAGATCCAACTGTTACATGATCGAGTACCAGTCACAAGCTCTCTCTCTTTCCTGTACTTGCTGTCTCTAGCTGGTAATACCATGGTCGCTTATCGCAATATCTTGAGTACTAGGTAAATGACAATGGTGTATTGTTGGGAGGGGAAGATTTACTTGGAGCCGACACTCCCAGAGTGGGTAACATGGAGCGTCAGTGCAATTTTAATCTCCCGTCTTTATCTTTTCTCTTTGTCGTTTTTCCCCCTGTTCCTCTTCTCTTCGTTCTTTTCAGATTCCTGGTCACTGTTTGGTGCAATGCCAGCCAGGAGAGGGGAACAAATCTGCACCAGCACTTAGGAAAAGAAGATCCTCTCCTTTTTTTCAAAAAACAGACAAACCATTCTTTAAGTCCTCTGGAGTGGTCCGGCCCCAGCGTGGGATTAGCAATAATTCCCCTGTCATCGTTCGCTTCCGCGAGCTGACAATTCATTCCTTCAAAGATCCCTTAGACTGGCTGCTGCATACATTAGCCGGAGGACAATGGAGCAGGCCTGATTAGACTGTAATAAGTGCGGGTGACTTTTCTATTATCTGGATATTCCGTTTCATGTAACCACAAGGGGCCAGTGGGTGCGCTTATTACCCTGGAACGGACACAAGCAGGGCAGCGTGGTGGCTTCTTGTCATACTGCGGCATCGTAATGCCTGCTGGTGCGGGGCTGGGATGGCAGCCTCTCTGGGGTTAATCCCCTGGAAAGTCAGGTCTCTGTACTTGTGAAGGTGCAGGGCTGCTCAGGGCTGGACTAATGGCTCTGTCATGGAGGGAGACGGACGGCCTAGTGGAGAGGCTGCGGACTGGGAGTCTGGGGAACTCCGCGGGGTTCAATCTGCAGCTCTGTCACGGAGTTCCTGTGTGATCTTGGGCAAATGTGCCTCAGTTCCCCATCGGGGATCGGGCCTTCCAGGGGTGCTGGGAGGAGGAAAGCTATGGACTGTGAGCCGCCCAGATGCTACTGGCTCTGAGCTTTAGCTGCTGCTCCTGCTCCATGAGCCCGGACTGACTGTTCAGATGTCTCTGCCTGAGGGCTAGATCCCGCAAACACAGCACCTTTTGCTCCTCGCCTCCACTTTCCCACTGTTGGGCTGTCTGTCCTGGAGCAGCTCCCCCTCCCTTCCTCCTGCTCTCTCCCAGTGCTGGAGTGGCTGTGGCGGAGGGGCAAAGCCCCTGCAGTCAGCCCTTTCCTTCTCTTGGAATCTCTGTTGTCTGACCCTCTGTGATTGAGGTCCCAGGATCGGTTGCATGGGACTGCTTGTCTGTGACTACAGGCTAAAACCCTTCACATCAGCCCTTCTTGAGCACTAAGCCAACCCACTGTCCCCTTTTCGGGCATGGGTTTGCCTTGGGGTCCTAGCTCTTTAACTGAATGTGTTAGTGGATGGTCTAATTCTGTGTCACTTAAAGTGGTGTAAATCTGGAGTAATCCTATTGCGTCCACTGACTGCAGAGGAGTGACTCTGGATTTACACTGCTGTGACAGAGAGCAGGGTTTGGCTCTGAGTGAGAGGTTTCTGTGTGCTTTTAAGATTGTGGCCCAGGAGGATCTGAGGGTAAAGCTTGAACTTTTCGAGGGCAGTAGCTGCCCAGCTAAGAAGCCCCCACCACATTATCCAGTTGCTAAACGGCCTCGTTAATGTCATACATATTTAAAAACAATCCATTGATAAACCCTCCTCCCTCCACCAAGTCCTCCCCCTCATCTCAGGAATATGGCCAGTGGGTTTTGCCCCACTGCTTTGGCTGGGGTCAGCAGAACCGGCCTGGCAGGCCACCAGCATGCTTCAACTAACCTGGCGGTTAGTGTCAGCTGGTGGGTCTCGCCGTATGCACACCAAGTCACCAGGGAGAGCTCTGCTGTGCCTGCCCCAGTTCTCCCTGTGCAAGTCTGTCTGTCTCAGGAGGAGGCCAGGAGCCCAGCCTGGCTGGGCCAGAGAATCTGGCCCCTAGTCCCAGATGAAAACCGAGAATGACAATGCCACTTAGCTGGAGAGTTTAGACCCTCAAAGGAAATTATCGGTACCAACTGGGTTCCGAACCTGCACCTCCCAGGGCGAGGTGCTGGGACGGAGCGAGGCCTGGAGCTCACATGCTGCTCCCAGACCCTGAGGGAACGTCCCATTGTTCGAGACCCATTGAGGCAGACTCAGCCCTTCCTCCATGGCTGTGGAGGACTCCTCTGCAGTGGAACTAGTGCAGTTCCACCATGAAACGATGTAACATCCCACCTTCCGCCTGGACAAGTGGCCTGCATAGGCAGCTTCAGCCACTGGACTGAAATAGACTCGGTGGAGCAGCTCTGGCTGTGGGCAGAGGTTTCCTCCTCTCTAGTCCCTCCACGCCTCTACCTAGCACCCAGCTGGCCCTACTTGAGGCCTGGAGTTTGGCTGCTTCCCTCCCCCTCGCCTCCTGAAAGCTGATGGGGGAGAGGCTGAGGAGCTGATTACCCTGCCTGAGAGCTGCTTCTGCAGGTGAAAGGGAATATTTTAAAAAGAGCAAAGGCCCCACAGGCCTCGGAGCGTGAGAATGGAGCATCCCCCAGATTGGCCTGCTAGAAATTACTTCCTTCTGGAGCTGCTGAATAAAAGGTACAAAAGCCCATCAAGAGGAGGGATTATTTTCTCCCTTCGAACCATGATGGGATGCACACACAAAAAGGGTGCGGGGACTCTTTGGGTCTTGGCTGGTAGCATTTGTCAAGGGCAGAGTTTTCATGGAGAGCTCCCCGGTTGCTAACACACTGTGCCGCAATCCACAACTTTAATAACTCGGTGACATACAAAGGAGATTTTGATGCAAAGTGGAGTTGACAGAGAAGCGGAGGGAAGTATCTGCTTTTTCCAGGATTGTGCTCAAGGTGGCTTCAACCTTCAGCAAGGGCTGGTGTGCTGTTTTTTTTTTTAAAAAAACTGCTTCTGGTTTTAATAGTATTTAACAAGAGGCAGACGGTTGTTTTGTTTTTGTTTTTTTTCTGGTAGGATGAAGTGCACAGGGAGAGGAGGAGAGACATGTGAACAGTGTGTGCGTGCAGTGTTGTGTGTGTGTGTACTGTGTCCCGTGCCAGATGAAAGAGCTGTGTGTACGGACACATGTACGTGTGGCCATGTGGCTGGCAACAGGGCTGTGCAAGGACAGTGGGGTGGCCAGAGCTGTCTAGTTGTGGAAACACAAGTCTGGACACGCGTGCGGATGCGTGTGTAACGCAGCACGTGGACACGGGTTGATTTTTGAAAACATGCGTTTAAGGAGGCAAATAGGTGACGAGGGCGGCACGCGTGGAAATGCGTAGCTGGGTGCATACCGTCTGTGCGCAGGCGGGTTTTTCATGTGGGTCACTGTTGTGTGCTGGGAGAAGTGATGTGATGTTGAAGGCACCGAGCTTCCTGGAAGCAAACTGTCCTAGTGATTGCCTGATAATGCCTTTCCCTCTTGCCTAACAAGGCCTGTTGGCAATGCCATTGGACCTTCTTTGAGAGACCATTGCACAGCCCCGAAAGTCCTCGGATGAACTAAGGATATTTGCTAGCCACAGGGATTCAGCAGTGGCCAGGTGTGATGGGGTATACAAACCCCGCACTAGACAGAAAGGGGTTAAAAAGCACCTGTGGGCACAGGTGTCCCTGCCACTGCAGCTGTGAAGCATGCCGGATTGGAGGAGGAAAGGGAGAAGCCCAGCTCAGAGGGCCTCAGCCTCAGGACGTGGAGAGACTTCTCATTCTCAGCTCCCAGAGAGAAGCACAGCAGAAAGCCAAGCTGTCCTCGGTCTCCTACCAAAGGTAGGGTCCTTGCAGGGCAGAAGGCCTGGGTGCTGCTCTTTCTTTTTTTTTTTGCTTATTTTCTTTCTTTTGCCATGTTGGGAACGGGGAGCAGGGGCCTGGCATGTGTGTGTTTGGACAGATGCAGGACTATGCATGTGTCAGCGTAGGAAGGTGTGTGTGTTACGCCATGAGTGCGTGCAGGTATATGACACCGTGACTGTGTGTTTCTGGGAGTGCGTGGAACCGCATGTGACTTTGTGTGCGTGAGTGTGTGCAGCGGAGAGAGATCAATCCTGGTGGAAACATCTCATTTGCTTTTAATTTTCTCGTGCTGCCCGCTTCCAGGAGCCCAAGTCTCAGGGTGACAGGAGCTGGGGAAGGCTGGGCAGGGCCGGTTCAGTAGAAGGAAGGGGTAAGCAACACAGCAAATAGTCACCTGTCATGCAAATGCCACTTTGCAGCTGCTGTCACCGGTGTTTGCACCGCAAGCATGAGCTGGCTCGTGGGTGTGTAGTTATCTCCGGACCAAGCTGAGAGCAGATTCCTTGGGATATGTGAAATGGATGAATTTCCCCTGGCTTCATGGGACAGATGGGTGACGGACATGCACTTTATCACAGCTCTTTGCATGTGAAATCCAAACGACTTGCAATGCAGTGTAGGGTAACAACAGAAATATGGGCACCCCTGACGCTATTGCTGTGAAAATGGGGCCACTGCCCCTCAGCGAAACTCTGAACTTCTCTCTCAGCGAGGGAGCCGTGATTAGACTCATAGATACTGTATATTACAGGGCACCTGAAAATTCTCAGAGAGCAGCACACAACCAATTTTAAAAGCACCTTCTGGCTGCATGAAGGGTCTGCGAGGGATGCCAGGAATCCTGCTGTCTTTGCAGATTACTTTCTGAACCTTTAGAGTGTGCTCATCACATGCAGGATAAAGGAAGGTGCTGTTTAGACCCAGGTAATAGAGTTCCAAAAAGGGACTGGTTAATTCATTTTGCCCAATTTCAAACTCACTCAAATATTTTGGGTTACAAATCTGGACTTGAACATGCTCTGGGTTGAAGAATCTATGGGAAAAGGAGAAGAGTGAAGGAGAGAGAGATTGCACTAGAAAGATACAGGGAACATTATTCAAAAGTGCATAGGTGATTTAGTTTCAGAGTAGCAGCTGTGTTAGTCTGTATTCGCAAAAAGAAAAGGAGGACTTGTGGCACCTAGAGACTAACCAATTTATTTGAGCATAAGCTTTTGTGAGCTACAGCTCACAAAAGCTTATGCTCAAATAAATTGGTTAGTCTCTAGGTGCCACAAGTCCTCCTTTTCTTTATAGGTGATTTAGAAGCCTAAGTTCTGTTTTTTTCAAGCGTGACTTAGACCCTTTTGAAAATCACACTAGATGCCTATTTGCATCTTTAGATGCCTAAGCACCTTTGAAAATCTGGCCCTAACGCCCATTAATAGGAGTTAGGTGCCGAGGCCCTGCTGAAAATCACATTAGGCACCTCACTGTATCTTTTGGCACCTACAAAATCTGCCCCTTAGGCATTTAGTAGCTGAAAGTCAATGAGATTTAGGCTCCTAAATGCCTACATCACTTATGTAAATGGATCTTAGGCTGCTAGGTCACTTGGGCCCAGATTTGCAATCCAACTTCTATTTGAAATGAATGGGAGATAGGCACCCAAATACCTTTGAGAATCTGGGTCTTAGGTGATTTTTAAAATGTTATCCACAGTCTATATACCATGTATGGGGCACCCACTTACCCTAGGTGTGAGCAGAAAAGGTTCTCCTATTCCCTAACACATAGGCTTCCCTTTAACTGGAAAAATACATGTGGTTGTTGCTGAGTTTGTATTAACTGAAAAATAAATGTGGGCTGAAGCTACTGGAGAAAAAGGGTCACAAGCTCAAGCTAGATTTCTGAATCCCCCCACGTAGCCTGTGAGGTTCACAAAACCTTGAGTGCTATGAAGTCCATCCATGCCTAGTTCAAACATACATGATACCAGGTCAAGGGAACAATATGAAAGTGGTGCCGAGGGTGGACTGGAATACAGATTCTGGACTTTAGTTGGGGATTGGTCCTGCTTTGAGCAGGGGGTTGGACTAGATGACCTCCTGAGGTCCCTTCCAACCCTGATATTCTATGATTCCATGACTCAGTGGGAGTTGTTGAAAGGGCTTGTGGGAGAAATGTGCTGAACATATCATTTGGAATGAGAAGCAGGAGGCTGTTTGATACCTGAGAAGACCAGACGGGAGTGCCAGGTGTAAGGAGAGGCGTGGAGAAGATGCCAAGCTAAGAGTGGAAGAAGGAGATGAATGGGGTTTAGAGGTGGGCGGATCGAGCGGGGGTGTAGAAATGTGTAGCCAATCCAGTTACAGCACAGGTGCAGTGCTGGGAGTGGTAGAACCCAAGAACCGTGTCTGAGAAATCACGGACCTCCCGCACTTGAGCTAAAGGAATGGTCCTTGCTTGCTAATAGAATTAAGCCTCCTTCTATGTGAGTGGCGAGATCACCCACACTGAGCCAGTGTGTAATGCACAAGAGGCAGAGGAGGAGAAAAGAGCAGCAAAGAAGAGGGAGTGAATGGGCATCGGTATGAAACTGACACATGGCGTGGTCAAGACAGCATCAGTCTGAGGTCACAGCTACAGTGCCAGGGCTTCTTTTCAAACACAGGTGGGCAAAGGCTGCTCTCAGTTGTGCTGCCGTGTTTACTTCGGTCACTCTGCGCCCCGCTATGGCACTGTGCCAAGAGACCCATTTGGAAGACACCTCCCCTAACACCTTTGTACAGACACAAATTAAGGTGTCTGCCAAACTCTGAGTCGAGGGGCAGTGGAGTGGGCATTAGAGTCACATGGCCTTCTTTGTGTCTCGTGATTGGCTGAGCCAACCTCTACTTCTACTGCCACTCCCGACCTAAATGAATTTCACTGCTGCACAAAACTTGTTTCTTGGTTAAAAGAATCGTGGCTGCAGGCCACCGACTGGCTGTTTGCTAATGATGATCAAAACAAAACCCCTGTTGAACAAATATTCACTCTGAGCAGATAACAAAGGGGTGTGTGTGTGTGTATGTAGGGAGACAAACAGGCTGTGTGAAAACCCAGTTTTTCATTGGCATGCAGTTCATGAACAGGTTTTCACTCTATTCAAACATAGTTTCTCCCAGTCTCTGAACAGAACCGTGTAGGTGCATTATATTTCCCTCAGTCCAAAACATCCCTATAAGCAGAAGTGACCTAGAGTCATTAACAACCTAGCATTATTACACAACACGGACTTAAGTGTGTGTGTGTGTGTGTGTGTGTGTGTGTGTGTGTGTATGTGAGTGTTTGCATTTGTGCCAACCTGTGTGATAATTATAAATAAGAGACTTGCTGGAGGTCTGGGAACAGAATAAACGGTTAACCCTTTGAGAGCAGGTCTTTACTCAGTACGTACTTGAGGACCACACAGGTTTCATTACCACAAGCTGAACCCTAGTATCGACTGATTTACCCAGCAGCCAACCTCGTTTGTTTGACGCAGGCCGACAGGGGTTTGAAAAATGTTCCATTTCGGTATAAAAACGCTATTTTTAAAATGGAGCATGAAGTTAGCCCTTAAATTGACTTTCAATTTCCTTCCACTTATGTTTCCCTGGCAACCCTGGCCATTTATTTTTGTGTTTAACTTTCCCCTGTGGTATTGTTTCGGGCCGATGTGAGTGGCATTAAAGGGTTAACCCAGCTGCTAGAAACCGGAGTTTTAAAGCCACGCTTTGAATTTTTTTTTAAGGCTACAATGGATTGTGGTGTATTGAAAACTGTCTGCAGAATGTTTGCCCTGAAGGATTCTTCAGGGGAAAACAAGCGCAAGTCACTCCCCTCTTCTATTATTACTGTGCTCTTCATTCTAATAGAGCATCTAAACCCGCAGCCGTGCTGGCTATGGCAATCAAATAGGCAGGTAGCAGGTGAGATTTTGCTTTCGTGACACTGTCATTTAGTTTAGAGTTTCTAAACACGCGTGGTCATAATGGTGAAAGCCCTGCACTCTGGGCTCAGCTGTGCAGTTTGCAGAGAGGCTGCGTAGGGACCAGGGAGAGCACTAGGAGAAAGTGCTCCATGGTCTCTCCTCGGGAGGAGGGATGTTGCATCATCCATCAGAATGGGGCAGATTGCTTCCCCTCACTGCTTCTTGCTGCCCTGTGAACTGCCCCTGACTCTCTGATCCTTTCTGGGTGATTCGCTCCCTGCAGGGAGCAAGGTTGAGCGGTCTCTGTCCACAGCCATTGTGATCTGTCCGTACATTAAGGTAGATTCCTCTCATGCTGCCTCCCTTCACACCTGTGCCGCAGCTGGATCACAGCACAATGCCCTATAGTTTCCATTGGCCTAATTATCTTGCAAGAACTATGCGGTACCGTGCTACTGCAGACCTGTACACCCCTTCCGAGATTCCAGGGAACCACAGAGATGCACTTATGACGAGAGCTGGATGGGAAATAGTTTTCCCGTCGCACAAAAATTTGCAGATTTCAAAAAAAATTCCCATTCCACCCTGGGACTCAACCAAGAGCTTGCATCATTTTTCTGAGAGAGAGAGAGACCCAACCCAGAATAGCCAATACCCCAGTGGTTAGGAAACTCATGTGGAATGTTTGGCAATGCATGTGAAACCAGGGTCTTCCACCTGAATGCCCCAGACAATGAGCCAGTTTGTCCTTCATAACGGCTGCCCACAGTGTCTCCAGCTGGGATCCCAAAAACAGAGACACGCAAAACCAGTGGACACTCTTGAGTGAGTGCCTTAATCACTGGGCTACTGGCTTGTGTCTCTTGCTCTCTGGTTTGGACCAGAAATTCCCTTGCAGACCCGAGAGGCCGTCCTGACAAACATTTCATTGAAACGGATATGTTCCCACAAAAAAAGATTTGGTTTTTGATGACTCGGCATTTTCTGACAAATAGAAGTTTTATCAAAAATTTCCTGACCATCCCTGCTCATGCCCCGGTGAAATAACCTTGTGATCTTGTGATTCTTGGAACTCTTACACCCACCTCATCCCTAATTTTTGTTACTCATCCACTGTGTCAACCTGCCACCCAAACTTCAGGAAAGTTCAGATCCAGCCCTAGAGTGTGACATGTCTGAAACGAGATTGTGAGCTCTCTTTGGCAGGGACTGTAGCGGGGCAGAATGGCCTCCCTCCGGACTTGAAAGAAAGGGACCACTACTCTCCCCCGGGTAGGTGGAGTCAAACCCGCCCCGCCCCCCTCGCTGGGGCGGGGCAGGAAGTATAAAGGGAGGGCCCTGCAGCTCAGTTGTGGCTGCACTAGGGAAGGATGCGTATATCTCTTTTAGGGGGCCGAGCCTTCTGCAGGACCCTGGCCCAGCAGCCATGCAAACCAGCACATTACTGCCCAAAGAGACAGAGGACCCCGAGGAGTTGCTTGAAGTGGCTGCCCCCCGACTGCGAGGTGGGAAGACAAAGCCCCAGCACGATGGAGCAATGCCGATTAAGTAGTGTCGGAAGTAGCCCAGGGGAACCAGACATTGATCCAGAAAGCAAGGCAGTGTATTTCAGTTTCTCCAACAACCCAGTGGCGGGACCACATGCCACTACTAGGTCCACTGGGACCTGGTGGAGTAGGGTGAGCCTGGGTCTCCCTATCCCCTTTGCCATTATCCCACACCTGGGGATTGGCAGCACCCTCACTCTAGGTCTGACGGTCTGTGGCTTGATTGTTGGTTGCCCCAGACAGGAGGCTGTGGGCTCTAGACTGTTGACCACTGTCTGCCTTAGCCAGGAGACACAGGGCTAAAGGCTGCTTGTTGCTCTGCCCCACCTAGAGGGCCAGAGCCCCAGACTGTTGCCTGTTGTTTGCCCCAACCAGGAGGTTGCAAGGTATAAACGGCTTGTTGCTCGGGGCCCCGACCATCAGGGCCCAAGCCCAACTACTGTTGCCTGACGCAGTGAGGCGGAATGGCCTCCCTATCTACCTGAGAGTGAGGGACCACTACAGGCACCAAGCACGACATTTTCCAAAGCTCCTAAGGATCTGTCTTCATTGCAAAGATAACCCAGGCTCTTACTCGGCTGTTCCCCATCCCCTCCTCCCATCCTTTACAAAACTTTCTCCTTCCGGTCTAGTCATGCTTTAAATATCCTGGACAAACCTTATTGAATTATGATTAAGTATCTTAGTAGTTCACTATTTTAAAAATGCAAATGTATTATTAATTATTATTATTGTGTATTATTATGAAATTGTATGTAACGTCTCTAGGAAGGAGACCTGGCTAATGTAAACTCTGGGAAGTGTTATGAGCTTCAGAGGAGTATTTGAAACAACGTGGGCTTAGGCTTTTGGCCTGTACAGGTGAGTGGAGCTCCAGGAAGTAACTCTGCTATGGCTTTGCAGTGAGTGAGGCTAACCCCAGTGTTCAGAGCCAGGTGCTGATCACCCGATTTAACTGTGCAATGAAAATATACACAGGGTGCTGTGACAGGGTCAGGCCAGATGGCTACAAGAGAGTGGTCAAAGGTAGATACATTAGTTCCAGGTTAAGCAGGTCCCTTTTCCCTGGGTAAGATAACAGGGACGATTCCAGAACACTCAGGAACTTTCCAGAACTAATTAAGGCAGGCAGGCTAATTAGGATACCTGTAGCGAATTGGGAAGCTGCTAGAATTAATTAAGGCTAATCAGGACACCTGGTTTAAAAAGGCTGTCACTCCAGTTAGTGAGGTGTGCGTAAGGTGCTGGGAGTGAGAGGATATGCTGCTGGAGGACTGAGGAGTACAAGCGTTAACAGACACCAGGTGGAAGGTCCTGTGGTGAGGACAAAGAAGGTGTTGGGAGGAGGCCATGGGGAAGTAGCCCAGGGAGTTGTAGCTGTCGCACAGCTATTCCGGAAGGCACTCTACACAGCTGCAGTCCACAGGGCCCTGGGCCAGAGGGCGCGCCCGGGTTCCTCCCAAACCTCCCAACTCCGGACCCAACACAGGAGGTTCCACCAGAGGGGAAGGTCTCTAGGCTGTTTCCCGACCCACATGGCGGATCAGCAGAAACTGTGGGGATTGTTCTTACTCTTTTTTCCCCATGCTGGCCAGTGATGAGGTTATCTGAGTGAACGGCAGATTTGAGCCACGAAAGTGGCCAAACTGAGGACTACTGTGAATCTCTGAGGCGAGCAAAATGATCTGCCAATAAGTGCAGGACCCACAAAGGTAGAGGAAGAAGTTTATCACAGTGCCTAAGCCCCATTTTAAAAAGTGATTTAGGCACAGAGTCTAAGTCTCTTTGGCTTTCAAATTGATGGTGAAAATGAATACACAATAATAATGAATAATATCCTGACAAGGCAGGACTGTTTCCTACAGAACATTCCCAAATGCATCAACCACTCTGTCTTTTAAATAACTCCAGTATCACGGCTCCCTCCCTTGCAATCCAGTTCTGGAGTCTTTTCTGACCTGGAGGGGGATTTTACAAAAGAGTCTTAGGGCCAGATTTTCAAAGTCACGTAGTGCAAAGATGCAGATAGGCACTGGGTGGGCTTTTCCAAAGCACCCAAGCAGGTCGGGCACCACACTCCTATTGAAATCTGGCACCCAATCTTCTAGGGCAGTGGCTTTCAGCCTGTGGTCTGCGGACCCCTGGGGGTCCGCAGACTGTGTCTAAGTGATCCACAAAAGATTATCATTACCATAGAATGGTGGTTTTCAACCTGTGGTCCATGGGTCTATGTCTAAGATTTCCAAAGGGGTCCACACCTACATTTGGAATTTTTTAGGAATCCGCAAATGAAAAAAGGTTAAAAACCTCTATGCTCGGGCACCTTTGTCAATCCCTTCAGGTGCCTGTCTGCACTGTGTAGAGTGCCTAAATACCTCTGTAAATCAGGCCCTACGTGATTTAAGACCGTAAATCTTGTGGCATGTCAATGCGTCACCTACATCACCTGAACTCTTGAAAATTCCTCCCCTTATTGTCAGGTCACTTGTTCCTAACACTCTGGTTAATTTCCCCCTTTGCTCAGTTTCGTCCCATCACTTCTTGTTATTCCCCGTTGAACCACCCTGAACAATTCTGCCCCCTTCCTTAATGTTGACGCCCTCCAACTATTTGCAGGCTGTTATTAAATCACCTCTTTACTCATCCTTTATCGGAGCAGTACATAATTAGTTCCTTTAATCTTTCCTCTTAGGTCAATCCTTCTAAACCCTTAATCATCTTTATCTCCGTTCGCTGGATCCCCTCCAATTTGCTGAGGTTTTTTTTTTTTTTTAAAGCAAGCAGGAATAGAGTGTAGTCTACAGTTCATTCCAGGACTGCCCAACGTTGGCTGGGGCTTTGGCTAACGCAGACCACAATGCCACTGCTACTCAGTATGGAAGTGCTGGAGCCAGAGAGAAGCTCAGAGATTCCACTGCTGTGTGGTGAGACATCAGCAGAGAATCTGGCCCTCAGTCTGTGTCCAGCCAGCTTTGGATTCACTGCGGTGCTGTCCTACTTGTTTACACTCTATGGGAATGCTGAAGACTCCCCACAGCTGTACGCAGCATTCCAAATGCATTTGCATCGTGGCTGTACCCTGCCCAGCTCTCTGACGTGAAAGCATTTGCATACAGAGCCCAGAATAGCAGGAGCTTTCTATTGTGTTTGCGTTGCTTATAACACTGGATATTGCTGCATTTCTCCACTGCTCCCCTCCAAGGATTTGAAAAACTTTTTCAAGCATTGTTGCATTCATCTTCGTAATAGCCTTATCAGATTGGGTAACTATCACCGCCTCCCTTTTACAGATGGGAAAATGGAGGCATGGTGATATCAACCGAATTGCCTAGGAGCATGCAGTTGTTCAGTGGTAAAAGTGGGACTAGAACCCAGGAGTCCTGGCTCCCCTTGCCTGTGTTCTGAAGGTCACGCTCCCTCACTGGCTGAAGTTGCATCAGGATACAGGAGAGCACAGGCCCCGTAACGCTCCCTAATGTCTAATGTGAGAGTGGGTCTGGAACTTTTTCGAAAGGAAGGTGTCTCAGGGTTGGGGTCTGCTGTCCAGGGGTGGTGAGAATACTGGACGAGCTGTGTGTGTCTGGTGAGCGCATGCGCACTATTAAAGAGAGCAGGGACCTGTTGGAGGAGTGGCTTCGTATGAATCCAACGGCAAACCTATTCCAGGGGCTGACCAGTAGGAGGTGCTCCTCATCTGCAGCGAGCAGGTGCTGTTTCCTTCCTCCCATCTAAAATTCTGGCTCTGAATATAGCTCAGTAATGAGCTGAAGCTGGATCCTAACTCCCAGCCAGACTTTGGGGAAGGTCCGATCCAGGGCTCTAGTCTTGACATGCTCCATAGATGCCCTCCCTGACCCTTGTGTCCTGTATGACCTATAAATGGCTGCTGGTGATGAGTGTCTCTTCATGCCTCTCTCCTGTATTTTATGCATGACAGACACCTTAAAGGCCTGTGTCGTAGACACAGGGAAACAGGTCCGTGTGGAAAGACGCTACTCTGGATTCTCTGGTGGGCAAATGCGCTTTGTCTCCTTGAGCCCCGCACACTGCAGCAGCCCAGACCTGAGCTAGGGCTATCCACGAATTGGTGACCATCAGCATCACCTTTTTATGGATGGGGAAACTGAGGCACAGAGACCATAAGGTGACCGTTTTCAAGAGTGGCCACTGGGCAGGGGCGTCTCATTTTTGGAGATCCCAGCTGGAGACACTTTAATTCTTGCTGGTGTGGGCAGCCATGATGAAGGGCAGCTGTCTCAGCACCGAGTTCTGAACAAAGCGCTTTCCTCCCGTGGCACCAGAACTGCAGGACTTCAGTGTATTTCACTCAACAGTTTAACAGCAACAGCAGAGGGGAGCATTCAGGATACCCTGCTAGTGCTGGAGTGAACCAGCCCTCTGCTCTGGAGCCAGCGGGGTCCCTGTGGCTACTCCCTTGGCAGTAAGACAACAGGGGACACGATCCTAGGTGCCTTTCAGCTGGAGATCGAAGTAGAAGGTTGTTATTGTTGATGGCTCTGCAGGATGAAAACCTTTGGGATCTGGTCCATAAAAGGGCTTTCTCTCTTTAGGAAATGGTCTGGGGAGTGAACTGTTGGGAGGGAGGGCTGGATAGGAAGGAATTTAGAAAACCAGCCATTGACTCGGTAAACACTGATCACTCCTGGCAGGTGGTCCCAAGGAGCAGGCCAGGTAGCAGCCGGGGGGTTTCCAGCTGGACGTATTGCTCTTATGTTTTGTGAGTAGGCTGTTGTAGGGGGCTTTGATGTCTTCTTTTAGGTGGTGCTACAGTGGGCTCTTTTTGTCCTGGGAAATTCCCGCTCTGGGAAGCACACTAAACTCTCTGCTAGGCACATAAAACGGGCCTCTTCCTATCTGATTTCTTGTCTATCAGCAAAGGCAAAAAAAACCCCAAACAAACCCCTCCTAACTATCAATCAAACCTCAGTCTGTGGACTGGCTTGATTGCGAAATAAAATAAAGAGCCAGAGCTGGGAGAAGGAATTTTTCGGCATGAACCTGGCTGGTTGGCACTCCTAGAAACAATGAATACCTTTGCCCAGTCCATCACAACACAAAGACCCAAATGAATGCAACTAACAATATTGCTGCTGGCAAGACACTCCTTCTTCTCAAGGTTGCTCTATGTGAAGGGGATTGTTCCAGCTCTCAGGAGAAGGGAATCCTGCCAAGAGTACCTGTGTCTCAACTTTGATTGTTCTCAGTACAGCAGCTTGGATTTGAGTCTCTGTTCCCTGCAGAGATGATGAAATCCACACATTGATCCATTTCTTTTCAAGTCATATGATTTTTTCCCCCCTTCTCCAGCAGCTCCAGTAAATGGTGTGAATTAGCCAGCTGACCACTCCTGGAAATGCTACAAAGAGGACCAGCACTGGGAAATTTGAATAAATCAGCCAGAGATCCTGTGGTGGAAATAACTCAAGTAAACGGGAGAGGAATGTAAAATTGGGACAATTCTTTTGCTTCTTTCCTTCCTTACACAATAAATGGCTAGAGCTGGGCCTGAACCAACACCCTGGAGCTAAACGCTCCTGCACTTTGGGAAAGTTCAGAGGACAATTTGGTGGCTCCGTAGTAGGATATGCCTGTAGGAAACCCAAAAAGAAACTGCAGCCAAAGATAGATCATCACGGGAAAACACAACATGAACCAGTTGGTTGCTGTTTGCGAATAAAAGAGAGGAAAATACCAGTGGCAAATGTAAGCATCCGAACAAGACTCCTCTAGAAGGGAATGGTGCCTAGATGGGGTAAGGAAATAGTGCTCAACAGATGGCCACATCTCTACAATAGACCAAACTAAAAGGCACTTAGGTACTATTGGAGAGTGCAGTGTAAATGCCTAGACAAAGAGAGAGAGATCTGAAGAAGAGGCAGCTCAAAAGCTTGACTCTTTCACCAACAGAAATTGGTCAAATAAAAGACATTAGCTCACCCACCCTGTCTCTCTCCTGGGACCAACACAGCTGCAAATGGCCAGCTAGCTAGATCTGTACCACCCGGCACCTCCAAATTTTGGGAACTCCAGATTTTATCTTTAATCCTAATCCAACTGCTATAAAAGAAGTCCTTGGTAAATAGATCCGTCTTTAATTATCACTGAGCAGTCGGGTGTGTGTGACCTTTGCATGGCATGTCGTGTGTGTGCTCTTGTTCATATTTGGCTGTGTGTAGGTATGTGTATGCCAGAGTATATGCAATTCTGTGTTGGCGTGTGCACTGGTTGTGCTATGTAAGTATACATCCTGCTGGTGTGATTGTGCGTACATTTCTGCTTATGATGTATGAGTATCAGAGGGACTGAGAGAGTGCATAGAGGTGTGGGATTATTTCGGTGTCTATACAGGTAGGTGAGCATGGGCTGGGGTAGTGTTTTGTGTCTGCGTGCGTGTGAGAGAAACCAGGGCCCAGAGCCCAGTGGAGCCATGCTGAGTCACACCTGCTGAGACGCTCGTCCTTTGTGTTTACAAGTGCCCACGCAATTCCATTTGGGATCAGTGGCGTGGAAGGATGCTTGTATGTGTAGCTAACCCTGGAGGTTACGAGGCTGCTGGTGAGGAAGCTCTCCAATCTGAGAGGGACTTCAAAGGCTTGATCAGTGAAGCAGAGGACACCTTGAGCATAAGAAAAAGCTGGCTAGAAGCCACCTGATTTTAGACGGGAGCACGAAAAATACACAAGGTGATTGTCTTGCTACCATTATTCCTTACCAACTGGATGCTTCTGTCCCTGTAGCCACAAGAATTGTTTCAAGTACAGATGAGCCCAAACTGGGAAACTTTTATCTACCCCTCTCCCTTGAACTTCAGTGGCTTGGATAAAATGGAGCCTGAGTCAGAACCTCCCCTGGAAAATCCAAACCAGTCCCATCTCCAGTTACAGCATGGGGGACTGGATTTGGTTGCTGAGGTTGCCCTCTCTCATGGAGAACCCAAGGAGATATGGGTAGGGAAATCAGGCTGGCCAGGTAAGGCACCTCCTCCAGTCCCCCCTAGAATCATAGAATATCAGGGTTGGAAGGGACCTCATGAGGTCATCTAGTCCAACCCCCTGCTCAAAGCAGGACCAATCCCCAATTTTTGGCCCAGATCCCTAAATCCCTAAATGGCCCCCTCAAGGATTGAACTCACAACTCTGGGTTTAGCAGGCCAATGCTCAAACCACTGAGCTATCCCTCCCCCCTATGAGCAGACAGGCAAGTCTTTGGTAAGAGCGGTGGGACCAGAGGGTGGAAGATGGGATGACAGTTCGCTGCCTCTCCAGTGCTCAACTTGTCTCTGACACTTGGGTCTCTCCTTCTCCAACCCAGGAGCTGAGGAGCACAGAACAGCAGGAGGATCATACCCATATGAGATCCCGCCCCCCAAACAGAGTGGGGTAGCATGATTAATTGGTGCAAGTGGTGTCCGGTTCCAGGCTATGCCCCATCCCTTCTCTCCCATTACTGGAGCAATGAGCATGGCGTTTGCTGCACCCTTGAAGAGGCTTTTATTAGGAGCCAGGTGCATTTTTCCTTCTGCTTAGAATTGCCTCTACCACTTCCAGCTCCCTCGCTGTTTCCAGATGGGCCTATTATACTCTGGGAGTGGAGGCATCTGGAAGCATTGCCACAAATGCCACTTGAGCAGCATGGGGTGGGATTGCCAATCCGTCTCCAGAGCTCCTGACCCCTGTGCAACCTTCTTACTCATGAGAGGTGCTATGGTCCCCTGGGGGTACAGGACCAGGGATCTGCACTGAAGTAGCTTTAATATTGTAAGTTGTGCACCCTGTGGCTCATAAATCCATCCAAATAAGCAAATACAAACACTTATGGTGGTCTAGTGCGGTGGTTTTCAGCCAGGGGTCCGGGGTCCCCTGGTGGGTTGGGAGCAGATTTCAGGGGGTCCTCCAAGCAGGGCCAGTGTTGCTGGGGCCCAGGGCAGAAAGCCAAAGCCCCACCACATGGGGCTGAAGCCTGGGACCCTGAGCCCTGCCACCAGGAGCTGAAGCCAAAGCCTGAGCAACTGCACGTCATGGTGGGCGCTGTGGCATGGGGCCCCAGGCAATCGCCCTGCTTGCTGCTCCCTAACGCCGGCCCTGGCTTTTATATGCAAAAAACCGTGCAGGGCCGGGGAGCTTTTACAGCATGTTGAAGGGCCTCAGAAAGAAAAAGATTGAGAACCCCTGGTCTAGTGGCTAGCACCCTAGAGTGGGACTCAGAGGCACAGGAATGGAAAATGACTTGTCCAAGGGCACACAGCAGGTCAGTGGCAGAGCCGGCGCTAGAATTAACAGCTCCTGTTAACCCTGCTGACCACCGGCCATCTCCTCTGTTTAGATTGCAACCTCTTTTGGGGCAGGGGCTGTCTCTGGCTACATGTGCACATGAAGTGCCTAACAAAATGGGGGCCTGATCTCAGTCAGGACTCTGACCAGAATAATAATAATTCTGAGCAGAAAACAGCTTGTGGCAGGAGAAGAACTATAACACTACCCCTGAGTCTTGGGCTTGTCTTTACATGCAGCCCTGGGGAGGAGAAGACGCTAGACTGGATTTCTATGGACCCTGACTACAGTCCTTGGAAGGAGAAGAAATTGAAATGGAATTTTGCACCCACCTGGAGAGGCCTCTGGATACAACCCTAGATTTTAAAGCCAGCAGGTGATTATTTTTATAGTAAATCTATATTACTGCCTAGTGGAGATGATCGCAAAACTAGTCCAACATATTGTCTGCTAAATGCAGTGACAGCTGGCTGCACCTTCCCTGCCAACAATGAAACAATTGCAGTGGTCCCCATTGTTGTCACTTGCACATGTGGGATGAAATCCTGGCCCTGTTGACCTCAATTGCAAAACTCCCAGGGAAGTATGGGCTTCACCCATAATATAGTGTCACCAATGTTCTTTAGAAACGCAGCAGGGATTTCAGAAGCAGATGCCTTTCTCTGCGGCAGTTTCTTCGGAAGCACCCAAACTATGCTGTTGTGTTTCTCTGGCAATGCTCTTCCACAGAGATCTTTCCTCACAGGATGCAGGACATTTTTCCATATGTGAGTCGCACCATAACGTGTTGCTGAGGGATTGCAACATGGAGGTGGTAGGAAATCCAATGAGGAATTCTTCCAGAGTAAGAACCAGTAGCAACCCTAGCCTCCAGAGAAAAGAAATGCTCATCCTTCACGTCTCTGCCAGCCAAAAGGGCTGTGTTTTAAGTCTTACACAGGATGGGCCCTGTTATTGCTGTCAGACATGTCTGGGGATAGACTCTTTGCCTTATAGGAGTACTGGTTAAGGTGCCTTTCTAACTGAAGTGTGCAGCAAGATGGTCTGCCCCCTTAAGGACACCATGCATGTGAAGTCATGCTGGCGGGGACAGGCCAGAGTGATCTTCAGAATGACATCCCCCGTCCAATACCAGACCAAACCATGTGTGATTCTGTGTCAGTACAGGATGGGGGACAAACCCTAGAGAAGCCGCACTGTGTGGCTTAAAACCGGATGAATGGCCTGCCTAGAGAGGGGAATAGAGTGAGAGGCTCTGGGCCCCTGCAGCCTGTGTTGGTCAGGGAAATTGCTTTGTTTTGTGTTAATTTGCAAGTTTTTGTTCAAATCAATAAACTGTGACCTGAAGGAAAGGACCAAGAAGAGATCTGGGCTGGGGAAAGAGGCCAGTAGCTGTAAGGCATGTAAACATTTGCAATGAAAGGGGAAACTACTCAAAATGAGAGGGTTTTCACTTCTTATTTTGTTCCAGGCTGAAACATGGATTTATTTCTCTTACAAAATTGCCAGGTTTGGTACTTTATTTTTTTAAGTGAGCCCATTTTCCAGTGGAAAAAAGAGCTCATTTCTGAGCAAAACTTGGCCAGAAATTAATTCAGAGTGTACAATTTTTGTATGTTTTCACTGTGGAAAGATAGCCATTAATTTTGACCCAAAAAGTACATCTCGAGAGCACAGAACAGGCTGATGGGAACTGACAGAACTTCTGCAGGTGAAAGCATTGATGTGAAGCTTTTTTTTTTTTTTTTTTTTTTTTTTTTGGAGGTATAACTGCCAGATTCACCCTTCTCTATTTCCATAATGCGCCCCCAGCCCTCCTGGACCTACTCACTTGATATGTAATACTGGGAGCTGGCTAATTGAGCAGCATAATCCTTGCACTTCCATGCCACCAAGCTGACCCTAATCCAGGCTGGTAGTGACCAGTCAAGGGCTTGATCAGGAAGAATGCTGAGCATTCTAGCACTAATCCAGCAAAGCACTTGAGCACATGAGCCGTCCCATTGAACACCAGCATGTGCTTAAGTGCTTTGCTGGATCAGGGTCAAGGTGCTCAGCACCTTGCAGGAGCAAGCCCTAAGAAGGCTTCAGGTCTAGTACCGTCGTTGAGGAGATAGAGCTGAGAAATGGTGTATGACTCTCAAAAATTGGGCTGGGAGTTTTGCCATTGACTTCAGTAGAACCACAATGTTATCCCTCCCCCAGTGCCTTCTGAGGGCTTGTCTTCTGAGGGGAAGATCTACCGCTATAGTTAAACCACTATAGTTATACCTGTATAACTTCCAGGGCAGACACTCGAATTCTGGAATCAGAGTGCCTTTTTCCAGCAGTTGCACTGCTTCCCATGTGACATAAACTAAACAAAAATAAAGAAACAAACCAACCAAAAAAAGCCCACTCTGCTCAGAACCAGAGTGCCCATAACCCACATGCTTTATACTGCAGCATTTCACTTTGTTCAGCCCAAAGAAAGGGAGAGAAGCTGTGGGAAGGAGACATGGCTTTTAGTTAGAATATCCTGTGTCTGTGCAGAGTAATGCAACTCAGTCAGGAGGCCCAGAAACATCTAGAAATAGGGTGGGGCAGTTACTAAACAAGCTCATTGGCTGTTTCTGAAGCTGTATAGACAGCTGTCTGTCAGGTCACAGCCAATCACCTTCAGGGAGCTGAGCCAATCAGAGTGTAAGTGGGTGGGGGTAAGAGTTATAAATATAGGGCTTAGACAGCCTTGGGATGCTGACAGATTGAAGTAGGACCAGGAGTAGTGTGTTTTGGGAGGGCTGGATCCCACTTTGGATACAGGTGAGTGCTATTCCAGCTTTACTTACTAAGGAAGCTATCTGTTAGGATAATGTTTCATCCACTGTGGTTTTATGGACCTAGAGGGAGAGATAGGAGAGAAGCAGCTGTCACTCCTAGAGGCTATACAGTCTGGGCAACTTACATGTAGCTATCAATGAACTGCTTAAAACTAGGTTTCTATCTCTGCTAAAGAGAATGGGACTAGTGCTGCATGAGGTGAGGGTTTGTAAATGCTTGTCTGACTTAGCTGGGTTCATAGGGGGAAGATAGTTCCCTAGAGAATAAGAGTCTTATAGAGATCCATGCAATGGATATTTGATATGCTGAGCCCAGCACCTGTAGCACGTTGGAGACCAGCTAAGAATTTCTGCTTCACCAGCGATGAAGGCCTGGTTAACTGTTACCCCAAGCTGGAAGGCTGCTAGCTGCAGAGATTCCCCAGACTGTTTGTTTACTACCAGGGTTCTGAAGTCTTTGGAAAAGAGATGAGATGCTGCAATTCTTCTCACCCTCTGAAGAGTCCAGGTGACATACTCTAGGTATTATGGCCATGCTACAAAACCTGAGAAATCATGTCTGAGAGATCAGAGGGGAATGTGTTTAGGTGTGCTACTGTATAGAAGTGTATTTGTTACACTGAAACCTTCTATCAGAATATATGTAGCAGCAACAAAGTGGAAAAGTCTAGATATGCCTCACCAGTAGGTTCTAACAGCTTTTGTGTAAAAGATATTCATAGTATTCAGAATACTGTGTACAATTGTTTTCTGTAAATGTTTGTTCAAGAAGGAGTTCTATGATAGTCTCTCTTTGATGTTGACTGGGAAGTTTTAACACATACTTATCAAGGTTTTACGTAAAGTTACTCTGAGATTTACCTGTGTAGTAATTGTCTGAAAAGTCAGAACTCTGGTCTGGGCTTTAGCAAAGCGTTAAGTTGATGTGCAGGGAGTGTAATAGTACTAAATAATATTGCCTCGGCATCCACACAGGGAATTATACCAGTATAAAAATAGCCATTTGAATTCTCACCTTCTCTTACACCAGTTTAACTTCTTATGTAGACAAGCCCTTAGTAAGGGGTGCACCTTCCAATCAGAAGTCCTGGCTACCTGGTGGCCATTCAGCAAGCTGTTTCAAATAAATGTGGAGGTTTTTATCCAGTTCCTAGTGGCCAGAAGTCCTTGTTACCAAAGTCACCAGCACCCCCTGGTTGAGTAGCGTTTGATTAGAGGGGTCAAGGTCTCACTGGGCCAAGGGACTCTGAGGAGGCTTCTTCTAGCTCGGGGTTGAGGTATCATAGTATAGACAATACAGTAACAGAAGGGATTTTTTCTCTCTTTAGTAAATCCACCCTCTCAAGAGGCAGCAACTAGGTTGACAGACAAATTCCTCTAGCGACCTAGTGGGGTCTATGCTGGGGCTTAGGCCAGCTGAATGAACTCTTGCAGGGGTGTGCCTTTTTCAGACTCCTGAGTGATGTAGCCTGGTTGACCAACTTGTAGGTGTAGACCAGACCTCAGGCACTTGGGCATGGGCAATGTTACAAAGCTTCCACTCTGTGGTTACTGCTCTGATAAACAGAACGTCTGTATTTTGTGCTGTCGATCTAAGACCTTTCTCCTGCATTAGAAATGTACCTTGAATGAATATAAAAAAACAGCAGAAGCTCTTCAGCCAGGGTTGGTTTTGTGTTGTGGCCTGCACAGTAATGAGCAGTTTGTCAGTGTTTAGCAAACTTATTTATTATTATGGGCGCTGATCAGGGATTTTCTGTTGAAATGATTTCTATAAGATCAAAATTATCCATGGGGGAAATTTGATTTTTGCTGAAATTTTTCTATCACAAACATCTAAAAAAATATTTTTTGTTATGGGTCAGGTGGACCTCAATTGAAACACATCTTGGTTTGAGGAATTGAGTAAAACTGTTTTGTTTAGGATCAACTGACTGCATTTCTCTATGGCCAGTGCTCCTGATTGGACTACATCCCCCATAATGCACTGCAGTCACCTTTCCAGTTGGACTATCATGGAGTAGGGAGTCACAGGACCAAGATGCACCATGGGAAAGGTAGACCTGCCCATTGAGGAGAATGGGGGCAAGAGGCACCCTAATTATGCTCCCATGAGGCACTATGGCAGCTCAAGAGTACATGGAATTAACATTGAACTGAAACAAAATGTTTCAATATTGTTCATAAATCAATATTTTCTGGAATTCTCCATTCTGAGAAAAAAATTATTTCAACTTTTCATCCCACTTTGGGACCAAAACAAATCAGAGAATTGTAGGACTAGAAAGGACCTCAGTAGGTCAGTTAGTCCAGTCCTCTGCCCTCAAGACAGGCCTAAGTATTATCTAGACCAACCCTGACCGGTGTTTGTCTAACCTGCTCTTAAAAACCTCAAATGACAGAGATTCAGCAAATTTCCCTAGGCAATTTGTTCCAGTGCTTAACTACTCTGACAGTTAGAAAGTTTTTCCTAATGTCCAACATAAACCTCCCTTGCTGCAATTTAAGCCCATTGCTTCTTTTCTTAGCCTCAGAGGTTAACAAAGATAATTTTTCTCCTTCCTCCTTTTAACAACCTTGTAACCATTTCTCCCTCCTCCTTGAAAACTGGTATGTCTCCTCTCAGTCTCCTCTTCTCCAGACTGAAAAAACTGGGTTTGTTTAATCTTCCCTCATAGGTCCTGCTTTCTAGACCTTTAATAATTTTTGTTGCTCTTCTCTGGACTCTCTCCAATTTGTCCACATCTTTCCTGAAATATGACACCCAGAACTGGACACAATATTCCAGCTGAGGCAGTGTCAGTGTTGAGACATTGGCCTTTCATGCAGGATAGAAATTCCAGTTATCAACCATCTCTGTTTCTGTTACTTTATGAACTAGTGAATCTTTCATTCATTTGAAAACATCCAAAAGCACTGACCCTGTAAACTCTTGCTTACATGGGTGATCATCAGTACACGTATCATGACTGATGTGAGTCATCCCATTTATTCAGGTGGAATTATACATCTAAACAAGGACTCCTCACATGAATAAGAGTTTTCAGGACCCGCCCTGAAAGTTTGTGTGTACGTGTACACACACAAGCTCTGAGTCATGTTTCACAGAGGCTTTAAAAGCAAAACTTTCTTAAGAGAAAGTTAAAAATATAACAGTCCTCAAAGAGCCGTCTGTAAAAACAATCACTGAGTCCCCTAACTCCCTGCTCCTTTCAGTGAAGGAGCAGCAGAAGACCCCAGGACCTATCAGATCTCCCAGAGCAAAACCAAAAATAGTATAACAACAACAATAATAATAGCTGCATAGTGAAAAGCTCAAAGTCTGGCAGATCTGATAAGCAAGAGTTATTTCCCCCTTCCGGGCATTGATGTGCAAATAGTGTCTTAGATTTACAGGCTGTGCTGAGTTGCGCTGTTTTCACCCAGAATCTCTCGCAATCATAATAAGAAAAGCTGAAGGGAACTCTGTAGGGAGCATAGCATTTACACATCCCATTGTGTAGCTGCCCTGTATTAGAAAATTACATTTGAGACGCGCTTTCAAGCCACTAGTCCCTTTCAAAACAGGACTTTGAAAGCCTGGGCTCCCCTGACTCTTTGGACTGAAGTGAGAGATTTCAGTGCCTTTGAGAAAATGGTTTATAAAATATATTTAAAAAGAGAGAAAATAAAAGGATAAAGACTATTCTATCATCTTTTTTCCTCCCTTTCTTTATTTACTAAAAGAACCTCCAGGGCTAATGGCATTTTTTGTGGTCGCTGGGAGCAGAGAGAGATTGAGGTCTGAAATATGAAAGGTTTCAGAGTAGCAGCCATGTTAGTCTGTATCCGCAAAAAGAACAGGAGTACTTGTGGCACCTTAGAGACTAACCAATTTATTAGAGCATAAGCAGCCGTGGGCTACAGCCCACTTCATCGGATGCATAGAATGGAACATATAGTAAGAAGAAATATATATACATACAGATAAGTTGGAAGTTGCCATACAAACTGTGAGAGGTCAGTTAGTTAAGATGAGCTATAATCAGCAGGAGAAAAAAAACTTTTGTAGTGATAAGCAAGCTGGCCCATTTAGACAGGTGACAAGAAGGCGTGAGGATACTTAACATGGGGAAATAGAAGCAATATCTGTAATGACCCAGCCACTCCCAGTCTCTGTTCAAACCCAAGTTAATGGTATCTAGTTTGCATCTTAATTCAAGCTCAGCAGTTTCTCCTTGGAGTCTGTTTTTGAAGCTTTTCTGTTGCAAAATTGCCACCCTTAAATCTTTTACTGAGTGGCCAGAGAGGCTGAAGTGTTCTCCTACCAGTTTTTGAATGTTATGATTCCTGATGTCAGATTTGTGTCCATTTATTCTTTTGCGTAGAGACTGTCTGGTTTGGCCAATGTACATGGCAGAGGGGCATTGCTGGCACATGATGGTATATATCACACTGGTAGATGTGCAGGTGAACGAGCCCCTGATGGCGTGGCTAATGTGATTAGGTCCTATGATGGTGTTACTTGAATACATATTTGGACTGAGTTGGCATCGGGCTTTGTTGCAAAAATAGGTTCCTGGGTTAGTGTTTTTGTTGTGTGGTGTGTGGTTGCTGGAAAGTATTTGCTTCAGGTTGTGGGGCTGTCTGTAAGCAAGGACTGATCTGTCTCCCAAGGTCTGTGAGAGTAAGGGATCGTCCTTCAGGATAGGTTGTAGGTCCTTGATGCATTGGAGAGGTTTTAGTTGGGGGCTGAAGGTGATGGCTAGTGGCATTCTGTTTTCTTTGTTGTGCCTGTCCTGTAGTAGGTGACTTCTGGCTCTGTCAATCTGTTTCTTCACTTCAGCAGGTAGGTATTGTAGTTGTAAGAATGCTTGATAGAGATCTTGTAGGTGTTTGTCTCTGTCTGAGGGATTGGAGCAAATGCAGTTCTATCTTAGAGCTTGGCTGTAGACAATGGATCATGTGGTATGTCCTGGAAGGAAGCTGGAGGCATGTAGGTAGGAATAGCAGTCAGTAGGTTTCCGGTATAGGGTGGTGGTTATGTGACCATCGCTTATTAGCACAGTAGTGTCCAGGAAATGGACCGCTTGTGTGGACTGGTCTAGGCTGAGGTTGATTGTAGGATGGAAATTGTTGAAATCATGGTGAAATTCCTCAAGGGCTTCTTTTCCATGGGTCCAGATGATGAAGATGTCATCAATGTAGCGCAAGTAGAGTAGGGGCGTTAGGGGACGAGAGCTAAGGAAGCGTTGTTCTAAGTCAGCCATAAAAATGTTGGCATACTGTGGGGCCATGAAGGTTCCCATAGCAGTGCCACTGACTTGAAGGTATACATTGCAAATATAGTTGTGGGTGAGGTCAAAGTCACAAAGTTCAGCCACCAGGTTTGCCGTGACATTATCGGGGATAGTGTTCCTGACGGCTTGTAGTCCATCTTTGTGTGGAATGTTGGTGTAGAGGGCTTCTACATCCACAGTGGCCAGGATGGTGTTTTCTGGAAGATCACCGATGGATTGTAGTTTCCTCAGGAAGTCAGTGGTGTCTCGAAGATAACTAGGAGTGCTGGTAGCGTAGGGCCTGAGGAGAGAGTCCACATAGCCAGACAATCCTGCTGTCAGGGTGCCAATGCCTGACATGATGGGGCATCATGTGCCAGCAATGCCCCTCTGCCATGTACTGCCAAACCGGACAGTCTCTACGCAAAAGAATAAATGGACACAATTCTGACATCAGGAATCATAACATTCAAAAACCGGTAGGAGAACACTTCAGCCTCTCTGGCCACTCAGTAAAAGATTTAAGGGTGGCAATTTTGCAACAGAAAAGCTTCAAAAACAGACTCCAAGGAGAAACTGCTGAGCTTGAATTAATATGCAAACTAGATACCATTAACTTGGGTTTGAATAGAGACTGGAGTGGCTGGGTCATTACACATATAGAATCTATTTCCCTAAAGTTAAGTATCCTCACGCCTTCTTGTCAACTGTCTAAATGGGCCATCTTGCTTATCACTACAAAAGTTTCTCCTGCTGATTATAGCTCATCTTAACTAATTGGCCTCTCACAGTTTGTATGGCAACTTCCAACTTATCTGTATGTATATATATTTCTTCTTACTATATGTTCCATTCTATGCATCCGATGAAGTGGGCTGTAGCCTGTGGCTGCTTATGCTCTAATAAATTTGTCAGTCTCTAAGGTGCCACAAGTACTCCTGTTTTTGAAATATGAAAGGTTTCTCTTGTTTTTTATCAAGTTTGGATCACTCTAGTTAACTCTCCGTTTGAGTTCGAAGCAGAAGAGGAGACAGACCAATAAAATCAAGGTTCCATTAGAGATGGGTGGGAAACATTTTTTCCATCCAGGTAAACTCTTTGAGATTCTGAATTTTCTTCATCCTGAATTTGGCTAAAAAGTCCATCTCAAACTTTCACCAATTGACAATCCACAACAATACCAACAACAACAAAAACCCACCCCAGTTTGAGTCAAATGAAACATTTTGTTTCAATAATTTTGAAACATTTCTTCTTTTAAAAATATAATTTCTTTACTTTTTGAAACTGAGTTGGTTTGAACCCAAAATGGAGTTTTTAAATTAGAAAATGTTAACATGGGTTGTTTAGACAATTTCAAACCATTTTCCCATAAACAGTTTCAGTTTTGACAATTGGCTTTTTCCAGCCAAAAAAGTGTTTAAAAAACCAAAACCAACAATAACAAAAAACCCCAACCAGCTCTTTTCCATATCTCTTCCGAAATGCCAGGAAGGGTTGTGGGGAGTACATGGATAAGAGATTCAGAGGAGCAGGTCTTGGGAGGGAGTTGGGGTTGGGATGGGAACAGTAGTTTGGTGTCTTCAGTCCTGTTTGAGACTCATAAGCAAAAGTTTTGGCTATAGGTAGAACTAAAAAACTATGGACCTGCTCCAAAGCCCTTTGAAGTGACTGGGACTCTTTCTGGTGATTTCAGTGGACTTTGGATCAGGCCTGATCTTAATATCTCCTTTGAAAGGGACAAAGTTAAAATCTCAACTGAGGAGTTAAAACTCAAGAGCTAGGGTTGCCAGCTTTCTAATGGCACAAAACTGAACACCCCTGCCCCACCCCCTTCTCTGACACCCTGCCCCCACTTGCTCCATTTCCTGCCCCCCCCGTTGCTCGCTCTCTCCCACCCTCACTCACTCTCACCAGGCTGGGGCAGTGTGTTGGAGTGGGTGGGGGGGGGAGGGCTCTGGCTGGGGGTGTGGGCTCTGGGGTGGGGCCAGGGATGAGGGGTTTGGGGTGTGTGAGAGGGCTCTGGGGTGAGGGCTCTGGGTGGGGCCAGAAATGAGAGGTGGAGAGGGCAGGGGCAGGGGATTGGGGTGGGAGGTGAAGGCTCTGACTGAGGGTGTAGGCTCTGGGGTGGGCTCAGGGATGAGGGGTTTGGGGTGTAGGAGGGGGCTCAGGGATGGGGCAGGGTGTTCAGGTGTTGGAGGGGGGGGGTGCTGGATCCCAGGGGTGCTTTCTGCAGCTCTCAGGAAGTGGCCACCAGGTCCCTGCAGCCTCTAGGTGCGTGGGCAGCCAGGGAGGCTCCACGCGCTGCCCTCGTGCCCGCAGGCACCATCCCCACAGCTCCCATTGGTCACAGTTCCCAGCCAGAAGGCACTCAGGGTTGGGGCAGTGTGTGGAGCCTCTCCGGCCCTCATGCACCTAGGGGCCGCAGGGACCTGGTGGCCACTTCCTGGGAGCTGCGGTAAGCACTGCTGGGACCCAGCTCCCCCACAACAACCCAAGGGTGCCTAGGGGCCTCAGGACCTGGCAGCTGCTTCTGGGAGCCGTGCGGAGCCAGGGCAGGCAGGGAGCCTGCCTTAGCCCCAGACCCCCATGGTGCTGCCAACCACACTTTTAACAGCCTGAACGGCAGTGTTGACCGGCGCCACCAGGATTCCTTTTTGACCAGGCATCAGGTTGAAAACCGGACATCTGGCAAACCTACCAAGAGCAGTGGCTTTGAGGCCTTCTGTAGTTCTTGAGTTTGTTTTAATAAATTCCTAGAGCTTAGGAGCTATTGAGTTTGCACCCTGGCATTGGAGTTATCACCGAACCAGACTTTTTGATGAAATTTCTCTCAGCTCCAAGTCATGCCAGAAGTTTTCTGGGAACAGCCTTTCCTGTGGTGTTTGGTGCTCCCACTTAAAATACAGAAGTCCAGCAGCAGCATAATGTAAGCAGTTAACAAGGAAGTCAACCAAACTTTTTCCACCCTCAAAATGGCTCTGGGCGTTGGGTTTGGTTTGAGTTTCTGGTGAAGTTCTGTGTGTTCAGTGGCTTTTGCGTAATAGGAGTTGGTTTGTCAGCAGATCAAAGAGGTGCCCATCCCTGGAGAAAAGAAGGAAGAGTCTGTTAGGTCATGGTGCCTCCAAGACAAGTCACTTCACTTTGATGCCCTTTGCCATATGGGAAATTGGGCAATGATGTCTCTACCACAGGTAAGATCCTAGTATGTGCAGCTTTACGGTACCCTTGTGTAACACCAACAGAGCCTAGTTATCAGCGGGTGGGATCGAACCTGGGACCTCTGAAACTCAATGCATGAGCCTCTACTGCATGAGCTAAAAGCCACGTGGCTACTAGTTAAAGCTGTAGCAGACTTATTAATCTCTAAATGGTCTCGGTGCCAGTACATGGGACAGAACCCCACAGCCAGGAGGTGTGTGGGTTGCACATGGAGAGGCAGATAATAGGGAAATAAATATTATCCCCAGTTTCCTTATGGAGAAAGCGAGGCAGAGAGTGACTTGCCTAGAAGCCACTAAGAGGATTAGGTATGTGATGGGGAGAGGACTCAAGGTCAGAAGAACCAGGATTAAAATACTAACTCGTTAGGGCTCCCAGCTCCCCTCTGCAGCAAGCCAAGAACACTATCCCTGTTTTTTACAAGAGATCATGTGCCTGGCCCATGGTCAGAAAACCAAAGAAATATCCATGAAGTTGTCCATTCAGTCCTGTTGGTGGCAAAGGTGGGAGGAGAATGTCCTCTAGATGATGCCGGAATCTTAGGCTAGGTGTCCTCTCGATGAAGCAATATGTGCACTGGCCGGCAGCTTTCCACACGGTTCATCAGAAGCCTGCACTCCACTTCCTGACTGACGTTTTGTTCACTCCTTTCCAAACAGCTACTCTTTTGGGATGGAATTTCTTTAGTGTGATGGATTTTTTTTCATAAACTCAGGACTCTGCAAACTTGATGCCAAAGAGTCTTTTCATGGTGAATATTTCATCCAGATTGTCTTCAGGGGCTCTCATCCACACCAGGGGGCTAGGACGTCCCCTCAGATAGCACCTGAAAGGTATACTTACGTGAGGAAATGTGGGTACATTATTCTCTAGGTGCAGTGGGATGCGTTATGGATCCAGGTCAGGCAGCCCTAACTGGGTTGCGTGGTGGAAGGACAACCATCAAGGAGGAGCCTCTAGAGAGAGGGGAACAGGCTAGATTCAATGGGGAATTAGTCCTCAGTTGCAGACAACTAAATACTGAGAGAATCAGTGTGGGGAGCAGAAAGGAGATTGATCTAGAGGACATCAGCCCTTTGTCAGACCCTCCTCAACAGTGGGCCAGAGGCCTTAAGGAGCAGAATGGGAAGGTCCTCTAGGAAACTACTCCTCGGTCACACCCCAGCCCTGAGGTGGTACAGAAAGGACTGGTTTCACCGACCCTGGGGACAGCAGGTTGAGTGAGCAGGGCGGGCTGGTTCTAGGGGGATTAGCCCTGATAGGCCAGCACCAGAGAAGAGATCCTGGCTCTTTCCCTCCAAGTCTAAGTGTAAAGTTTAACCATTAATTTCCTTATCAGAACTTTTGTGCTAAGAACCCTTATCTGGATTTTACAGGCAGGCTCTGGCACTGGGCCAAGCATAGAGGAAAGCATTTCATTCTTCTCCACTTGCTAAATGAAGGCAATGTTATAAGCCAACAATATTATTCTCATTAATGGGAAGGGAATGTTAATGATGGGAACGTATGTGCTCAGCTTTCAAATGAGACACGCCGTCTATCCCTGCTTCTGACCCGGCGTGGCTTAGCAGGGCTAAATTGCTTTTAAAAACCGATCGGAATGAACCTTAATTGAGGCATTAAAAACACACTCATTTGATCTTACTGGGACCCACAATTCTCTCATTACCAATGTCCTGCTTCTGATTACCCAGGCATGCAGACGGAAAGGGACCACAGATAAACGCACTGCCAGAGGGCTGCTGGGATTTTTCTTCCTCTCTCGCTTTCAAACATAATTGAAAGTTTTAACCGTATTTATTTATCTGTTTGATAGATTTGAAAGTGTAGGCGCTTTGATCGCTGCATTCATTTCCCTGCACTTTAATGTGGACCTGAATCGAATCCTCCTCTTTCAAAGCTGTTTGTTAGTTTCAGTGGAAACCCATGCCCCGCCTCCCGTTCTGGTGGAAATATAGAGTCTTTGACCGAGTGGCCAGTCTCAGATACTGAGCTGGTCCCCAGTGGAGGTGCACCGTGGAGTAGAATCCTAATACCTAGCTCTTTTCATCTGTTGATCTCAAAGCACCTTACAAAGGAGGTCACTGTCATCACCCCCATTTTACAGAAGGGGAAACTGAGGCAAGGTGACCTGATCAAGGGCACCCAGAAGGCTAGTGGCAGAACTGGGAAGTGACTCCAGGTCTGCCAAGTTGCAGTCCACTAACCCACATAGCTTCTTCTGGGAGAGGCATTCTTCTCTTGCCCTTAAACATGGGCTCTCCATGTCTGGGTAGGCCACATCGATGGGACATCAGAGGAGACACTTCTGCTAATGCTACCTGGCCCTTTACCTGCTCATCCATAAATACAGGCAGGCACCTTACAGCCTCACTAAATCCACCGTGTCTTTTTAACTGCACAGGGAATGTTTTCCGGGGAGTCTAGTTGCTTGTCTGCCTTGTCACTGAGATGCGGAGATAAGTGGATGAAAAGCGGGGCTTGGGGCATGCCGAGGAGACTTTTCTGCTGTACAAGCTGTCACCTCGTGCTGTCAGGTCAAGCCTGGTGGGGAGAGCTGTGATAAGGCAGCTGTTTGCCGAGTATCAATAACTCCTGTAGTGCCAAGTCTTTGTGCCCTGGGGGGGATGCAGAGAGCGGACGAAAGGCTTCTCATTGATGAAAATGGCTCCTCTTCCCCCCGCCTTGACTATCTTTTTATCCCTTTATCTTCACCTGGATTTGATAGATTAGTGCGCGTCTCTGCAAGATAAATGCACTCTCACATCTTCAGGAGAGGCAGCCTCTGAAAGCCAGCGCTCAGTACCTCCCTTTGGCTCCTGACAAGGCCGGAGCATGAGACGACCTTCAGTCAGCTCTGTCTCCAAGGTGGTGGCTGAGACGCAAGGCTGGCAGAGTTATTAGCGGTGCTCCCACTAATGCGGTTTGACGCGTCCACTGCCCAGGGCATGCGTTTAATGGTGCTCCCTGGCAGGGCAAACTCCCGGGAATCAGACTAGACTGTTTTCTCGGGCACAGAGAGAGAAAGTGTTAACGAGAGCTGGCCAAATTTTTGGCTTACATCACTTCACTGAAGGCAATAAAGCTACCCCCAGCTGAGAAGTTGGCCTAGGGTGAGTTCTGAAATGGAGGAGAGGGAAAGAGAAAACAGGAACTAGTGAGAGAGGCTCTGAAGGAGAGGGAGCAGGGAGAGTGAGAGGCAATAAGGTGAAGAGAGGAAAGTGTGTGGGGGAAAAACCTATCCATGATGATTTTCTCTTCAAGGCCTGCCACTATGTGCTGAGTTTAGAGAGCCCCAGGAGCCTGGATGTGCCACTGAGCTGGGTTCCCTATTGCCTCTCATATGAACAATCTAACCCTTTTCCACTCCAATTTCTTCCTGAAGGCAGCATGTTGAGCCACATTCTCTATCTTCCCGCCCAGCACAGATTTCTCAGCTTCAGTTGCTTCTGTCTCCCTGGCTCATGACCAACGCCAGGGACCTCTTGCCAGTGCTCTGCTTGAGGTGATTCTTGGTCTAACATTAGAAAAAACCCTTTGGGTATACAGCTGTCTTGAGAAGACTGTGGCTCGGTGGACCAACCTCTGAACTAGGATTCATAAAATCTAGGTTCTATTGCAGCTCTGCTGTTGACCTCCAGCAAATCACTTCTTTAGACTGTAAACTCTTCAGGGCAGGGGTTATCTTGTAGGGCTTGTCTACACACAAATTGTACACTCTTAACCTCACTGCCTTTGTTCAGTGCTTTTGCGCAATGGGACACTGGCTTTAGTTTGTATATCTAGGTGGTACAATCATATAAATTTTAATAGGAGGGCTTTCCTTTCAGCATCTCACCCGCCCTTGCTTCTGGTCCCAACTTGAACCTGAACATGCTGGGGCTGCCACAAACAATGAAAGAGTTATTTGAACTTTTTGGCTACTCCAGAAATGTTCCCTAGGAATCTGGTTTGGGTCTCTTCTCTGGATAAGCTGTTTGGGTTTTGATAGTCTTGGTTTCCAGTAAAATTTCTGATTGGAGCTGGGTCATTAATGGAGAAGAAAATTTGTCAAATAGGGTGAAATTTATGCAATAATTTATTTGCTGAATAGTGTTTGACCCACCCGATATCCAGTCATTGAGAGATTCAAGGGGGGCCCCAAAACTGGCATGGCTCTACAGAAGCTGTGCTCACTTATACTAATGAAGAATCAAGCCCTCTGAGTTGAAAGCACTTGGGTTGAGCTGACTATCTTTAGACAATGATATTTATTTAGAAAGAAATGTATTGGGGTGAGGGAACCCCACTTAGGGGAGCTACCTCCCACTAAATTCTTCCCCAATTCGGAGGCAAGCAGAACATTTGAGATGACCTTGAGGGGTAGAGTTTACATCCCTGATCTCCACTCCAAGGTGTAGGGGTCTTTGGTTTGGTTCAGGCCCAAATCCTGGATCCAAGAAATTATCAATAGAAAAGAACAGTTGGGTCATCTTGTCCATGCTGCATGTGTGCAGAATTGTTCCCTAGTGTGGGCTAGATATCCAGCTGGTAGAAATTGGTGTAGTGAAGTTGAAATCAATGGATTTAGATTCATGTAACCAGCTGTGGACCTGACTTGGAGTGGTTTGTTCAGTCCAGTTCTAAAGGTCCCAAATTATGAGGCTTCCACTACTTTCCTTGCGTGACTATTCCATAGCCTAAGTGGACCTCACGGTTCAGAATTTTCCAAACATGCCTAAGGGATGTGAACATCCAATTTCCATTCAAATTAATGGGAATCAGGTGTCCCTTAGCAATTAGGTGGCTTTGAAAATTCCACCCTCATATCATATTCCTGGGATAGGCTCTCATCTAATGTCTCCTCTAGCAGGCGGGCGTATTAGTTCAGAGTTCTGAGCTGCTGCTATGTATGAGGATGCAGGAGGAGGATGGGAGGGGTGGGAATGGGACAATTACCTGGGGCTCAGGAGAGGTGGAGGCTTCTGTACACAGAGCTTAAGTGATGGCTCTGGGGTGTGAGAAAATGTAATTCTGTTGGAGCAGTTTGTAGACATTTTGCAGCTCGTCCTTGTGAATTAGGGGCCCAGTGAAGTCATTAAACCCTAATCAAAAGCAGCTAATCAGGAATCGGTGGGAGATCTTCCAATTAATCAGGGCTGGTGCTCCATGAAGCTGAAGTGCTGGAGGCTGGGAGAATAAAATTAATGAAATTAACGGGAGCGCGGTGCTTTGTGGAAACCCTCTTTGAAAGCATTGTGCAGGGCTCGCTTGCCTCTGCCACAGATTGCTCAGTGCCTAGCAATCCTTCAGGGCTGGGATGTGGCTCTAGAAACAGTCTGGAGCTCTGGCCAAAGCCGGGGGAACATGGCGGGGCTATTCTGGCACATGCTGCTGCTTGTGAAATGATGGGGAGGGGTGTTCAAGGCATCTAAGCCAGTTCTGGCTTTGCTTTTATCCACAGCCAGCCATACCAGGAGGTCAGGACTGTATTACACTGATAGACTGGCCTAGATATGTCATAATGGCAACACTATGCTCTTCTATAGCGTCTTTCATGGGAGGAGGAGCTCTACGCACTTTACAGACCCAGTCAATAGCATTGCCCTTTTTACAAGTGGGAAAACTGAGGCACAGGGAAGTGCCACGACTTGCTCAAAGTCAAATAGGATTTGTCCTCCCTGGGAATGTAACTTGGATTCAATGGTGAGTTTCCTCCTCAAACATATTCCAAGTGCACAAATTGGCACCACTCAGCCATGCCACAGTCTTGCTGTGTGGTGAGGCAACCCTGTCCTGAGGTAAAGGCCAGACCCTGAGTTAGCTTATCTTGTGTTTTGCTAACTCAAGTGACTGCAGGGAAGATGCCCAACCACAGCCGATCCCAACAAGCAATAGAAGATGGTCTGCTAGAACACTGTCTTGCCATCTACCTGTGCTCTGACCCCTGACTGGAGCTGCTGCTTCCCTCTTCTCCAGGCAAAAAGCCACCTCTGAAATACTTCCCACCCTTTGTAGAAGCTGCCATCAAGAAAGGCACACCATGAAAACCAGCCGTGTCCATCCTGGATGTTGCAATGAGCAGGATCCGTAACTTCAGCCCAGGGAGGTAACAGCTCACCACCACACTAGGTCCTGCTAGGAGATGACTGTCCTGGGCTGTGGCCATTTCTGCCCCAGCAAGTTGTCCTGCAGCACCCTGTGAAAATGAGCATGGGGCAGTACAGTGAATAGTGTCATTAG
This sequence comes from Chelonia mydas, assembly GCF_015237465.2. NCBI lineage: Eukaryota > Metazoa > Chordata > Testudines > Cheloniidae > Chelonia > Chelonia mydas. Next base: position 9,987,794 of record NC_057857.1, read on the forward strand.
GAACTAGAGGATATGTACCCAGATATATGTATTGTCCCTTGCGGCCTGTGCCTTGACCCTGTGGGTCTATAATTCTGTGTTGCTATGACACCATGCTGGGGTGGCTGTGTGGTGTGACAGCAGCATGTGGAACCTGACAGTGCGCTCATGCGGCAGCCAGTTAAATTATTGTGAGGTAACTATAAGGATACATCTACACTATAACAGGGACCCTGCTTCCCCCGCTCAGACAGTTAGCATGCCAAAAATAGCAGTGTTGGGGGTAGCACAGACATCAGCTCAGGCTAGCAGCCCAATTACATACCCAAGGGGTCTAGGCAGGTTTGTACTCAGATAGCTAGTCTGGTTTGCCACCCAGGCTATTTTTAGCACGCTAGCTCGAGTAGAGCTAGCGGGTGTCTGTCTGAGCTGGGAAGCATGTTCCTAGCTATAGTATAGGCATACCCAATGTCACTGTTGTCCAAATTGTAATTAGCCTGCAGTGAAGACATAGTCACAGTGAATAATACTGGAATAAATTGCCCAGGGGGGTTGTGGAATCTCCATCATTAGAGGTTTTTAAGAGCAGGTTAGACAAATACCTGTCAGGAATGGTCCAGATCAGAGGTTCTCAAACTAGGGGTTGGGACCCCTCGGGGTCACGAGGTTATTACGTAGGGGGTCACGAGCTGTCAGCCTCCACCCCAAGCCCCGCTTTGCCTCCAGCATTTATAATGGTGTTCAATATATAAAAAAGTGTTTTTTAATTTATAAGGGGGGGGTCACACTCAGAGGTTTGCTATGTGAAAGGGGTTACCAGTGCAAAAGTTTGAGAACCACTGGTCTAGATAATACTTAGTGCTGCCTTGAGTGCAGGGACTGAAGTAGAAGACCTTTCAAGGTCCCTTCCAGTCCTATGATTCTATGTGTCAGTAGGACAACTAGGGAGCAAAACCAAAGACATGTGACTCCAAGTTCATAGCATTACACTCCCTCCTGGAACTAGAGGGAGGAGCAGAACCCAGGAGTCCTGACTCCCAGTCCCTTTTGCATACTGCTGGATCAATCTATTGTGTATGTGTATTGAGATAAGTTAGATCTATTCAAGTCAGCAGGATTTGATGAAATTCATCCTAGGGAATTTAAGAAGCTAGCTGAAGCAATTACCTTCAGGAACCCTGGAGGATGGGTGAGGTTTCAGAGGCCTGGAGAAGGACAAGCATAGTACCTATCTTTAAAAAGGAATAAAGAGGTCTCAGCCAATTATAGATCAATCAGCCTAACTTCAATACCTGGAAAGATACTGGAACAAATTATTAAACCACCTGGAGGATAATAGAGTTAGAAGGAAGAGCTAGCATGTATTTGGCAAGAACAAAGCTTGGCAAACCACCCTAATTTTCTTCTTTGAAAGTGTTACTGGCCTGTTGGTTATGGAGAAAGCAGTAGATGGGGTATGTCTTGATTTTTTTTCAGTAAGGCTTTTGACATATTCCCTAGTTTGCTTATGAGACCATCATGTGGGACCATGGTTTAGATGAAATCATTATCAGATGGGTGCACAACTGGTTCAAAAACTGTACTCGGTCGTTATCAATGGTTCCCTGTCAAACTGGGAGGGCAGATCGAGTATGGTCCTGCAGGGGTTAGTCCTGGGTCCTGTATTATTCAGTATTTTAATTAATGACTTGGACAATGGAATGGAGAATATGCTTATAAAATGTGCAGATTACACCAAACTGGGAGAGGTTACAAGCACTTTGGAGGACAGGATTAGCATTCAAAATGACCTTGACAAATCAGAGAATTGCTCTGAAATGAGCAAGATGAAATTCAATACAGACAAGTGCAAAGTACTTCGCTGAGGAAGGAAAAATCAAACGCACAACTACAAAAAGGGAAATCATTGACTAGAGATAGTAGGGCTGAAAAGGATCTGGGGGTTATAGTGGATCGCAAACTGAATAAGAGTCCACAGTGTGCTGCAGTTGTAAAAAAGGCTAATATTCTGGGGTATATGAACAGGAGAGTAGTATGTAAAGCCTGTCTACACTAGAAGATTAGGTCAACATAACTACCTTGCTCAGGAGTGTGAAAAATCCACATCTGTGCAGCGTTGTTAAGCTGACCTAAGTCACTGGTACAGACAGAGCTCGGTTGACCTTGCTGGTGGATTACCTGGGAGAACCACTCCTGTCGGTGTAGGTAGTGTCTAACGGAAGAGCTGCTCTGCTGAAGAGTTTCAAGTGTGGACAAGCCCTTAGACATGGGAGGTAATTGCCCCCTCTGCTTGGCACTGTGAGGCCTCAGCTGGAGCACTGTGCCCAGTTCTGGGTGCCACATTTCAGGAAAGAGGTGGACAAATTGGAGAGAATCCAGAGGAGAATAAGAAAAATGAGAAAAGGCTTAGAAAACGTGACCTTTGTGGGAAGGTTAAAGAAACTGGGCATGTTTAGTCCTGAGAAAAGATGAGGATGGAGGCTGGGGACCTGATAATAGACCTTCACATATTTGAAGACTGTGGTAAAAAGGATGGCGATCAATTGTTCTGTGTGCTGAAAGTAGGACAAGAAGTAATGGGCTTAATCTGCAGCCAGGGAGATTTAGGTTGGGTATTAGGAAAAACTTTCCAACTCTAAGGGTCATTAGGCTCTGGAATAGGCTTCCAGGGGAGGCGGTGGAATCCCCATCAGGGGAGGTTTTTAATGATCGGTTAGACACACATCTGTCGGGGATGGTTTAGGTTTATTTGATCCTGCCTCAGTGCGGGGTGCTGGACTTTAAGACCTCCGGAGGTTCCTTCTAGCCCTCCATTTCTATGGTTCTGTCTGGTCTCCAGGGATGTTTTCAAGAGGATCAGAGTAGCAGGAAGACAAAATCCAGGGGAGCGGGAAACTGGATGCTTTGAGGAAAGGGTACCCTCTAGGCAGCTAGCAGTGCTATTCGAAGCCTGGACTCTGCTCATCTTCCCCTTCGGGTCAGTTGTAAGCTGCGGCTGTTGCGGATGAGACCAGTTTTGTCTTTATCTCTTCTGTTTAAAAACTTGACAATCCCTTCACACTGCTGCACTCACCAGAGAAAAGAGCCAAGATGTGAGAACAGTCCTCTCTCAAATTCCCTCCCTGCTGACTCCCACTCACCTCCAGCTCTTTCCATAAAGCTTACTGTACTTTTAATTCTCTCCTTCTCTCTCCAGCTTCTGCTCAACTCTCTGTCTCTGACGTTGCTCTGCTACTGTTACTTTCAGGATGCTCTGTTGAAAAAGAATAAAGTCAAGTGCATTGTGGTGTTTTGGGTGCAGCTATAAATTCTCTTCAGGTTGGATCTGGCACAAATTGATTTCGACTGCACCTGGTTCAAAGGGTTCCCTGGTACCATTTAAACTTGCCAAAGAGAGGAAGCAATTTAGGCTAAGTAACCAAAGTGAGAAGGCACATCATGCTGTTACAGTGCTTTCACCTCCAAGGGTGAGGGCTGAATCAGACAGGCATGGTGCTGAACTCTGAACTCCCCATGGTAAAAGGGTGAATCATGCATGCAGCAACATTTACAGAGTGGGTTTTCACCCCCTCCCTTCAAGGTTTGCCACATAGGGCTACATTTCCCAGAGACCTCACCTCTCCATTCATTAGGCAGCAAAATAAGTTCCCTGAACGAGCTCGGTGCAGTGGGTGCATGCTGGCTGCTGAGCTCTGCTGGCAATCTGGCCATCTGTGTTTCAGCAGGAACTGCTGGGGGTTGAAGAGTGGTGCAAACTTGGCCCCTATTTCGGGGCCAAAATAGTTACTGAGCATTCTTGAAAATCAGCCTCTGAATGTGGGAGCTGAGCTCCTGAAAATCTGACCCTTAAGGTATAGAGGCATCACACTGGGGGTCAGGACACCTGGGTTCTGCCATTGATTGGCTGTGTGACCATGGGCCAGTCACTTCTCTGTGCTCTAGGTTCCCTAGCTGTAGCCTGGGGATCATTCAACCCATGTTTGCAAAGTGGACCGAGGTCTATGGTCACTAATAGTGGTCATTTTATTATTACAATGAGAGAGTCTCTTGGTGAAATTCAGAACCTCATTCAAATTCTGGTCTCCTTCCCTCCCTAATGCTGAGGGGTATTCAGATTTGGGAGCAGAGGTTTCCTATTCAGGCCCATCTCCATAACAAGCTTCATTTCCCCACTATCTTCTCTGCTTGTAAATAATTCTGCTGAAATGTTAATTTCTGGCTTGCTCATTTTGTAGAGATTTATTTATTTTTTTTTTTTGGTACCACAGTAGGAAGATGGAGATAAATTGTCTCTACCTTGGATCTTGTGGTGTTTCCTTGAGGTCCCCATTGCTGTCCTCTTGCTGTGATTTCACTGTCAAGCACCATCCTGGCCCTCTCCTCGGCTCCCAGGAGAGCTATTATTTATGGCTGGTGGAAACAAACCAAATGACTCAAGCTTGTTCCCAGCCTCAGAGAGGACATCCATCAGCAGGGGCTTTCAGAGAAAAGCCCTTTGTTTAATTACTGAGTCACTCAAGGTCTTTCCAGTCTGGTTTGATTTGCCACATACTATTGCTGAGTAATCCATGTGGCAGTTCCTCCTCCATAGGAGGGAGGCAGTTTGCATGACCACAAGTGATCTCTAGATATCACCTTCCTGTTCAGCTATTGGTACCAACGTTTCTTTGCTGCTCTGAATATTCCAAAACAGGGGAGAAGGATGCAAGGAAACACTGCTTCATATTCAGAGCAGGTTTGGAAACAATAAATATTGTCCAGGAAAAATGTCAAGACAGAAAACATTAACTTTTTTCCTGATATTTTCCACAAAATTTTTTTAAGGGGGGGGGGAAATCAAAAACCAAACCCTTTTTCATTCTTAGTACAAATGTCTGGTTTTTATCACAGAAGGGGAAAATTTTCCATGACATTTTCCACTAACAAAAGTCCAGTTTTCATTGAAGAAAAGTTGTGACGGAAAATGTTTTCCCAGCTCTATTTAATTGACTGACGTTTGACTGGTGCTCATTAAAGCAAGGAACGATATATCGGTGTCACTTGGAGTAACTCTGACGCAGTAAGGGTGGCCGCTAAGCAAGCTTCATCTTTTCGGCTTTGCCAGCCCTCCTCTGTCTTGCCCTTCGCCACTCCCTGCTGTTCCAGTCCTAGCTTTCTTTTTGGTTGGGTAGAGGGTGACCATATTTTCCCAAAGGGAAAAGGAAACACTGCACAGGGCCAGCCCGAGGCCCCCCACTCCCCTGCTGCATGAGGTCCCTCCCTGCCACCCACCCACAGGACTGGCCCGAGGCCCCCCTGCTGCCCACCCACCAGCCCAAGATCACCCTCTATCCCCTTTACATGGGGCCAACCCAAGACCCCCTGGCCCCTACCCACACAGAGTTGACCTGGCCTGAGCCCTCCCTCCTGTGCAGGGCTGGCATTGCCCCTTGCCCCTTCCTCCTCCACACACATTCCTCCATGCCACACTAGGGGTCACATCCCACTTCTTTGGCAAAACTGGGCATTTGTCCAGTTTGCTCTTGCTAACTGATCACTTGGCAAGAGCAAATGGGACAAATGCCCAGTGTTGCCAAAAAAGCCAGGACAGGGCTTAAAAAAAGGGACCGTCCCAGGCAAAATGGGTCATATGGTCACCCTGGCTAAACTGGGTCACTAAATTGGAGGGGGATTTTGTCATGTGAAATATCCATAAATGCCTTGGATTAGGGGCTCCAAAATGTATCATGCGCTAAGCCAGACCGGCGCTAAGCCAGATTTGAACAGGCTGCTTCAGAGAGAGAAGACCCATTTCTCTCCAGCCCAGTGCAGCACCTTTGTACCAAGTGCTCTGTTTACCATATTTCCTTTGTAGAAAATGTGGCAGGGGTAGTCCAAAATCATAACATCACCCATTGGAAACCTATCTGAAGGCAGACTCCAATTTCTCTTCTGTTCAGTTGTAGCCATGGCATAGGAGATGCTAAGCCCCCACCCCCCATTAAAACGTCTGTTAAAATCATTCACGGTGTAGCTCATCCAGGGGGTTGTTACTACAGAGAATTGAACTCAAGATTTCTAGGGCCATGGCTTGAGATAAATCCACTACCTGTGAGCAGAAGCATGCAGCTGTACTCTGGCTCAGCCCCAGAATGGGGACCAACACCCCCGGCTGATGTGCTGTGATGCAATGAATGGATAAGGACTGTCCAAAGAGAAGCTATCGGTCAACCATCCACAAAGCCGTGAGGGTGATCATTAAGTGCCTGGCTTCTTGCTTTTACTGGCTCGTAAACTTCAGTATTTCCCAACTCCACTGACCATCCTGCTCTTCTGTGGATCTAGAGCCATTTGACTGTCTGGGCTGGAACATAATCAATACTGGAAATGGGCTGTCCTAGCCAGTCTTTGTTTCTGGGGTGTGCAGTAAAGTTAGAAATAGTAACAAACCAAGCAGTTATTGCAGAGAATTCAGAGGTAGGAATAGGAGAGGGGTCATTAGCAGGTGGGAAGGATAGTGTGGTGGGGTGAAAATGGGTAGTGAGCTTGGCCCTAGGTCAGCTATTTATTAAACAGTAGTAGTAATGACAGGAATCAATGTTCCAGGACCAAGCTGTCTAGGGTCCTCTGTCTAGATAGTGCCTGAGCAGTTCCCAAGCATGAAGACATTTCCTCTCACGACGCCTCTGTGGGTAGGGAAATATTATTCTCTGTCTACACATGAGGAACGGAACACAGAGAGATGAAGTGATTTGCCCAAGGCCACATAGGGAGTCTGTGGCAGAACCAGGAACTGAACTCAGAGACTTAAGCACAGAAGCATGCTAATAAACGTGGTGGCTACAACTGAGCGAAGTGCAGAATAGAATCCACTTTAGCCTTGCCTAAACTTACGAGATTTGCCAGTATAGGTTCATCTGCCAAAGCCACTTTGCCACTATAACTGCATCTACACTAAGTGCTTTTGCTAGTATAGTTTGATTTGGTGAGCAAAATACCAGTGAAATGACTTTTTTTTTTTTTGGCCAGTAAAACTGCATATACATTAGGACTTTTGGCAGCATAATTAGGTTGTAAAAAATAATTTAAAAAATCATCCCCCAAACCATCATAGCTATGACAGCAACACTTTCACACATCGACTTGGCTTGTGTCCTGGACTACTTTTTAAATTCAACAATAGAGCATTAGCATGAGGATGTCAGAGAGTAGGGGGCGGGGGGGGGGGGAGAGCTGGTGACACACAGTAGAATTTGCAACCCTCTTGTCTTGCATAAGTATCAGACACACTGAGCAGTTGTCACATCCACCTATGGAGCATGCTGTCACACAAATCAGAAGGGATGGAGCCTGTCAAGCTGTAGAATGTCAATCAAAATGTCTGTTTCCACCCCCATCCCCATTAAATACGGGAGAAGGGTGTTCATTCTCATTTGCATGGGGAGGAGAAATTCATGTGAAGTGCTTTAGTGCTTGGTGCAGTTTCAGCTCAGAGCATGTGCATGATGTGGCTGTTCGGTACCCACAGACTAGACTTGGTAATGGGATTTGAGGGGCTAAATTACTACATGGTATCTGGAAAATCTATCCCTTAAAGACTAATCATATACATCACTGGCTTTCCAAAGGGTGAGTAAGGATGCCTCACCCCCAGCCTGTCACTGGGTGGTTTGGTTCACAGCATGTGGTCAGCAAAGTTATTGCCATAAGAGACTTGTATGGGCAGTGCGGCCAACACTTGTGGTTTATATCACAGGGCTTGTGATTAAACCCCCAGCTGCTGACATCAAGAGATTGCTAAAGTTTTCATTTTAAATGGAAGCAGAGATTCTTATGCAATCATGTTCGGGAGAAAAGTATGAAAAAGTGAGGCAAGGACTCAGAAACCAGAAGGCAAATAGGCTTAAAAATCATGTCTACACAGCTCACTATTTTTAAGCCCATCTCATGATTCTGAGATGCCTCATTTATTATATTTGAACACTCAAGGTTAGCAAGGGCCGAGACTGGTGCCATCGAAAACAGCAGATCAGATTTCCTGCTCTCTGTCTTCGCTGGCTCCCAATTGTGACCGAGGGCAAGTCTACGCTACAAAATTAAGTTGGCCTAAGTTACATTGATGTATTGCCACCTAAGTTCCCTCTAAGCTGTGTGGCCGTGCAGCGGGCTATAAAGAGCCGCACAGGCACGCAACCATAGAGGCCTGGAGAGGAGAGGGGTAGGGAGTGGGCAGAGAGGGGAGCAAGTTTGGGCATGCAGGGCTACTGTGAGGAGAGGCCACCACTGTCACATTTTCCCACCAGTAGTAGTTACCGCCATGTAAGGATGGCCCTTGCTTACCCGGCAGAATTTGGTACCCTAGTGGTCCAGGGGTAGCGACTTCTGAGGGATATGGGTTCTGAAGCTGCTGCTGGCAAGGAGAGGTGCCTCTCCCCTGGCCCCAGCCCTGGGGCTGCTCTGGTGAGAGAGGGCTGAGGGGAGTCCTCTCTCCCTGCTGCAGCCCCAGGGCAGCCTGCACCCCAAACCCCTCATCTCCAGCTGCACCCCAACCCTCTGCCCCCAGCCCTGAGCCCCCTCCTGCAGCCTGAACCCCTCATCCACAGCCCCATCCCAGAGTCCTCCCTGCCCCAGCTAGAGCCCTCACCCCTGCACCCCAATCCTCTGCCCAGCCCTGAGCCCCCTCCCACACTCCAAAACCCTCAGGCCCACCTCTGCCACACATCATCTCCATATTGGTGCACACAACAAAATTCATTCCGCACATGGATGTTTAAAATTAGACGGAACCTTGATCACCTCTGCAGTAATTAAATTGCTTTTGCACGTCCCCGCTGCACTTGTGTCAGCTGTGCACAACCTCACTAGGAGCGCTTGTACCGATTTCATTGTCAGCGTGGGGCATTGTGGGATGGCTTCTGAAAGGCAGCAACAGTCGATTGTAAGTCACGTGGTGTCGACACTGACACTGCATCGACCTAAGCACTACGTCTCTCACGGAGGTGGAGTTATTATGTTGGTGTAGTGGGCGAGTTACCTCGGTGGGAGTGACATTTTTAGTGTAGACGCCTAGGGAGTTAGGTGGACTGCCTTAGGTCGACCTACGTCTGTCGGAGAGCAGGGCTGAATGGGAAGTCAAGTTTTCCTTAGAACTCAGGGATGGATTTCTAAGTGCTCAGAGCCCACAGTCAGGGCTAGATTTTTCCAAAGTGTTCAGCTGTTCTTGCAGTCCGAAATAAAAGGGCCAGATTTTCCGACTGGCTCGGCTCCCACTGTGAACCCCGCAGGCCGAGCACTTTTGAAAATTGGCCATTTATTTAGGTGACTAAGAGGGAGCTGAACACCAGAGCCATTATTCTGCAATTTTGAGTGATCTTGGATTTTTAGAGGCAGAAAACTCCCTTACAGTGTCAATTGGTGCCTGCAGGTGTAGGCTGATCTCACAGCTCAGCTATTCATTACTGGGGGGTCTGTGAAGACCTTCCTGTACCTTTTGGACTCTCCTGAGCTAGGACCACCCATCTACGGAAAAAAAGTTCCCCAATCGTTTCTTGTTGTGGTCCAGTTTCTCCAGCTATATTCTGCCTTGGCTCTGTCTCAGAGACCCAGGGATGCTACAAAGGTTCATAAGCCTTTGTAGCAAGGCCAGGTTAATAGAAATAAATAAATCTGGTCAGAACATGGGATTTCTATTCCACAGGAAATTCTGACATTTCAAAATTTGTTTTCATTCCAAATCCAACTGAAAAGCTGAAATTTTGAAATTTCCCATGGAGTGAAAATTCAAATAAATGAATAACTGGATCAAAAATAATTTTGTACCATTGAAAGGCTTCATTTTGATATCTTCAAATATTTTTTTCTTTTGTTAATGTCAAAATGTATATTTTCTCTCAGATAAAAATGTTTCATTTTGTATCATGTCCAAACAAAATATAAAATGTATTGGATATAATATAAAATTAGTAATTCAATATAATATATAAGCCAAACCAAACTGAATCACAAATGATTCATTTTGGCTTTCTCATCAAAAACTTTATTGAAATCGACATGTTCCCGTAAAGTGGTTTAATTTCTACAAAACTGCATTTTCTGATGGGGAAACCTGTTCTGCCCAAAATAAACTTTCGAGCAGCTCTAGAAAGAAGAAGGCCACGGGGTGCAGAGGTCTCTATCAAGAAGTAGGTGGAAGTGTTCTGAGGTTTACGCATTACCACCTTGAACCTCCCCCCTCCTCCCGCTAGCTGTCTAGTTGGAGCAAATCCCTGCAATTGTTATGTTATCGTAACCCCACTTGAGATCAGGGCCCCTATGGTGCTAGGCGCTGCAATGATACATAGGTAGTCCCTGCCCAAAAGAACGTAGAGCTGGTCCACACTGAAAAGTCACATCGGTATAGTTACTTCTCTTGGGGATGCGAAAAATCCACATGCCCGAGTGACGTAGTTAAGCCGCCATAAGCCTTGGTGTCGACATTGTCAGGTCGATGGAAGAATTCTTTTGATCATGTCGAAACAAAATACAACATATTATCTGTAACATATCAGATATAAGAATGTTTCCCTCGACCTAGCTACCAGGTCTCGGAGGTGGATTACCAGTGCTGACCGGAGAACCCCTCCCATCGCTGTAGTGTCTGCACTGAAGTGTGACAGTGGTGCAGCTGCAGTGTTAAGTGTAGATACAACCTTACACGCGAAGGCCCAGATCCTGCATCAGTAACTTCTGCCAAGATTTTCAATGCAGGATCAGAGCCTAAAAATGCAGTCTGCTTCCTAGCTTAAATCTTTGTGTTTCCATCTCCTACTGGGGTTACGCGAGCAGTCGGCTGAGAGCGATGTCAGGGAGTGAATCCAGCCATTAACAGAAGCACAGTAATCGAGCCAGAACTGTATTATTATTATTATTATTAGTTTTTCATTTTATTCTTTCCCTTGATTCCATGGCAATAAATCCTCCCTGGGCTCGCATCCTGCCAATCTTCCCCCTCCCTTTAAGCTTAATTCAATTTATGTGCCTCCTCTTCCTGGTAGCGCGGTGAAAAATAAACGCTGTCTGTCTCTGTCTCTCTCTTGGTTACTGTTTCGCAATCACAAACACTGTCTCTATTCTGCTGCAGTCCTCAGGGGGAGACCTATAAAATTTGACTCATGAAGGGAAAGAGAAGGGGGCGAGGGCGGGGGGAGGAAAGAAGAAAAGAAAAGCAAATCTGGGAAGGGAAAGTAATAGGGGCAAAAAAATGAAAGATTTAAAGCAGCTATGAATCGGTGGCTGTTCCAGCTTTAAGAGTCTGTTGAAACAACATAATAAAAGGCAATAAAGGTAGGATTTATGACCTACCTAGGGGAAATGGCTTGCTGCATCCATTGTGCAGGGTGAGCCCATCCTATGAGTCCTGGGGGGCTATAGTACCACCCAGCAAAGTTACATCACTGGTACATGCAAATAGCACGGTTAACCACTTTAAAGGGCTATGAGCCAGTCCCTTGCCTCGTTCCCCCGGCCTTACGAGGCCCCATATTTATGGGCTTGGCATTTTGTGTTTTAAAGACTCCATTTTGTTCAGTTTGACTGGTAAAATCGCTTCGCAGCGATCAATGATGCTGTGCTGAAATTTTAAGGGCCAGGTATTTTACCACCGGGGTTGAACCCTCAAGCTAAATCTTGAAGGAAGGGAAGGGGGAAAGCATGCAGATGGCAGAGGGAGGGTGGGCGTCTCATAAACCACCAGTACAGGTTTAAATTGCAGTAAAATCACTGGGGGGGAATAAATCTGCAAAAATAGAACAAAACACGAGAGTGGAGGTTTTTACTGCTGCTGTCAGGGACGGAATGACCCTTTCAAAATGCGGGTGATCATAACAGCCGCCACTTAAGGCAAAGCTTGGCCAATTAGGGGGGTGCGAGCCTTTATGGCGTAGCTTTTGGGCTGGTGTAGTTGGTATTCTACAGACAGAGGGAGGAGCAAGGATGCAGGCTGGAGCCCAGGGGTGCAGTCTGTTTTAGAGCAGGAGCTTGGTAATGAAATCCTGGCTCCACTGAATCTAATGGCAACACTCCCACTGGCTTCAAAAGGGCCAGGACTTTCACCCCTTCTGGGGGGGTCTATTCCTGACTCTGCCACAGGCTTCCTGGGTGACCTGGGGCAAGTCACTTGACCCCAGTTGTGGCTTAGTTTTCCATTCTGTATAATGCAGCTAGCGGTGGTCACACTTCTTTGTAAAGAGCTTTGAGAACTAAGTGTGGAAAGCTCTACATACATGCTGAGTAATAATACTCAGGGTTGATCCTGCAAAGTGCTGATGTAACAGAACCAGCCACTTACATGGAGATGCGGGCTGACAGCAGGGATCAGTCCTGGGGCCTTCCACTTCAAGCATGTGAGCCCCTGGCCTGAATTCGTGGGGCTACTTGGCGAGCCGCGAGCAAGCAACAGGTGGTTATCCTTGATGCGAGTCAGCCACTAGAGGGGCTCAGGATCACATGCACCCAGGCAATGTCCTACACCTAGTGCTCACAAGCCGGCGCTTTCACTTTCAAGGCATTTACTGATTTCAGGTGCTTCAATTTTGGAGGCATCTGGGGCCTGAATCTCAGAAAGGGCTGAGCAAAGTGCAGCTGACGTCGACGGGAGCTGCGTGCGCTTAGCACTTCCTGAGCATCAGATGCCTGGGTGTTGCAAGGTGGTCACCCAAAAGGGGTGGCACCTCATGCCAGAAGGATGGCCTGGTGGCGAAGGCATGAGTCTAGGACTTGGGAATTGAATATAGATCTCCCTGCTCTGCCACGAGACTTCCTGTGTGACCTTGGGCAAGTCACTGGGTCTATCTGTCCCGCACTTTCCCCACCTATAAAATGGGGATAATACCACTGCCCTACTTCTAAGAATAGACTCATTGCAGATTGTGAGGCGCTCAGATACTATGGGGAAAGGGGTCATATCGGTATCATAGACGGAGGCCTCTTTGGAAAATGTTGGCCTTAATTCCCATTGGCTGCCGTGAGAGTTGTGGGTGCTCAGCACCTGCTAGGATTGGGCCCTGCATGCTTTGTCCTGAGGGCCTGGCATGGAGCCTTCTCGCGTCATTTGTCCCCCTGCCTTTCCTCCTAGGAAGGAGTTTTAGCCTTCTCCCTGTCACTCTGCTTTCCGGCCACAAGTTACATGCGTTTGTTTTGAGAAGTACAGTAAATCTTAACTCCGGAATGAAAAGCCCTGCCATATCCGATACCATTTGTTCTTTTAGAGGAAGGGAAGAGGATTGGGGGTGCGGGGGGGGAGTTGGAGGGGAAAAAAAATCAATCTGCTATATAAAGAGAGCTGTCGCATGGCATAGCATCTTAATCCAATGGAGCCGGGGAGAGCGAGCGAGACAGACAGATCTGGGACAGAGGAAGGAGGGGCGGTGGGGATGCAGCAATCTGCAGCCCTCTTAAAACCCCAGCGTGGAACAAAGCCCTCATTAGTGGCAAATAAGGCTGGGGGAGTGGCAGTAAAAGGCTAAATAAACTCCTATAAAATCTGGGATGATAACTGCAGCGAGCCAACACCAGAGCTGTGCCATAAACACGCCAAGATGAGATGGTTCTAATTGTAAAAGCTCAATCAGAGGGTCCAGCGGGCATGAAATGATGGATTAGTTCAGGGACATTAATGCCAGCCTCTCGCAGGGAAGCTGCATGTGCCCCCTACCCTCCTCCTCCCTTGGAAGGGTTTGATTGCTCTTTAATTGGCCACCTTTTGGAAATTTGCACTTCGGGGGGAAGGCAAAGGTCAAGGGCAGAAATCCCCAGCGTCAGACCTGCTGCTTGGCAGCGAAGACATACAGGATCATGGCTTTCCCTTGCATATGGTGTGGCCTCTCTGGGACATGCGCATCCATCCTTGTTAAGGCAGAGGCAGTTCAATCCAAGGGGGAAAGTGGCGCGCCTGTGAATGTTTACGTGCGTACGTGACAGGCACCATCTTAGCTGATGCACTGGGGCTTGAACGGGGGAACCTCCAGAATTAAAACCATGGGGGGTTACCACAGCTTGAGCTAAAGCTCTGTAGCTGGGCATGGTCCCAGACGGTCATCCTTTGTGGACTGGCACAGAGGGAGACCTGCACCAAACACTCATAAGCGGGTCACCTGTGCATCCCTGTATGTGTGTGTGTGTGTGTGTGCGCACACATGCCTTAGTGTAGGAATGTGCGTGTCTGAGCAAGTGACCACAGGCATAATATTATAGTAGCAGTAGCACAGTAGGATCGAGGTGCTCCAGTCGCTGTGCTAGGTGCTGTACAAACACGGAACAGACTAAAAGATGGTCCTTGCACTACGAGCTTAAGGAAGGAATAAGCTACGTAGGCATGGGAGCTGCAGCTCTTCAGGGGTGTGTGGTATGTTCGGTGGGGCGCATGCAGGTGTGTTTCTTTGCACATCTGGGTAGACATGGGCATGTGCATGTGAAGATGTGGGGGTGTCTGTGAGTGTGTGGGGAGATCCTCTGCAATAAGCCAGGGCAAATATGTACATGGATCACGCTTACACAGGCATCACGCAACCTTCCATTCAGCACCTGGTTGTGTTGAGCCTTATTCTGAACACAAAGTACAATGGCTTCTGAGGTGCACAAGCTGCAGAACGCTGTATATGCTGCAGCTGCTTGCCTGGGGAGCTGACCTATCCAGGAGAAGATCCTTCTGGTTTAAAAGAGGGGAAATACACTTATTCCCCACCCAGGAGTAGCAGAGCTATGCAGGGAGAGGGAGTTTATATACATGATGGCCAGGATCTCAGAGCAGTGCCATTCCTGGTTCAGGGTGTGGCCACATTCTGCCTACTACGGCTCTGTAGTCTGTGAGAATTACTAGGTGGGCAAAACCCAGACCAGGTCTGCACTAAGAAGATTTGCTCTGCCAGCAAACCCTCCTGGTAGAAACATGGCTTAGACTTTTACAAAGGAGTTCTTTTGCCAAAATAGTTTAGATCTGTTCCCCAAATTAATTAAGCTAAACTGGTAAAAGGATTTTTTTGCCGGTACAACTGGTGTCCACACTAGGGCATTTTATGATATTTTTATAGCAGCAAAGAATCATACCTCTAACTGACATTATATCTACAAAAGTTTCTCGTGTAGACCTGGGCCAGATGTAGCTTTAGTTTTGTAAAACTTTGGCAGTCGGGCTGGTTCAGAACCAAGTCCCAATTTTTCCAGGTCTGAGGATGGGGGAGTCAGGAAGATGCAGGATTGTTGGATAAATTGGTTCTGGATCTGGCTCATTAGTGCTACCCCACAGTTGTCATAACTCCATCTGCATGGCTCCAGTTGGAGAGAAGCAGATACAGTCTTGTGCTGATCCTTTCTAAAATAAAACAAATTGCATATCCCAGTTCCCCTGTTGTATGGCTCCTTTCCCAATTACTTCACTGCATGGGGTTTGTCAACCAAAAACTTCTCCTAAGGAAGGAGCATTTCTTTAGTACTGTCCTTTGCAGTTTCTAGGTACCCAAGTTAGAAAAACATTGGCATGGATTATTAAAACTAAAATTATTTTAAAATCTCATTTATTTTTCATCCTTTATGCTGTTTGTTTACTTTTGGGAGCTTATTCATTTCTGGACAATGAAAACTGACTTGTCAATTTCACTTTTGCTCCTAATCAATTTCACCCTAGGGCTCTCATGCTCTCTCAGAACACTGTTGCAAACACTCCAGGGAGAAGGTTTTTAGGCCAGTGTCAGCTGCATTTTAAAAAATTAACCAAGTAAAAATGAGATTATTTCCACTGGGCAGAGGGCTGGTTTTGCGAAAGCTTCCTGTGGGACCTGCGCAGGTTAACATTTTTTAAATTTCCAAATTTTGTCAAAAATACCCCCCCCCCTCAAAAATCAGGAAAATAAATTGACAAAAGGCTCACAGATCTTGCCCTGTTCAACCAACTATGGAGCTGGTCAAATTTTGTTGAAAATGTTAAAATCCGCCCCCCCCCCCGCCCCCCACTTTTCAAGCAGTTCTATTTGGAGCATTAGTTGGTCTGTTGTCTCTTTAACAACTAGGAAAAGTCCAGACCAGCAAACAGAACAATAGCAACATACAGCTGAACTTCAGACTTCTCAATACAGTAGAACCTCAGAGTTACGAACACCTGGGGAATGGAGGTTGTTCGTAACTCTGAAATGTTCATAACGCTGAACAAAACGCTGTGGGTGTTCTTTCAAAAGTTTACAGCTGAACGTTGACTTCATAGAGCTTTGACATTTTACTGTGCAGAAGAAAAACGCTGCTTTCCTTTTTTTTCTCCTAGTAGTTTACGTCTAACACAGTTCTGTAATTTTTTTCTTATTTTAATTTTTTTTGTCTCTGCTGCTGCCTGATAGTGCACTTCCGGTTTCAAATGAGGTGTGGGGTTGACCGGTCAGTTCATAACTCTGAGGTTCATAATTCTGAGGTTCTACTGTACAGCAGAAGATAATCTCATTACTTCTTATCAATTTTATAACTTGTCACAACTTACAATACCAATGGTGACCGCTAAGTCTGTACATTTTGATTGTTTATCTCTTTAGGAATGCTCGTGCTTTAGAGCAGTGGCTCTCAGCCTTGCCAGATTATTGTACTCCTTTCAGGAGTCTGATTTGTCTTGCGTACCCCCAAGTTTCACCTCACTTAAAAACTACTTGCTTACAAAATCAGACTTAAAAATACAAAAGTGTCACAGCTCACTATTACTGAAAAATTGCTGACTTTCTCATTTTTACTATGTAATTATAAAATACATCAATTGGAATATAAATATTGTACTTACATTTCAGCGTATAGTATATACAGCCATATAAACAAGTCAGTGTCTGTATGACATTTTAGTTTGTACTGACTTTGCCTAGCTTTACAACAGGCTACATAAAAAGCACTAGCAAATATCTCGATCAGCTGATGCACCCCCTGGAAGATCTCTGTGTACCCCCAGGGGTACATGTACCCTTGGTTGAGAATCACAGCTTTAGAGCCTTACCATCTTGAGGATACAAATTCTGCACCACTTATGACCTTGGAAGACCCTTTTATACTCTGTAAATCCCATCCACACACACGTGAAAGATGGCGTTTCCAGTGGAATGGAAATTCCAAGTTTCAAGCAACTCTTACGTTTCTACATTTGTTTTTGTTCTGAATTGGTACTGAAGCAATTTTTTAAACCTGTCCCAGAAAATGAAATTTTTTAGGGGAAAAATACTCATTTTGGGTCAATCAAAGCGTTGTTCTGATTTCAACTTTTTCCCCTCCCTGATTTTGAATTATAATTTGAGAACAAAAAAATTTTGAAATGAAAAATCGGAATGGTGTGTTCTGAAAAGTCTTCCATGCTCTCTAGTGGGAGTTGTTGCGGATTCTGTTTGGAAGTCGCACAGAATCTAGTCTTCAGCTCTTAGTGTAAGTTGAGTTTTGCATAACTTTGTTCACAAATATTTGTTTGAATTCCAAAAGGCTGCCTGGTCCAGCCATGATTGCTGTGTATATTATTTGCCACTCGTGGATATTTTTGGGTGGATGTTTTTGTTGGCACAACAGATGTTAGGAGGGTGTTTCTGAGCAGTGGGGCACAGTTAGGGTCAATGCTGGAACCTTAATCAAATCTTTCCACGCTTTTCAGCATTTGGGATTTTTGAAAAGCTGGTTGTAAATTCACTGATTGGCCAATTTACATTTTACATCTTGCCTTTCAATATCCTGACTTTCAAATAATATGGCGTTTGCTTGTTTTTTAACATAACTACAGTGTTCTAATTATGTACTTGGAAATTAATTGTCTGTTTACCAGCTAGTTACCACCTTAACCTATTTTAACAAAGATTTTGCTTGGGAATATATTACTAATGGAAAAGCGTTGGCATCTTAATACTCACATGGGTAGATCGTTAAAATAGATTCCAAATGCAATTGAATGACTTTTTTTACCCTCCTCCCCCCCCCCCCCCCCCGCCTGTATTAGCAGATAAATAGGTGCGGCCTTCCTTTTGAATAATTGTTTACAACTTCACAGAAATTCCATTAGCTCCATGCTCCTTGCTGCAAATGTGTCTGCTGCAGATGGTAATAATGGTGGGGGGGACGATTGTGTGAAAAGGACAGGAGCAGCTGATGGAGGGAGTTTGTTTTTTCTGCAGAGGAATGGAGAAAAAAGGGAATTCTCCAGAGGCGGAAGCAGCAGCATGGGGGGCTGCAGGGAGGAATATTGATCTGGGCCAAGAGAGTTTTAAGTGAATTGCTGAAGGCAATTACACTACCGGAGAGAGCAGCATTCTGGGAGTCCTGGGGAAGATGATGTTTCGGGGGCGTTCATTTGCATTGCTCCTTGCTGCTTTGAGTCACAGCCGCATCGGTGACTGCAGGGGCTGTAGGAAAGGCACAGGAGACACCCGGGTTTTTGGAAGTGGTAACAATTGCAATCCTGGCAAGTCAGCGACTTCTGCACTTATAGACACCTGAGCCTGGCTACTTGTACAAGACTCACTGCGGGGCGGGGTGGGGGAGTGGGACACAGATTCTTCCCTCCTCATTCTCCTCCCCTCTGGGTAGAGACCTCAGCATCCCACCAGGAGGCTCATTCACAGGGGCCACGAGTTAAGAAACCAAAAGGCCCTGGAGCACTGACTACCAATGGGGCACTGCACGGAATTCTCAGATTCTAAGGTCACCTGGTCTGATCGAGCCAGTTTATCCAGTGTGACCTTCCATAAAACACAGGACTCTGTACTTGAGACACAAGCACATGTCACAGGGGACATGGCTCAGTGGGTTAAGGATGAAGCTTCAAGGAATAAGGCAGACGCTCAGCCTCTGACTCCACTGAACCATAGAGAGTGAAGGGGAAGGATGGGATGGCTGGTCCGTGGCACAGATGCCTCATGTCCCAGCCCTTTGAGAGAGGCTGATCAAAGTGGCACAAAGCACGGGGGTACGTCCAGAACCCCGTCTTTGCTCCCTCCTTGCGGTAACACCCATTCTCTTGCATTTCCCCCACACTGTACTTCCCAGAGGTGTGTGTCACTATGGGGCTGCCTGGAAATCTGGCAGTGTGTTGGCAGCCTTCAGATCCCAAACCTCTCCTTTGGGGATAGTGCAAAAAGAGATCTGGGAGCAGGGGAGTTTGGAGCAGGCCCCAAGTGCCTGGATTTGAGCTGGAATTTCAGAGTGTTGCCAACTCTTGTGATTTGATGAGTTTCACTATTTTGGGGATTTTTTTTTAAGGCCTCCAACTGCTGGAGTCATGTTATTGCCCAAGAATCTCAGCTCTCATTTACATAAAGTAAATTTCTAGCCCTCATGGCAGCAGGAAAACACGTGAACATTTGCACCCTAAAGTGTCCAACACAAGAAGACCAATCAAATGAACCGTACATTCATTATTTTTTAAAATCTCGTTATTTTTCAACCCGTCATCATTATTTGCACTGTAACTCATGATTTTTGAAAGACTTGCTGTTGGCAATACTGTTTAGGTGTCTGGATCCCTCCCTTTGAGCTGGAAATAACAAGTTGCTTTGGAGGTCTGTACAATTCTGGGCTTTATTGAACCTGACTGCAGCCCTGGGTTGCAAGGGTTCATAATCATGCACGCTGTTCTCCTTGCTCCCTGGCAAGCCATCACTGCTCCCACAGATGCATCTTGCATTTGCTGCAGCCCCCGAGAGAAATGCCAGTTTCCCTGGAGCAGCTTTCAGAACTGGTTAGTAACAACAGCATGGGAATTGAGAGGCAGCTGTCCTCTGCAGGGAGCCCCATTCTCCAGGGCAAATCTCACCCTTCTCTCTTGTTGGAAGTCCATGCCATCTTTCTAAAGTGGTCAGATGAGAAGTGCGCAGAACCTCCAGCAATTTGCCCTGTGGGTTCTGCAACCCAGTGGGCACCTGATGACAAGCTTGTTGCATCCAGTTATCATCTGGTCCTGCCCCGCCCTGCGCGTGGACTGACAGTCTTTCTAACTGATGGCAGGTTAACATGGTGCTGTGCGTGGTGGGGGCACCTGTAATAGTATTGGGCATTATCACCTTCCAAGTGCTTCATGCACATCAACTCATTCCTTCCTTCAGGGCAGGAGGTATTTATCAACCCCTTTTAATGGATAGGGAAACTGAGGCACAGAACTTGTGATTTACTCAAGGCCACAGTGTCAGGTATCAGAACTTGGGAGCTCCCACGCTAGATCCCCCACTGGTGCAAAGCAACGCAACTCTGTTGACACCAGCTGAGGGGCTGTTTCCCGCAGCGCCGTGCTCAGACCATTGGACCATGCCTCTCTTTCATCCACATGAGTCCTGTCTGGAGAATGACCGATAAAAACACCAAATGCTCCTAACCTATGGAGATGTTTGGCTCCAACTGTCGATCCAGACTGTGTGGCTTTATCCCTTCGTTAGCCCAGACACCTTGACAGCTGGACAGTGCCCTGCTGGGCCAGTGACGCAGTTTGACTCTGCAGATGCTAAGGATCTCACTGAGTCTCTGAGCTCTGCTGCAGGGTGGGGAATTTTAATCAAGAAGGAAAGAGAAAAAGGGACACATTGCAAGGAAACTGACCTTATTTCCTGCAAGTGTGTGACTAAATTGTACGGCTAAAAATAGGTGAGTGATTTGCTTTGGTGCAGGAAGGTTTTGCTGATACTACTTGTGTTACATTAAATCTCTATATTTATGTGTGTAATATTTCCCTGGTTGCTTTGCCTGCTATCAAGCTATTGCTGAATTCTCAAGAGTGGCAGCTTGTCTACTGCTTGAAGCTGGCAACAAAAGGATAAGCTCTGCCGGGTTTTATTCCTAGCCTGCTACTGACTTTCTAAGCGGCCCTTGACCAGACACTTTGGCCAAATGTTTCAGAAGTGGCCACTGATTTTTGAGTCCCTTCATTTTCTGGGTGCCCAACCTGAGCACCTCAATACCTGAAGCAACCAAATCAGCGGCCGCTTTGGAAACTTTTGGCCTTAAACCACTCTGTGCCTCAGTTTCCCCGTCTGTAAAGTGGGGATAATACAATGTCCCTGCCTCACAGGGGTGTTGTGGGGCTTGATTAACAGATCTTTCTAGATGGCTGAGCTTCCCGGAGCAAAGGTGTCATGAAAGAGTGAAGTATGAACTTCTGGGGGAGTGCAGGTGGCTGTTTGGGAGAGGATAGACCCAGGACCATGTAACTTTCTCCATCCTCCTGCTGTTGTTAGACTCATCCAGGAAGTGGGAGGCTGAGGATGAGGTTCCCCCATCTCAGCTGGGAAATACTGGTTTATAAAGACATGGGGAGGGCACTGAGGACAGAGTCCTGGAGAAACCCAGCATGTAGAAGGATATGGAGGGGGAAGAGAAGTCATTAAAGGAGCAGCCTGCAAGCACCCTGAGGATGGATCATGACAAGATGTCTTCCATTTAGCTGGGTTTTTAGTAGAGCGGCTGGTTTTATCCCTGTCTGTGATTAAATGGAGGGTGTCTGGGGTTTGAAATATACAATCTGAGAGAATTATTTAGTGCTAAACAATTACTCTGTTGCATAAAGCTCTTACATTTGTTTACTGAGAATCCTGTACTGAATTCAAGCCCTCAGACGTAACTGTCAGGGAGCTGGAGAGCAGAGGCTGGAGTTTATGTAAATTTGACATCTTGTGTTTCACAGGTGACTATCTCTTAGCTTTCGATTGCCTTCTGTGTTTTCTCCTCTCCTTTATTTCAGTAAGGCTCAGTGCTCTTGGCGCCTGGGTGTCAAACTCCCAGCCTGCTTGGTGAGTCCTCAGCCATCCCTTTCAACACTGCCACCTTCCTCTAGATCCCTCGCAGTTCTGCTTCTGACTTCTTCCTTCCACCACTGGACCTCTTCCATGGGAGGATCTCAACCTTGCCATGCCCCTGACAGCTAGGGAAATATTTTTGATTTAGTTGGCGTTGGTCCTGCTTTGAGCAGGGGGTTGGACTAGATGACCTCCTGAGGTCTCTTCCAACCCTAATATTCTATTCTGTTTGTTGTTCCCATGTGACATGGGGAAACTGAGGCACACAAGGGGGACAAGACTAGTCAAAGCTCACACAGTTACTCTGCGCCGGAACAGCAAACAGAGACCTGGCTCCTAGACCAGTGTATGAATCCCTACATCTTGGCATCCATCTCCATTTCTCTAGCTGTAGGGTTGCATTCTCTGCTGCTCCTGGCTGTCTGGAAGAGCTTTGGAGGATGCTGCTGCTATCCCCTCTCTTGCTTCCTTCCCACAATCCAACCAGTCCTTGACAAAGAGGAACGTGTGTGTGAATGAACTGCGCTCCTTGCAGGGATTTGAATCGATGAAGTCAGTCTGCCTGTGGCTGGAACCCTGCTCCAGACAGGCCCTGTTTTGCTGAACCAATTCCTTGCAATGGGCCAAGTTAATTTCCAAGTCAAAGCGTTTACACCAGAGATCTGGATGGCCTGGTAAATCTGCCACAGAGACCCTGGGGTAGAATTCACTTGCAAGTGTCCTTTCACAAGGCGTTCTCTGAGCACTGGCTCAGCCCGGCAGCAGAGCACAAAGCGCTGCTTCTACCGCAGGCAGCCTGCTTGGCTCAGGGGGACTCTTAGCTACCACAAAATGTGCAATTACAAACCCCTCCTACTTCAAACGGTCTCAGCAGACTCCCAAGCTAGGCAAACATTCGAGCTGGGAAGAGACGGTCGCGCTTTCCGTCTGCAGCTGCAGCTTGGCTAACCAACCCAAATCAGCGTTTGCAAATCAGAGCAGCAATCCCCATTAGGTTGCAGCATTCTTCAACCCTGCTGACAAACCAGTTAGCCAGGCCCATGCTAATGGGGTCCCGACCATCTTGTTGCTGACCTTGTGCTAGGAAAATTAATGTACTGCTTCTATCCAGCCTCTTGGTCCAGTTGCTCAAAGTCTTTTATAGACGTGAATTGAGCTAATGTGCCTGCAAGTTGAAGTATGACTTCATTGTACGTAAAGAAAAAGGGGTGTGTGTGTGTGTGTGTGTGTGTGTGTGTTCAATTGGATTAGTTAAATTGGGTTAAAAAAAGAGTGAAGACACAGCAAATGCTTTTAAGTAGTCTTAGCAGCTCAGGGTAAAACTTATTGGAGAGGTTGGACTTTAATGTGAGCTGCTAACCTGACTTACAACCCATGTTGCCTTGTCCTTGCTGCTATTCTAACTCCTGGTAGCTAGCCTGAGTTAAGAACACACTTCCCCCCGCCTCCCCCCCCCCCGGGACAACTTACCCTCAGAGAAGTGTTTATTATCTCCATTTTACAAAGGTCATAAGGTCATATGCAGAGCCAGTTGACATTTTTTGCTCAAAACTACATTTTTAACCCATGAGACTTTTTCATCAAAATGGAAATTTCCATGGGAAGTGTTCTGATTGTGGTGATCTTTTTTCAAGTTTTCCATGAAAACAGCTGAAGAATTTTGAGAATGAAAACTTTCTTTTTCTTTAATCAAAAATGTTCACAGGAACAACCCCCCAACCCCTGTTTTCCAATCAGCTCCAGAGATATGGGGGCACACGTAGAGGTGAGTTCTTTGGAGCAAGGATGAGGAGATATCTACTGGGAGGTGCCTGGTAAAGCTAGCTGGGAATTTTTCATTGTAAAATGCTGATTCGTCAAAACTGAAATTTTGGGCAGAAACATATTGGTTTTGACAACGTTTGTTGGGAAGGTTTCTCAGGTCTGGGTTGGAATTTCTGATCAAACCACAGAAGAGAGAGAATCAGGAAGAGCAGGGATTTGAACCTGGGTCTCCCACATACGAGGTTATTGGCTAGTGTGGGCATACTCTTCCCTGTTCTTTCTGATTTGTTCATGAAACATTTCAAAAGGTCTCATTTTTGTCACAAGGCAGAATGAAAACAAATGTTCACAGCTTGAAATTTTATGTGAAACAGAATTCTTGTTTTCTGGCCAGCCCAAGTGCCCGGTGTGCTTTTCAGTGCCATCCAATGAAGAATAGTATATCAAATATAAGAATGAAGTGACTTTGCAAAGGTCACAGAGTGACTTGGTGACAGAGCCAGGAGTAGGAGGCAGGAGCTCAGGCTCATGGTGTCCTGCTCTGGCCCCAAACGAGGAGGCATGTCTGGTGGTTAGAAGTCCCCAAGAGCTCAGCTCTCCTCAACTCCTACCAAGGTACTGAAGCGAGGACAGATTTTCAAAAGGCCTCAGTGCCCAGCAGCAAAGGAAGCTGCTGTTGCTGAGCTCTGTTGATAATGGCAACTTGAAATGTTAGATGCAAAACAAAGACCAACTACAGTCCCTCCCCCGGGCCTGTCACAGATAGGATCAAATTCTCAAAAGGGCTTAGCACCCAACTTAGGAACTGAAAATCTGTCAAGTGACGCGACTTGCCCAACATCATACGGTGAGACTGGGGCAAAGCTAGGAATTAAACCTGTCCTTGACCACTAGATCAGCCTTCCTCTCTCGGCCACCTGTCCTACCTGAGTTCCCTTTCCCCTCTGTTTCCCAAGGGCACATACTTTGCATCCTGTCTTAGCTGACCCAGTTCTCATTGCATCCGGCACTCGGATTCTCCTGCTGCAGGATTGCTCTGGAACAGCCAGTAGTGACTTTCCAGTGGTGGGATCTACTCCTGCCTGCCCCACCCACATCAGTTTTCTTCTGGTGGGAGCTTGTCTCCAGTCACTGTGCCCAGCGAATGGTGCAGCTGCAGTTTCTCTTCCACCGCAGTGCTGGCGATGCAGAGACCAGCGATTTCACCGCCATATGCTCCACTGGGCTCAGCCAGCCAGCAAGCCGATCCAAAGCATCCCCCAGGGAATCGAGCACTCACTCCTGCCTCCACCTCCCCCACTTCCTTCCGGAGGTGAAGTTAATAATTGCACTTGGAAACTTTGCTGATGTGTTTTTCCTTCTGCGCCCTCTTCAAACGGTAACACTTCTTCTGATCCATCACAGTCAGCATCCTTATCAAAAGGGAACGTCTGCCGTGTGGAAACTCAGATAATCAAGCAGGCTCCCCCACCCCCACATCCCCCTCTGCAAGAGGGAGAGAGAAATCCCACTGTCCTTTCCCTCTGCTGTCAGTGGGACATATGCATACCCCTGCAGTGGGAGGGCTTGGGCCCAGAGTTATCACCCTGACTTGTGATTTCGGGGGCCTCTGACTTTGGATGCCCACCTGGAGACATCACACACCAATGGGGCTCGGTGTATTTAGACCAGCCGAGAATCTGGCCCCTAAGTCTAAATCGGCAAGGCACAACGAGGGAGTGTGGGGCAAACCATTAGAGGGAAGGGAGGGTGAGGATACCGAGAAATGGCAGTCGCGCCGGTTAGCGATGTTCAATTGCATCTGCTCTGTTCAGATGCGCTGGTTTCAAGCTGATCGTGCCCAGGCTGGTTTTGGTCCTGGTGGGATGGACCAGCGTTACCAGTTGTGCTAAGGCTCTGGGCTATGCTGAGCGGGTGGAATGATTTGGTAACATGGTTAACATACGGTTCAAGTCCCCTCCATGATGGCAAGAATTAAATGCCTTGGTTAAACATGTTGGACTCAACTGGGCTGCACATGGGACCAGGAGCACGGCAGACTTTCGGGCTACGTCTGCACTGGGATTAAAAACCGCCAGGTCTCAGAGCCCAGGTCAGTTGATTCGGGCTTGCGGGGCTATAAAATTGCAGTGCAGCTGTTAAGGCTTGGGCTGAAGCTCAGGCTCTGAGTCCCCTCTGTACCGTGTGTATTTATATACACACAGAACAGCTCATCTTAAGTGATCACTCTCCTTACAGTGTGTATGATAAACACCCATTTTTTCATGTTCTGTATGTATATAAATCTCCTCACTGTATTTTCCACTGAACGCATCCGATGAAGTGAGCTGTAGCTCACGAAAGCTTATGCTCAAATAAATTGGTTAGTCTCTAAGGGGCCACAAGTACTCCTTTTCTTTTTGCGAATACAGACTAACACGGCTGCTACTCTGAAACCCATCAGGCTTGAGGATCCACAGAGCAGCTTCTCTCATGCTGTCTTGACACTTCAGGTCACATCCTCCTGCAGCTGCACCAAAGTTAATGGTTAATCAGCTGAGGATCTGGCCCTTCCTGGAGCCCAGAGGTGCAGACGCCCAGCAGCACGAGAGCCAATAATTAGCTGACCAAACTTTTTCAACCCTCAATGAAGATTGAGTTTGCCTTCGGAGTCCAGGTCGAGCTTTGGGGACAGGTGGCCACGTTGCCTTAGAACCGGCGTGACCATTTCCCTGGGTTCTCACTGTCAGCTCTTCTAGTGGATCTCAGAGTGACGGACAGCCAACAGTTTGGAGCTGTGAAGCGCTTCAGAGGTAAAGGGTCTGTAAACGCCTGCTTGCTGTGTGCATTCCTGGCAGCTCCTAGCAGTGGCCTGGAAAGCCGTCCCTGCTAGGATAAGCACTCCCCGCTGAAGGGGTTCTGGGAGGGTTGTTTCCCTCCCCCAGTGGATGACAGTATCGATTCTGTTGTTCCCGTGGATTCAGAGATCCCTGTTTGCAGGGATGCGTGGTGTAAAAAGGCAGGAAAATGTCTCTGATTCAGAGAGCTGCTCACAGCAGGGGGCATCAGAGCTCCACGGCAGAGACCCGGAACAGACTGAATGGAGCTGCGGATGGTCTGGAGCCCAGTGAAAGATCAGCTTTGAGAAAGCAGCCTGGCAGGCCAGGAAGCTCATCCCACTCCTAATCCCCAGCACTGGGAGTTCTTCTTGCTTGTCCGATTCTCCTCCCCACTAGCACTAAAGACACTGGCCCTTTCAATGTTGCCTTCCATTCAGGGATCTCAAAGCATCGTACGACTTCATGGAATGGCGATTCATCACAGCCCCTTGCAGCCGGCGAGTGTTATTCCCACACAAATAATTGGGTGCATTTCACAGAAATCTGGCCAATGCCCACTTAAAAACCTAACGCTTAACTACAGAGGGTGTACAGCTTCCAATGACTATCGAGAAACAAACAGCCAGTTCCCCATGGCAACAAACCCTCATCTCCCCCTCGATTCATGCTGCCCATCTAACCTTAACTCTGCCCCCTCTTCTAATCTGCACCTTCCACAATGGGGTCCTGGTCCATGAGGGGGGCTCCTTGGTGCTCTTGTGATACTAATACAACAAAAAGAAATGAGACACTCATTTCATTCTGCAGTGCTGTTGGATGTGCACCACTGGTTTTATAGCTGGTTTATTAAGGGTGATCATAGGAGCCTGCTGGGGTTAGGGAGCCCACTATGGTATGCTCCCATTTATCCAAATCCGTATCATCTGAATCTCCACATTATCTGCACCCCCCACATGCTGGGGGACAAGGCCGGGATTGGGATAAAGTGGAAGTTGGGATAAGAGACCAGAGATCCCCAACCAGGGCTAGGACGAGGATGTGCCCCCAGCCACAGGGGAGGACACCTTGCTGCTGAATGTCTCGTGTGGCTATGCAGGGAGCCCTCTGCAGCCCCATTGTCATGGGATTGAGTGGGGCTGTAAAAGTCGAGCAGCGGAGGGTTCCCTGCCCCGCCGCAGGGGCAGTGACGCCAGTCCCTGCAGGTGCAAGGAGGGCTGCGGTCCTGGCGGGACAGAGTCCTGGCTGGGGGTCTCTGCTTTGCACCTTGCGCCTGCAGGGATCTGGTGTCACTGGATACGTGGCAGTGCAGAGAGTCCCCTGCAGCCCTGCTATCATCAGGCAGAGCAGAGACCCCCTGGGCAGGGCTGTGAGGAAGAGGAAGACGAGCCCCCAGGCATAAGGGATGCTGATTTATTCAATTATCTGGATAAAATCCCTGTCCCCATTGCTATTTGGATAATGGGGACTGCGCTGTATTTCAATGAGGTATATGCCTTTGAAATGTGTAGCAAAGCTTTGAGAGGGAATGCAGTCTCAATGTGCATTAATGCAGAGTGCTCACAGTACAGGGTGTGGGCAGAGCAGAAGAATATTCCTATAAATAGAACTGGACGGCTGTTCCGTCCGGTGTTCTGACATGTAGATCAGCTGGTGGGTTGGATTTGGGTCAGCACATGGAGAGCTGGCTAGGGGAGCTGAGTGAAAACGTGGAATTGCCCACCCATGAGAGCTTACCAGATTCTGGAATGTTGTTTTCTTCCATATCAGAAGGGAAAAAAAATAGAAATTCAGCATTTCTGGCAAAATAGACTAATGCAAAAAGTTTTGTTTTGAGCTGGGCGAAATGTTTCGCTTCCATCATGCTGATGAAATCGAAAATTTTGTTTTGACTTAATTGTTTTAACTCTTATTTTATAGTCCATTGTAAAAGATGATAAAAGTCCTTACAAAAGAGTCAAAGCAAAATGAAAAAGTTGAAAAGAATAGTGTTGAATTGAAATTTTGTGTTTACAGTGTTTTCATTTACTCAAATCAACATTTTTCTGGTGGAAAACTTTTCCATCAGTTCCACAGTGCCACTTTTACCTTAATTGTATTGGCCTTGTTAGCACAGACCCCCCACTTGGTAAGGCAACTCCCATCTTTTCATGTGCTGTAATATAGATACTGCTTACTGTATCTTTCACTCCATGCATCTGATGAAGTGGGTTTTAGCCCACGAAAGCTTATGCCCAATTAAATTTGTTAGTCTCTAAGGTGCCACAAGGACCCCTTGTTGTTTTTGTACCATCAGAAGATCTTGACTGGCTCTACTTGCTGGCTTGTATTGGTGATAACTAACTAGTGGGCCAGCTGGCATATGTAGTTTTCACATTGTGTGTAACCCAGCAATAAATGTTAGTTTTGTAGGGCTTAGTGCTACAAGATGACGACTGCTCTGGCCTTGATACAGCAAAGCTCAAGTACGTGCTTCACTTTAAGCATGTGAGTAGTCGCATTGAAATCAGCAGGATCTCTTGCAGGATTGAGTCCATAGTATGTTGGAAATGGCTCCCTTGAATAGGAAACAGCATGTTATCATCTCAGACAGCCAGATTCTGCTACCCTTGCTCAGTGTGTGCACGCCCTGGAGCCAATGGCAGTCCTCGGGGAGGAAGGTATGTGCAGTGTGAATAAGGGTAGGCGATGCTGACCTTTTGACATTTGTTGTTTTGAACTTGGCAAATTTCTGTGTGTGCAAATTTTGAGGGCCAAATTTATGGTTGGGACGGTGGTATAGAACTGGGGAAGGAAAGGGGAAGGTAGGGAGGGAGGGTATATGCCAGAGGAGACATTGAGATCCCTTAGGCCTGATCTGCACTAAAAAATTAGGTCGACCCAGCTGTGTCACTCAGGGGTGTGAAAAATCCACACCCCTGAACGACATAGGTAAGCCAACCTAGCCCCTGGTGTAGACAGTACTCGGTGGATGAAAGAATTCTTCCATTGACCTAGCTGCCTCCTCTCAGGGAGGAGGATTACCTACACCAATGGGCGAATCCCTCCCGTCAGCATAGGTAGCATCTACAGCAGGGGTGGGCAAACTTTTTGGCCCGAGGGCCACATTGGGATTGCAAAACTGTATGGATGGCTGGGTAGGGAAGGCGGTGCCTCCCCAAACAGCTTGGTCCCTGCCCCCTATCTGCCCCCTCCCACTTCCCGACCCTGACTGGCCCCCTCAGAACCCCCCACCCATCCAACCCCCCCCGCTCCTTGTCCCCTGACCGCCCCATTCCAGGACCCCCACACCCTGACAGCCCCCCCCCCCCCCCCCCCGGGACTCCCACTGTGACAGGTTGGATCAGACAGCCCTGGGAGCTGCCATCTGATGTGCCAAGACTACTTCTGCTCCTGCTTTCCTGCCCTGGCAGCTTAGGACTCCAGCGCCCTGCCTGGTTTGAGCCAGACCCACTAGCCTGCTGCAAACCCAGACCCAGGTCTGAACCACGTCCCCTAACAGCTGTAGGCTTAACTGAAAGTAGTTTACAGAATTCAGAGTAACAGCCGTGTTAGTCTGTATTCGCAAAAAGAAAAGGAGGACTTGTGGCACCTTAGAGACTAACCAATTTATTTGAGCACGAGCTTTCGTGAGCTACAGCTCACTTCATCGGATGCATACTGTGGAAATTGCAGAAGACATTATTATATACACAGACACCATGAAACAATACCTCCTCCCACCCCACACTCCTGCTGGTAATAGCTTATCTAAAGTGATCATCAAGATGGGCCATTTCCAGCACAAATCCAGGTTTTCTCACCCTCCGCCCCCCCCACAGACAAACTCACTCTCTTGCTGGTAATAGCCCATCCAAAGTGACCACTCTCTTCACAATGTGCATGATAATCAAGGTGGGCCATTTCCTGTAGAAATCCAGGTTCTCTCACCCCCTCACCCCCCTCCAAAAACCACACACACAAACTCACTCTCCTGCTGGTAATAGCCTATCCAAAGTGACCACTCTCCTTACAACGTGCATGAAAATCAAGGTGGGCCATTTCCAGCACAAATACAGGTTTTCTCACCCCCCCCCACCCCCATACACACACAAACTCACTCTCCTGCTGGTAATAGCCTATCCAAAGTGACCACTCTCCTTACAACGTTTACAGAAGTGTGCCTGTCTTTAATACTCAGATGCCCAACTCCCAAAGGGGTCCAAACCCTAAATAAATCTGTTTTACCCTGTATACAGCTTATAGTAGCTATACTTGAACAAAAAAACTTCAAAACCAGACTTCAAAGAGAAACAGCAGAACTAAAATTCATTTGCAAATTTAACACCATCAATTTGGGCTTGAACAGGGACTGGGAGTGGCTGGCTCATTACAGAAGCAGCTTTGCCTCTCCTGGAATGGACACCACATCTATTGTTGGGAGTGGACTACATCTACCCTGATCGAATTGGCCCTGTCCACACTGGTTCTCCACTTGTGAGGTAACTCCCTTCTCTTCACGTGTCAGTATATTTATCTCTGCATCTGTAACTTTCACTCCATGCATCTGAAGAAGTGAGGTTTTTACCCACGAAAGCTTATGTTCAAATAAATCTGTTAGTCTTTAAGGTGCCACCGGACTCCTTGTTGTTTTTATGGTATCTTGAATGTCTCCAGGAGGACTTCTTATGTGGACTGGAGCATTCCAAGATGCATTGTTCCTTAAGTGCTTCTTGATTGGGCACCTAACTTTGCGAATTCCTTTCTCCAGGAACTGACCAAATGCTCAACTAAGGTTATTTAGAAATCAATCCAGTACACGGCCAATATTCATAACTTTGAATACAAAAATGATACATGCATACAAATAAGAGTAATAGATTCTGTAGATCATAACCTTTACATAGATATGTTACATGGCATATGTAGCATAGAACATATTTCAGTTCTGTGTTATATATATTAATAAGCATATTTCCATAAAGCCTTATGGGGAGCACTGTTACACCCACCCCCTATCCAACCCCCCCTGCTCTCTGACTGCCCCAACCCTATCCACACCCCGCCCCCTTGGGACTCCCACACCTTTCCAACCCCCCCATCCCCTGACTGCCCCCCCCAGAACCTCCGTCCCATAGAACCTCCATTCCATCCAACCTCCCCCTGAGAGCCCACCCGGGACTCCCACACCTATCCAGCCGCTCCTTGCCTCCTGACTGCTCACCGGCCCAGGCCCCCTTACCGTGCCGCTCAGAGCAGCATGTCTGGCAGCCACGCCGCCTGGCCGGAGCCAGACATGCTGCTGCGCTGCCCTGCAGGAGCACGCAGCCCCGCTGCCCGCGTAGCGTCGTGGCTGCGGAGGAGGGGGGACAGTGGGGGAAGGGGCTGGGGGCGAGCCTCTCTGGCGGGGAGCTCAAGGGCTGGCCAGGCCGTAGTTTGCCCACCTCTGATCTACACGGATGCAGGTGTGCTGGTGTAGCATTTCAAATGTAGGCAAGTCCTTAATCATGCCCACCTTTTTAGCCTTTGGGCTTTATTTATTTCAATTCAGAACAAATAGATACAGGGGAAAGGGCCAGTCCAGGGCTCCAAGTGCCGTGACTCAAAATGAAATATACAAAGAGGCTGTAGATTTTGTTTCTGTGAAGAAATTATTCCAGTAGTGCCTAAGGGATCCAATCAAAGATCCGTACCCTGATGCGCGAGGTGCTGTCCGCAGCCTTGTTAAAAAGAGAGTGCCTACCCCCAAAGAATTTACAGTCTAGGTTAGTGGATTAGAATAGGTGGATTAAATAGTCTGGTGTTGGAGAGTAAGGGGAGAGGAAAAGGACGAGGTAATAAACACACATCTTAGCACAGAGAGCAGTTGCCATAGCTCATCATGTACCTAACTATTGTCAGCTGGCAACGTAGGCATTGTGTTAGCTGGACTCCAGTTAACTGCCCAGGAATGCCTCTTCTCACAGCCTTAACTGCACGTGGCTCGCAGAGTGCGCGACAATGCAATAGGTAGCACAGAGCAATGCTGTGTCATTCTGCATAGCACTTTTCCTAAAATCTCTATCCCAGATCATCTCATGGGGGGAGAGTGAAACAAATTCCCCCCAGGGGATGAAATGATGGAGGGAGGCTGTTCCAAGCAGTGGGAGCTGCAGAGGAGAAGGCTCTCACACCGATACCGGGGAAAGGAAAGCGAGGCCAGTGCTGGGTGAGCAGAGAGACCATGGAGCAAATCCCAGCTGTGCCTTCTTCCCTCACACACATCTTCATCCCTCTTGTCTCTTCTCATCCCAATCTCTCCCCTTCTCCTGTCTTTGCTTTTCCTGTCCCTCATATTCTCCTCTCTTTTCTACCCTCTTCCCCATCACTGGTGATGGCTCCATGGAGAACTTCCCCAGCTCTGCCTACTGGATCCCTATAACGGTCCTGGACCCCCTCTATGACCAGCTCCCCAGGAGAGTTAGGCTGTGGTGCTATCACGGAAGAGACCCATCTGGTTTCCTCTCCCCCCTCCTCCCTGCCAACACAAATAAATCGAGTGAGGGAGATTCTGATGAGAGCCAGTGAGCCTGGTGTCCATGGTCTAGAGAGAGGCCCTTGAGATGTGGTTGGGCCTGCCTGTGAGAGAGATGAGAACGGACTCCATGTCATGCAGTGGAAAGCATGGTGAGGACTGTCGAACCGCAGGGCCTCATGCTAGTTGGAAAACAGCCGCACTTTGACTGGAAGGGGGTTGGCACTGAGCTGTTAAGCCTTTTGGCTCCTGGGTGCTGATTCAGACCAACCCAGCTCATTACAGACCCAAAGTTGTTACCAGCAATTTGGTGGCTTATGGGAAAAGAATTGGGTCTCTCCCAGATGGAGGGGAACCTGAAAAGGCTTGGAAAGAGGCATTTGATGGCCCACAGTGACCTTGCCAAGGCTCCGTGTTCCAAGGAGGGACGGGAAGTGAGGTAGGGACTGTGTAGGAGGAGAGGGCCATACCGGTGTGGCTCTGTACACAGCATGGGGTCTTAGTGGAGGGTTCATTTCCAGAGGGCTGGAGCAGCAAGGGGGCTTGAGAGTTTCTGAGGCTGGGAAACCCAAGGTCTTCTGCAGTTTCCACGATATGCTATGCATCCGATGAAGTGAGCTGTAGCTCACGAAAGCTCATGCTCAAATAAACTGGTTAGTCTCTAAGGTGCCACAAGTACTCCTTTTCTTTTTACCAAGGCAGGGGAGCATCCCAGGGCCATAAGTGGGCAAAACCCAGTAGAGGTTGATTCTGCAGGTCAGTGTCCACAATAGCATAGCAGATGTGATGTTTGTGGACTCGGGCCCATGGCTGGTTCTCTCCATAGTCCCATTTCACCCAGCGTCCAAAGCCACTGGGTCTGGTTTATCAACCCAAAAGATAGCTATTGGGAAGCGAGGGGTGGGTGGGTGTTACTGCTCTGCACCTACAGTCAAAGGATGGGTGCATGAGGGGGAGTGAAAAGATGCAGGGAAGGGCAGTTGGGATCGGGTACTCTCAAGCAAGGAGCTGGAGAAGCTCAGCTCTGGGAGGTCACCTGGTGGTCATTTGCTTCGTGCGCCATGTGTCTCATGGCAGATACCGAACTGCCATTAGGCAAATAAGCCAGTCTGAGGGAGGCTGATAAGACAGGGGAAAGGCTGCCTGAGCCTTCCCGGAGAGCAGCTCTTTGAAGGAGTTGTGAGGCACTGGAATTGCTTGCAGGAGATATGAAGGACCTTGAAAATTAACCAAGTGAAGGTCTGTTCCCTAATACCCTCAAGCTTAACTTTATCAGGGAGGCTGCTTGTGCCGGCAGAAAGCCATAATCATTCACAGCAGAATGCAAATGCACTGGGAGAAGGCAGCTCGCCAGAGACGGGCTAACTTTCCTATATCGCCACTGTGGCCAACTTTCTAACCGTATGGTCATCTTTCCCTCTGCCTTGCCTTCCCGAGCAAGTGACTGTACCAGAGAACCACACAGCACCGCTGCCATTGTGTCCTTCCTGGGGAAAGTGCCAACATGAAAAGCATTGATGCATCTAAATGCATGATGTGGTAGAATGTATATGTGTAGCGATATGTCTGTGTGGCACGTGTGTGTATATATGCACAGATTTGTATGTGTGCCTTTGTATGGGTTGCTTTTGGGGGGGGGGGGGGCGGAAGTATTTGTCTGTGTGTCTTTCTCTGTTTGTGTGGGGTTGCTCTGTATGTCTCTGTGGGTGAGTTGAGCCTGTGCTCTTGTATGGCTGAATCTGTGTGCCTGGGTAAGTTTGGCACCTATGTGTTAGACACAAACTCGCACTCATATACTATCTGTGATACCTTTGGGTGTGATTGTGCATATGTCTGTTTGGGTGTTCCTGCGGGTGTCCATGTGTTGTGGGGGGAGTTCTTTCTTTTTTGGATAAACATTCTGATTTTTTACCTGGGGATGCAATTTATTTATAACGAGTTCACGGCTGTCAGATGATGCAGATCCCAGCAGGATGCTGAAAGGGACGAGTCATTGCAGTGGCCAAAGTGACAGCCATAGCAGCTGCATGGGATAGCAAACTTCTTTGCTCATTCCCTACTTTCTAGCTATCTCTCATCCATGCTTCTTTCTATGCTTGGGACTGGCATGACCTGACATGTCCCAGTTAAGAGAAGGCCAGGAATTTGGAACACCATTCCAGACCTGAGTTTTCTCACAGTGGTGAAAAACTAATCCAGATGTGATAGAAGCGCCAAGTCTTCCTCTTGGGGGGGAAGTGGGTGAGAAGAGGGAAGGGAGTAGGTGGAAATCCAACTCTGGACTCGCACAGAGACCAGGAGAGGGAGAGAAATCTGTAAGATAGAGAAGAGAGAGTTTTCTCCACTGTAGTGACTACAAAGCTAGTGCTTTATTTAGTTTGCCAGACACAGACTGATGCCTCAGTGTTTCTCCAAAGCTCTCAACTAGCCACACTGGCTAATGCATCTTGTGATGCCTGCTGTTTCTGCATGGGGCCTGAACTAGGGTATGTCTACTCTATGAAATTAGGTCGATATTATAGAAGTCGATTTTTAGAAATCGATTTTATACAGTCGATTGCATATGTCCACACTAAGCGCTTTAAGTCGGGGGAGTGCGTCCTCACTACCGTGGCTAGCATCGACTTACGGAGTGGTGCACTGTGGGTAGCTATCCCACAGTTCCCGCAGTTTCCACCTCCCAGTGGAATTCTGGGTTAAGCTCCCAATGCCTGATAGGGCAAGAACATTGTCACGGGTGGTTTTGGGTACATGTCGTCAGTCGCCCCTCCCTCCATGAAAGCAACGGCAGACAATCATTTCGCACCTTTTTTCCGTGTGGACGCCATTCTGCTTTCAGCAGACGGTTCAGTAGGACTGCTAACCATCGTCATCCATCGCTTCTGCTGCAACTCTGCTCTGCTGCTATTGTCTCAATAGCGAATTTCTCCATGTTGTCTGTCATGGGCTCCCGGGTACATGTGTTCTTCCTCGGGAAATGTGCGCGGTGCTAACCGTCATCCTCCACCGCTTCCGATGCAACTCTGCTCTCATGAATCCACCTCGCAGGTCCTCTCGTCGTTCTCTATAAATATCTATTCTTGTGGCATCCGTCAGCCACCGCTACCGCTGCAACTCTGCTCTCCTGCAGACACCATACCACGGCAAGCATGGAGCCCGCTCAGATCACCGCGGCAGTTATGAGCATTGTAAACACCTCGCGCATTATCCTGCAGTATGTGCAGAACCAGAACCTGCAAAAGCAGGCAAGGAGATGACGGCAGCGGAGTGACGAGAGTGATGAGAACATGGACACAGACTTCTCTCTAAGTATGGGCCCCAGCAATTTGGACATCCTGGTGGCAATGGGGCAGGCTCATGCCATGGAACGCCGATTCTGGGCCCGGGAAACAAGCACAGATTGGTGGGACTGCATAATATTGCAGGTCTGGGATGATTCCCAGTGGCTGCGAAACTTTTGCAGGTGTAAGAGCACTTTCATGGAACTTTATGACTTTCTTTCCCCTGCCCTAAAGCGCAAGAATACCAAGATGAGAGCAGCCGTCACAGTTCACAAGCTAGTGGTGATAGCCCTCTGGAAGCTTGCAATGCCAGACAGCTACCGGTCAGTCGGGAATCAATTTGGAGTGGGAAAATCTACCGTGGGGGCTGCTGTGATCCAAGTGGCCAATGCGATCACTGAGCTGCTGCTACCAAGGGTAGTGACTCTGGGAAATGTGCAGGTCATAGTGGATGGCTTTGCTGCAGTGGGATTCCCTAATTGTGGTGGGGCGATAGACGGAACACATATCCCTGTCTTGAGACTGGACCATCTTGGCAGCCAGAACATAAACCACAAGGGGTACTTTTCAATGGTGCTGCAAACACTGGTGGATCACAAGGGACGTTTCATGGGACATCAACATGGGATGGCTGGAAAAGGTACGTGATGCTCACATCTTCAGGAACTTGGTCTGTTTGAACAGCTGCAGGAAGGGACTTACTTCCCAGATCAGAAAATAACCATTGGGGATGTTGAAATGCTTATAGTTATCCTTGGGGACCCAGCCTATCCCTTAATGCCATGGCTCATGAAGCCATACACAGGCAACCTGGACAGTAGTAAGGAGCAGTTCAACTATAGGCTGAGCAAGTGCAGAATGGTGGTAGAGTGTGCATTTGGACATTTAAAAGCATGCTGGTGCAGTTTACTGACTCGGTTAGAGCTCAGTGAAACCAATATTCCCATTGTTATTGCTGCTTGCTGTGTGCTCCACAATATCTGCAAGAGTAAGGGGGAGATATGTATGGCGGGGTGGGAGGTTGAGGCAAATCGCCTGGCCACTGATTATGCGCAGCCAGACACCAGAGTGATTAGAAGAGCACAGCAGGGTGCGCTGTGCATCAGAGAAGCTTTTAAAACCAGTTTCATGACTGGCCAGGCTACGGTGTGACAGTTCTGTTTGTTTCTTCTTGATGAAAACCCGCCCCCTTGGTTCACTCTACTTGCCTGTAAGCCAGCCACCCTCCCCCCTTCGATCACCGCTTGCACAGGCAATAAAGTCATTGTTGTTTCAAAATCATGCATTCTTTCTTAATTCTTCACACAAATAGGGGGATAACTGCCAAGATAGTCCGGGAGGGGTGGGGGAGGAGGGACACACCAGGTGTGGTGGATAAGGGGAGGAGGGAAGGACAAGGACACACTGCACTTCAAAACTTATTGAATGCCAGCCTTCTGTTGCTTGGGCAGTCCCCTGGGGTGGAGTGGTTGGGTGCCCAGAGCCCCCTGTCCTGCGTTCTTGGGCATCTGGGTGAGGAGGCTATGAAACTTGGGGAGGAGGGCAGGCGGTTACACAGGGGCTGCAGTGGCGGTCTGTGCTCCTGCTGCCTTTCTGGCAGCTCCACCAGGTGCTGGAGCATATCAGTTTGATCCCCCAGTAGCCTCAGCATTGCATCCTGCCTCCTCTCATCACGCTGCTGCCACCTCTCCTCTTGCTCCCGCAACCTCTCATCTTGCTCGTCCCTCCTGTCCTCAAGTTCATTTTCTGCTTTCCTGGACTCTGCCATTGTTTGCCTCCATACATTCTGCTGATCTCTTTCAGCGCAGGAGGACTGCATGAGTTCAGAGAACGTGTTATCGTGAGTGCGTTTTTTTTGCCACCTTATCTGCGCTAGCCTCTGGGACGGAGATGATAGGGGGAGCATTGAAACATTTGCAGCTGCGGGAGGAAAGAAAAGGAGAGTAGTATTTAAAGACACATTTTAGAGAACAATGGGTAGACTCTTTCACGGTGAACCAAGCTGTTAACATTACATAGCACATGTGCTTTCGGTACAAGGTTGCATTTTGCCTCTTATATTGAGGGCCTCCCTGTTTGGTGTGAGAGATCACACACGCAGGGACAGGCAACAGAATTCGCCTTGGAGGCAGCCATGGTAAACCACAGTCTTTTGGCTCCTTCAATCTTCATAACATGTGGGAATGGTTTCAAACAACAGCGCCCTCCTTTCCCATACCAAGCACCCATTGGGCTGGCCATTTAAAAGGAGGGGCTGCGGTTTTCAGATTAACGTGCAGCAACCCCTCCCTCCCCACACCCAATTCTCTGGGATGAGCGCTTCACCTGTCCTCCCGCCATGTGACTAGTATCAGGGGAGATCCCTACCAGCCAAACGTGAACAGCGCAGCATGAATGCCCCCCGTCCCCCACCACTGCATGGCTAAAAGCGGCGATGATTTCTTTTCAGCCACAGACAAACAGCCCAGGAGGAATGGCCACCTCTGAATGTCCCCTTAATAATGTCCCTGGAGGATTTATGCTCCATTCCCAGACATGTTAACAGACTTTTCCAGTAGCTGTACTGGCCGCGAATGCATCCCAAGTCTTCAGGGAAAATTAATCATTAAACATGCTTCCTTTTAAACCGTGTATTATAGTTACAAAGGTACACTCACCAGAGTTGCTCTCTCTGGCTTCATGGTCTGAGAGCCCGCCTTGGGAGGGTTGGGAAGGTGTTGGCTCCAGGGTGATAAACAGTTCCTGATTGTCGGGGAGAACAGTTTCTCCACTTGCCTGTTGTGTGCTCTCCTCCTCCTCCTCCTCATCATCATCTTTCTCATCCCCAAAATCCTCATCCCTCTTGCATGAGACTCCCCCCCTTGCAGGTGTTCATGGACAGGGGTGGGGTAGTGGCAGGGGCACCCCCTAGAACTGCATGCAGCTCATCATAGAAGCGGCATGTCTGGGGCTCTGACCCAGAGCAGCTGTTTGCCTCTTTGGTAGGCTTGCCTGAGCCCCTCAATTTTCACGCAGCACTGCTGTGGGTCCCTGTTATAGCCTCTGTCCATCATGCCCTTGGAGATTTTTTCAAATATTTTGGCATTTCATCTTTTGGAAAGGAGTTCTGATAGCACGGATTTGTCTCCCCATTCAGCGATCAGATCTAATACCTCCCCTTTGGTCCATGCTGGAGCTCTTTTGCAATTCTGGGACTGCATGGTCACCTCTGCTGATGAGCTCTGCATGGTCACCTCTGCTGATGAGCTCACCACGCTGGCCAAACAGGAAATGAAATTCAAAAGTTCCCGGTGCTTTTCCTGTGTAACCTGGCTAGTGCATCTGAGTTGAAAGTGCTGTCCAGAGCGGTCACAATGGATAGTTCCTGGAGACCAATACCGTCCAATTGCGTCCGCACTACCCGAAATTCGACCCAGCGATGCCGATTTCAGCGCTAATCCTCATTGGGGAGGAGTACAGAAATCGATTTTTAAGAGCCCTTTAAGTCTACAGAAATGGCTTCGTTGTGTGGACAAGTGCAGGGTTAAATCGATCTAACACCGCTAAATTCAACCTAAACTCGTAGTGTAGACCAGGGCCTCGGCATTCATTAACAGTCACTGCCTTGAACGGTGCTCGTGTCAGCTCCAGCAGGGTAAGTAGAACAGGGTGGCTTGCCCGATGGGCTGGAGCTAGCCATGCCTGATTACAGAATGGAAAGATTGGGTGTGATTGCGCTATAAAGAGCAGCAGGAGGCTGCAGTGCAGTGGGTGACGCTGAGGGAATAGCTGAGAGGCTACAGAGAGTGGGGAAGGCTCCTGAGACCAAGGGAGCTGAGACAGAGGACTTCCTGTGATCAGGAAGCTACTGACTCAAAGAAGGGTTTGGGCCTGGAAGCCAGAACCAGAGGGCTGAGAGAGGCTGAGCTTCAGCCAGGGACAGCCTGGGAATATGGGCCCAGCTGCTGCTAGAGACTCTGACTGGAGGAGGGTTTGGGGGCCTGGAAACCACGTGGCTGAAGAAGGCTGAGCTCCAGCCAGGTAAAGCCTGAAAGACTTTGAACTGGAACCTCAGGAGGAGAATCTTTTAATTTACCTGTGGACTGTGAGTTCCTAAGGGGCTCTGAAGTGGGAGAAATTGATAGCAGGGCACCAGAGAGAGACCTCTAGTCATGAGTGGGTGCTCATTAAGCAGCCATCCTGCTACTAGAAGCCCTGCAGGGCCTGCGCAGGGCCTGGAAGGCAGGTCTCCAAAGTATCGCAGGTAGCAGTGCTGACTCCATAGACAGATCTTTCTGTGGAGTCTGTGTGGGACCAATGCCCCAAAGTGGGACTAGTAGATGCTGGAATCTCTGATGTCCAATGAGCTCCTAGCCATGTGTGGTCATTAAAGACTTCAGGGTACTTTTTGTAAGAATAAGGGTGTTAACCCCAGGGTCTTGGCCAAATTCCAACTCCACTAGTTAAATTTTGCTGGCCTCCGCTGTGCTCTGCAGTTTCCATTTGATGCAGCATTCTTCCCCTCTTCTCCTGGACTGTTGTGCATTGCTGGTCTGTGGTGCTTAAACATTCTCTGCATTTCAGGGTGGGCAGAAAGGGCCCCAGATGTCCTTGACCTACTTCACAGGGGGGCTTTGTGAAGCTTAATTCATGTTTCAAAAGAGTGTTGAGTTTCTGAGGAGAAAAGTGC
Source organism: Chelonia mydas (assembly GCF_015237465.2). Taxonomy (NCBI): domain Eukaryota; kingdom Metazoa; phylum Chordata; order Testudines; family Cheloniidae; genus Chelonia; species Chelonia mydas. The sequence continues at coordinate 10,028,530 of NC_057857.1, forward strand.
TCTAGAAGAGCAAAGCATGATTCATTTATTATTGTTTCTATAAATTCCCACTTGAGATTCCCTTGGATACTGGGACTGACTCGCCTTTCAGGCACACTGGGTTTAAAGCAGCGAAGCTCTGTTAGTTTCAGTTGGGGTTATTCTTGATTTGCTCTGCTGTAAGTGAGAGGAGAATCAAGCCCCACATTATTTCCTGACTGCTCCAATGGGCATTGCTAAATAGCTGCACCCCTGAGGGGGCAGTGTTCCAGAGGTGTGTGTTGTGGGGGGAGAGCCCAGTACTGTATATCCCTTGCCAGTCTCATTTGCAGGGGGTGGGTTGGGAAGCTGAATTCATTCATATTAAATATGTGAGATGTCAAATGAAAATCACTGTAACAGCCTGAGCAAAAGCCCCTTGAAGTCAATGGAAAGAAGCCCACTGAATCCAGTGGGCTGTGGATCAGGTCCTAAAAGAGCAATGTACGATGATGATTATCTGTATTACTGTAGCACCTAGGCGGTCTAGTCATAGATCAGGACCCTGTAGTGCTAGGTGCATCCCCAGAACAAAAAGATGGCCTAACAGAAATCCAGAAAATCTCTCCCTGTCATGCTGCTGTGAGTTCCAATCCAGACCCTCATCCTGATAATCAGACCCCCCCTCCACCCCTATGTTAAAAGGGGCTTTGCTCTTTTATTGTGCTTTCCACTGTACTATCTCAAATCATTTTGCAGTCCCACCGTTCCCCTCACTTGGTGAGTACTAACCCCGCTTCACAGGTAAGGAAACTTAGGGACAGCGAGGCCAAGTGACTCACCCAAGGTCCCACAGCAGGTCAAGTGGCAGAGCTGGGCTAGAGCCTAGGTCTCCTGACTCCCTTTCTGCTGCTTCAAGTATAAGACTGTGTCTTGGATACTGAAGGAGTCCCCCAACCCCCTTCTCTGTGCATGATACGAGTCTGCTTCAAATCACAGTTGCTCTGACGTCTGCTATAAATCAAACACTTCTTGCCTCTAGAATGACGTTGCTTCCATCCCTGGGCATGCCAGGCTCCCTAGTTCTGCTGGGCTGGGGTGCTGAGTCAGCATCATTTGCAAACCTCAGACTGTGTTTTACGCCCCCGCCCAGCTTTGCCTTGCGATTTGTCTTTTAGCATTGCCTGCCCGCATGATGGGAGCACTGGAAATCCACGCCCCGACCTGGTTGCGAGTGTTGGTTTCCAAGTGGGAGAGGAGGATGCTTTACCGGGAGCTCACCCTGTTCATATATCACTGCCTAAACGCTGCCGACAAACAGCGAGACACTGCCAGCCGATCATAAATTTATTTGCTTGTTAATGCGGCTTCCCCAGTTCATGTTTTCCCTAACTAGGAGCATCAAAATGTCAATCTGTCCTCAGGGGTGTATCAACCTCCTGAACTGAACTCGGTAACAAGATTAGAATCTGTGCCATTCAAAAATGCTGGCGCGCTCTCTCTCTCTCCCTCTCTCATTCGTTTTTCCCTTATCTGTTCCCCCCCCCCCTCATATTTTCATTTCTTTTTGTCAGTTCCCAAGGATGAGTAGAGTTGAGGCTCGCAGGACTAAGAAAGTCTCTTTCTTTCTTTCTTTCTTTCTTTCTTTCTTTCTTTCTTTCTTTTTTCTTTCTTTCTTTCTTTCTTCTGACTCCCCCACAGGAAAGAGAGTGAGGCAGGAATCTGGAAAGAGTAGGTATGGGGGTGTTCCTAGACAGCCTACTCTGCCACAAGAAGCCAAGGCTTGCATCCAATTTGCCCTCCCCAGCTGGATGTGAAATAACTCACTGTGGCTTAGAAGGGGTGAGCACGGAACAAACTGCAGTAGAACCGGGGCCGGCGAGAGTAGGCCGGGTGTTGGTTACCATGGGGTGAGGAGAAATGCCATGTCCATGCTGCTGTAGGTCTGAATGTCTTAGAGCTGGAGAGAGGGGATAAAGAGCAAGACACCTCCATTTAGTGTGGGAGAAAGGGGACTCTGGGGGATGGAGGTGTTACAACCATAGAGACAGGCCCCTTCCACTGGAGGGAGAGGGGGCTACATATGTGTAGGTGGGGTTAGAAGTGAAGGGACCTACATTTCTATGATTCCATGTGGACTCATCTCCCCCGCTTCCCCCCAAGTCCTGTTGTGGGATGCAGAGAGCTCCGGGGTGGGGTGGGGTGGAGAGGTTAGTGGCTCAGTGAGGCAGAGTGAAGTCCAGTCATGATGGTCCCTTCTGACCTTAAAGTCTGAGTCTACAGAGCCCCTGCTAATGTGGGATGAGGGGATGTGTCTCACAGCCCAGCCCCAGCCCAATAGCCCAGATCTCTCAACGCAGAGAGAAGAGGGAACATTACCTTTCACCACACTTTATTTTAAAGTTTTATTTCCAGCCCCCTCTTTATTAACACGTAGTCACCTGCCATGGCAGTGAGCAGCATGCGTGATTAATGGCCCCTGAAATATTATCGAGTTTGAAAGGCTGCTTGTTTAAAATTTATACTGAATGTGGTTAGATAGGATTTTTCCAGCCCGGCATTCATTTCACAACATAATTGCGAGGAGTAGATAATAAGGCTCAGGCAAGAGGTGAGCACAATGAGAGCAGTGCTTCTATGCAGCAAGCAATAACTAGGACCAATCAATACCTTGATCAGAGCAATATCCCCCCCTAAGCAGCTTCCTACACAGCGGCAAATACTGCTTGGAACAATATCTCCTACCTTCCACCCCATGCCCATTCATTGCAATGCTCCCTCTCTCCGCACGCTACTGCAAACCCTGCTTGAAATGACTGCTCTGTGTTTGCAGACTCTGCTGCTACAAGAAATTCTGCTCAGAGGAATTGCCTCTATAAAGAGATGGCTCTTATGCTAATGTTAACCCCTTTGGGGGAAAGAGCACCCCTCACTGCTGCGAAAGGGAGAACAGGTGGTTGAAGTGGTCAGTGAGAGATGGCTGACTCTCAGGCACGGGTGGTGAGTCTCAGACCTTCATTTACACTCCCCCACTATGCCTGGAACCGCACCCCAGCAAGCCAGGGCCCCCAGCTTAGAACAAAGCAAAGTCCAGTCGCGCGAACATCCACCTGTAAACTGCTGTTGCTGAGCTGATGTCACTGGCTGGTCTCTTAAACAACCTTAACCTTAACCCTCCCCCCACCGCTCCACAGGCTCGTCCACATTTTGCGCCAATGTGACTTCACCCGGTGTAAGTGCACTGAACTGGTTTAAAACGGGGCTTGCAGCAGCATGGCTTACGTGGGTTTGAATGGGCGTAGCGCTGGTTGAAATGTTTTGGCTGAAAGACATTCTGGACAAGATAGGAGGTTGCGTCAAAATCTAAAGCTTCCTAGGACATGTTTTTTGGAGGAAATAAGAAAACCGAAGCATTTTGTTTGGACTGAAAGTGTGGCACATGCGCACTTTGACATTTCTCAAGCTACACTTTTATGGGCACGGCTCAGTCTGAACATTTTGGTATTTTGACGTCCTGTTTCAGGACAAACACCAATGTTGAAATTAGTTTACTTTGCTATTCATAGTGTGATAGAACCCAAGAGCGGGGACTCATGGACTGGGGGGTCCACAGGCACAGTACAAACAGAAAAATGGTCCCTTCCCCAAAGAAATTACATTCAATGTAGGATGGAAATTCAGTTTGTGAACAGCTCTCATTTTACACTGGCACAGAGTGTCCAGTCAGGGGCTTGCACTGGGATAGCGATGGCATTGCAAAAGTCCCCTGGACACACTCTGAGTGTCCTCTGCATCTCCTAGAGCCTCTTGTGCGGTCCATTGTAAGTTCTTTGGGCATCTTCTCTTTCTGTTTCCTGTATGCGTTGTTGGGGCTTAACACAATCATCATTAATAAAAACACCGGCTGGGTTTCCGCATCACAGAAACCACTGGCACTAAAGGGCCTCTTCACGGGCAGGGAATCCAAGGGCTAACGGGGCTCTGAATTGGTTCCAGACCCAGACACGGTTCCCTTTAGCAGACACTGGCCGATCAGCATGGGCAAGCTGCCCCCCACTGTATATAGCTAGGACCACAGCCCCTCGGTCTACCAAGCCAGCACTAGATTTATTCAAGCTATGAGTGGAGACATGGACTAAGGCCAGCAGGGGAGATATAGTGCGACCTCAGGGACAGATGGTAGGAAGCTTGCCTGTTGCCCCTTCCTTATGCGTGATGAGGAATCTTTCTTTTATTCCTCTCACCAGGATGCCTCATAGGGCTGCCAACCCAGAAGCTGGATTTGGAGCTAATAATCCTGAGACCCTGCGCGGCCTCTGCTGGCTGGAATATTTGTGGGTGTGACTGTAGCCCTTCCTGGTGCAAATGTGTTTTCCTAGCAGAAGCCCAAGTCTTTGACTTGCAAATGGGCCAATCTGTAAAAGGCAAAGTGGCATCTGGAATCTCGTGGAGATGGCTCTCAGAAATCTCCCTGTTGCTGCACAGCGTGACTTGCTGTGCATGTAGCAGGGAGCTAGACCCACTGTGCAAGCCAGCCTGGGTTCAACAGCAGTGAAAGGGGGCCAGTTGCCCAGTGGCCAGTAGCAGGCACTAAACTGGGGAGCAGCCTTAGTTTCATGTGATCAGGCTGGCGCAGTGTGATGGGGTTTGACTCATCACTGCGGTGCCTCCTGCTGGCCATCCTGGGAATTAGCTTGGGAGTTGCCACTACACTCTTCTCAGGTGGTGTCTCGCCCGTCATCTCATCTGTCTCCATCTCCAGGACCCCCATCGCTCCCCGGACCATGTCATCCTCTTCTGGACACAGCCCTCTGGCGGCGTCCCAGTCCGTCCTTTCGCCCCTTCCGGGGGACCAACAGTCCTTAGTCCAACCACTTGCCTCCGTGGTGAACTGCAGTCCCGATTCTAGCCGCTCGTCACAGTGGCAAACTGCAGTCCATGCACTGGTCACTCCCCTCAGTGGCAAGTAGGGGGGAAAGGGGGCAGGACCCAGGCCACTACTCCGGGTCCCAACCCAGGCACCCTATAGCTGGCAGCCACGTACTGCCCCTCCTCCAACTCCGCCGTCGCCTTCCCTGGGCCACTTCCCCGCAGCCCCAGCATCTCCTCTGCCCTTGGATCAGGGCCTCAGTTGGGCAGTCTGGAGCTGTCTCCTACTCTGCTGACCCGACCCAGCACTGCTCTGTCCCTGGTCCTCCTCCCTCAAACCCCAGGGAGTGACTGCCCTCTGCTCTGCAGCCTCTTCTTATATGGGCCAGCCTGGCCCTGATTGGCTCCTCCAATAAACCTTCCCCTAATTGGCTGGCACTGCAAGCCTTTGCCTTATTGGCTGCTTCCCACGCAGCCTCCCCAAAGTTGCTTTAACTCCTTACATACCAGTGAGGGGCAGGCGCCCCATCACGCACAGATACCCGTAGAGATGATTCTCCTTTGCAACCTGTGGCCATGGAGAATCCTCCAGAGCTACAATGGGTCCGGACCGAATGGGGACGGAGTGGAAGAGCAAAGAATCGGTAAGGAAGATAGTACCGTTCCCGAATCCCAACATACCTGCTTTGCCAGAAGGTCTAGAGGCAGTGGCAGATTAGCCACTGGGCCAATGGGGTCGGTGCCCAGGGTCTCAACTAATGGGGGGCCCCAGAAAAATGGTCCCCCCCATGCCCTTACCTGCTCCATCAGGCACTCCTTCTGGGGAGTGGGGTCAGGGTCCGAGGGCTTGCCCTGCTCCACCCAATCAGCCCTCCTGCCGGGGAGTGGGGTTGGGATGTGGGGGTTTCCCTCGCTCCCCTGCAGGAGTGCCAGGCAGGTGGAGTGGAGCAAACCCCTGTGCTCTGACCCCATTTCCCTGGCAGGAGCATGGGGGCAGGGCGACTGAAGGCAGAAGGGGTTGGGAGGGGCCCCCACTTGCTCTGGCCCAGGGCCCCACAAAACCCTGATCTGCCCCTGTCTAGAGGTCAGTGGGGATTTCTCTGTGCTACAGTGAATCATCCTACAGATCAAAGAGCAT